>NC_092084.1:16363101-17563101 GCF_043229965.1 Drosophila suzukii | reverse complement strand
ATCCTCAAAACCCCCCACCCCCCATGAGTCATGCGTTAGCCGCATTAAATATAATGATGGCGATTGCGAGCCGCCGCCATTATTACAAGAGAAAATTCGCATTGCAGCTACGGAAAAGTTGCACAAACTTCTGCCAAGAAGACGAAGATGTTGGAAAACAATGGGCCAAAACAGCAACAACCAAGTGGGTTGGGAAAAGAAAATGCAGCAGCAGCAGCAGGAGGTGGAAAAGCAGGAAAAGCGGGAAAAGCTCAAGGTGGGGGCACAAAGCCCAAGTCGCGTTGGTAACTCAAGAAATGGCGAAAACTTTTGCTTTTGAAATATTTAATTAATGCGATTTTTAATTGTGTTTTGTGCGTGCAATGAGGATAGTAAAGTATATAGTAAAGCCAGTGAGATAGCCTGCATCTGGAAAATGTTTCCAATTTTTCAGTGCCCTGCTGCCATTTCCCTCGGATCAAATGACAAAACATTCAATTGAATTGCCTCGTAAATAAAGCGACCAAAGCTGCCCATAAACATGTCCATAAACAAGGACATGCATTTCATTAAAAATAAAGTGCTAAAAAATAAGGGCAAAAAAAAAACTAAATATGTGTATATACAAGGGAATTTGTGAAATTTGTTACAATTTTTGCTAATTTAATTTTACTGTTTTTGTCGCTTTGGCCGTTGTTGTTGTTGTGGCTGCTATAATGGCCTGCATAAAATAGTTTCGCGTACAGTCGTGGTCAAATTAATAGTCTAAATAAAAGTATGGTACACAATTAAGTCTTTAAAAATTTAAATTAATTTGATCTACATTTTAAATACATGACAAGTGTTCATTTTAAACGTATTTCATTATTTTTTAGCGCAGTGTTCAATTGAATCATTTACCTTTCTGATTTGCAGCAATAATAAAGTTTTAAAACTAAAACTTTTAATTAATTCTATTAAACTTTGTGCGGTAAAATAATGCATACATTTAAACTGAATACTAATTATGACCTCAAAATATACTTCTAATTAAAAATTTAGAATACCAAGGATTTAGTCAATTTAAAAACCTATGATAAAACACTGTTTATAACCTCAAAATATACATTGAATCAAATGTTTAGAAAACCAAGGAATTAGTTACTTTAAAAACGTATAATAAAAACTAGTTATGACCTTAAAATATACATTAAAATAAATATTTAGAAAACCAAGGAATTAGCCACCTTAAAAACGCACAATAAAAAACTGGTTATAACCTTAAAATATACATAAAATAAATATTTCGAAAAGCAAGGAATTAGTTACTTTAAAAACCTATAACAAAAAACTATTTATGACCTCAAAATATACATTGAATTAAATATTTGGAAAAACAAGGAATTAGCCACTTTTAAAACCTATAATATTTTTCTTCCATATAGTTGGTGGTCCTATTTTTTTCTCCGCTGCTGTATAAAGCTAAAGTCCGCCCTGGTATTGCATTCATTCATTTGTAATTGAATTGGATTTTATGAGCATGACCAGAGCGAAAAGCCAGAGAAATGCGAGGAGTGGCGAGTGGTTCAGTGGGTGGTTTTCGGGTGGTTCCTGGGTCTTTCAGTGGGTGGTGTAGGGCATTTAGCGGAGGCAACAACCCAAAATCATATACCCCCCATATAAAGACATACGTTTCGCTGGGCGAGAGGGGGGGGGGGGGGGGGGGACTCTAATAATACTTATGCAATAAAAAATGCCAACGATAATCCCCTGCAGCACAATATAATGACTTTTATTACCTTTATTACTATGACAACAACAACCAACAATGCATGTCAGCCAGCTAAAGCAACAACCACAGCGAAAAAAAAATAATAAAAATAAAAAAATTAAGCAGGACAACAAATGGCGAGCCAGGCAAAAGAGCAACAAGAAAACTCCCGACCAAAGGAAAATGGAAAATGCGAGTGTGGTGGGGTGGGGCTAATAAAAGCATAGAATTGAAATAAACATTATAAATACAAAACCATAAAATCCTGCAGCAGAGACCCAGAAAGAAGCAGCTACAGCAATCTGAGGCCAAAAGTAAGAGGATACACATATGTGGAAAGTCATGGGAGGGCTGGGGGTGGAAAATGAGGGGGAGGGGGTCGGAAAATAAGGGGGATGGCAACCCGCTAACAACACACTGTTGCTTATTGGGCCGCATAACATGGCACAGCAGCCACATTAGCAACAGCATAACATAAACCACGCTGAATTCAAGAAAATAGCTACTACTTAAGTACACAGGAAATAATAAAATTCAAATTTTTAATCCTAAAATAAATGAAATTTTGATTTAATAGATTTTTTTTTAGTTAAAAAAATATTTCCTAACATATATATTTTATTCAAATTTTAATTTTAAAGTTTAAGGACAGGACGGTTCCACTAAAATTTGAACATAAGATATGTATTTTAAATAACAAATATTTGGAATAAATTTTTTTATATTAAAAAAAATATATTATATCAAAATTTCCATTTTTTTCTGACATTTTTTATAAAATTAACTATATAATATTTTTTTACCTAGAAAATAAAATCTTTTTTAAATTAAAATTACAATTGGGTACCCCTAAAATCAAAATGAAGCTTTAGGCCGATCAATAACACCTATAGAAAACCCCTAAAAATTAAATGCAAAAGCGTAACTAAATCGCTGGCCAGCACTGTACTTGAGAAGCCAAAAATAATGCGAACATAAACAGGAATTATTGCGAGCTAACACACACAGTGGCAACGTGGCAGGAGCATTAGCTGCAGGAATAAGGAGGCCAGCAGGGACATAAAAAATAACAAGGACAACTTTAAAATCCCTCAAAAAATAAATAACAGCAAAAATGGTCATAATAAAAATACATAAATAAGGACTGAGGAAAGGACCTCTTTACGGAGCAAGTTGTTGCAGTTTTTCAGCAAGGCAGCAACATGCAACATATCGCTTACTTGGCCATTGGCCTAATGAGAAATTATGGGCACACAGTCGTGTCTCAGATAAAAAATCTACCTTTCTGGCCCACAAAGATATGCTACATATATGCCATACACCTGGATATTTGTCTAGGCTAATGTGTGTGTGTGTGTGAGATTGAAATAAACAAGGCGATAGTGTGTGTGTGTGGAAAGTAAACACAAATAATCATCAGACAGTCGGAGTTTCGTCTGTCTGCTTCACAGATTTTGTTTGTATTCCTCCGCTTGGCCATAATAAAATCAGGCAGACTCGGGTGCGAAATGTTTATTTAAATTGGCCAACACACACACACACACACACTGACACTCACACACATGGGGGAAAAGAAAATGGCAAAACAACAAGGACGGCAAACAATGTTGCTGATGGCAGCAAACGGAAATCCTTTTTACAGAAGGAAAAACAACTGCAAAAATATTTATATTAGATATATTGGATTGCCGGGCGGGCAGAAGCAGCAGAAGCAGCAGCAGCAGCAGCAGGATACGAATCCTGCCATCCTTTTACAGTTGAGAAAATATTCTGTCCTTGCATCTTTGATGGGCTCAATTAGAGCAAAAGTTCTCGGAGCATTTGTGCTTAAAAAGCAATCCGAATGAAATGTCAAATAATTGAAACTAATGTCCCTTTCTCTACGAATTCCCGAGCCATCGAGACACACTGAGCCACTCCTGCGGCTTCTTCTGGCCAATTGTGGCCGGTCTGCTCTAATTATGCTAACCACTTGTGTAAACTTGGAGACAGCGCCGGCGCAGGGATCCGAAGAAGTTGCCGCACATCAAAGCGAAAGATTTAATTAAAAATTTGATATCTTGCCCTCGCTGGCGTATCTTCACCTTTTATTTTCTGTTCTTTTATTTTTTTTTGGTCTTTACTTTTGGCTGCGCAACTGTGCTTCTGGCCATCGGCGGATTCCATCAGCAGAATTTAATCAACGAAAAAAGCTAGCCCCGCGATGAAGGAACTCATCCATACGTAAGTAATTTGCATTTACCGAATATGGCGTGCACACACGAGTACAGTGGAGCGTCGAGAGAGGGGACTAATTCAAGGCTAAGCCGTGCCCTTTAAAATGTAAAGTATCTACAAGTTTAAAACATATGTTTTCTAAAAGTTTGACTCTATGAAAATATTTAAAAAAATAAAAAAATATTCAAAAACCACAAGTGGTTCGAAAAAATTTAGTTTAAATATCAAGATTACGTTACGATTGTACTTTTTATTTTTAAAGAGGTCCATTAAAGTATTATTTTTAATTTTAATTTTTTTTTGCTAATTGAAAAGTAGAGGAAAAAAATTCATTTTTGGTATATATATCAAGTAAATGGGTATGGGTTCACTACCTCATGGTGATTTTTTTGTTTCCAATAACTCTAATTAACGGACCCTAGTAAATAATACAGAAAATATATATTTCACCCAAGAAATAATTCTGATATGAATTTATATCTATACTTTTTTTTGGATAACTCTATAGATAAGGTTTGATTATTAGAGCTTTGCTAGATCTTGAGTAATAGTATTATATAGTATATATTATGAATTATAACCTCGTTTGAAGTTTTACTTAATATTTAAAGATCATATAGGGGTTCTACTCACCATCCTCCTTGACGAGTCAGGGTGAATCCAAATCGGGAATCGCGATCCACGGAAACTCGAATGCCGACGATGCCCAGTCCTTGGGGAGTGATCACCTGACCTCGCATTACCGAAACGCGGCTATGGGGTTTTCCAATCCAAAAGAGTCCACACGTCGAAGTTTTTTAGGTTTTTTTTTTGGTAATTGGGGTTATTGCAAAAGACAAAAATATATATGTTAGTTACTTGGCAGTATTTGCGTTCGAGTTTTTGCTTTTCTTTAATTATTTTTTTTTTTTTGCTTTTGTCGATTCTTTTCTTTTCTGTTGGTTTCTAATTTAGTTTTGTGGTTGAAATCATACGTTTTGAAAAGGTGAAGAAAACATTGAGCAATTGTCTGTATTGATGGAATGGGAAAACTGAAAAGCGACTCGATTGTTTTCTCAGCACTTGGCTCTAAGGACAAACCGAAAAAAGTTATGCAATAATTTGAGGAAATATTTATATAAATATATATGTATATATATATAATATAGCTATGTTTCGTATGCATATGTATAGGTATTTGTATTTATCTAAGGGGTGTATGTATAAATAGAGAGAGAGAGAGAGATAGAGACGGAAAGAGCGAGCGAGCGAGACGGAGAATGAGATGGGATGAGAGTTCTGAGAGTTTTGTCGCCAGGAATGCGTTTTCTACTTTGTATCTGTATCTTAGTATCCGGTATCTTTGTGTATTTGTATCTGCAACTGCAGTCCGTCTGTGTGTGTGTGTGTGTGTGTTCCTGGGGAATTCTTTGCGGGACAATCTCAAAGTGTTTGCCTGGCTTTGGGTAATTCAATTATTGGAACTGGGTGTGTGGATGTGTATCTTCGAGTGTGTGGAATGAATCGAATGAATGTCCAACAATGAGCTACGGAAAAAAGGGGGCAGGGGACGAGCAGGAAAAGGGGCTGGATTCCCCCAGTTCGTACTTCTCCCGGGGTGCAAGTGCAAATGGCATTTGGCACGCAGCTTGTGGAGTGGGAAAATGTGGGGTGGTTGGGGTATATTCAGGTCCCGACTTTGGAATGCCAATATATATCGAATCCTCCAGCATTTCTCAGCGAGTTCATCAGAATTTCAAGTTGGTTTCGGTATTAAATTGAAGCTGCGACCAAACGGGGGAAAAGGGGGGTAGTGCAACGATTGATGGTTTATCGATTGGTGGGTGAATGTTATCGAAGGCATTCGGTATAAGTTTCCTCTGGAGAGTTGAGCGTGAAAGAAATTAAAATTAATCAACATTGTTACGAAACAATCGTATTTATCGATAAATATTAAAACATCGATAAAAGGTACCCCTTATATGTGTGTAATCATTATAAATTTTGTTTAATACTAAGTCATAAGTAATAGAAATTCGACTGATTATATAACTCGCCTATCGATAACTTTCCCCACCGATCTTAGCACCACCAACGCTCGGTAAACATATTCGAAAATGCATGCAATAATCAATAATTATTATTAGGGAAAAAAACTATTTCAAAAAATTCATTTCGATATATATCGCAATTGCTGCGATTCACTGCGATATTCGATAGATGCGGCTAACGGCTAACAAGGCCAAAAACGATCAACTGAAAATCAATTAAAGTGAAACCAACTAAAAAGCACAAAGCTGCTGGAAATCAAAAAACATTTGACCCGATAAGGAAAATCGATTGTCGTCCGGTATGGAAATGCGATACTTTTCCACGGGTCGAAATGCAAACCGTGCCAGTTGCCCTTGCAGTGTCCTCTGGCAGTGTTTAACCCTCCACGGCCCCCACATCTATTGACGCAGGACGCAGCTGCGCGACCCAAAATCATTTTCATTTCCATTCACATTTCCATTTTCATATAATGAGAAGAAACTATGGCAACCCGCTTTCTTTGTCACTTTCTCCGCGAATGTTGGGGATGGGGGGGGCGGAACACCGATATCCGATTTCAAGTTTGCCAATTTATTATGACAAAGGAGCACACAAAATATTCTTTATATATTTTCAATAAATGGAAAACAGCAGGGGTCCCTGTGCCCGGGTTTGGTGTATTTCAAAAATATATATATAAAATCTTTTGGGCAAGTTCTTCAGAGCGCCAGACGCCCCTTGAAACAAAATGCCGCAGTGAGCCTTAAAAGGCAGGGGCGTTCGCAGAGAGGGCTCCTCTTGTTTTTTTTTTTTGGGAAAGTTACCAAGGATATCGGAAACGAGCGCAATTGTTTGCACTAATTACTGCAGAGTTGGAGGTTTTGCACAGGGGTGTGGGTTTTTCCTTCCCCCCCCCCCCCTCAGCAGGTGCAGCCTCTCGCCCCCCTCCCCTGGCACTCCATTTCCAGAGTCCGAGGACTGCAGTTGGCCTCTTTTAACTTTTGTGCCAGCGCAAGTTCTCGAAAACATTTTCAAGTTTTCAAGTGTTGCAATTTCTCAGTCCCCCCGCCCCTGTAACCCCCCTTTTACTGTTGTTCCGCCCTCTCATCTTTCCCCCACAGCCCCCCTCTTTATACTTTCTTCCTTTTTTCCGAGCAGACATAAACACATAATGTACAGTATTTGGGTCAGAGTTTTATGTGCCCAGTTGCATTTTTATTAGGAGCGAACAGGGGCGTGGGTTCAGGGGGGGAGAGGGGCCACTTTTCAGGGGGCAAAGGTCGCCAGGGAGTGGGCTGAGGCCCATTGGCATTCTTGGAGAGCAGCGCACTTCTTCACTGACTTCTAATTGCAATTGACCAAAGTCCGAGGTTCCGTGTCCAAAAGTCATGCCCAACTAGGTCTCCTTTTTTTTCGTAGTGTATGTGTGTGTGTGGACGACGCCTACTCCGCCCCCTACCTCCTAAAAGACGTGTGTTCTACCCCACAATTTTATTTTTCCTGCCTCAATTCGATGCAATGAAGCAACATTTTATGTGAAATCAAACCCAAAAGCAAATTGCATGGGTATAAGTATTTTTTTATATGTGTTAGTTGTTCAGTGGGTGTGCGCTCTACAAATATATATATATATAAATGTATATATATAATATATATATATTACGAGTCATTGAAGTGGTGAGTGCCATTGATTTTTATTCCGCATTTGATTCGTTTCGTTTCATATATTATTTATTTGATTTATTTGCACTGCATTCGAGAAGAAGGAACCTTTTTTGGCCCGCTCCTGTGTCGGCTGGCCAGGTAAATCACTCATACGCCACCGACACTCGAATGTCCTCAGCACATTTCGTTTTGTTTGCCCTGCTTCGTCTCGCTGCCATTCAATTCAATTCGGCTTGATTTGGTTATGAGAACACTTTTCACTTTGATTTTGTTGCCATCGAAATGGAAATGCTGCATTCAGTAGAGGAAAAGCCAGTGGGGGAGGGGGGAAAATCGCCTGAGCAGTCGCCTCAAGGGTTCGCATTACGTATACGCAACACTTGCTACCAAAAAGTGTTGGTGCGAAAATCGCTTCAGTGAATTTCCAAGTGTTACAGCTGGCCTTTCTTTGGGTTTCTTAAATTTGGAAATTAATTAAAAAAAGCCACACACGGGAATTAATTAAGAAATATTTAAGTTCAAGATACCAAAATGTTGAAAAATGATTTTGGCTGACACAAGAAGTTTTCTATCTTTATTATAATTATGTCCTTAATTATTAGAATTCCAAAATTTTAGTTTAGGTCCTTTTTTTATTTGTATGGAACTAATTAGAAATGGATAATTTGACCTCTTTTAAGTAAAGAACGATTAAATTGAAACACTAAGTTTAAATAGTTGAATATTGATTAATTTGAATATTTAAACGTTAAGTGAAATTGGCTTCATATTTAATAAATAGGTAATGTTCGGGTTAAATTTAAATAACTTTACATTAAAGTATTTATAGGTACTTTTAGCATTATTCTTTTAATAAATGTACCTTAGCATACAGGTGAAAAATATCAAACAAAATACCAGAAGACGTATTCATACATATTCATTCATATTTTCCCTAAGTGAGTTTTCTGATATTAAATATGTTGGGGAAGAGTTTCCAACCTAAAAATTCAGCCATTTTAATCCCATAAATTTTGAAAGCTCAATCAACCAGTGAGTCAGCGAATTCGAGGACATTCTTTTCAATCAGCTAAGCGTAATCGTTATTATCAGCAAAGGCCACTCAAAATTATGAGGCAATAAAGGCATTTAGCCCGCCAAAGTGAATGGATAAGCCAGACTGAAAGAGATCGAAATATATATATGTATATATCTATATAAGAAAGGCAAGGCAATCTCGCTCGATGAAGTGAAAGCAATGCCACAAAAATGTTCTAATCTCAAAAGATGCGCGCCCTTTGCACCGGGTTTTCCCTACTTTCTCCCACCCATTTTCCCCGACTAATCGCCCTTGCAGCGAATGAGCAACAAAAGCTGGCGAAATGGGGTGGCAGCCTAGAAGGCTAGAGTGGACCAAAAACCAGGAGACGGCATTGTCGCCACTGCACCTTTTGTGTCAAAAGTGCACTTCCATTATTAGCGCATTGTGTGGGCGCGAGGGGTGGAAAACCCAGGGGGGGAGGGCTGGCTGGAAAATATGAGAAGCCAAGGCATAAAGGAAGTGCATTTAATTTCTTTTCTTTTTGATACTTTTTTTCTTTTTTTTTGGGTTGGGGGAGTGTGGAAAACTCCCTGGCAGACAGCGAGATTTTCCAAGTGGGTGGGGTGGGTGGTGGGATTTTTGTGGCCATTCATAAAGCGGCTGGCTGCCATTCATTTGCACCCCACCCACCTTTTGCTAACTTGGCTTACCACGGCACACAAAGTGGCGACGTCGTCTTGCCATCATAAAAATTGAGCACGACTTAGTTGACTTTTGTGCATACAAAAGGACGTAAAACCCCCTCATCACCCACAACCACACACCCACACACACACACACCGAGAGAAAAAGGATATAATTTTAATTTGGCTTTATTTTCATGACGCCCACGAGGATGCAGCCTTCAGAGGAAGCTGGCAAGAAAAACAAAGCCAGGACTGCAGGCGATTCGGTTTCGGTTCGGTTCAAGGAGGTGGTTCCTGGGGTGGCCCACTCACTGCGGTGGCCCGCTTTATGTTCATTTAGCCTGAAACAGTTTTTGAAACATTTTTCAGGCGAAAACCCTGGGCCACACTTTTCTTTTACGCTTTTGTAACCACGATAAATGTGCTTTATGTAGCGAGATGCCAGAGATGAGACCATTTTGCACCACCAGGGCCACCGGGGGGTTAAAGAGGAGGCTTGTGTTTGTGTGTTTGGCCTGCCTGATGAAATGTTTCCTGCACTTTCGCCATTTCTTTTGCTCGCCCCTGTTTGCATCTTGCATCTTTTTCATTACACCAAAAAAAAACGGGCTAAAAAGGACAAAGACGAAGGCAGAAAGAAAGTAGCGAGCGTAGAAAAGGGGTAAAAAGAGTGACTTAGGCGGGAAAACCCCCGACAATGGACACATTTCAATTGCTTTTTTGTTAAAAAAAAGAGAAAGGAGTGAGCCTACAACTTTCATGATTCATTGTGTTTTAATTACAGCAGTTTTGATTTGGGGAAATTTGATTTAAATACATTTTCTTTGAAATATTTTTAAAGATTTATGAAATCTAAAGTTCAATATTCAATATTTAAACTCTTTATTTATATGTATATTAGTTATAAGAAAATGTTAATTAGATTAAAGGTTCAAATATTTCAATTAAATTTAACTTAGGTTGGCATACCGTGTGTTTCTCCTTAAAAAAGCATACTATTTTCCCTAGCTAGTGAATCAAATTACCCAAATGTCTAACAATAATGGTATTAATATGATTTACCATCAAAACCATGAGTTTACCTTCCCCTTTGATAAATATTAAAAAGTTCCCCTGTTGCCAATATTAATTTTGTTTTTTTTTTCAAACTGCAACTAAATACTTTTCAGCTTTTCCCATCGTACGAAGATGACGTCTAAAAAAATCCTTACACATTTTAAATAAATAGCAGCTGCAGGGCGATTCTACGGAAAATTGCAAGGGGTGTGTTTGCGGGTGTGTGAGTGGTTGTGGGGGTGTGCGAGTGTGTGGAAAAGGTGTGGACTGGAGAGTTGGAGCTGAAATAGGGACACACACACATACACACAAAGGCCGGGGCGTGTATAGAAAAGTTTGAATAGCATTTTTAAGTTTGCCATTTACCAACACACACACCGTCCGATAGGAGAGCAAAGAAAACCTTTAGTAGCGTGTAATTTGCACTTTGTAAATTTGCATAAAAGCTGCACACAAACAGCAGGGAAAACTGAGGGGGAAAACTGGCATAAGTCCAAGATAGAGACGATATGTAAATGCCATGCCATGTGTCGTCGCTTTAAGTAAGCAACTCGGGCAAAATTAGGGGGTGGTTGGGTGGTTGGGAAAACCCGCCTGCATAAAATGCCATTCATTGGCTCCAACATTTCCATTTAGTTTCGGGGTTTTTCCTTCCATTTCGTTCAGTTTTTCATTACAGATTAGCTGGCGCCACCTGGCGGCTAATGCTGCCAGCTCACCAACACAGGTGCACCGGAAAACTCTCACACACACACACACACACTTGCCGGAAAAGCATATCTACGCTTTCCACATTTTGGCTGTTCAATTTGATGCACACAAAACAAATTTCATTTGGCAGCATTTCACTGGGAAATTCCCTGGTCACCGGGAAAAGCGGAAGGTGTGGTGGGGTTCCGGAAAATCCAGTGGTTGGGTGGAAAACCCAGAGGGGTGGTAGAGGGGGTTGGGGGTTTGGGGGTCAGAGCAGTAGATTGCATGACACTTTTGTCCCTAAGAAGATTACAATTGCCACCTTTTGCCACCTGGCTTTAAAGGCAATGCAATGGAAATGGATCGAATGTTTTTCCCATTCGAAAAAAGCGCAGGCCAGATAAACAAAAAAGGGTTAAGGAAAATGCTCACTTAAGGGTTTATGCACTGGGAAAAGAGGACTGGCAACAAAAGCTTTAGGATTATATATTTTCTATCAGTGGCGGATCCAAAATTTGTTTTAGGGGGAATATAAAAAAAATTTGTTAAGTAGTCATCTAAAATTTGGAATAAAATACATATTACTTTAACTTTTTAAACCGAGTAAAGGAATCTATCGCGCATGATTTTCTGTATAGAACTTGTAATGCTCTGTTTTTATTTAACCTTTATAAATCTTCAACAAAAACCATTAACTAGAGGTTATTATAATTATCAAGTTGGACCAAGGGTAGTTTATATTTATAGCTATATCATAATGCAACTGTTTATTATAATATTAATAACTTAATGGGATGTATAAATTTTTGAAAAATAAAGAATAACCATCTGGTTGATAAGAATTATGAGAGTAAAACCTTGAGATTACTAACTATCTGAAAACCTTTAATAATCCCCCTGAATATTATTGATTTTCTCTCCCTGTAGAAATAACACCGCGCTATCGAGGTTAATAAAATATTTCCAAGAATTGCCTGCAACTCCTTTAGTTTTTTGCTCCAAGGGATAGGACTACCCCTATTCATTCCATTTCCGCTCAAAATCATTCAGGACCCGTGAGGGGGCGGGGTTTCTCTATGGGTTAGGGTTGGGGTTACTGGTTCGGTATCGCCTTCATTTTATACCGCAATCAAAACAGTTTTCATCAACTTTTGCCGCAATGGCCGCATGCAACCAGCGCCACCCACTCATTTCTCATGTCGCCGCCACAATGGAACACGGCTTATACATTTTATAGTTATATGAAGCCATTACAGTGGTCTATCCGTACAACAACCGCCCACTTTGCCATCGGTGGACTGGAGTAGCACGAAGCCCAGTTTTGTAGCTCTGCTGCAGTTTGCACTTCACTTAAATGCGGCGCACGACGACCGTCAGAAGAATAACAAAAATGTAAACCCACTACCCACCATTTCGCCCCCTCAATGGAAACTTATGGCCATGGGTGGGGTGGGGTTTTCAGGGGGATTTTCAAGGGGGTTTTTCAGCTGCCCCGCCGCAGGCCATTAACAATTTTGTGCTGATGTCGAATTAGCAAGCAGAGCTGTAGCAACTGCAACTGCAACTGGCTTTATATCGGCGGGCACACAAAAACACATAAATATATCTAATCTCACATAAAAGTAATTACTTTCAGCTGCCGTTGTGTTGCGCTATCGAAAAATATTAAATTATATTGAGTGCACACAGGACGACACAGGGATATGTGCCATGGGCTATGGGCCATGGGCTATGGGATATGCGATATGGATACGGATCCCGAGGATTGTGGAGAAGCCGTCGACCGCAGACCATAACTATGGCCAACTACTACTACTACTACCTCCCCAAATGTTTCCTTTTGGCCCCGTCGTCGACATATTTGCTTTTTTCCACATTTTTTGTGCGACTGCAGCGAAAATTCCGCGAATTTCTCGTCGCGTTTTTTCCCATTTTCCCTTTGGATGCCAAAAAAAAAATAAGAGGGGAAAAAATAAAAAAAATTAAAGGCAGAATGGCAGGGAGGAGCTCGTGGATATATGGACTTTGGCATAAAGTTGGCAGCGATCAAGCGATGTACACATATAGGGCTTATGCGAATATATGTGCAACATATGAATTCAGAATATTTACAAAGGAGCTGGGTAAAAGGGGAATTTCTGTGAAATTAACTGGAAAGCATTATCGGGGTAGGTCTGATATTCCGGCTATCCTTGAAATACTATATATAATCGTATTAATCCATTAAATATCATATTGGATTTTTTTTAAAGATGTTCTATAGAATATTAAGTGATTTAATCGAATTGATATGAAAATGTTCAGCTATTCATGATTACAACTTGATTTTTTTAATATCCCTGAAATACTTTATATAATCGTATTATATTCTATAAAACATCACATTGTACCTTTTATAAAGATGTTCTATAGAATATTACTAGATTAAATCTAATCCATATAAAAATGTTTAGCTATTCACAGGGGTAAATGATTTGAAATTCAAATATGCTGGCCTTACTTCAAATATGTTATATAATGACATTAATCCCATAAGTACCAGTTTTCATGTTTTATAAAGATGTTTTTTAGAATATTTACTGATAAATCTTATTTATATGAAAATGTTTCACATGGTTAACTGGTTATAACTTTATTTGTTTTAAATATCACCATTTTAGATTCCTGTTTAACTACCATATATCATCTTAACAACCTGAAGTGCATTGCTCGTTCGCATTTTTCTTATCTTCCAGATACTCATTCTGCTTTCTTTCTTCTACTGCCCTTTTTGTTTGCCCAGTTGTGTTTTGGCCATTTCTATTGGCCACGTTGACCAGAACAGGCTGTTGGCCGAAAGCGGGTTAACTATCCTTCCACTTCCTCTTAACCCTTTTTTGCCTTCTTTTTCCGCTATCACATACACCGCTTGCTCGAACCGTTTGAAACTTATATGGGTATTAATTTTGGTTTATGTGCAACTTGTACGCTGTAAATTCCTCCCTTTTTCTAGAGTGGATTTTTCTCGTTTTTTTTACCCTTTGAGGCGAGCGGATGGCGATAAGAGGAGCACCGCCAGCACAATAACAATTCCGGTAAAGCCATAGTCCAGCCAATGGCCCCGTTGATAAGACCAGAAAAACGCAACAAGGACAACTGCGACTGCCTGTGAAAACATTCGGACTGGCGCCTTTTTAATTTATATATATCCACTATATCTGCATTCGAATGCACGGCAACAGCAGAAGCGAAAGGCAAACAAATATATGTGCCACACATTCAGGATGTATCTCTTCCCATAAGTCTTGGCAACTTGAAGTGAAAAAACTGAGCGGGGCCACAAAATATATAGCAGATGCGAGGGGTCAGGGATGTGAGATTCCCCGGAAAATATCTTTGAAATAACAGGGGTTTTTGGTGGTCAAACAATGAATATTTGACAAGAAGTAATATCATAGGTTTAAGAGTACAAAAGTTGAATCCACAAAAATATCTTATGGCAGTTTTACCAACATCCAGATATTATTTGTATCTGTATCTTTGAAATAACAGAGGTTGGTCAAACATCAAGTATTTGACAATAAGAAATTCATAGACATTAGAGTTTAAGGGTACAAAAGTAGGATACACAAAAATATCTTAAAGAAGTATTACCGTATTACAAAAATTATTTTCTATTTTTTATATATTCTTTAATTTTAATTCATAAAAATTATGGCACTAGTCACAAACAGGGGTATATTTCAATATCTCTAAATATTCTAAAAAATTTTCGAGAGGTAATGTCACAAAAGAAAAAGATTAGTTTGATACACGTATAGGCTTAATTGTTTACAAAATGTTTAAAAATTGTAAAACCTATAGAGGTGTTCTGTTTTTCATTGCTTAAATATAAATATTTTAATCAATAACTTCTAACAATATTAAAAACCACAACATTTGAGAACTGGGAATAATATATTGACCCTTTTAAAGAAAGTTGATGGAATATATATACACCTCGCTTGAAAAAGAACTACCACGATTTCTGTTTGTTCGCCATATAATCTATTTGTATCTACATTCCTACATCCTTTGTAGCATTAGCATTTCCCTGTTTTAGCACACAAGATCAAGGATCAACTGCTTACGACACTTGACAGCCAGCAGGAGCCGCAAAAAAGCAGCTTAGCAGAGCAGTGGGAAAAGGGGAGCCAACCGAGCAACTGTCAGCAACAACCCTGCACCACTCTAAACCAGGACCACCCTAAACCACCCTGCACCGCCCCCTAGAAACCCCCAGAAACCACCGACTTTCTCCAGCAGCCACTTGATGACTGCCAGCAAGTTGACACTAATCAGTTTAGCTTTAGCCCGACGCAGACAACTTGATTTGCATACACAAATGTGCAGGGGCGGCGTTCCAAGGGGGGTTTGGGGGACTGGAAAATGCAGAGGTGGCGGAAAAGGGCTGGTGGGAAAACCACTTAAGCGGGCAACTAGCCACACCTAAACAGGCCGTCAGTCAGCGAGGCAGTTGGTATGAGAAACAAAAAAAAAGGAGGGAGTTTTTCCTTAGCCAACCCCCCACTTAACCCCCTTTTTCGGCCTCTTCTTAACCCGCTTCTTGGCTGCTTTTTACCCCTTTTTTTTGCTGCTTGCTTACACCCCCCACAAAATGGCAGCCAAAACAGGAAGTAATCTATAGTCGCTCCGCCATTGTTTATTGTTTAATTTTTAGTCAACGTTGTTGCTGTTGCTCAACTTTTGACTCCGGCCAAGTCTCCGTTCTGGTTATGCCTGCTTCCTGTTCGTCCTTCGTCCTTGGTCCTTGCTCCTTGCTGCCTCGTCCTGCTGGCGCCCACCCACCCAACTTCTTGTATTATTTCTATTGTTAACAGTTTTTGCATTGCCGCTGCAAGTAGCGAAAACTTTTCACAATGGACCTTTGTTCCATCCCCCTTTTTTTTGCCCCAGCCCCTACTTCCATGCCTTTCAACGATGCCACTTGAGCACTACAAAGCAAAAAAAAGAGAAAAGGAGACAGGGAGACAGGGAGGAGAGAGTGAGAGAGACAGGGCACAACGGCAGACAAAGACGGCCCAAAATGCCAAAGACGAAGACGTTGACAACGGCGCCCCAAACCACCCAAACCACCCACTCCACCACCCACAGCCACGCCCACTAAACAACGCCCCCCGGAGTCATGACACGCCCGTATCGCATTTACTTGGATTTCGCTTTATCGGAGCAGCAAGGAAAACAGCAACCCGTCGACGACAACAACGTCACCCAATTTCCATGGCATCATCATCATCTGCTTTTTTCCGCTTGGCTACACCGGGAAAAATAATTGACCTATCTTGAGATTAAAAAATTTTCGTTAAAGATACCCTAAAACTATTTCCAAAATTTACCTTTTGGTGTTACATTTTTAAATCAAACCATATTCCTATTGCCTACACCGAGAAAAATAAATAGCCTATCTTGAGACTAAGAAATAAACGTAAAAAATTTCCAACAACTATTTCAAAATTTTGCTTTTTAATTTAACATTTTTAAATCAAACAGTATTTGTTGTATCTTGATTCTCTGGAAAATGTGGAGCAGATTTTATAGTGTTACTTTTGGTATTGAACATCATCCTACATCATCCTACATCTAAGTTAAAGGTAATGTTTAAATATCTTTAAATACCCTGACTGCCTTCAAAATTATCCTTTCAAATATATCAAAAACATTTAAATAATATAATAATATGATATATTTGAAGCGAATCTAAACTGTATTTATTGCAAACATTTTCTTCCTGAATTCTTTTTTTTTTTACTTTTTTAACGCTTAAATATCTTTAAAAACCCTGACTGCCTTCTAAATTTTCTTTTCAACTATATCAAAAAACATTTTAATAATATAATAATAATATATATTTTAAGCGAATCTTAACTGTATTTAATGCCAACATTTTCTTCCTAAATTATTTTTTTTACTTTTTTTATCCCTGAATAATTTTTCTTAGTGCACGTTCGAATATTCTTTGTATTTTCCAGACTGATATTTTCTCCTCTTACCGATTTTCTCGAGTCAAGGCAAATGCATTATAATAGAGTTGCGGTGGCAGGCAACGTTTTACAGCAATAGTCCCCATAGAATAGCAATGCTTAAAGGCAAAGTTGCACTCCAACTTTAATCCCTTTTTTTTGGGGGGGCAGTGGCAAGTAGAGTTTGACTAATCCCTCGACCGTTAAAACCACTTAATTAATGCAGTAAAAATCAGTTAATTTACGGTGTTCATTTGGGGTCACAAAATGATCGGATAACTGTCAGAGCAACCCGTTCATTAACTTAATAGCTACCTTTTTTATTGTCATTGATACCCGCACATTAACACTTTTTCACAATTAATGATGGTGACACATTCTTTGATACTTTTTTAGCACATCATTAAATTTCTCTGGTCATATTTAACTGAGACCAAATAAAGTGTATAGAACACTGCATTACTTTTTTTTAAGGTTTACCCCGGTTTTAATTTATTTTCAAGGGACTTCTGCAAGGGCATTTTTAGAACTTCGGCATTCCGAAGAATAGTATTTGCATTGGCAGTTTGAAAATATATATATACATATATTTAACGAACAAAAACGTATAATTAAAGTACGGAAAACGAAAATAGAACGCAAAAACCTGATGGAATAATTTGCATTATTAATTGTTTGTAAAGAATTTTCTGTTCTTCCTTAATTTTTTGTTTTGCTTTCATTAAACTTGATTTTTTGGTTCTTCTTTTTCAATGAAGAATTTGATTTGTGTTGGAGCGGATGGATGTATGTGTGGATGCGTGTGGATGTGTGTGTGTGTGATTGGGTGAGTTTTGTTGTATTTGGAAAACATATAAACAAATGGTTTAGACGCAGACAATTAGGACATTTAGGGATACGTTTGGGGTTTTGTAGGGATGTTTTTTTTTTCATTTCTTTGTTATTTTTTTGAGTGATAACATATAAGGATATACAGATATTTTCTTTCGTTTTACTTGCATTTTTATTAGCTTTGATTCGATCTTTCTTTGTCTTTGTTCTGCTGCTGACCTTTGGGTTTACATTTTATTTTATTGGATGGGAGTCCTAACGAGTTTCTGTTTTTTTTTTTGTATACTTAATTCCTTCGTTTGGTTAACAAAACATCAACAGAGATATTAATCGATACGGAAACTGATAAAGTGATTCACATTTTGATGAGATTTGTTTACCATAAAAAGCTTTGATCAAAAATCAAATGATACCAACGAAAGACGTAAAGAGATCAAGAGATTGAGATTGATTGAGAGAGATGAGGGAGGAAATCGGTGGAGTTTCGTTGATGGAAAACCAAAATAAGGATAAAATAACGATCGGGGGCGATTTGTGGTGAGAGATACATATATAGAGAAAGTGAGAAAACGTGATGGAGAAGTGGAGAAGTGGAGAACATCGGGAGAAATCAACCAAAATTCTGCTCGAAATATGCTCACATGCCAAACTATGAGTGGAGTAGAGGTAAAAATCATAACAATAATATTCCGATGACTTTCGTTTTGGTTAAATGGGTTAGTATGAGTGTTAATATCGATGGTTGATTGGCAAAAGGAAAAACACAAATCGGAAATCAAACTAAATACACATATAGACACGGTACACATAACACATACAATTATTTATCTATATATATATATATGTGGATATATATATCGAGGTTCTTTCATCTTGCCCTATAAAGTATGCCAACGAAAAACGATGAAAATTAATATGGAAATAAATATGGAAAACATACTCTTGATATGCATGTGTTTATATTTTTCTCATTTTTTTTTCTGGTTTTTTGCGAGTGTGCGTGCTGGTGTGTTGGTGAGATAAAAAATTATGAATGCATTTTTTCCGTCGTTAATTTTTTATTTATTTTTTTTTTTTGTTGTCTTCACTCCTCCTGTTGTCGTGTTTTATTTACATGAATGATTTGTTGACTTTTCGATCTCTGTGTTTTTGCGGTTCTCAGTTTTTGTGTGTGTTGAAATGTAATTTAAAATCAACAAAATGGCATTATATGCTGGGGTGGTGCGAATGGGATAGGTGCTGGTACAATTATAATGCAATTACAGCCGTGGGGCATTTAAATGTTGATCAATTCAAAAGCCAATTGGTATCAGACATTAAAGAAATTCTATAAGTTTGCCAGAAAAAACTTGGCCAATAGATACAAAGTTGTATTGATTGGATTTAAATTATTTTTAAATGAATGCAAAACTAAGCTGATAAAGATGGTCTTTCGACTGTTCAATGAAATATTTTTTAATTAATTAATACATTACGTTGTGTTAATATTGAATTGCCAAAAAGGATTAAGAAAATTTAATTTGCAAAAACTGCTATTGAAGTTCTCTTTAAATTTCTGATTGGTATCTTTTAAGTTCCCTGACTTTGGTTACAGCTGATTTAAGCTAGGGGAAATATGGTGTGAGATCGAAAAAGGGGTGATGAGAGATGCCACCTACTTTTGTGAACCAAAAAGTATCGTGTGTGATTTTATGGATGCATTTTACGGAACAAAAACCGAAAGCGAACAAACAAATATCGATGCATTCTGTGGATGGATAAGTGGATTCGATGGATCAATGGATCGATTGGATGCTTGGATGAGGGGAACTAAAAAATTCCGAATCAACTGAAGAAGATGCGACTGTAACAAAGATTTTTGTTTTGTTTTGGAGTACCCAAAAATTGTACGTCTGTGTTTCCTTTTTTTTCTTAGTGTTTTTTATTTTCGACTTACCAAGGTGTGAACGAGCTCCAGAAGAGACTACAAATTCACGGGTTGAAACGTAGGATTTTTGTTTATTTTTTGTGATTTTTTTTTTAGATTTTGATTTGCATATAGGAAATGCATTTTGATTTTGTGTTGAAATTTGATTTGGATTTGATATTTTTGGTATTTGGTTTTGGTTTAGCACACAACATGAAGGTATCGAGCCACAGCAACAGAGTAGGACAGTACACAATTAATTGACAGGACAATAAAAAAGAAATCAAAAGACAAAAATGCGTTTCGTTAACGAATTGATCAAACTTTGATATTGCTTAACAATTGGTAATAATTTTTTTTTTTTTTGGTTTGGTTTTACTTTTAGCATACCTAAAGGTGGAGATTTGTACTTTCATAGCTTAGTGAACCAAAGAGAAACGAAACGGAAACGGAAATGGAAACGAAACGGAAACGACACGCTGAGAAAAGAACGGAAAAGAACACATTTGACGAACACACTTAGTCGGATGATGAGACGAAGACGAAGACAGAGACGGAGACGTAGATCGGCAGACATCTTGGGGGCTTGACTGACTTATCATCTTGGTTGGTTTAGTATGGTTAGTTGGTTAAATGCGAAACGGAACGGAGGGAAACGAAACGAAACGGAACGAAATGAAATCGAAACGATTGGGGGAACGGGGAACTCCGAAACGGAAACAGAAACGAAAAAGAAACTCAAAATCAATTTCGCTCATCGGTCATCCTCAGTTTTTTGGGGATCCTCTCCTCTTGGTCTTGGCATCGGCGTAGTTCTCTTTTCTTTTTCATTTTTTTTTTTGGTGGGGTCTTCAAATCAGAATCGAAATCATAGCAACAACTCAAGAGACACGCTAAATAGGTTATACATAGATACAATGACAGACTATACTTCGCTTAAGAAACCAAACGAAAGCAAATCAAATGTAAAGTTAACTATCGATAATGTAACTAGGTCTGGTCTTAGTTTTACACTCGATCTGATCGATCACTTACTCATCGATGGAGGCCTAACTTTTGGGAGATTTTTTATATCATTTGTTTTGGTTATTTTTTATATTTTGTATATTTTTTTTTTTTGGGGTAAGACGAACACAAGGAGGTTTAACACTAGACAACACACATACTCAATGAAGTGCTATCATTATACTGTCGCTTTTCTCGTAATGTTCTAATCAAGTAGTTCTGATTTTTCTTGCTCCATGTAGAGTTCGAGAGAATGAGAGAAATGAGGCGGCAAGAAAGAAACGGAAATTAAATGGAAAGCAAACGGGGTGGACCCCAAAACTCAAGGCAATCAACTGAAGATGGTAAGTAATTTCTTTTTTTTTTTTTTTTTTGAGAAAACTATGGAAATATATATTTTATTTTCGGGTTTCTTTTTTTTCGCGCTGGAAGTAGTCATCATCAGCGTTTGATTCTTCTCATTGGCTTGGCATTTCCCAGGCGGGCAAGAAAAGAAAAAGCTCAAACTAGGAAAATGTCATTTCGTTTTCCTCTTTTTTCTTTTTTGTTGTGGCAGAAATTAGGAGAAATAAGGATTAACCAAAGAAAGTATTACCAAAACGAATCGAAGTGGAAACGGAACGGTGGGGAAGAGAACTCAGAGGAACGAGAGAAAAGAAAACTTTGAAAATTCAACGTTTTGACTTGAGATTCTCACATTCTCATCTCAATATTCTTTTCTTTTTTCAGCGCATAAATGATAGACTCATTGAGGGGAGAGAGGCGTTCGGGATTGTGGGAATGTGAATGGGTTTAGATTTTCATTTCTTTTGCTTCTTCTTGATTTTTCTTTTTTCGACTGATTGATTGATTGAGACTACTGGCAGTGTGTTTAGTTGAAGTTGGTATAAAACATAAAGACATTCTTTTTTTTCTTTTTTTTTTTGTTGTTTTTAAAGCATAACGTAAAAATATGGCATATATGTATATATAGGTGGTCAGATGAGCCATCTGGGCATCTGGTTATATACACATATATACACTTCATATAGAATAAATTTGAGCTTTTTCCCTTCATTGCACCCGTAAAGTTTAAAGAATACTCACATAACCGAAAACGGAAAAAGTTCAAACGCAATTCCAATGAAAAATTTCTCAATCGCAGACCGAAACGTCGCTGTATATATTTTTCAGATATACGCGTGACGATCGCCGTCTGCAACTCAAAAACGTAACTCAAAAGATCGAACTAGTAACGAAAAAGATTTGAACTGAGGAAGGAAACTCAAGAGTCGCTCAATGGCAAGCCCTCTTATTATATACTATATATATATGGTCATTTTGGGATCCCTGCGCACTAAGAGTCAGACGCATACGTATATGTATATATAGGCTATGTAGATATAGGGGCGCTACGAGTTAGGGCTTAGTTCTAGGGCGAATCACTTACTTCTCGCTGTACTCGTCCATGTGGGCGTACGACTGCACGGAGTTCTCCTCGATCAGGAACTTGACCCTCTGGTAGAAGGAAGCGGTCACAGAGGGCGGTTGTTTCCGGAGAAGGACCTCCACGGGATCGTTGGAAGACAGGCACATTATGTGCTCCGAGCAGGCGGGATGTGAGCAGCACTCACTGTCTGAGCAGTCGGTCATACCGTCTTTATAAAGGGTAAGAAATTTATTAGAAACACTTTTTTTCGGGGCATCTTTTATATTAAAAACAACAACAAATAATAATAAAGGGTTAATTCAATTTGATTGTACATCACAATCCTTTAACGTGCCACTGAAATCAATAGGTTTTTTGAATCACTTATAAAAATGCTGAAAAGTATGCAACAATTTATTTTAGATCCGGAAACAACAATTTTACTGCATACTTTTAGACACCTTTCTAAGCATTTTTATTAGAATTTTACTTTTTCCTTAATAATTTAAACTCACCGCCATCATTGTCGATATTATCCTTGCAATTAAGTTCCAGTGCAATGGAGCAATCACTTCCAGCCCATCCTTCAATACAATCGCAGCGGTATTCGCCATTTTCCAGGGTACATTGTCCATGTCGAGAGCATCCATTTTCGCAACCAGCTAGGGTTTGTAAAAATTGTTCCATTTATTATATTGTTTTTAGTTTATCTACATTATATTAAATCTTTTTTTAGGCTTATAAAAAAAAAGGTTTTCCCTTCTGTAAGGCTTGCGATTTAGAGTAATTTCCTTATCAAGTGATTCAACACGCCATCTATTCGACTTTTGTACGCCACTTTATACAACGGCCTGGGATTTTTGTGCCAAATGGTTCGCTGTAATTAAGAGTAAACTGTCCGGATCGAGTGGGGCTTCAAATTGAATGATAACACCCTGCCCACCGCCATTTCCACGGGTGTTTCCATTTAAAAACCCAGCCCCCAAAACCGTTCCACTTCCCTCAGCGAGTCAACATCATGAATATAAAAATAATGTTGATGTTTGCTCTCACTCTCAGTGGCAGTTAACCTTCGGCAGAACACTCGGCGAAATGTTGGGCAAACATAAAAACCCAACGAAACGTAACCTAACGATAGATGATTTGGCCCCATTTTTACGTTTTCTGTTTTTTTCTGGCTTTATTTGTTTGTGCCACGACAGCATTTGACGCAAAGTTAATGTCACTTGACATGTGTCATTTGCGAAATGGGGTAAGGTAGCAGCACTCCAACCCCCCTTTTTTTTTGGCCTTTACACACCATTTTGATGGGGGGGTAAAAATGATATGGGGGGAACGAGGGCTGCTAACTCAGCTTCCGGCATGTTAAAAAGTTTGCGGCGCATAAAATGACTTCCCTGGTTGTTACTGCCTTCCTGTTTACGAGTCGCCCCCTCTCTTTCTGCAGCCCTTATGCCGTCTCTTTCGCTGAGTGCGTGTTTGTGTGCACATATTGGCAATAACTTCAAGTGGCCTTGCAAATATTGAACTCTTCTGGGGGGCAGAGGGGCGGAAATATGTCAAATCTGTTGACTGGATTAGCCCCGAAACTCCGAGGACCATAAAAAAAACCCCAGTGAAATGGGCAACTTTACTGCATGCAAACTGGATTTTAGTTGGAGGAACAAAGTTGCATTAGCCGAGATTATGTTGTACTAAAGGTGTTGAAACAAAAACTTCAAATTAAACAATTGTTATTGTTATTTTAACTCGGAAAACTAATATCTTTTGAATGCAAGTAGTAGATCACAATGAATTTTCTTTACTAAAATATTTATAAGGGGTATTATTTTTAAACAAAAGGTTACCCCTTAAATACATATCCCAAAACATTTACGGAAATATTTACAGAACTAAAAGGCGTTTCACTATCCCCTACTATTTATTGTTTTCGCAATCCAAACTGAATCGAAATGTGAATTCATTTTTAACCTCATATTTTGCCATTCACATTCCCATTACGTATTTTTTCGAGTTCAAGTTTGCTAGCCATACTATTTCCGTTTTATTTGTATTTAACACAGCAGTGTCTGCAGCTTTTTCACCTACCATTTCCATGACCCGCCCCTCCGAATGGCTTTTCCACCCTCTGCCAAGCTTATTTCTCCTCTATTTTATCACTTTCGGCGTACAAATCCCTCGTTTTTTATGCCTGGCCATTCAAAAAATTGTTGTAATCTCCCCAAACACACTTCTGCACATATTTTACAATCCATAATAAAATCCCAGCTAACATAAAAAAATGGGTAAAAAAAAAGAAAGGTTGGCGATGGGGAAAATGTTGTAAATATTTGAATGAGACGGCGGGTGATAGAAAGGCGAATAGAAATAGATGGGGGGAGGGGGTTTTTTTTGGAACTAAGTGTAACTACAACATCAAGTATGCATGTGGCTTTCGGGTGTCTCTGTGCCCCTAGAAAACCCATCGGAAAACTCCCTAAAAACCCCCCTTTTTCGCCCCTGAAGAGGGCCAATTGAGTGGAGTTTTCGGTGGCGCGTAATTCGCTGGAAATCTCTGTTTCGAATTCAATCAACTCTGCCGCATTGAAGTCGCCTGCCGACTGCAGTTCAGCTGAAAGGTCTAATCTGTGCAGAGATCCCACTTTGGCAGCCCCCCTTTCTTCGGTTTAGCAAAACTGGGCTGCCTATTTAGCATATTTCTAGCTAGAACCTCATTTTATCTTCTCAAATAATGCAAAAATGTTTTTAAAATTTAAAAAACCATACAAAAACAAGGAAGAACGCTATAGTCGAGTACCTCGACTATCAGATACCCGTTACTCAGCTAAATGGAGATATGCAAGCAGCAAAGCGAGATTAAAATGCGCCACCTACCGGCGGTATACAGATTTAAGCGTTATGGGCGTTAGAGTGGGCGTGGCAAATTTTTTTTTGGATCAATCGATAGGTATCGACGAGACCAATACATTTCAGTTACAATTTTTTATCTAGCATGAAAATTGTGGGCGTCACAGGTTTTTGCGGTTTGTGGGCGTTAAAGTGGGCGTGGCAAACTTTTTTTTGAGTCAATCGATAGGTAATGACGAGACGAATACATTTCAGTTAAAATTTTTTATCTAGCATAAAAATTGTGGGCGTCACAGGTTTTCGCGGTTTGTGGGCGTTAAAGTGGGCGTGGCAAACTTTTTTTTAGGTCAATCGATAGGTATTGATGAGAACATTACATTTCAGTTAAAATTTTTATTCTAGCATCAAAACTGTAGGAGCCACAGTTTTGGGCGGTTTGTGGGCGTTAGAGTGGGCGTGGCACTCTACTGAAACAAACTTGCGCTGCGCAGGAATCTCAGGAATCTGCGTGCCTAATCCCAGTATTGTAACTCTCATAGTTTCCGAGATCTTAGCGTTCATACGGACAGACGGACAGACGGACAGACGGACAGACGGACAGACGGACATGGCTAGATCGACTCGGCTAGTGATCCTGATCAAGAATATATATACTTTATGGGGTCGGAAACGCTTCCTTCTGCCTGTTACATACTTTCCGACGAATCTAGTATACCCTTTTACTCTACGAGTAACGGGTATAATTAACCCAACCTAATATACAAGGGTGGTCAAAAGTATTTTCACAAAAAAAAAGTTAAATATATTCATAATTTGAACTTACATCTTGTTAACTTTGGCATCAATGGAAAGGTAATTTAAATGCCGTTTGAATGATACAATACATTTCTTAACACATACAGTACTTATTGAAAAGGACGAATTTGTGTGAAAATGTCCTTTTTGAACTTTTTTCCTCGACTTGAAAACTTAAATTTTTTGATGCAAAAAGTTTCTTCAAACAAAAATAATAGTAACTGCAAAAAGAATTTTTCAAAAATCATTTTGCTTATATTTTTTATGGTTTTTTAAAGGTGACACTGTCGGAAAAAATTTGTATGAAAAAGAGAAAAATATGCCTAAAATGCATGTTTCTAAGCATTTTCAAAAAATCATAAAAAATAGAAGCAAAATGATTTTTGAAAAATTCTTTTTGCAGTTACTATTATTTTTGTTTGAAGAAACTTTTTGCATCAAAAAATTTAAGTTTTCAAGTCGAGGAAAAAAGTTCAAAAAGGACATTTTCACACAAATTCGTCCTTTTCAATAAGTACTGAATGTGTTAAGAAATGTATTGTATCATTCAAACGGCATTTATATTACCTTTCCATTGATGCCAAAGTTAACAAGATGTAAGTTCAAATTATGAATATATTTAACTTTTTTTTTGTGAAAATACTTTTGACCACCCTTGTACATCTTCAGAAATAATCACTATAGTGTCTAAAAGTATGCAACACAATATTTTCAAGCCGCAATGTTCTCCTTTTCTTTTTTCCATTGCATACTTTTAGACACCTTAAGAAGTGATTCAAAAACCCTACTAATTTCAGTGGTTTTCTTTCTAATGCCCCTGCTGAGAACCGATTCGAAGTAAAACCAAAATATGCAAACGTCATATGATATGGCTTTTTCCAAACCCCACTGTTTCCCTTTTGTAACCCATAGGTGTCAGCACTGAGGCAAAGTCGTTAAGTACTTTCCAAAAATACAAAAACCCCAAGCCAGACACAGATACCATATAGTATAGCCCCCCTTTTTCACTTGAATCGATTGAAAGAGTGCTTCCCGGGGGACACAGAAAGAGACAGAGAGATAGATAGAGAGGGGCGCACCCGAAAAGAGCGAGAGGGGTTCAAGATTGCTTGTGACTCTGAATGACGTCGAAAGTTTTATTGGTTTTGCACACGTCAACGAAATGCTGATCGCGGGTACGGGGTGGTTTTAACCCCCTGCGTTTTCCAAAGGGGGGGTTCGTAATGCCATTACATGCATGCCTGGCCCGCCCGACGCCAGGGGGCGCCACACGTTTGAATGTTTCTGTAACATGACTGTTTGTTTTTAAAGTTTTAATCACTGTCAATCGATAGCTACTTATCATGCTGCAGTTGCCTGCCTTTCGTCCCCGGGAAAACTCGTATCCTGCTGCTGCTCCTTTTCATTGATGTTGTTTTTTGGTTGCCTTGCCTCAAACAACATGGTTAAGTCATGGCGGCAAAACTGTCAAACGCACTTCCAGCCAACAAAAAAAAAAAACTGGTAAAAGAAAAACAGCAAAGGAGGGGGAAAATCGGTGGAAATTCCCCCAAGAGGGGGTTGCGGAAAATCAAAGGGTTCGGGACGGGGCAAAACTGAAGTGGAGAGCAAATGGCGTAAACATGTACAAAATACTTTGGTGCAGCGACTCCAGCCGGCAAGGAAAAAAGCCCGATAAAAGGGATTGATAAAAAGCACGACAGCCACGTTGGCAAAAAGGAAAAACTTAAAATCAGCCACGACAGCAGATACATTGACAGTGGGCGGGGGCGGTACCAGGGGGCGTGGCAACTGCAGTAAGCACCGCAATGTTGCTGTTGTAAAGTAACTCCCTGTATTGCCTAGCTTTTGACTACTGCCGAAAATTCAAGATACATTTAGGTAGCAGGGAACAAATTTCTTTTAGGCTATGATCAAAAATTCGAAAATATTTTTTATTTTTATGTTGTATCAGAAACAATCATAATTTGTAAACGGAAACGGGTATGACTTAGAAATAATCAGTATTTTTTATTTTTTTGTCGATTGTAACATCATTTTTTCTCCCAAAATGCTATATTATTTATTTTGTATGCTAAAAGTGCGATCGTAACTACATTTGAAGAGTTGTTTTTGATTGATTAATTATAATAGCCACATGGTAAATTTCATTTGTTTTTCCAACTATTATAATAATGGTTTAAAAAATCAAAATAAATACTATTTTTGATCCCTGGTATTTCGAATTTTTAATAGAGCAAAAAAAAAAAAATTTATTTTTACTAAGTAGGTTCGTAAATATTCTTTAACCTGATTTGATATTTCTTCTGATTCATTCTTAAAATAGTTTAAGATGTCTACATATACTGTCTATATATTCCATTCTTTTACAATTATATCCAAATATATTTGAATATTAATTGAATATTTTTTCTAGCCGTGTATTAATCCCAAAACTAAATTGCAGTCTACTTACGCAGCGTGCAGTGACGACCGTTCCATCCTTGGGAGCAGACACAGGTGCCATTTTTGCACTGGCCGTGTTCCGAGCATCGGGAATCGCAGGGCAGTTGGTCGCACAGGTTGCCAGTCCATCCGGAATTGCAGCGGCATTTTCCGGATTCACACACTCCGTTCCGGCCGCAATCCAAACTGCAGACAGCTGGAGAAAAATAAAAAATATTGGCAAATTAGCATGTGCAAAAATCGTATCCGAATAAAGTACTTAAAATATTACATTTTGAGCTAAAAGTCTCACAAAAACTTTAAGAAAGAGAGAATTTTTCAAGTACATTGTTCTTGAATTGAGAAAATTTGTTCTTAAGAAAAGTGTAAGTAAATGTTGTTATCAATGTTCTTAATATTAAAACGAAATGGTGAGAAGAGAAAAGTTAAATTGAGTTTATTTAAAAACTTTTAAATAAGATTACACTTCTGACTGTACTAATAGTTTAGTTGTTGAAATATACAATGTATTAACTTGATTCAAGCACAATGAAAACATTTTCAGCTTCAAAAATGTCCTTCTATTTTTAAGTCATTTTCTTTTAAGAAAAACACAAAATAGTGGGGTCCCTCTATTTAGTTGAATTTTAGTTAAAATGCTGAGTTGGCTCCTATTTTTTCCATCCCATTTTCATATTTGCCCATGTGCGCATTTAAATTCATTAAAGCTTCTGTTTCGCAGGCGTCTTCCACGTAAAGTGGCTGGAGTGAAGGGCATTCGGGTGTTGGGGGTCATAAAAACAGCATTATAAATGTAACATTTACGTGGTGGCACACTTTGCTAACAAGACCCATACCATTTCCATTTCCATTGGCATGAACCTCCCCCCCCCATGGCTTTTCTTTTTCCAGAGATGTCGCTTTTTCTCGACTCGACTGAAGGATTTTTCTGGGGAATGGTCAACTGTTCTGGTTCGCAAGTTGGTTCATAGGTCGCTTGTACGGTTACTTCATGGATATTGACTCAGCGAACATGACTTGGTTAGATTCTTTTGTTACTTTAAGAATTTTACAGAGGGGGTTTATAAATAAGGTTTTAAGAACTTCCAAGGACTTATATATTTTGCAGATACCTACTAATTGGTAAGTCTTCTACACTTATGGATCCGGTATTATCTCCAGTTTTTATTTCCATTGTTAAATCAACAAAATCGTAGCTAGTCAAAAATGAACTCATGTTTTATTTAAGCTTTATCTTGCTAAAATTTTTGAATGGTACATTTTTGATTGGATTGGTTCAGGGATTTCCTGTTTTCCTGCTCTGCGCCAGCTTAAATTTATGGTTTAGTTCATAATCTGGTTTTTGGGGGTTGCTTCACGACCCCATGACTTTTGTTACCAGGCGTAAATTTATTTTATTTGCTTTTGTGAGGACTAAAAGGGAGTTGGAGGGGGGTGGCAGCAGAGCCAACCTGCGTATTAAATAAATAATGAATTTTTATGAGACTCTGCTTCATTACGCCAGGAGGAGTCGTCAACGTGGTCCACCTCGCGTACTATACTGTATATATATATATATATATATATATCCTATATAGTATGCACTCCCAGCCCAATCCACCCGCTCACTTTGCTCTTTCTGGTGCTAAAAAGTTAAGCAAATTAGGAGTACGTGTCCTTTGGCCTTCGGTGGCATCGTAAGCCGCTTGTTTTATTGAGCTCCTGCCCCTGAATATTCCACCGATTCTCTGCTGATTTCGCTCTCTACCTCCGGATGATTATGGACCTCGGCCGTGGGCCCGGGCCTAATTGGAAGCCCCGGCTTTACGGCCCAGCATTCCATTCTAATTTCGGGTTTAGTTGTGGCCATAAAACATCATCATATTCGCCGGATGGAGTGGAGTGGAGTGGAGCGCCGGTGGGCGGGCAATATCATCTGACAGATCTCGTGAGTGATTGCCCGGCTGTGTGTACCTGATTTTCCTACGGGTACTTTATGGCCACGGCATAAAATATTGGGTTTCACGGGCGGACTTTAAGCCAATGGGATTACTTAGTTAGGAAGTCGATTTTAAATTTCGATTGACATACGCAAGTTAGATGGGGAGGCTAACGTTACAGTACTCTAATAGTTTGTGTTTCATTTACAACAACAGATTTCGATTTTTATATTGTTGATGGTGATGCATTTCCGAAAAGGGTGACCCAAAAAAAGGAATTCTAGTAATCATAATTCGCCCATTTGAAATCGAATTTCATGGTGCCATACTCCTAAAACTTTGTTTGGTATTTCCTATAGTCTACTTTACAATTTTACATTTTACTGGCATTCAATTATTTTATCCAATTTAAAGTATCCAAGTATGGTGACCCTAAAATGCAATTCTAGTCCTCATGACTTGCCCATTTGAAATAAGAATTTAAAGGGGCATAGCTCTAACACTTTGTTTTCAATTCTCTGCCATCTTAATTACCATTTAAAAATTTACTGATGGTAAATGATTTAAACAATTTTAATGTTTGCAAGAATGGTGACCCTAAGCCGCCTTTCTACTCTCTATAGCTTGCCCATTTTAAGTCTTGTAACATACCTCTAAAACTTTATTTTGGCTCGAAAAGTCTACTTTACAATCTTTAATTTTACTGGTACTCAAATACTCAATCCATTTAAGTGTTGCCTAAAATGGTGACCCTTAAATGTCATACTAGTGCTCATAACTTGGCCATTTATGATAGGATTTTAAGGTGGCAAACCTCTAAAATTTTATGTTTTATTCCCTTAAGTTTAAATTTAAATTTGTATCTTAAATAAATTAAAGTTATTGAATAAAATTTAATTTTTTTCGAGAATGGTGACCCAAAACTTTGCTTCTAGACCCCATAACTTAACCATTCTGGTTCCGATTTCAAAGTGTCATGCTTCTAAAAAATTGTGGTTTACTACTCTTCAAAATAAGCAAAGGTAAGGACAAACACTGAACATTTCGAGACAGTTACTGGGGGTTATTAAGGAAGTGGTTTGAGAGGGGGGTATCTGAACTCACCTTGGGAGCAGTCGGGTCCCGTCCAGTGGCGCTCGCACACACATTGCCCTGTCTCCAGGTCGTAGGTTCCGTGCTCAGAGCAGCCAGGTAGACACTGGTACACCTGCTGGTCGATCGTGCCGCAATCCTCGCCCTGCCATCCGGCCTTGCAGTAGCATTGTCCGGCGACACAGGTGCCGTGTCCGGAGCACAGGGGATCCAGGCAGTCGTCTACACATCCATCATATCCAGCAGCATCATCAGTAACATCACAGTCATCATCATCATCATCATAGTCGTCGGTGGGTGTAGAGTGGGTGGTGGTCAGAGGTCAGCGTTTGGTGGTTTGGGTAAAGAGAATACAAAACGATTGTTAGTCAACACACAAAATACACATGAGCGGAAGGGTACAGTGGTAAAAGCTTAAGGTGGAGGAGGTGTCAAAGGGTAGTTCCTTAAGAACTCAAGCTGGCATCCCGCTGGGTTTTATAATTAGTTTTTGGATTTTACTAAAAAGGGAATGCTTTTCTAGTTTATTGTAGGTAAATTGAAAAACCATTTGTTGTTTAGAAACATTTTCGATTTACATTTCTTGGCTTTATAATAATGTTTTTGCTACCACTTGACTCTTTTCTGTTGATGTTTTAATTTATTTTAGACATGATTACTGAAATAATATTTTACTAGGAGTTTTTACTGTATTTAGGGCCGAAAAAAAGAGTTCAGGGCCAGAAAGAGCGGAAATATATATATTTGGTGGGGCAGTAAAATCGTGACAGTCGTGGCTAAACAAAAAGCTTTCCGCCATGAAGGTCTCCCCCTCTCTTTCTAGGTGCCTCTTCCCTCTCGCTTCCACCTAAACACACACACACACATGACATGATTAGTATGTTAGACACGTACAAAAGTGGTCATTAAAATGAAATTCCAGTTTAGTTCAAGTTGGTAATTTTGCGCAGTTGTTGCAATTTTTCTTTTGGCCCGCTTTGTTTTGCTTCTGTTTATTTTCTTTTTTTTTTTTTGTTTTTTGGTTGGCTTTTGGCCATGCTTTTCCGAGCCGCCCCCCACCGCCCCGCCCACTTTTCCTTTGGCCTGCTGATATTTTACTTTTCGTGTTTTCCTGCATGTGTATGAGGAATATGCTCTCAACATATAAATTCGATTTTATACGTTTTATGTTTGCTCAACGTTTTTCCCTTTTTTTTTTTACTTTTCCTGAGTCTTGGTTGATTTTTTGTATTCTTATTTTTTGTTGGCCCTGTTTCTGTTTCTGTTTCGGATTCTGTTTGTTGTTTGTCCCTGTTTGTTTTCGTATGCCAAGAGTCCGATGCCCAAACACACACAGGCACACGTTAAACACATACAATGAGGCGGCCCAAACACACACACACACATTCAGTATATTGTTGCATGTTGCATATTTTATAAGCGATTTTTTAAGCCATTTTACTCTGGGGTATACTGTTTTCTTGCAATGTACAATAATTTTTTTTAATTCAAAATAATCTTATAAGTTGTATTATAAAAAAATCCCCACTACAATGCTTTAAGTCCTTGAAAACTAATATCAGAAAGCATGAGTATCAATGAAATATTAAACAACAAGTTATACGATTTGATCAGATTGTCCTTCTTATGAAAAAAAATTGTTTTTCTAACTACAATGTATAAATGTATATTTTAAAATTGTTAAAATTGTTATTCTATCTATAATATATAAATATATTTTGGTAAATGAAAAAAAATAGCACATAAGCTTTAAAAAAAATTAGTTAAATAATGAACTAAATGATTTTAGATTGTCTATATCTATCTAAAAATTCCATTCATATCTATAGAATCTTTTGGAACTCAAAACCCCAAAAGTGAACAAATTAGTTTCCAAAAAGCTAGTCATTAAAATGAAATTTTCGCACTTGAACTTTTCTCCAAAAGGGTATATTCCACTCAAAACATTTATTTTTGGACGCATTTTTCTCTTTGTTTTTCTCAGCGAATTATTTAACAATTCCTTGTTTTTTACAGCTTTTGACGAGCCGAACTCCTCGCCATTCGCCCTTTAAAATTTGCCTCGATTTTCGCTGGCTGCTTTTAGGCTAATTCAAAGTTATCTGAGTCGCGGCCAGAAGGATAAAAATAGTAGAAAAAAAGGGAGCCGGAAAAATTGTTGGCATTTCTTTGCCTTTCGCTTTGTCAATTTAGGGCCCACACACATACAGAAAGCGAGGACAGAATATTTTTGGCCAAAAGAAGTGCTGACGGAGGGGGAGAAGGTGTCGTCGGCATAATAACTGAAATATTTTGGCATCCACTTGGGCCAACCCCCCATCTCCTCCCACTTGTCCTTGTCCGCTGGCCTTATCGGGCAGTGTCAACATGGCCCGGAACCGAGGCTGGCTCCAAATTGCAAACAAGGCAAATAAATAATTTTAGCATTTTTATGCCAAGTCAGCAGAAGGCTCACACACACGTCAAGAAAAAAAAGTCCAGTACTTATGATTTTCACCTTTTTCTTAAAAGTTTTTACCGAACTAACTCGTCTTTATCCACTCTTTTTTATAATAACTATTTTGAAACCTATTTTGGTTTACAAAAACATTTAAAAAAATGTTTTAAATGTCCGACCTATTTGATAACCTTTAATTAGAATATCATATTTTTTCAATAATAGTTTTTTAAAAAGTTATATTCCTTATATACCATGAATTTATAATCCAGATGAAAAGGTCAAAAATATATATTTTGATATAAATAATTTTGGGTGTCTAAAAGTATGCAACAATATATTTTATACCCAGATGTACAAATCACTGCCTACTTTTAGACACCTCAAGTGACTTATAAAAATGATTTAATCATAGAATATTTAGAAATTTTATAGATCAGAATATAATTTTAAGAGAATTTAAAAATGTATAAATATTTTTCCTAATTGATAGCTTGTTATATAAATACAGGGTTCTTCAGCGCACTTTGACTTGAGTTTATGGGATTAATTTTTTCGAGTGCACGGGGAGGGTCCTTGACACTTACGTTGATCGCAGTAGGGTCCTTTCCAGCCGCGCTCGCAGTGGCACTCGCCCTCGATGCAGCGTCCGTGGCTGGAGCAGTTGGGCACCTCGCACTCGCCCACCGGAATGTCGCACTCGGCGCCCTTCCAGCCCTCCTCGCAGTGGCACACTCCTCCTCCGTAATGTCCGTGTGCCGAGCACAGGACCGGACAGACGCCTGGAAAAACAAGGGGGAGGGGGTAGAGATGGTGAGAAAGAAAAATATATTTAAATGGAAGAGCATGTCCCTTGACCAGCACAGTGGGTCAAGGATCTTGGGGCACCTTAATCTAACTGATAATTGAAAAGTTAAGGGAGAGAGTATTTCTTACTTAATGATTTTGCAATTCTTGAGACCATATTATTTAATTATTTAAGGAAATACTAATTTTATTTTCTAATCACCTAATTTGTCTGTAAGCTTTATAATATCATCAATCAAAAACCCTTTGAAATAAAAATTTTAGGTATACTAACATAAAAGGCGATCATATTAATGAGCTGAGTTATTGATTAAAGTGGCTATACGAAAGAACGCATCTTTAAGTTAAAGTACATTTCAAAGATACAATATCCATCCAAATATACAACAAATCCATAACGTTTTCTTGGATAAAAACCTACTTTTAGTTTAGCTTGAGGACGAGAAAACGGAAATTAGTATATCTAATACTTTAAATATTTTTGAATTCTAATAAAATTAAATACTTAAAGCTTCTTGTCTGATAGGAATATATTTTTTAAAATCAATTTTGATATTAAGTGACAGTATGTTTATTTAAAATGCTTTTAAATCCCTTAAGAAGATATACCCTTTCTCCTTTATTTATTCATCACAGAAAACCTACTGAATTTAGTTTTAGGTAAATGGACCTTTACAAAGACCCTGAGTTAGGTAAATAACACTTACTCTTGGAGCAGTCCACGCCCTGGTAGCCATCGATGCAGTCGCACTTGCCGAGATAGCAGCTCCCGCGGCCGGAGCAGTCGTTGGGACAGGTGGTGCTGACGCCCTCGGCCTCCTCGGCCAGCAGGGAGACGGAGTGGGCCACCAGCTCGTCGTTGTAGACAGAGATGAACCACAAGCCAGTGTCCAGATACTGCAGCAGGGACACGTTCACCGTCATGGCGTCCACATCCAGAGCGGGCAGGCCATCGCCGGCGGATCGCTTGTTCAGCCAGTGGCTCTGCGGTTTGCCGATCCTCTGCAGGTGCTGCTTGGTTATGTCCAGGGGCGTTTCCACATCGTAAGACTCGCTCGAATCGAAGCTACGGCTCTCATCCTGCTCCGAGTCCTGTTCCTGGCCAGATTCCGCACTCTTCTCCGCCTGTTCCTGCCGATACAGCTCCACATCCCGGCCAGACAAGCTGCCATTGGAGCTGCGCCGGTGTCTCAGGTGGCTGTCCAATCGCCCGCCCTTGATGAACTCCACAAAGTCGTGCTGCGTCACCGAGGGCGCCACATTGCGACGCGAATAGACCGCAAAGTGGGCGCCCCAGGGCAAGGTGAAGTTGAAGCGTATGAAAGCGGGATGCTTGTTGCGGAATTCCAGGGTCCAGAACTGATAGGCGGGTATGGTGGCATGATAGGCCTCGTTGAACTCCTTTAGCTCCACCACACCACCCAGTTGGGGCTGCAGGGCCTGATGATGATGGCCATTGAGATTGCCACCCGGCTGCTGCATCAACTGGCCACCGAGTCCACCATTCAGACCGCCATTCAGGCCACCGCCACCAATGCCGCCGGAAAGGGCACCGCCGTAGGTGAGCTGATGGTGATCCTGCAGCTGGGTATTGGTGGCATCCAACGGAGTCAGTGGCTGGTTGATCGAGTGTGGTTGCTGTTGCTGCAGGAGCAGCTGCTGCTGGATACCCGCATTGCTACCACCTCCTCCGCCTCCTCCACCGCCAGCCGCCGGATTGTTGGGCCCATGGTCCGAGGTGCTCGTCTGGATCGACTCCTCCGTGGGAAAGGCCGTGGCCACGCCCTTCTCGTTCGCCTTGGCCAGTCCGCCCCGCAGGTCGTGGGGCTGCGACTTCACGTCCTGGACTAGGATGCAGTTGGTGCTGTCCATGTTGGGCTTCATCGAGCTGACTGCTGCAAGGGGAGAAGAGGAAATGTCTCGGTTAGCCAAGGTCTTTGGGGAAATTACATTTTATATAACGATATATTTTGTATCTTATTATGCTCTTTGCGTCTTCGAATTAGTTCCGAATTTGGGTTTTTGTTTCAGATTCTTATGACAAAGTTTTCTTAAAACTTGGATTTTTGCACAGTACCTAAATACAGGATATACATTTAATAATATAGATTTAAAATATTTCTTTGTTTAGGGTTATATGTATGAGTTACGAAATTACTTAAGACCTATTTGGAACCTTGCTTATCGAACATTTCATTTAATTTATCTACTTTCTTTTATCATTTAAAGATCAATTACTTTTGTTTATGAATCAATCATTTTGGATATGTTTGTTATAGGAAAAGGTTTTGATGAAAACAGAATTTTAACTTTAATTTTTTAAGAATACAACAAATATTAAATAAAGTTATACCTATGAGTCGCTAAATTTCATTTTAAAGACTTTAACAAGGTAGTTAGTCCCATATTTAAGTTAAGTATTTATAAGAATAACTGATAATATCAATAGTTAGTTAATTGAAAGTAATTTATTTTTAACTTTGCCATTTATAAGCCCCTACCTATATTTCTATTTAATTCAATTAGTGACATTTGTAAGATACAAATCATAAAGATAGTTTTCTTATCTGGCGACAGAAAGTGCAATTAAAGCCCCGATTAGGGGACATCGCCTGTTTGGAATACGCAAAACGGAATACCCAACTATATCCTATATATCCCACTGCTTCGGCTTTGCCTCTTGGCTGGATTTTCGATTCGGCTTGGCCAAATGTGCGCCCATAAATCGACAGACAGAGAGGGCTATACCGGGGGCAGTGGGGGTGCGAGGGGGACGGGGCTAGATGGCCACAGTGCTGGCCATAAATCTGGTCCTCATGCTGCCATTCCGGCCAAGAGAATCGCAATAATGTCTTCTGTGGTGCTGTAGTTGGTGGCTTCAGCTGCTGCACCGCCCTGTTTTTCACACATAAATTTTGGCATCATATTTTAACGCCATATTAATATGCACACGAGTATAAATCAAAAACTACCCCCACCCACCCCTTTGACCCCTTGACCCCCCGCTCACACACACACGCAAACCCATACAGGGACACAAAGTGGCCGTTGTTAACACGTTTGCATTTTGCTTGTGGAAAGCGTAGAGGGGGGAAGGGCAGCTGGGGGGGGTTTGGACCTCCTGGCTATCGTTTATCGATAACTACGACCGGCGATTTATGGCCATTGGCAGTGGGAATGCGGCGCCAGCAGGTCCTGGCCATCAGGACATCGAGAAAAGAGGGCAGGCAAATGATTGAAGGACTCGATGGAACTCAGAACTCCGGCCAACAAGGGTTAAGCAAGTTGGGACTCAGATTTACGATGGCAAAACGATAACTTTAATATTACTTATGAAATTATTATTTCAAGAATCAATTATTTTTTGAGAGAGGATGCACTAGATTTGTCAATCCCTTATAAAGGTGTCTAAAAGTAGGCATAAAAATTTTTAAACATACAGAAATCTGAAAAAAAAATTCGCTGCATACTTTTTGGCACATTTATGGTGATTTCTATGACACCCCAAAATTTGTTGTTCACCTAAATGAAAGTTTTACCATCTCCTTTTATTAACTCTCTTTTTTAAATAAATGGCTCACAACTTTCGAAAATTGCAATAATCATTTTCCAAAGGCTCCAATCATCTCACATTAGACCGTCATTCCGAGGACCCAAAATCCCCTGCGAGCAATTAGCTTTTCCCCATTCGTATCGATCGAAATTATGTTAATGGGGCATATTATATATATACTATATATAGAGTGTGTACAGTGCGGACTCCCGCAAATAAACATTTGGGGACGAGAACGTGCGGATCATAAATATATGAGTAATGGGCACAAAGAACTGTCAGTTCGACGGGGAGTGACACTTGACAGGACACAAAACATTCCGTTGACATGTAAACTAATGCACACACTCGGAGCCCCCAATTTCGGGGTAAAATAAAGGAAAAAAACTGGTCAGAGTCCTACGCAAAGGAACAAAAATATATATGGCGAGTATCATTAATAAATTAAGAGCTCGGCCCAGTTGGTTCTATTAAGTTAACAAGCATTTCATTCAAGTGTCCTGTCACCCCCGACCATCGCCAAAGCACACAAACGTCCTTTTTCAACTGGGTTGGGTTTCCTTCCACTCGATTCCATTCCATTCGATTCGATTCGATTCGGGTTTCCTTTTCTTCCCGTTGTTTTTCGTGCACCAATTAAATTTGATTACAATTTGTGGCCCCATCCCGAAAAACATCCATTACCACCCCCACGTTTTACTCTCGCTAATGGTTATTTAGTTAGTTTTTATTCCTCAAGTGGAAGCCAAGAAAAGGTATAGATTTGTAGCTGAGTGGTACTTAGTGTCATTATACTCAAATAAAATGAAGAGAATTAAATAAAAATAATATAAAAAAATAGAGATTTAATACCAGTAAAAATATAAAAATTTAATAGATATTATAAAAATGTAATAATTAACTAGAGATTAAATACCAATAAAAGTATACCAACAAAATATTTATTAAATACCAGTAAAAGTATACCAAGAAATTATATAAAAAAAAATACAATTTAATACAGATTAGATACCAGAAAAATATTATAATTTTAAAAGTAAACAGAGATTAAATACCAATAGAAATATGTTAATAATTGACAGTTAAGTTACTGGTAAATATCAACTAATTTCTTGCTATATATGCATTAAAACTTTATGGATTTTAAATATTAATAATTTGTTTTGGAATATCTTAAGCTAAATAATGATTTCCCGGCTCCCAAGATATATTTAAAGTAATCAAAAATTAATTACCAACTTTCCCGTTCACCTACATGTTCAATGCACATCATTAGCGTGACACATGCCTCCTCGCATTTTCCTCAGTTTTCACCACCCCCTGTGATATTTTTATAGCATTTTCCTATGTGGGCGCGAAAGCCACTCCCTTGGCTTTATTTTTAGAACCACTCAAGTTCTGCTCCAGTTGCTGGCTCAAAGGGTGTGCAACGGATGTGTTCGATTAATTATTTCCGCCCCTCGCCCTCGGGAAGTGGGCAATAAACTTTAGAAGCTCCTCTCCGCTTTCGAGTCCTGGGCCATGAATAAAAGAGTTCTCGTCCTCGTGCTCGTCCTAGTCCTAGAGCTCGCCTAATGAGACACATCGTCAGGCTTTTGGCCATAGGACTAGGACTAATTGCTCCTGCCGGGCCAGAAGAACTGGCGAACTGGCGAGAGCTAGAGAGCTAGAGAACCATGGCCCAAAAACCATGTCCAAACGTCCAGTGTCAGGGTCAGGCAAAAGTTACAACGGCTGGGAAATTTATGAAACATTTTCTTAATTGCACTTCCTTGAGGAAAATAATTTATTTAAACGACATGCGCACACCTTTTTGGTGCAAGGAGAATGGCGCCTGGAGAAAGGAGGAGAAAGCAGCACGCCCTGCGGCCATTACAGCTGAAAGTGACAAATGTCCTTTTTGGCAAATAACTCGTGTGCTTGTGCGTTTTATGTAATTTAAATTGAAATGTCTTTCGATATGCTCTTGTGTTTGTGTTTGTGTGTGCCGGCTTTTGAGCGAACGATTTTAGGCAAATTGTTTGCGGCCTACGCATTAATTGAAACCAGCTTGTTTTTCTCGGCTTTTCCGCCAACATTCTTCGGAGTTTTCCACTGCTAATTGACTTTCTTTGTTGCGGTTGTGCGTGACGTTCGCATTTCCGGATGATTGGCCAGCCCCTCTGCTTCCTGCCACGCCCCCTCTGCTTCCTCCGCCCCCTCAGAAGCCAGCATGTTTTCCCATGTTTTTGCAGCCCTAAAAAGGAAACACGAAATGCGAGCAGGACAATTTCCGAGTGCTTTGCATAATTCGTTAGGCGCAAAGGGAAACCGCAGAAAAATGAACAATTCCATTCACTAATTGGCAGCTCGGTACAGTGAAGCCACAGTCGATTGAACGATTGTTGTGCATTTGACAGGACACTTTTGCGGTCGACGGGGGCATTTGTCTATGGCGAAATTGGAAAAAAGAGCCAAGGCAAAAGTCAATTACTGTGCAAGAAGTCATCAGAAAGGGAATCCAAACAAAAATGAAATCTGTAAAGTGGTTTAGATGAATATATCAAAGGGCTATGGTTTTTTTTATAACTCTAAAAGCATTTTTAGGAACTAAAATATTTAAAGAAATTTATTTGAAAACAAATAACCACCTATAAAGGTGTCTAAAAGTATGCAAAACAAGAAGGCATCTTTAACAATGAATGCAGTTCGCATATTTATTGTTGCATACTTTTTGCATTCTTTTGTAATCACCTATAAAGGTGTTTAAAAGTATGCGAAACGAAAAGGCATCTTTCATAATAAATGCAGATCGCATATTAATTGTTGCATACTTTTGTGCCTACGTTTTAATTACATTCAAACCATATTTATTGCTGCATACTTTTGTGCACCGTTTTTATTAAATTTAAAACCTGGCCTTGAAACAGCTTCAAATTTTTATTGATATTCCTTAAAAAAACACCTTGAAATCTACAACAAATTTAATATCCTCTTGGTAATTAACCCTAGGCTACTTAGTTGCATCTCAGTAATTAAGTGCACACCCAGTTAGTTACCTTCCGAGCGGCTAAGACGACCTTCCATTGGCCATAATAATAACAGCTGGCATAATCGGCTTACAGTTGGCTCAGACCACGCCTGAATTTTCCATGGAAATATGCATTCCCTTGCTTGCAATCGCTGGGTTTGAGGGGCAAAGGCAAAATGGGGCAGCCAGACTTCGCCCACTGTGCGCATCCAGTTCGCTTTTCGCTGTTGCAGCCCTCAGAAAATGTGGGCGTAGCTGGGAAAACCGCAACAGACCCAAAGGCAGCAACAAATTAAATTTCCAGCAAACCGCAACGCAAAGTGAAATGAAAATAAAATCGCATAAACTACAAGGCCAGCTGCTGTAAATGACAACGCCGATAAGATGTTAAAGGGGGTCAGTTGTTGGGTTTTTCCAGCGGGGTTTTCCACAAGGAAAATATAGAGCGGGATGGCAAGTAAGAGCAGTGCGGAATAAGCCCCATGGGGTCATTGCAGCAGCTTTATAGTACAGTAAGTGCAAAGGCAGAAGCAAAAGGCAACAACAACGGCAGTAAGGCATGCAACCACACAGCTGGTGGTGCAGTGACGTAGCCAGGAAATTTTCCAGGGGGGCCAGTTTCGAAAGGGGGGCCGCACTGGAGTTTCAACACAGATGAATGCACGAACGCACTTGGCCAGTTGGCATGGCCAAAAACACAGAGAGAAATAAATATAGGTCTTTAATAAACGTTTTAGCATAAAAAAGTTTTAAGAAATATTTTTAAATATAAGGAACGTTTATAAAATATTAAAATTTAAAGATTTGTATAAAATTTTAATATAAAAAACTTTCATTCAAATTTTTGTGCAATCTTTATTTAAAGTAAACATTTAAAAAATATTTTTTTGAAATATATACCATATAATATCATATAATTATCAAGTGATATATCATATATTGCACTTTTTCTTTTCGTGTATTCTTCAGGGGAACAGTTTGTAGTAGAAGGGGGGCGTGGCCGGCCTCCATCTGGCTGTGAAACAGTGCATATCGAATGAGTTTCCGATAGTTATCCGCTTAAAAATCGATTAACCTATTTCCGATAACTACTGCAATGCGCATCCTGAAAAGGTCCAGCTGCCAGTCAAGCATATTAACTGCTGTCTGTCTGACTTTCTGCCACTGTCCCTGTCTCTTTCTTCGGCCCCACGCCCCGTCTCTTTCGCACCAACTGCAGCTGTCCTGCTCTTTCTGCTTTTGTTGTGATAGAAAGTGGCACATTTGTAAATCGCTGGGCAAACATTTATGCAACTTTATGGGTGGTGGATATGGATGTGGAAGTGGATGCTGCTGCGGTTGCACTTGTCTCTCCGCTGTCACCGCCTCTTCCCTCTCTTTCACACGCTCGCACGGCTCTTCCATCTCGCTCGCACTCTGCTGACATTGCGGTCGATTATCGGGACAGATATGACAGCTGCATGCAGATCGCTGCATGTGCATCATACGCAAATGTGCAAATGTGGACTTTAAGCTGTCAGGCGACATCACTTTGCACTGCATGCTGGCCAGGAAAACTTGGCAGGGAAAACAGGCGAAAATGCATCATTTTCAAGGATAATAACATTTATCTCAGGCCTATTATGACATCATCGCAGCGGAAATGTTCAAGTCCATGAGGTTGATAATACTGAGTAATGAGTTACGTAAATCAACTGTGATTATGTGGGATTACCTATTTTGATAAATAATAATTTAATATTTGTAGTTTCTGACTGTATGGGGCTGTGTGTCTTTATAAATTTAAGATGTTGGGACTACCTACTTTGATTAATAATAATTTAATATTTGTAGTTTCTAATTAAGATTGTGTGACCTCAAGCTGAGATAATTTTCTGTTTATTACAAGAAGTTGTAAGTATTTTACTGACATCATTAGATATTTTAGGAGGATTTACTATTATCAGAAATGTAAAGCTGGTATTATTTTACCAGCTATGTTCGGTAAAATCTTGTTATTAATAATAATATTTGCCAGCAGCATGAACTACTTCAAGGCCTGTAATGATAGCTTTTTGGGATCTTTAACCCATGTCTACACACCCTCAAGCACCCCGCAAACATCTTCCAAAGCGCTGCCCTCATAAGTAGGCAACAGAAAGTACACACATTTTATTTTCGCAGCTTTTTATGTTAATACATACGGTCGAGGCCTGAAATCTCCCCCTCATCAGTGGGCCGATTGTTTGTCTAAGGGGGCGGGGTGGGCGTGGCAAAATGGAGACAGTATGTAAATCAAATTAAAGAGAACAACTCGTGAGGCTGACAAGGCAAACAAGCAACGCAAGCTGTCTGCCTGTTAATTAACTGACAATGGGCCTCACATATTTGTATATAATTATAGAGTTTCCTGCCTCCGCCTGCGTATCCATACGTAAAATGTATATAATTTTAAATACCCAGAAACAGCTGACTCCCAACCAACCGCAAGTGCTGGCTAATTTTATGGCGAAACGAAACCCTTAATTAATAGAAAATTATTAAGCAAACAGCAGGGAGGCGAGAATGAGAGGGCCAAAAGTTGGACTACAACCGAAATATGTATATAAAAATGAGGTAAATTAATTTCTGGCTCACCTGTTCCCCAGTCTGGATCTTAACCCCACAGTTTCTAAAACTATTCAACCATAAAACGACCCCCAGGCACACAAACACACAGATACACACACACAGAAAGATACCGTGAAAATACAGAGGCAAAAGCGTAAATTCATTTGCCACACACACATTCACGCACACTGAACAAAAAGCTTTTTACACAAATGAGTTTATGGCGGTTAAATGAGTAGAAGAAGAAGAAGAGAGCGTAGCGAGGGGCGCCACAAAAATTAATACATTATTTTTAAAAGATAAATTTCAAGCATGTGCTGCTGCTGGCTGCCAACAATTAAATCAGTGAAATCCACACGCAGCACCCCAAAAATGCCACCCCCAATCCACAAAATGTTCACAACTTTTCAACTTAAATTCATTTTCTGCCGAAAATGGGGGGGTTAGGGGGATTTTCCAGGGGCGTGGGGCGATTGAGAGGGGGGGGGGGAGGGGCACTGGGGTGCCATGTGCCAAGTGGCATCACATATATATTTTTCCCGTGGTTTGTTGTAAATTTGTTTTCGTTCACTTGCAATCCTGTGACACCGCAGCCCCATCAACAGCAAAAAGAACAACCTTGCCACCCAGAAAACCCCCCTTTTACCCCCCACCCATGAAACCACCCACCAAACAAGCCGCAGCTTTTAGCCAACTGTAAATCAGTGCCGCCTTCTCTCGAGCAGCTGCTGCTGCTTCTTCTGCGTAGATAATAAATTAAACGCAGGGAGAAAGTGAGAAAAGTGGGGGAGACTCATGGAGAAAGTGTGCAAATAGATGGGGAAATGTGGGACTCAAATTTGGAATGAAAATCGCTCGGGACAATCCATAAGTAAAATATAAATAAATATGTATTAAGAAAAAATTAAAATAAAATATTTTGTATTGCAATTTTAACTTGAAATGTGCGGAAAAAGTATGCAAATAGAAGGAGAAATGTTTGGTTCCAATTTGGAATGAAAATCACCCGGGAAAATCCATAAGTTAAATAAAAGCAAATATAAGTATTAAAATAAAATTAAAATAAAATATTTAATAGTGCAATTTTAAATTGAAATGTGTGGAGAAAGTGTGCAAATAGAAGGAGAAATATTTGATTCAAATTTCGAATGAACATCACACGGGAAAATCCATATGTTAAATAAAAATAAATAAGTATTTAAACAAATTTCTTAATAAAATATTTTGTAATTTAATTTTAACTGAAAATGCATGGAGAAAGTGTGCAAATAGAAGGAGATATGTTTGGTTCAAATTTGGAATGAAAATCATACGGGAAAATCTATCCAGATGAATAAAAATAAATAAATATTTAAACTAAAATATAAAAATAAAATATTTTAAGGTATAATTTTAACTTGAAATGCCATAAGTTGATTTTAGAAAGATTAAAACAATATGAACAACGAAAAGCTTAAGCTTAAAATGCATTTACAGAAGCTTATATTATTTTGTTTCCAAATAAAAACGAAATATTTCAAAATGAAATACTAACTTGTAATACCATAAATTGTTTTTAGAAAGATTTAAATAAGATGACCAACTAAAATCTTTAGCTACAATATTTATTTAACAAATTGCTGAATTAATTTCCTTTTTTCAACACCAATAAAGCCCAGAAAGGCTAAAAAAAGGTATTCAAAGCTATAAATCCAAGAAAAGAAAATTCCAAATATATTTCCCAATCATTCTGCGATTTCCGGCCAACTTGTTTACCTGCAAAACGTCAGGGAAAACAACGCAAATCACTTACACAAAAGACCCCAAACAATTTGCGGCACACGAAAGGCTAGCTTTCTTTCCTTCTGAAGCTGAAGTTCAGCCACATAAATTTGAATGCCTTCGTCTAAGATTTATCAAAAAAAAAAAACAAGAGAAAAAACATTTGGCAGTTGGAAAACCCCCATCGGAAAATCTGGAAAAGTGAGAAGAACCTGGCAGCCCAGATGTCGACGCACAGACGCTAAAAGTGTCCAAAAAGTTGTGCCAATGTTTCACTAGATAAAATGCCGGGGCACCGGGGCCACCACAGGAACATTTCCAAGGGTGGGGTTGGGTTTGGCCAAAAAAGGGGGGCTTCAAGGTGGCTGAGCAGGCGTCGTCATCGTCGCCATTGCCGTCAACGGTTGGCGAGGGCTGACTGCCTGCCAACCGTCAACCCTTTTGTTTCAAATTAAAATTTACATATTTTAATGTGCAAAGTTTTTGCCAGGGCAAAACAAGAACAACAAAGGCAGGGGCGTGGAGCTTAGGAGGGGCCAAGGGGGGCTAGGGGGCTAGGGTTCGCCAGAGCAGAAAAGAGAAATGGGCAAAAAGAATTAAATTGACCTGTAAATATAATTTGGAAGGCAGCAGGGATGGCACAAAACGTGTTTAATTATCAAGTTGTAAACAAAAAGCAGCAGGAAAAACAGGAAAGTAGGTAGGGAGCATCCGAAAAAAAAAGAAAGGGGGAAAAACAGTATCCTTCGGATGTGGCAAGTGCAACTTGTGAAAAAGGGAAAACATTAAAAAGCCATTTTAATATCTGTTGCCAATGCAGGTGAGCTATCTGACAGGAAAAGCATAACTTTAGTTAGAGTTATTTAAAAGCCATTTTATTTTACATTGGTCTCATTAAAAAATATCTGTAAGCTCTATTTACTAACTTCATTCTTTAAATTTAAATGAATGTTTGTTCTGCTGTAAAGGTAAGGTAGTTAAACCTAACCAAGAAAACAAACAATATTTAATTAGATTTTAGGGGCTTCCTTTAAGAGTGACATCATCATCGTCATGGGTTGTCAATCGATCTGGCGGTTTTTCTGATGCCATCGAACTTCAACCTCGGATGCGAGGGATGCGGTTTCTAATTGCTTGTCAGTTGTGCAGGATTCTCCACCAGCAGTTGGCACATTTATCAATTAACATTTTGAGGCGGCCCAGGAATGAATACATCAAGTGGATACTCAGAGAAATAGGTTGAAGATCTTAATTCCTTGGTTTAAAATTAGCATTTTTAATTTAATTTTTGAATATTTTATTCTGAAAAGTTCTCAATTTTATTTTGTGGATCTCATTTATCTTTGTTATAGGAACTTAAGAAAGAAATGAACCTTTTAAAATGAGTAATTCCATATATTGGATTGGAATATAAGAAGCAGAGTTAAGGAATCTGTGATTATATTAGATACCCATTTGCAAATCAAGAACAAAATACTCTTGAATAATCTGTGAAAATATTATATATCAATTCGCAAATCAGGAAAAGAATACTCTTGAATAATCAAAACTTAAAAAATCTGTAGGAATGTTATATATCCATTTGCAATCAAGAACAAATTACTCTTAAATAACCAAGTTTTACTTTATCTGTGAAATTAGTTTATATCTTTTTGCAAATCAAGAGCAAAATACTCTTGAATAATCAACCTGCGTACATGTTATACATCTACTTGCATAAGTAGGAAGAAATTACTCTTGAATAATTAGCTTTTATCCTCCACACATGTTTTCCCAGTGTATTTACATGCATATGTGTTTACCTAGGCCAACGCTCCGTGTTGGGTTTCTTAGCTTGTGTGTGTGTGTAAGTTAACACCATTTAACGCTAATGTAATGCAAACACTTTGATGTATTTGCCTTGTTATAGCTTGTTTGTAGTTTGCACTTATGTATACACTGAGCGAATATTTGCCCAGCTATGCGAATGCATATGCTCGTCTGTGTGCGTGTGTGTGGATTGTGTCTTGTGTATTTTTCATTAACCGTGTTGCCATTATGACAATGTCCGATGTTTTTAGCCGGAAGTTCTTCTTACCTGCAAAGTATGCCAACATGGCGGTTAGGACGACGGATACGAATATTAAGGCGATGCTCAAGCATTTCCAGGAACATCGGTGCTGACAGCGTTTATCTATGTGAAACCTGCAAAAATACACAAGGAGAAAAAAGGAACGATGATGAGAGATAGTAGTAGGTAGTAAATGGCAAATAGCAGATAGCAGCGTTAAGCAAACTGAGCAATGCATTTGTAATTAACAAAGGGGGGCGGGGGCGACCGCAAGACAGGAATAAAGCCACTGGCCCCCATCGCCTCCATGTCCATGTCCTGTCCCCCACATATCCCGTACTCTGTCCTGTGGCTTTAGACGCTTGACATATCACAAGGACCACAGAAACCAGCCAACCAAACAAACACGTTTCGCATACAGCTAGGAAAATCAAGGGAGAGCACGGAGAAAAAAGTTCTAAGCTTGTGGATGAGGAATATAATTTATCTAACTTTTATAATATACAATAACACATTCGTTTCCTTTACTTTATTACTTTTTATTCGATTAGTGTGACCATGTACCCTAATGAAAGCATAGTTTGGCCATTTATCTTGCAGTGTGACCATGCAGTCAGCTGCATGTGAAGAACTATTTTCTATATTTAGTTATAGTTATAGAAAACTATCTTGGGGAAGCACACTTTTCCAAATTTCTCATATTTTCTCTCCATGCCAAAAACGCAGAGTTAGTACGCCAATGAGTTTGTCAACTGCTGGCAACAGCTGGCAACTTTTTTAATAAAGCTCCCAACCAAAAAAGGCAACGCATGCAAAATGATGCACAAGACTGAGGACAAAGACCACAGCTCCCTTTGGACCCCCCACTTGCCCAACCATTCTCGCCCCCAAAAAAGGGTGTTAATCACACATACAGCCAACAAGTCTAAGCCGCCGCAGGCAGAGCTGTCAAGTCTTTCGGCGTGGTCGCCTCTAATTGCGTAAAAGTTGAACGAAACGCTGACGAAGGGAGTTACGAAATTTTAGGGGAAACGAATATATAGGGGAAAACCGGGGTGAGGCGGGAAAGGGCCGGCCGGAGGGGGCGTGGTCCCAGCTTAAAGAGAATTAACAATTCTTGAGTTGGCAACTTTCGAAAGTTGCCCAGAATTGGGTTAGACTCGAAAGTGTCCGAGTCAGGCCTTCAAAGGTGATTCAACCCGGTAAAGGAGCAGAACGAAAAAAAAACTAAAGGAAAAACAACAGGGAGTAGAGTGGAAAACCCCTTGGGGAAAATTCCTTAAGGAGTTAGGCACTAACTAGGGAGCTCTGAACTGCGAAGAAGTTTCTACTTCACGTTGACTTACTAACTAAGTCTTTAAGGTAAGCATCTCACAGGGAAAACATAAAAGAAATCTGTAAGATATTTAAAAGGCATACAAACAGGTTCCTATGCTAAAGAATAAGGAAAATAAAAATAACTTGTTGAACTGTATAGTTCCATCAAAACTCTGAGAATTGTCTATACTCAAGCTTAAATTTATTATGATGAGATATTGCTGAATGACCATGGATTACAACACTTTTAAAACCGAAAATAGTTCCATCTAGCGGGAGAATCTGTGCATGTCCAGGCTATCCCTACGATCTGCCCATCCAATCACCCTGCCATTGGATCCTGATGGCCAGACCACCTTCATGTCCGCCGAGTGCTCCACAATCTGGTGGAGTTTCGTTCGCATTTCGTGGCAGATGTTCAGGGGCCACCAACAACTGACCAGCTGGCCGAGATCCAAGGACTCGGGATTGTTGGTTCCACTGGATTTCTTGGTCCTGCTGGCATCGAAATCACCGGAACCCGGATTGGACTCACTCTCAGAATCGGAATCGGAATACAAATCGCGACTTGCTGGGACCTTGCGGATTTGGGCCCAGGAATCGAGAGACTCCCGATTTGGGCTGGCCACCGCATGGAATTGCTGCCGGTGGCGATGCCATTTCGGAAGGCGACCACGAGTCCTGGAACCGGCTGCATCCGCATCCTGTGTCTCCCGCAGCAAGTGCGCACTGTACACCTTGTGGGCCAAGCTCAGAGTCCCGATTATCCCCATTGTGATATTTCGATAGCCCAAAATGTAAAACGACTGTCTAGTCTTGTCAATTTTGATGGAGAAAATGGGTTGTCCATATAGGGCTAGTCTGGCAGGAATGTCTGTGGCAACTTGGCATTTAAAGTAGAGCAGATTTGCTGCCCAGAAAATAAGTCTAAATAAATATGAATAACATAAAATGTATACTTTACGAAGTTACCACCAAGCAAACCCATTTCTAATAATATTTTAATATCTTAAACTATTGAACTGTTGTTCATTAAATTTAAAAATCAACGAATAATAATAATAATCAAATATAAAATATTAATAAGTTCTTATGCTTAAAAAATTGTCTTTAAATAAGTAAACGGATTTGAAACAGATTTTCTTTTAAAAAAAAAGGTATTATGAAACCGAAAAGCCTTTACAAAGATCATTTAATCAGTTAAAACCCCACCATAATATTTTTTGACTTTCAGCTAGCTATAAAAAATAAGGAAAGCTTCCCGAAAATGTAAAGGATATCCCAGCTAGCTGGGTACGAGGAAAAACAGCCTCCACTTGAACAAAATCAGTTGACTGGAAAGTCATATCCAGAGCACCCCCACTTCTCAGTCAATTTAACGCTCAGTCACTCGTAGAGTGTTCACTGTGACCCCGGGGCAAAGGGGTCAGATATATGGGGTTCTCGGGGGGCGTTGCTCCGCCCCAATGCAATACTTCTTCTTTTTTTTCGCAAGTACTACTACATACCTGGATGGCGAATATGGCGAATAATGCGGTGCATGCGCTGAGTGGGAATTACGCAACGGGAATCCTGGCATGACCAGTGGCTGTGAGCCGCTTATCTGGCAATTGCCACCGTTACCGCTCCCGGGCGGTCCGACGCCCACCTGCGGTCCTCCGGGCACGCCCACTTGGCCGCCACCGCCCACGCCGCCGGGCATGGTACCGGCGCCCATTGGAAGGCCAACGCCGCCGCGATCGATGCCCCCGTGGCCGATTGTGTTGCTGCCAGTTGACATACTCTGGGGCATCTGCTGTGGGTGGCCACCCAGCCTGAAAAATGCGGAAAAGATGGAAAATTCGGTTAGCCAGTGACGCGCAATTTTGGTGTGCACTTAAAGCGAAAGTGAGTAATGTAATTTGTAATTTAATCTTTCCCCTCTTCAGGTTGACACTTAACTTAAAATTTAAATTACACCCATTTTTATACAATTTTAAGTTGCCAATTTAGTCTCTTTTATTTCCAGTTATTAATTTATTTTTATGTTTTTATTTTCTTCTATTGTTAAGACCGTTTTACAATTTTTAATAGCCTTCTTTTCTTTTATTTCAATGAAATCAGCTCACAAGAGGCTTCTAAGAGAATAAAAATAAACATGAAGAAATTCTGTAATTACTCAGCATTTATAGCGACTTGCATTTAAACCCTATAAATTATAATATAGTAAAAATATGTACTGATCCCTTAAAATTTAAAAATAACCAAACAACATTTTTAAATTTAGCCAAGCCCAATATTTAGTTTTATGACCAAAATACCAATTCAAATTATAGTATTATTAGTATTTTTATTTCTTATAAGTATTTTTTAGCTTTTTTAAAACTTTAAAATGTCTTACTTTAGATACGACTTTTCTATACTTCAATTTAAAATTAAATTTATATCTCTGCCAAAAAGTTCGTATTAAAAATTGCCAAATAAAATTCCTAATACTACTTTTCTCCCAGTGCACTGTTGCTTGTAATGCGGAAATTAAAACATGTGCAAAAGTTTTCGCTCCACATTGGCCTCTCGCTTCTCGTTCGGCGATGTTACAATATTTAAATCGCATCCTCGCGGACAAAGGCTTATTGTTGTTGCCTCGGCCCGCTGTTATTGTTATTATTATTTTTAACGGTTAAGTGATGCGGAAATTTTAAATTAAAAAACATAAATCAATGCATGTGTGTGTGCGGCGACCATTGTATGGTGAATCGCAAAATGGGGAATGAGTTGAACGAAAAAAAAGAAAGGTTTCATTATCCCCGACCGGCAGTCGGGCGATTTTTGTTGCTGTTTGTGTTTTATTATCGCTCAGCATTAAGCGGAAATGCAGTCGCTGCTGCCATTTCTCGATAACTGCCGCCATTGTTGGAAATTCCTGTGCCTGTGTGCGTGTGTGTGTTTTGTGCGTGTGTTTGTGTGGCTGCCATTTTCAGGCGTCGCCCGCAAGTATGCAACAGAAATTACACTTTTTTCGTGCCTTACAAGCCCAAATCCTTTTTTGTGAACCTCAACGATATAGATTGAGATATTGTCACAGTTATTGTTGGAATATTTTTGGCTTATTGTTCAACTCTAAATTGCTGGCATCTTTTAGTTAGAATTGGACCACTTATTTAATATTTATTCAATTTTCTTGACCACCACACCAAGCATATGAATTCTTTTGATTTTTGTATATTTTTCTCACATTTTATTTGCCCATCCAAAACTGCCAAGTCACAGGAATTTTTTCTTGGCTAATACTTTTAAGGCAACAGCTTGATTTATTGATCAAGCAAATATTTGAAATTCCTGAGAGGTTGATTTATGTATTTTAATTTTCTTTATTCGCTAAGAAAATATTTGGGTTTCTTGACAACACAGTGAGCAATAAAAATGTTTAAGACTTGGAATTGAATAGACTATAAATAGAGTAAGCTTTTGATGGTAAAATTGTGTCTGAAATAAATTTGAGTAATTTTCTTGAGAAAGTTGCTTTACAATTTCTAATGACAATCCAGTATTTTTCAGTCGTTTAATATCACTCTCTAGTATTTCTAGAAGTTTAAACATTTATATTTGCTATGGAATGCATTTTAAAAATACACATCTAATACTTTAAGCATATTCCAATATTTTAACAGTTTAATGGCTTCAATGGGAGTACTTTCCCCAGTACTTTCGACTCAAGAGCCAGTGGCTGGCCCGCGTTTTAACCCGTTTCGAGGACCTTATCGGGGCCATGGTTATTTTTATTCCCAGCCCGACCCACCAACATCATTGTCATTGTACCGGGCTCATCGTCAGCTGCTGTCGCGTGCATTTGACATATCACATTTGGCCCTATTCGTATCTCTTCGTTTTGCTTTTGGCCCGCTTTGGTTTTTGGGTTTCATCGTATTTGTATTTGGTTTTTTTTCGCCTTTTTTTTGGTTGCGGCTCTCCGCTTTGGCCGCCATTTTGGCTTTGTTATTTATGGCCATGTCAAGCGGTCGCCGGCTGGTCAAGCGTGTGCCACGCCCCCCACGCCCCCTTCCTCAGCGATTTGGCCTGCATTTGACATGCGGTTGTTGTGTGCGGGCTTCTTTTATTTTTATTTTTATTTTTTTATTCATTCTTTTTTTTTATACATATATTTTTCCATTCTTTCCAGTGGCCATCGTATAAACTTGTATATTGCAGTCAGCTAGCCCTATAATAATCCCAAAAGTTCTGTCTGATATTTCATATTCAAAATTTTGAAAAACAAAAAAAGGAGAAAACCAAAAATCAAGCTGCAAATTTACGAGTTTTTGCCACAAAAGTTACTAGATCAGTGTAATTTATGGCGGGAAAGGGACGGCACGAATGCAAAACAGAACAATGAATGGCACCCTGGGGTCTGGGGAGCGAAAGAGACGGCTGCAGCGGCCGAGAAAGAGAGGGGAACACAGAAAGCCGCTTACACCAGCAGGCACAAGACAAATGTACCCCTGTGTGTGTGTGTGTGCGTGCGTGTGAGTATCTGTGTGAGCTCGGGACAGCTTAGCAAATACTAAGCCAGCCAGCGAGCAGCGCAAGCTGTGCCTGTGATTTATTAGCAACAATAATAGAATTAAACAATTTAAATTAAGTTGTAGCCAAAAACCATAAACAGTCTGCCAAGCGGCCCTGCGGGTTAGGCTCCACCACCCCCACCCCACAATTACCCCCCCCCCCTGGCTTACACACACACGCAACGTTTTGTTGCCACTAACTTTGATACCCTGGAAAGTCAGGCATTATCGAATTATAGAAGCAAGTAGGTAGGATATTGCAAAGAAATATATGAAAAATGATAAAAAAGAATCCGGCTCGAAGGACCAAGTACAAGTAATTTACCATTTTATATAATAATCCTTTAAAAAAAATAATAGTATGATACATTCTTGAAGAAAAACACGATTCAGTTCGACTAAAGAAAGAAAACAGGCTTTTAAACTTTTTTTGGAGGGATGTAGACATCCACAAATTTATTTTTAAAAATCCAGCTCGTAGGACCATAATCAAATAGCTTTTTATTTAAGCTTGATTTTATAAATAGTAATCTATATAAAAAATATTACATTAGACTGTCTAGGCACTTATAAACCTTTTGTTTCTAACACTCTCATACTTTTGATAATGTAATCTAATCATTAAAGGAAAATATTCCAATTGCAAACTGAAACCGATTTAAAGAAGTACCTTCAAGTTCGTGGCGCCAAATTTGAATGTATCGCTTGACCAGCAGGCGACGGAGCAGCGGAAGCCCAGCTGGGGGAAAGTTGGAAAAGCGATGGGGAAAGTGGGGCGAGGGAAAACGGAGAATGGGGGCTGGGGAAAGAGGACTTCCTCGCGCTGCTGGCGGGGCATTACAAATGCTTCCTGTGCATACATTTGGCAGCAGTTTGTGTGTGCTGACGCTTTTCCACTTCGTGTGTATATTGTTGCCATTATTATTGCCGTTGACCGACCACAGCAGCAGTCCCACTTTCGCCCCACTTTCCCCCGCTTTCACCCGCTTTTCCCACACCACCATGACACTCGACGAAAGTTGTGCACACGCAATATGGAGTGGTGCAAAAAAAAAAAAGAAAGCGCACAAAAAATGTTGCATACTTTTAAGTGCAGCGCATTTTGTAACTCAAAATGGCAGTTTGTAGTTGCATGAGTGTGAGTGCAAGTGCAAGTGTGTGTGTGCGTGTGTTTTCGTTTGCACTTGTGTTTGTGTGCGCGCGTGTGCTTGATTGTTTAATTTAATTTGGATTTAAAAGCAACGCATAACAAAGATTGCCAGCAATTATTTTTTGCCCGACACTCTTGTTATTCAATCAAATAATATTCATTTCATTTGCAATCAACAACAGCAGCAGCAGCTGCAGAAAAAGTTTTGCTTTTATTAAATTCTGTTTCTGTTTATTCCGCTTTGTGATAATAAATACTGTTTTTCCACTGGCCGTGGGGAAAAGCCAGTGGAAATGGCGTTGGTTTGCGTAAAAGGGACATAAATCCAGTGGGGCAAACTGCAATCCCGAAATCAAAATAGAAGTGCAGTTCGGGGACAGCATTTTGGGATTGAATTGAAGGACCATTTCTGCTCTCATCATAAACTCAAAGCCTGGGTTTTATTACACAGAAAAGAGGGATTTTGTGGTATTATGTTGCTACCATGTGATTTTTATTTTATATCAGCATCAGCTTATATATTTAGAAAGTCAAAACTATGTTTACTAACATCTAAAAGTGTCCAAGTAAGATTTTATAGCTACTTTTATTTAATAAAACATTTTCTATATTTTATTTTATGTCAAACAAATTATATATCTTTTATGCTCGATTATTTTTAACCCTTTGTTTAAACTGAAAAACCGTTTGTGATAAATTCACCAACGTCAATTGAGAGATTTCCCTTCGACGGAAGCAGCAACAACAATTGTTAAATAAATTTGATGAATTTCCCTGGGTTTTCCTAAGGCCCTTTTCTCCCTTTTTCCACTATTTTCCATTTTCCATTTTCTATTTTCCCTATTTTTTCATTTCCCATTTTAGTTGCTTTTCCCCTATACAAACGATCGAGCCTCGAGGCCATGGAACATTTTGTGCAAAGTTTTCAATGGGCCACCCACACACACACACATTGAGTGGAAGTGGAACAAAACTATGAATTTAGTTTTTCTGGCATTGTTGGGTTAACGCTGCCCCTGCCCCTTAACCCTTGGCTGTCCCGTCATCGGATTCGTGCCTCACAAAGCGAAAACTAACAAAAACGCCCACCAAAAACGTGATTTTCGCCAAATTTCACACACAAACACTCACACAAGCGGAAAGTTGAAGAAGCGAAAGGGAGGGCACGAGAAGAGCAGAAAGAGATGGCATGATAGCGAGTAAGAGAGAGAGGAGAATACGAAGCCAGGCAACCAAGATAAATCCAAACAAAATTACACGCTGTGTGTGAAGCGCTGAAAACGTGCTAGAAAAATGAAGCGCGAAATCAATAATAACACACAATAAAAAGGGACAGCTGTAGCGAAAAGGAGAAAGAAAGAGATAGCTTGACTAGGAGTGAAAGAGACGGGGGGCACAAATAGGTGAACAACAAACTGTGGCAAAAGGCTACGTGCAACATTACCATCTGCAAGTGCAAGCAAATCAGAGCAATTTCATTGTCCTGTCACGCATTCAAAAAGTGCTAAAATTGGCCAAGGGAAAACAAAAGATTTTTCCAGCGAAAGAGTGTCAAATAATTGTTGGAAATAATGGATTGGAGTTGCTTATTTTAGGAGGGGAATAAAAAAAATCACCAGCAGGTTTAGATATATTATTAAGATTTTGCAAAATATAATACAAAAAAACAATATAGACTTAAGGTTAAAAAGTTATGTATAGTTTACTTTTTATAGTACATGAAATTCCTTATAATATATCTTTAATCTCTTTTTAAAATAATTTTTTTTGCCAGTAACTTGTATTTTTGTTAGGACCACAGTATTTTTTTTTTACCACAAATAACTTGTTTACTGATTGCCAAAAAAAATTCCCCAGCTTAAAATCTATTCCGCGAGACTTTAAAATGTTTCCAGCTCTACAGTAATTTTTTTTTAAGCATTTGCCGCAACCGCCTTTCCTTTGAGCATAATTTTCTTTTCTTCCTGTCTGAGACAAAAGGCAGCGAGATGAAAAACAAAAGGAAAATCGCAGACAAAGAAAGTTTTGGGGCAAAATTTTGCAGCGATGTGCTTGAGGGCAGGGGCGTGGGTCAGAGCGGCGGGCAGGGGGGCAAATCAATTTAATTAGTTTCTGACTTTCATTTACAAATTATGCATAAATCTGTAGACAGCGCCCCAGAGACCATAAATTAAGCGCCAGCGCCAAACTCAAACTCTTGGCCAAAAATAAAAGAAAAAGCCGGCGGAAAAAAAAGAAAGAAAAGCGAGGGAAAAGAGAAAAACTTTTACGTAGCACAACACAAACAACAACAAAACTTGTATCTAACTACAGAAGAGGAAGAAAATAGGAGGAAAAACGAGGGTTGGACGCAAAATTAATTTGCGCTTTTATTAAATTTTCTTTTGCCGCTCTTCGCAGGACACGAGGCGAAAAAGGGCGTAGTGTAAAGGGGGCGGTGGTGAGGAGGTCAGGGGCGGTGGGCGGCGGGGGGCAGGTAATCACGCCCACAGGGGAAAACACACACCACACACACACACACTCTCATCTACCACGCGTATGAGCAATTTTTATCGAGCGTAAAAGCAACAAGCGAATAAAGGAGCAAAAGGATATCCAGGGGTGGAGATAAAGGGGGTTGGAAAATGGCAGGGAAGGCGGGCCGAGGGGGGCGCAGAATTTAGCCAACGCTGCTGTCAAACAAAAATGCAACCCCTTGAACAATTTTTTATACACGATTTATTTCCATTTTCTGCTATCCCTTTATTTTTTTTTTGCACAATTTTCTTTTGTGAAGAGGGTTTGGGGGCCAAATGCCCCTCGAATTTTCCATGCTCCAATGCACGCAATATTAAGAGGGCACATGAAAATTATTACAAAAAAAATCGAAACGAAAATTGAAACAAGTACTGGGATTCTTATCCCCCAAGAGATCAATCATTAAAGTTAATTTACGGAAGAAAAATTGGCGATTCGTAGGAGGGAAAAACATTTTAAGAAATAAAATAATTGAAAAGGGTATATTTAATGAATCAAAAAAATTGTTATAGTAGCTATAAAACTGCTCTCTTAAATAGAAATATATAATATATTATTTGAAGACATAGTAAGTAGCTTAAAAATACTAAATAAAAAATACTAATTTTCTTTTGTAACCTATTTTATTATTTAGTATTTTTTATGATTTTACAAAATTTTAGTTCTTGCATTTGAATATCATAGACGTTTTGCAGACGTTTTAAGTTGCTTAAAAATATTACTTTCTATTCCTATTACAGATATTTCCATATTTTGTTTTGTATTTTTTTTAGAGCAACCTCAGCTTGCTGCAAATATTTAATTAACAATTTCATAAATCCCCCTCAAAGTCTTGTGAATTCCCCCCATTTTATTGCCACATTTTTCTCCCACTTAAGTCGCCCAGCAAATTGCAAGTTCGCGACTAAACCGAAAGGTAAATGATCTAAAAATGGCAACCAGAGGCGGGGCTGTAGGGCTTTTCCGAGGGGGGCTATATCAGTTACGCTCTCTCGTGGCAGATGATTCTGCAAAATGGAAGCGAAACCCCGGCCTTAACCCTCCACTGGCCCCCTGGGTGAAGTCGGGCGACTAATAACACCCCGAGGGAACAGCCAGTCGCCAGGGGGCGTGGCCATGGGCGTGGACGGGGAGGGGGCGGCGACTGCCAATGATCAAAGAATTTTCCACTGCGCTCTGGTTCATCCTTTTGATTTTTTTCCCTGCCAGTTGCCATGCTAAATTTTTGTTATGACGGCGGAATTAATATTATTAAGGGTCGCACAGACCGCTTGGTCCCTTTCTTTTTCATTTTTTTTTAGCTGTTGTGTGTTTTTTGCAGCCGTTGAGTTGATAATTTCGCGATGGCAAACCAGCAGAGAGAGAAAAAAAATGGAAAATATGGAAGGGGGTTTTCCACGACGTCATTATCAGCAAATGCCGCACGCCGCTTTGTTTGACAAAAGGGGGCAGGCAGGCAGAGGGGCACCCAACGCCCCTGCTCATCCCTGTTTTGCCTGTTTATGGCCCTTATTAAATATTTACAGTTTTGGCAAGTTTGAAAAGCGCCTTTAATTGCTGTCACTTCTAGATTAATTATTTACACAGCCCACAGAAACACACATTGGCGCTTGTTTATACCCTGTGCGAATAAATCGAATGAATTTAATTAGAGTTGGCGGTCTGTGGAGTTTAACTACGGAATGCATAATCGATTGAGGGGAATGTAATTCTTGTTAAAGTGTACAGGTTTACAATAAATATTTAAGTCTATGAAAGGTTTTTACAGAAAGGAAACACTAGATTTTATTTTAAAATATCACAAATAAAAGAAAAGCATTTAAAATGTTGTGTAGTATTTTTTATATATATTTATATACATTTATATATATTTATTTATATATTTTTTAAATAAGTAAATAACAAAACATAAGTTAAATATATGAAATAAAATATAGACATATTGCCTTGTTTTTTACTATTTTTTACTTAAGATTTCCTGTAACAACTATTTAACTATAGACAAAAACCCGGTAAAAAAAAAAGCAAATAAAAGCTAAGCTTCCTGCTGCACAAACTCGCAAGTAATTTCCTCTCCTTTCAGAGGGCATTCTCCAGTCGAGTTTTCCAATTTCCCCCATTTTCCCCGAGTCTGCCAAGTCTGCATTTGTCTGTCAGCCGCCTTCGCGTTCGTCGGAAAATGGAAAATGGCAAGGGGAAAGGCGAAAGGCGAACGGGGAAAGGCCTGAAAAGCGTCGCGCGATAAGCGCCTCAAACATTTTTCCAAGCGCTTATTAATTGTGTTTGTCGAGTGACGACGGCTGCTTGAGCCCGGCGAAAAAGGATACGCAAGGTAACGAGGGTGTTTGCCAAAGGATTATGCAGCGATGTCCTCGACGCGACGCTCCAAGGCAAACACGGAAAAAGCGGAGGTGGAAAACTCGGGAAAGCGGCTGAAATTTAGTTGGCATTTTCCGCCCTCCTTAGCAGCCACCTGCTGGGCAGCAGAAAGATTTTTAATATTTGCCAGAAGTGTGGCAATAAAATCAATCGAGCTAATAACGGAAATTGCCCAAGGAAGAAAGGCGGAAAAAACGCAGGGCAGAAATTGGGAAATCGAAAAACGCAGCGGGTCATCGGCCAGCAAGCACGTGGCATTTTCCCTCATTGGGAAAAAAATAAAATATAAATATATATATATTTATAGAAATGCTATGCCTCGATTCCGATTTGAAATGGCATAAATTGAATTAGACGCCGGATTTTGGGATTCCTGCAGCTGCAAGTGCAGCGGAAAGCCACCACCAGCAAAATAGAAAAATATAGCAAAATAACAAAATAGCATCCCTGATATTTCGCAGTCCTGCGATCCTGGAACACCCCCTCATTTTGACCACTTTTGGGCGTTGCCATAAAGCAAAGTAATATGCTCGCCCATCTGGCTAATAATCAAATCAATGGGCGTGGTCATATTTTTAGATTGCCAACAGCCCGCTTTTTATTTCCGGTCCATCAATTATCGAAGGTCCTGTGATATCGGAAGAAAAGGAAAAAGTCGGGGGAGGTTTTTCAAGATTTTTCTATACCCTTCAAAGTTGGTAAATACCTACGATTCTAAAATTGTATAGACTTTCGAGAAGATCCTAATTTTGTATACGTATTTTTTACCCTAAGTATTTTATGATATATATTTTTTTACATATTTCAAAATGCATAGAACATGTTTTACCATTGACATATTGAATATACTTCATTTTTAATAAATAATTTAATATACAATAGAACTTCAAGCTAAAAAATATAATATTATATGCTACAACAAGAAAGAATAAACATTCTTTAGGATCATAACTAATTAAAAGCCCTATAAAAATGCCCACTACAGTGGTCTTCATTTTTCAACGGGTAACACCTCCTTATCGAGGCGACCAACCTGTAATTATACAATCTCGGACTGCCTTTCGTAACCATATTAATTTTCTGGCATTTCATAACGCACAATGGTGATGATCTCCATGGGTCCAGTGACCGCCCTCAAGTTAATTTGCAACATAATCTTTTAATCTGGTTTTTGTGTCAAGCGCAGACCGACGAGCATTGCAGGCAAATAACGGGTGGTTATTTCCCATTTCCCATTTTCCACCCAAAAGGGAAAAGCCACCCCATCGACAGGACCATCAACCCTTGATGGCGAAACGGTGGATGGGATTTATGAAAAATTCATTAGTTCCGTGTGCGCTACTCGCATCCATGGGATGACATATGAACCTAATGACGCCCCAGGCACCCACACACTTTCACTTCTCGCAGGACATTGTCCACTTGGTGGTCGCAAAAAAAAAAACAGAACAGAAAAGGGGATCGGAAATATGAGCAATGCATTAGCCAATAAATACATCCGCCGTAGACCATTAATCCGTTCCGACTTCCTGCATTGCAAAAAGTCGCATTGTTTGAATTTTGGCAATTGCTGGTTTTCAAAAGTGGTGCGAGGTTTTTTAAATAGAATTTTTGGGGCTGCATCCTTGGATACTTTTTCTATGCTATAAAAAGTATCATACATTTTAAACAGTCTCAAAAAAACCTTTATTGCTGAATGAAATGTAGTATTTTTTAAATACTTTAAACATTTTGTTTAGTATTTTTAAAACACTTGCGAGGTTTTTTAAATATAATTTTTTGGGGTTACAGGAAAGCATCCTTCGTTGCTTTTTCCTTGCTATAAAAAAATATCATACAATTAAAACAAGGTCAAAAAAAAAGTCTTTATTGCTGAATGAGTTGTAGAATTTTTTAAGCACTTTAAACATTTTGTTTAGTATTATTTAAACACTTGCGAGATTTTTTAAACATAATTTTTTTGGAGCTGCAGAATGGCATCCTTCGTTACTTTTTTCAATGCTATAAAAAAGTATCATACAATTTAAACAAGCTCAAAAGAAAAGCCTTCATTGCTAAATGAAATGTAGTATTTTTTAAACACTTTCAACATTTTTTTAGTATTTTTTAAACAGTTGCTGGGTTTTTTAAAAAAAATTTTTTGGGCTGCAGAAAGGCAACCTTCTTAACTTTTTCCATGCCATAAAAAAGTGTCATTCAATTTAAACAAGCTCAAAATAAAAACCTTCATTTCTGAATGAAATGTAGTACTTTTTAAGCACTTTAAACATTTTGTTTAGTATTATTTAAACACTTGCGAGATTTTTTATATATAACTTTTTTTGGGCTGCAGAATGTCATCCTTCGTTACTTTTTTCAATGCTATAAAAAAGTATCATACAATTTAAACAAGCTCAAAAGAAAGGCCTTCGTTGCTAAATGAAATGTAGTATTTTTAAAACATTTTCAACATTTTATTTAGTATTTTTTAAACACTTTCATCCATTTAAAGCTTAAGTAAAAACAGAAATTGAAATAATTTTAGGCCAATTGAGAGCAACTCATTCATTGATTGTCGAATTTTTTGCATATGTGGCAAACTCAAATTCGAATCGTGATCCAGAAAGCGTACATCAACGATGTATTAACGCTTTTTCCCTACTTTTTTCCCCACGTTTTTTGTGCGACTTGATTTACTTTACTTTAATCTGAATGTAATTTTTGTGTGTGCAATTTTTTCGGCCTTATTTTCGACGGGTCGCCTATCAATGAGCAAAAAAAAAGGAGCTCAGGAGAATACAAAAAAGGAGAAAATGTTTGGGTGTGTGCGGCACACATATCGGCATAAGTCAGGATGTGTTCAATGTGCATGTGAGTATCTGTGTGTAGCTGAAATTCATCAAAATCCAATCAATCTTTCATTTAAACATTTTCATTTCGGCTCGTTGCGTTGCGCGGCATTCGCATTGAATGGAAATCCATACAAAGGGCAACGAGGAGCGGCCCAAAAAAGAGGGAAAATGGCAAAACAAAGGGGGGTGGGGGTCGGGAAAGTGGGGGAAAATCCGCAGTAAAGCGCAAATATTTGCGCGTATAAATGGGGATGATGATAGATGGAAAACCAAAAGGCAGCAAAGCCAGAAAGGAAAAACAAGCAAGCAAAAGAAGCCGATGAGGAACCGCAAAATAAGGACTGAAAAAATAACTCAAATTTAAGGGAAATTAAATGGGGAAAAGCCATCGATAACCAGGATATTTAATATAATATTTTAGGAGATATATTATAAAAAACATATATCATATAATATATCATAATATATATCTTAATAATCTTAATGTCTTATAATTCCATCTCTAAAGTTTTAAGATAAGTTTACTCTCGGTTAAATGATATGCTATACCATTTATTAGGTAACTCCTCAGTCCGATTAGGAACCTCAAAAGGGCCAAAATTAAAAACCAAGAACTCGTGAAATATTTCCCCCGAACTAATAGAGTGGCCAGATGGTTCGGGGCCTCGAGAAATGTGGGTGGCCCTTTACCCACAATCATCTAAATTAGTTGGCAAAGGCAAAGGAAACGCTATAAATAAACAAAAGCCACAAACAACAGAGGCAGCTGAAAGCGAAACTTGAAATTAATTCCTGGAGGAGTATATCTGGAATATCTGGGAGGTGGAAAGTGGGCAACTGGGCAAGTGGCCGCCCACTGAAGCGAATGATGAGCCTGTATAAATATCCGGGACCAGGCCAACTGGAGGGGCATAAATCATATGGCCCAAATACAAATTTTATGACGCATCCCCAAACAATTTGCTCCTTTTCTCTTTCTTTTTTTCCATTTCTCATTTGAGAAATGCCAAGGCAAACAGGCAGCAAAGTTGGGAGTTGGAAACTGGAGACTGGAGACTGGTAGTAGGAGCAAGAAGTCCTGGCGAGAAGTCCTGCGAGAAAAGCGAACGGCCAAGTCTCTGTTTACCGCTTTGCATTTAAAGCTTAATCCCAGCCAAGGAAAGCATGAATTTATAATTAAAAGTAAATTAAAAGTAAATAAAACCGAAGAGCCCACGACCAGAGCGAACCCCAAAAACATATCCAAGGAAACCAGAAGTTGGGTTGTGGGGGTCGTTTTTGCAGATACAAGATACAAAATAATATTTGACCAGGACGAAATACAAAGGGGGTGGCAAAACCAAAGGACAGCCTAACATCCTTTTCTTTTGTTGAGACTTGGAGCTTAGAAATTTAGTTGTATCTATTACCAAACATTGAAGTTTGTAAGCCTATAAAACTCTTATTGATTTGGGAATTAATTGTGTAGATAAAAAATTGTATGTAAAATAATATATTAATAATTTATAGAAATAAGTACGTAACAAATCAAAATGGGTAGCACATATATAAGAATTTTGTTATTTTTAGTATATTACAATTTTAAATTAGATTTTAAATTTTAAACTAATTTATAATCCCATTTGTCAGCAGTATATATAATATTAAGAGGTGCAAACTCATTGTTAAATAAATATGCACTCAGCTTAGAATCCAAAACTTAAAGCTCTTTGGAACCCCCTAAAAGCAACTTGAAGTACAATCCCACAATCTCTCCCCGAAATCAAATTGGTGTCAACGCATAATCAGATGCTGACCCCCCTTTGCAGCTGACACATTCCCCCCCGTTTGGCTTGAAAATCCCCCGCCACACCCATGTCTTTCGACAAATTTGAATATCTAACAAGGATGAGGAGCAACATTAGCAAAAGACGAGAACAGAACAAAAAAAAAATCGAGGGAGAGAAAAGAAGCCAGAGGAAAATGGCGCCCAAAGTAGGTTAATGTGCGTCGATGTCGATAAAAATATATTGACAGTAGGACATCTACATACACCGCTTTTTTTTGGAATATATATGTATGCATGAACACGGTAAAAAATATAAATATCTTTTACACAATGTAATTTCTTAATATCTTGGTTTCTTTAAAAAGAATCTTGTGAATATTAAGATACTTATTTTTCTGAGCATATCATACATTTAAAATATTATTGTTTTATTATGGTGTTATTTCTTTTATCTCAGTGCCTTTGTATATTTATCAAAAAGTAAGCTTCAATCTGTCGATGTCTAGGCAGGAGAAATTTAAAATTCTAATTGCTTCTCTGAATGTGTGTGCTTCGTCTCCTTTCCAGACGGAATGAATAAAACATTAAATCGGATTATAGAATTTTTGCATTTCTCGAAATTAACATGTTTATCCTGGCCGAAAAGATAGAGAGAGAGAGACATAGCGATTTAAACTAAAAATGGCAGTGTGGAGGGTTTTCCATTGAACTGTAATTTTCCGAAAACCCACCCCCCCCCGCCCACTCCCCGGGAAAAACCGCACTCAAAGTGTTCGGCAAACATATCCACTTGGCAACTTCTTGGCATCTCCCATCGACACATCGCATGCAAATTGCAATTGCAAGACCAGAAAACCCCAAAAAGGGGGCGGCTGCGGAAAAGTGGGCGGGCCGGGCCACTCAACGGGAGCAATTAAAACAGACATCCAACTAAGTGGGCGTGGCCTAATAGGGTTAAGCATTATGTCTAGGTGTGGGAAAAGTTTTTGGCAAGGCGATAAGAGATCGATGAGAACGCAATCAGCCGAGAAATAAAAGAAAAGCCAGAGAAATCGGAGAAATGCAATAAAGTTTTGCTGTAAGTGGAAATGTGGGTGTGGTGGAGAATGTCACTCCCAGCTAGAAAATAAATTCCTATTTAGAAATCTTCAAGACGGTCAACTACCTTAAATACAAGTCAGTCAATAAAATATATTTTGGAAAAAGAGGAATATTGCTACTTAAATAGTAAATACATTTTGTTATTCTAAATATATTAATTATATATACCTATTTTCCCAATTTCTTTTACGTTTCAAAAACTTTACAAATTCCTATTTATAAGTCTTAAAACGCTCGACTAACTTAACATAACTTTTGAATAGTTATTATATGTTTCCCACAGAATACCTTGCTATAAACATATTTAGCCAATTTCTTTTAGCTTTAAAATCAATTCTCAAGGGAGAACTAACCTTGATTTTAAGCAGATAAAATCTGATCTGTGTCGAATTTCAAAACAACTCCCCCAAAAACCTTGAAAAACCCAGTACATCCATCCCTTCATCATCTTCAAATGGATGAAATCATGCAATGGACGACTGACTGGCATGCGTTTGAAGTGCCATAATGGGATTAGTGTCTTAGTTATAGGGTTTTCGTTTCGGAGTTTACAGATTCGAGATTGGGATGATAGAATGTGAGGGGTTCCGGTCTTTTGGATTTTTTTCATTTTTGAGTTTTGATCGGCCAGCTGTCGTTATGTGAAGTATCATATTGTGATGAGGGTGCAACAGTTGCCGGGATCGCGGCCCATAATTAAGTTGAAAGACTTTCGGGCGATAATTACAGGTTAGACGCGCTGCACGCACAGTATATATGCACGGAGAGAAAATGTGAGTTGATTTGATTAAATTTATGAAACATAATTACAAAATGAAATTTTATTTAAGAAGATTAAAATCGAATAGCCCATATGTTTACATTTTTTGTAATATTGAACCTTGAAGAAATATCTTTAATATAATCAATTTGATATCTACCTTATTAAGATACATTTTAATGTAATTTCAATAATTTTTCGCCGTGCCACCGATCGGGAAAATACACCTTGGGCATTTATGACGCAACCATCGACACTCCATCGACATGGCCGCATGACAAATAGCCAAATAACCACTTCCCGAACTGCCGGCGCACTCGGTGACTTGTGACTGGCATGTGTAATTAGCCTGTCAACGTTGGCACCACCACCACCACCACCACCATCACCCCGATTTTCCCACTTTCCCGCTTTTCACGGCCCCTCCAACCACCCTCTTTGGGGCATTGTAATGCCGGCAATGATGACGCCAACTGCAGGCGATGGCAAACATTATTTGATTGCCGAAAATGCAAATTGTCGAAGCCATTAACAGTGGCTGATGTTGCCGCAACACCACATTCACAACACTCACAACATTCGAAACATTCGGAGCCTTGCAGATGTCAAGATGCGCAAAACTTATGCAATGTGTTGGTTCGTTTCGGTTGCCCAAGACAGGAAGTCATAGAAAGTCTGACGGAATCGCATTTAATTTGGGGGGAAACGCAGTGGGAAAGTAAAGCAAATATACCCAAAAAGGGGTAAATGAGGGAAAATAATAGCTCAAATTAAAAGACAGTGTCTTAAGTGGGTAGAATACCTCATAACCAACTTAAGGATATCTTAAAGGGTGAACAGTGTAGGTTTAAGCATCGATAAAGTAATCTCAAGTTACTATATTAATTTATAGCAAGGGTTTCCCCAAAACCATATCACAAGTATTATTATAAACATGGTATTATTATAAAAAAATTAATATATCCCATATAAAGGGTCAAATAAAAGTGCAAAGATGATATGGTATATCAAGCATCGATAAAGTGATCTTAAGTTACATGTTTATAAACAATATTTAAAAGGAGGCTTATACCAACACTACATAATTAGCATTCTAAAAACTGTATTACTATACAATAATTTAATAGATCACATCACATAAGTTTTTTAATAGACCTGCAACATAACAAACCGAACCCAATGGAACCTTTTCCGGCCTGTCACAAGCTGTTTTCCATCCCCTAGACGCTCTTGAGTTTTTCCAGAGCCTATATACCACATCCGCCATACGTATTTGTCACGATCCTTATCGCGGCAGTGTCGTTGTCCTGGCTCCTTCTCATTTCTAATTATGTGGCCCATCCTGAGCGGTGCTAGCATGCATATCAATGCGATATCAAGATGCGATTTATGCGCCTTTCCCACACCTTATAAATCCTCTGCCTCGGCGTGTGTATGAAAAAGTCATTAAAATGTAATAAATTAGGCCGGACTAAGAAGCCGCACCGAAGAAGATGGTGAATCACAGATGAATCAGGGTGCCCACCCCAGTCTTTTTCCACATTTTCCCTCTTCCTCTTCCACCAGAGTTGCCATGCCGCTGCGCCCCGCCACCGTTGCCCCAGATGAAAAGTGTATTAAATTGATTTCACTTGATTTTCCCGCTTGTACTTTATTTATTTTGTTAGAAGGGTGGTGGTGGCGTTGGGTCCAGTGTCCTGATGGATGGGTGTTTCTATCCCCCTGACTCCCCCTTTCTTTTTTTCCATGTTACTGTTGCCCTCTGTGTGTGTATTCATTTCGCATTATTGCAAAATCCACACGAGCCGAGCGTAATACATTTTCCCTTCATTCCACACCTCCTAATTTATTTTTTGCCTTTGTGGATAATGAATATCACGCGCTGCTTATTAAACCTTACGCATCGCTGCGAATCTAATAGAAAAAGTCGAGGAGGCAGGAGAAAGTAGCAGCTGCACGGCAAGAAATCTTCAAGTTTATACCGAAACTTTAAGGGATATTTCTCTTAAACAGATTTTTTAGTCTTAAAGCTCTAGAAATTTGTTTAAAATGTTGGGATTAAGCTTGCATGTATTTTTTATGTAATTATTTTTTAAATTGTAGGGTTGTAAAAATAATTTTTTTTTTCGCAATTATTTCGATTTTACTGTCAAAAAACTGTAATATCTGAATGTCTATTCAAAACTAACAATTTTTCAACAAGGAAGTGCTAAAATATTTTAAGATCAGTACTGAAAGGCATGAATAACCTTTTTCAAGTATCAAAATATTCATATAAATGTTTTTTACTGAATATTTGATTACTCTCCATGATATCTTTTTGTGTAGTGGGTGTGGGTTTCTTTTTTGGGGGGTTTACAAAACGTGCCAGTTGGGTAATTTAAGCAAAAATATCAAAATGAAGCCGATGAAAGCGCACAGAGCGAGAAAGAGACGGCACGAGGCCGAAGAAAGAGAGGGCTAGATGGTGTGTGGTGAAAGCCAGAGGTCGTCTTCGAGGTGAGTAGAGGTGAAAAGAGTGAGCGGAGAGTGCGTTTCTATTTTATTCCAGGACCTTTTCCTTTTTGTTTACCTGTATGAGTGCGGAAGTTCTCCACGTGTGTGTGTGTGTGTGCATAAGTGTGTGTGCGAGTGTGTTTGTGTTGTTTTGGGCCAAATATTACAAAACACAAACGCCTGTTTCCGTTTTACTAATTCGTATGCTGTTTGCATTTGCATTTTGTGGGCAGAGCGAAACGGATGCCACATGAGGTGGGTGGAAAAATTGAGGGGGGGTTGAAAACAGGGGGGGGGTGGAAAATCGGAAATGGGGAAATGGGTATGCGTGCGTGCGACATGTATGAAAAATATCCTTGAGCTTGGTTTGAGTGCCGCAAAAGGAGGCAAAGTAAACGCGAAATCGAAAATATCGCGAAATTTCGGGAGGGGTTTCAGGGGTTGTTGGCCCCCCACCCCCTACACACACACACACACACGCTGCGCCTTGTTGTCGTTCATTTTGCATAGCTCAAAAGCAAAGTGCCAAAATGGTTTGCAAACGCAATGGAGATGGGTCCAAAAAAAAAAAAAATTTCAAGGGGGTTTCGGGGGGTTTGTGTACCCAAAGTGCAAAAGGAAATTCATGCATATGTGAGTGGGGGGCGGCGAGGGGTGTGGAACAGGAGAAAGCGGAAAGCGTTGAAATGTGCTACAAATTGAATTTTATTGAAACGTGTTTGAAATTTTTCATCAGACATTTCCACCGTTTTTGGCCCCCATTGGGAAAAATGTGTGAGGAGGGGTAGGTTTTTGGCGGGGGAAAATGGGTGATGGGGGACTAAATCGAGGGGTGGCAACTCTGCTTGTTTTGGACCATTGTAGAATGCAAACACGGGCAATCGCCAAGTGTCGCACACTCATTCCACAGACATCGCCAATGGCCAACTATTCAAAACGGGTGGGGAAATCCTTATTCCAAGAGGTGAAGGGGGGGGCTGATTTCCAAAACACATAGGCGGTGGTGGAGGGGCGTCCAAAACGAACGCCTGTCAAGCGAACAAAAGGAGATGCCAACGCCAGTGCGCCACAAAGGAGACAGAGAGCAAAAAGCTGGCCAAAAAGTGAGCAAAAACCTAATCTACGGCAGGGTTGTCACCCGCATTGCAGATGCAGCACACAAAGATAGCGGCGGTTCGCAGAGTTGCCTTTGTTCAGTGACACACAGATGAACTATTAGCCATAAAATAAAAAAAACAATGGTTGCATAATTTTAAAATCAATGAACGTGTTTTAAGGCCAATCTGAATAGGGTTACCATTCTCATCTATGAATCACCTTATTTGAAATTGCTTAATTGGAAGTCGGGAAAGAACACAGAATCTCATTTTTCATGGCTATCTGACTATAATGTCTTTACCACGCATTTGGGAGCACTTCTGATTTGAATTCGATACCTTTTTTGTGACTCAAATGCAGTGGCAATTCAGGTAGCCCTCAAATGCTTTTTATATGGCCTACGACCCATCGGTTAGATGACGTTTCATTAGCCAAAGTGCCGGTAACCTGGCCAAGCGACAACGACAGGCGACAGTGACAAATGTCTGAGGAATGGGAACAAGAACGACAGTAGCCGAAAAAAATATTTCACCTTAGCCTCCTCACCTGCTTTATTCTACTTCCTATTTTCAATTTCTATTCCTTTTCCGCCTTTTCCCTATTTTTGTATTTCATTAAAATATCGACAAGTTTGGAATTTGTTGATTTGTATATGATAAGTAAGGAGGCGTGTTCCACTGTAAGAAAGTCTTTGGTTAACAGTAAAAGAAACACTAGATATGGGTTTAAATGAAGATCTACATCGCAAGTAATGTCGATTTTAAGACAATACTTTGTTGCATAATAATTATCTGTTTCACTTCTATTGTAGTTTTTTCCCATTTTTTGCAGTGCTATTACAGGTAGAAATGAGAGCTGAGAGCAAGATGTTCGGGGACCTTCTTGGCCCGACTTCAATTCGGGTTCCGGCCTGACTTTGCCTTGTCAATCGGTGACTAATGTTCAGCAATTTGGCTAAGCGACAGACACTGGAGACAACAACGAATTGGGGAAAGGAGTCAGGTAGTAGGGATGAAAGAGCCTGAAACGAGCTAAAATGCCAGGACAAAATCGTTAAAATGTTAACAACAAACTGGCTAAAATAAATCAATGCGCTTTTCGTTATTTATTCCCTTTCAACTTTTATTTCACTTCCATTTGTATGTATGCCCCCAGGGGCAGAATCTACCCCCCATTCTTCTTTCCTTTTTTTTTTTTTTTTTGGTGGAGAGTGGGGACAAGTTTCTCGGAATCCGCATTCAATTTGTTTATCAGCAAGAAATTGAGTGAGTGTCACTGAATGAATCAAGTGCCAAAGTGCCCGAATCGGTGCGCAGTCCTTCGATTTCCACCCAACCCAGTCCAATCCCCAAAATATCCATCCCCCCTCAGGTGACGGTGTTTTTGTCATTAGTTGCATTAACTTTCCGCTTGACAGTCAATTTCCTTCGTTTCTCCTGGCCTTTTTTATATTTGTTCGTCTTTTTTCGACATTTTTGCCTCCTTAGCGTATGCAAATTTGTTTTGTTTTAGTCCGATATGCGAGAGATAAAGAAATACGAGCCCAAAAGCGATGACAACTTGGTTTAGCAGACGCAATTTAACGATTGATGAGGGGATCCTTTTTAAATTGCGGGATTACAAAAGGAAAATAAAACGCTTTTTAATATACACCCAAATTCTGCGACAGGGTTGTCACCCACACAGAAAGTTAAGCCAACAGAGTTGCCTATGTTGTGTTTAAGTAAGAGATAAAACTTTTTTGCTTTTAGATAAATTTAAAGGATAATCTAGTATTCTAGATGCAGTCACAGTTTTTATTGGTGCCCAATTTTCAAAAGGATCCTTTGGAATTTTAAAAAGGGAAAATAAGCGCCTTATCAAATACACACATAATCTGCGACAGAGTTGTCACCCACACAGAAAATGAAGCAAACAGAATTGCCTATGCTATTTTTGAGTAATAGAGAGAAGCTTATTTAATTTTAAATACTTGTTTAAGGATTATCTAGTATTGAAAAGGTTCATTCTCAGCTTCAACCTTTTTGTTAACTTTTTGAAAATTGCTTTTTGATTTCGATAAAGTCCGAGTTCTTAATTGGTGCCCAAATTCCAAGTGCCACTCAAACAAACTTCTTAATTGATGTTCTCTCCTTGGAATGCCTTACATTTTGATATCTGGGGTCGGGGATTCAGTTTCCTGACTCAGTAAGACCGGCATTTGAATGCAGGCAGTCACCTTCGAATAAAACGATAACACACATGCAATAAATTTGGTCACTAATTTTTGTCGCCTCCGCTTTCCTCTCGTTTATCCCCTTTCTCCTTTTTTCCACCCCATCTCCTTAATGAAGCCAGGAAGCAATAATGAAGGGGGAAACGAAGGGAGCGATAAATCAAAAATGTGAGACGGTTAAAAACAAAGGCAACATCCGAAATATGTCAAATGATTCATATTAAAGTGCGCGGTTATGTTCTCCTCGCTTGGTTATAAATCAAGCAAAGATACAGATACCAAATACACCCACAGATACGTATACCGCCACAGATACAGATACAAATGCCAAGTGCGTAAATGTCGCCTGCGTTTGTCATTGTCGTATTCGGTTTTTGGGTTTGTACAGCTACAATGGAAGTGAGGTTGGAGTTTCGGATGGGAACTTTGGGGGACCGAAAACCGAAACTGAAATTGGGGAACACTGGATGTGGATGTGAATGTTGGATGTTGGATGTCGCGTGCAAACGCGTTGATATATCGATTTGGCCCGGCTACTTAATCAAAATAATTCCGGGCAATGCGAAGCGCTGACAATTCTCGGAATTTTGATAGAGTTGCTCCAACGGATTGCGGTTCTTGTGACAAATCTGCGTCGGAATGGAGTTTCGTGGTAAGCTAATCGAAAATGTTGATAAATTGGTAGGGGGTGCGAAAAACAATTTATACGCAACCGAAATACAAAAGTGTAGAACCCAAAATTGAACGAAAATCTTGAGGTTATGTTTATCGATAAGTCTGCAATTAATCACTGAAGAAAACAAATATCTAGGAAATGCAAAAATTTGTATGTATGTTCTAAAGAGTTTTATGGTTTATATTGAAAAACCAAAACCCTTTTTAGTTTCCATTAAAATTAGACATTTGGCACGTTCGAACATGTTCAACAGAGATGGCAAAACATCGATACATTTATCGATTGTGTTCGTTTTCTTTTTTGTAGTGTTTCTATCTTATGCAGGCTTTCAAAATCGCTCTAGATTATTTTACACAACTCAAGCCCTTTTTAGTTTTCCGGTTATGTTTGGACTTCTTGGCATTTTCATGCTGCGGAAGTTCGCTGGCAAATTTACCGCTCAACTTTGCCGCTCATCCAATGGCTCAAATTGCCCAAAATGTTACCCAAAGGATCTCCGAAAATACACGCACACACGCAAAACAATTGAGAACTCGCAGGATAAATTCGGCATTTGCAGTTTCGCTGAAGTTTCGCCGTCGTGTAAGCGTATTTAACTTTATTATTTATGCCGAAACTCCAGTGTGTGTGTGTGTGCCAGTGTGTTTGAGCGCTTATTAATTTATAATACACTGCGGCCTTGCCTTTTTGGGGTTGCCCAAACACCCGACCCTCGCCCCACGAAAACTTTGTATTCAATAAAATGCCGCCGTTGTTGTTTGCGTTGCTCGTGGGTTTTTCAGGGTGGGCATTTTTTTGTTTTCCATCCAGAACTTTGGGACTTTTGAGAACTAAAATGTTCGGTAGTTCCTGGAGGCGAGTGTGTGTGGATGCAACTCATTTACATAAAATGCTGCTGAAACATTTATGCCCCTCAGCAGTCAGTGGCACACTTGAGATAATTCTAATTAATGTGGCAATAGTGAACCAAACTGGCCCTTTAAAAGTCCTAAATCTAAAGACCTATTGTAAATTTGAACTCATTGATTATCTATTCAATTTCAATTTTCTACTACCATTTATTGGCACAAAGGATATTATACATATTTTAGATAATTATGAAATAAGATCAGTTACTTAATGTTCTTGCTAGATTTTAAACCTTCCCTTGCCTGTTTAGTTAATTTTCTCTTAAAGTGTCATATTTTTCCACTAAAAGAATATCAGATTTCTTTCTGAAATTCCAAATTTATCCACATCTAATGAGTCAATGAGCCACAAAGGAGAAACACACACCCAAAGGCAGTTAAAAGGGAAAACTCAGGGGTTGATGGGTCGAGGAAAATAACCCAGACAATGGGCTTTTCTTGGGCTGGAACTTCTTGAGCTTGGAGATACTCGTTGTGGGAAAACAAATGAGGAAAGCGTTGCCCAAATGTTGTTCAGCCAGAAAGGCCAGAAACAAAAGGAGGGGCCAGTTGGGGTGGAGAAAATGTGGGGCGGAGGGGTTGGGAAAATCTCCAACCAACATGGAACATAATGGCATAAAGCGTTGATAACAAATTTGCGCATTTCAACATGAATGAATCCTCCAGAGTGGCGGAGCACACATGAAGACGAGTAGGTTAGTGTGTGTGTGGGGGGGGGGGTCTCCAAGCTCAAAAGGGGGGTTGTGCACTCACTCAAGGATTTTCCAAGGGGGTGGAATACCCCTTTGGGGTGACTGGTTGGGCTTGGCTTCTTCTGTTCTTGGGTAGGTGACATTGTTGCCTTAAGTGGCCAAGCGGCAAAATGACAAACAGACGGCCCAGCGACGTGAGTGGATGCCCTCCCTCAAACCCCCTACCCATTTCCCATTTTCCGTCTCCCAGGACCATGTAACCGAGTGTCCGGATACGGATCCATGTCCATGTCCGTGTCCATGTCCAAAAGTCCAAAGTCCAGTCACGGCTTGCTGCCAGCATGTCAACATTTGCTCCGGCGCCTTGAGAAAAGGCTCTAGGTCCCAGGACGAGCGGGGAAAATCAGGGGAAAAGCGGAGGAGCACCGGGGGACATCAGCCTGATTTTCCGGCTTGGCCTCTGTGATTTTTCGGCCGCCGTCGAGACAAGAGATGAGAAACGCTGACGCAGCTGAGGAAGGTAGTGGGAAAAGGCGTAGCAAAGTCATCAGAGCACTGAGAGAAACTAAATTCGAGTTAAAAGAAAAATTAAGGAAAGTGTTTGGGTTACAAAATGTGACATATATATGTATAAAGTTATCATCCCATTGCGTAAACCACTTAAATTATAATATTTTAATTTGTTATTATTTTATCTATATATATATATACCTGTTCACTAAACACTAAGAATCAGTTCACAGCAAAATCCACTTGAATGACACTATTTAAATATATATCATTAAATTGTAATTGTATTACATGAATTTGCTAAGGTTAAGCCCAAACCCCTTTCAGTTTCTGTTGGCACGTTCGATCATGTTCAACAGAGATGGCAAAACTTCGATACATTTATCGATTGTGCCTCTATTACCTCTATTAGTATAAAGCTATTATCCCACTGCGTAAACCACTTGAAATATAATATTTTAATTTATTATTTTTTCATCTACATATATAAAGCTGTTCACTAGAAACTAAGAATCAATTCACAGCTAAATTCACTTGAATGACACTATTTAAATTTAAATCATTAAATTGTAATAGTATTTCATGAATTTGCTAAGGTTAATTGGGGTTCCTTAAGTATGGCAGTATAGAAAAAAATATATTTTGTTGGATTACAATTATTTTTGCCACCTTTGGCATACTTTATCTTTCAGTGCCCCAGGCAGCGTAGACAAAAGAAATCAGTGAGAGGAGGACAAGGACAACGGGCACAATACGTGCAGGCTGCACAGGATGCCCCCAAGGACCCCATATCCTTCGCTCTCGGTTTCCTTCCCTCTCGCTTGTTGACGTTTCATTTATCGTAATCAAGTGCGCAATCAATGCGAAGAGAATTGCACTTAACTACCCGTCTCTTTCTGCGCCCATCTAGCTGTCTCCCTCTCTCGGTTCTTGTTTTGTGTCTCAACTTCTAATTTACTTTGATTTGTTTGGGCCGCAAGGAGGAGACAGGCAGGCCATGTGGATGACTGACTGACTGACAGAGACATTGATCAATTCGTGAACTTTTGACCCGAGTGCCAGAGAAGTGGCTGAGAAAAAAGTAGGAGACCGCAAAGCAGTGACCTCAACAAAGTTTGTCATTTGTCACCTTAATGAATACGTTAAACCATGATCGATATAAGAAATTTTTATATATTACTGGTATGTTTGATCGGAACTAGCTTCATAAAAGTATATTTGGAAGTTTTCAAAGAAAAGGATAATCCCTTAAAAAAAATATTTAGCGCATCAATGTTTAGTTTAAGCTTACAAAAGTCTTTCTGGAATATAAAAAACAATTTTCAAGGTAAATCAAAAATATTTTGTTGAAATATTTTTATAGGTTTACTTGTATTGCCTTATCTAAAAAACTATTTATATAATATTTTTAAATATTATTCGCTCTCGCCGCTTAAAATGATAATTCAAGAAACAAAATGTAAAACTCTGTTGGATTTTATTTGTTTTTAGCTCAAAAAAAATATTTTTATATATTATTCCCGCTCGCCGTTTAATATTTTGAATTGCTCCAAAAAGCGAATCGCCTGCAGCTTAAATCTAACCCGAAAAGATGGCCAAAACTGCAGCAGTTTAGTGCCGGATTTGTCCCCTTTTAGCCGGCTTCCCGAAAAGCCCGACTGATAATGACAAAGCCAGCCAAAAGGCAGCGAGCAGAAGACCAGTACAGTCAGCACATTTTAACGCTGACTGACTGACGAAACAAAAAAATCAAAAAAAATAAGCGGAAAAAAGGCAGAAACGCCGGGAAAAAAGAGCCAGGCTAAAAAAAAAAATGAGGGAACAGAAAATGGTTGTTTCGCTAACCGAAAATCGTGCCCAAAAGTTTGTGGCCGAGCGCTTGACTGGCGGGTAACTTTGCGGCGGTCCAAATCCAAACCGCCTGGCCATCCCCATCCCCATCCTCAACCGAATCCAAATCCGAATCCGTTGTCAGTTTCGCTTCCCTTTTCCATCTATCTCACTCTATATATATGTGTGTGTGTGTGGGGGGGGAGGGGGTTTCCCAGGACAAAAGGAAAAGCGAGGACGTCGCGATATTGTCAGCGGGCCCAGAGAAAAATGCAATTTCTGTGGAGCGCGCACACCAAAAATTTTCTCGACGACAACGAAAATTGGATGAGCACTTCTCCATTCTGCCCCTCTGATGCAAAAAAAAAAAATAGATATCTATATATAGATATATATAGTGGGCGGAAAAATCGTAAAGGGGAGTGGCAAGTCCCTGGCAACTGGCAGACCGACGGAGCATACAAAATAACCACAAACCCAAGCTGCACATTATCTATGAATGTGGTTTTTGTTGTGCAGCCTCAAAGAGCTGGGTGGTTTTTCCTGCATTCCCCCCTCCCCCTACCTTTCCCCCATTTTCCCACTATTTTCTTCTCTTATTTTGCCTGCCTTTTTTTGGAGCGCCAGCAAAAATCGCAAAGGGGGCAAAGCCAAAGCGGAAATTGTTGAACAGAACTTAAATCTCAACGAAATTGTTTTTGGCGACAGTTTGTGTATGCCGGGCCTGTTCCACTGTAGTGGGTGGTGCTAGCCCCTTTAAGCCATCCCCCCTTCGCCGACGCCCATGAAGGTCCGAGCCTTGTTAGCAAGCGGCATCAGCAGCTGGCGTTGTGCATGTGCAAGTTACAAGCTGCATGTGTGTCCAGGAACCAGGAACCACCCACTGAAAAGCACAAACCCCCCAAAGGACGCCTCATTTTGGAGTCCTGCTGGAGATTGGGCCAGGTGGTTCCGGGCAAGGTCTTTTACAACTCCTACAATCTGAAAATACCTTTAATATAAAATGGTTTACCAGTATTTCTTAAAGAAGATACAACCAACCAATGTTAAACTAAATCGATGAAGGGATCTTAAGATCACATTACCATCTTTCAGTTCATACGATCTATTTCCTTTAACGCACAAAATACCAAGAGGAATACTTATAAGTATTTTCCTGGGTTCCCAACTACTAGAAATGTTTCAATACTTGATGGTTTTTGGTAGTCTTAGAAGAAGGTGCAAGCAAAATCAACTTAAGATCACATTTAAATACGATCTATGAACTTTTCCCCCTCTTAAGGCACAAAATATCAAAGTAAGAAGCATTTTCCTTGGTTCCTTAAGAAGCTTTAAGAAAAGTTCTTAAACTTGATGGTTTTAGGCAACCCTAGAAGAAAGGTACAGTCAACTCAAGGACAAACTATTTAAAAAATGGATCTGAAGATCACATCTTTCAGTTATTACCCACATTTAAGCAAGATCTAAATATTTCCATATTTTTTCCTCCTTATACCCATAATAGGAACAGGCTGGTTTTTGGTAACCTTGAAAGATGGTACAACCAACTCAAGAATATACTTTTAAAAAAGGTTCCTAAAGGTTTTTGAAACCTTTATGGTTTTTGAAAATCTTGGAAAAATGCAAAACGAACCCAAGGGACAAGGGATCCTAAGATCACATAACAATCTATCAGTCAGATCTGTTTTTATATTTTTCCATATTTCTTAAGGCACAAAATACCAAAAGGAATACTTATAAGCATTTTCGTTGGTTCCTAATTTGGTTCCCAACTCCAATAAAAGTTTCAAAACTTGTTGGTTTTTGGTAACCTGAGAATCTGGAGAGTGCAATCCTAGGCTGTTCTAACCGAAGCTTTACAGTCTGCTTAGTTGGGTGGTTTTCAATTTTTTTTTGAGGGAGTGGGTGTGGAAGTGGGTTTGGGAGTGTGGGTGGTTGGGTGGGTTCCTGAGTGGGCTGAGTTGAATGGGTGGCTTAGCTGGTTGGGTTTGGCCTGCACCAGCATTGCAGAGATTTGTTGGCTTGGAAATTGCCCAACAAATTTCTGTTGGCGGGCCACAAGCAACGACACACGGCTGCTGGGTGGAAAATGTATGGAAAGTGGGTGGTGGGTGGACGAGGAAAAAGGGGTGAAGTTGGGGCTGCCATGTAAGCGCGTATCTATGCATACATCTCTCTGCCTTTGCCTTTGCCTGTGTTTGTGAGTGCAGATTACTTACTTTTCGAGCGTTGGTCGTTAGTGCCGTTATTTCATAGTTGCCGTCACGCCCAAAACCGCAACTGCCACGCCCCCCTGAGCCCATACACCGCCCACGTTTTTGGGTGGGGGGAGGGCTACTTAGACGACCAAGCCACACAAAAGCGCAAAAAGCGCAAAAGCCGTTCATTGATAATGTAAACTCAGCACAAAAATATCTCGTAGGTAGGCCAGCCTGAAAATTTCCACAGTGCGGGGAAAATCAGTGGAAAACCCAGAGGGGATGGGGGTGGGGGGGTAACTAGGTGGCCAGAAGACCAGGGGATGCAGCTTGCCACATACATTTATGAAGCCTGCGAAAAGTTTTGGCCTCTCCTCTGCTGCCCAAAAAATTATGTGGCTATATTTAAAGTTTTCGTGGGCTTTTGGCCCATAGTTGGGCACTAGACTGCGTAATACTTTTTCAGTTAACTAACGCAAACTTTCGCCAGAATACATCTATACTTAAACTATATATACGTGCATATATGATGTGCGGTTGGCTTCGTTGGGTTATTTTATATGTACTTGGCCATTTTAGATGACCCAAGAAGTCAGGTCAAAAGTTTGATAACATACCTGAAAGAAAAAGAAGAAAATGGTAAATTAATAACTAGGAAAAATATATTTTATTTAAAAGTATTGCTCTTGATAAAAAATATGATTTCTTTATGTAACAAATATTTTTAAATATTTAGTTTACCATTTAAGCAATAGCTAATTCACTTTTTATGCCAAAGTAACTATTAGTTCTTGTTCATTAAAACATTGAATAATTATTAGTAAATATGACAAATTTATTGTGGTTATTTTTAAGGACTTTACTCTATAACCAGTGTATATAATAAATAATTAAGCTCAACAAGAAAGCCAAACCCTTATATGGTCACATAATTATTGGACTCATTATGAACCACAGAAATGACCCTTCACTTTTTTTTTCGGGGTGTTACACAAACATTCGACTCATTTAGCACATTGTTCAAATATAGACCGGCATAACCTCAAAATATATAGAACACAGACAGAGAAAAAAAAGCAGCAAAAACCAAGAGGAGTTGAAAAAAGCAAACCGAACAAGAGAAGTTTTACCCCCCTGAGGTTTTCGTGTTTTCTTTTTTATTTTCTGTTGAAACGCCTCCAACGCTTGGAGTAATTTTGCATAAATTAAACATCGACGGCGACTGTGAACAAGGTCCGAAACACATAACCGTATTGCTAATTACACCATAATGTCCGAAACTAGGCGAAATTCGGGATTGGAGCTGGGCGAAAAAAAGGGTGGCCAGAGCTACAAATTAGCATAATAACCTCTAATCATACAAACGAAAAAATTAAATAACAAGCGGGTGAGGGGGGAAAATATGCTAAGTAGGCACACGACCAGACCGAACCATTTTTTCGGCTTCTTTTTTTTTTTGTTTACGAGTATATCCCCGGTTTTTTTTTGTGAACACTACAAGCCATTAACGCACATTAGCAGAACTTATAAATTTATTGCCGCCCGTCTCGATATGGATGAATGTTTCGCTGGGCTTGGGTTTTAATTTGAGGACCTCATCGAGGGGTTGTTCAAAGCCCCTCTCGATAAACAATGACCAAAGGGGGTTGCTGCTTTCCCATTGCTGTGAAAGTGAGCGTGAATCGAAGTGGTTTCGGGATTTCAGTTCGAGAAGACAGTGGTTCCAAAATATATATAATGTTTTGTTCCAAAAAATATATGGAATCCTGGAACCTTTTGGGAACTCAACAAAAATATATTTATATCTTTTAAAATATCATATCAATACATATGATATGAGAATATTATAATAAAATATAATAGATCGTTACGAATTTATAACCCTTATATTTAAGGCAGCTATCTTTAAGACCTAAAGGTTGCACTTTAAGATTTACCTTACAAAATAATCTAAAAACCCCCTCCCCCAGATTTATTCACAAATTACTTTCACACCACTGTCTGACATTTACAGATTGTACAATGATTTTGCTAATTTGTTTGCCTGCCCGTAGAATGTTGTGTTGTGTTCGCCTTTTCCGACACAACTAACCCTTAACCCTTAAACCGTAAAACGACACCCGTAACCCCCCCGCTTACCCTTAACCCAAGGATGCCTACGATGCGGCACACGTGCGAAATCTCTCAAGCCAAATGCAGTTAGCCGTAGCATTTTCCATTTTCCAGCCACAGAAAGCACAGGCACACGTGTGCGAAGGAAAATGCAGTACAAAATGAATATTTCAGCAGGTCAGTGGGAGGATGGATGAGCTGGGGAAGCGAAAAAACCGGGAGGGGGGCTACTGTGGAAATCAACGCTATCCCATAAGAAGAAAATTGCATTTCGCATTTATCCCTATATGCCAGGTGTGTATGTTTCTCCCCCTTTCTGCCCTTTCATTCTTTCCTTTCTTTTTTTTGGCCACCCCCTTTGAAAGACCCTTCTTTATCCGCATAGTGGTACAAACATTTAGCTCGTGTTTAACCCTCAGCTCGACAAACAGCTGAGAGGTAGCCATAAAAAAAACAGTAATATTAAAGAGGGAAGAAGGCCCAGAAGAACGGGGAAAAGGTGAAGAGCCGACGGAAGAAGGGTTAACAAAGCCAAAAAACGGTAATTCAACAGCAGGCTTCCCTAGGGAAGAAACTCTTTGCTAGGGGGGAATTCTCCAGAAAACCGTTCTCTTTTTGCCCAAAAAAAAAGCAGCACGAGTCAAGGGTTTTTCGCTATCTGACATTTTGTAGGTGTTTTTTCGGGGGTTCTGTCGTAGGGTTTGTTGCCCATTTAAATGAACCAAACAAGCACCTGTTGTGCAGGAAGATTCCCCTTTTTCGGCTGTCAATCACTAGGAATTTCATATCTTTTTCTTATATGTAAGTAGGTATGTAAGTTCCATACAAGAACAACCCAATTACGATCCTTAGTCTATGTTTTTAAGGTACTTGGAGCTAAAACTTCAAACTTCAATATAATATGGTATTACAATTTATAAAAAATTATTTATTATCAGAAATTGGAATATATTATAATATTTGAACAAAAATTATCAATCATTATTATATTATATTATATTTATAGCTGAACATTTGTGTTTTTCTTGAAATAGTAACTAAAATAGGGTGGGGAGATTCCATTGTAATTTCATTCCTTTCTTTCGTAACTCCAAGTGCGCACAGGACCTTTTAATAAAAGATCTTATATAATACACCGGATGGATTTACGTCCTACAGCAGTAGCTAGTTAGGGTTTATCTTACGATCTTTCACATGTTCCGTTTGCCCTCCCGTCCTTTCATATTTTCCCCACTTTTCCCTGGATTTTTCAACCTTCTGTTCCACTTTGTGAGCGCTGCAATTCCGTTATTTATGCGCGGACCATTTTCAGATATCCCGATATATGTATGCACATATATATTCTGCTATATTATTATTATTATTCTTATGAGGCAACTCCTGCTGTTCCCAGTTACCACATATACTGCTGTTCCTTACTGCTGTCGTTACTGCTGCTGCCTTTCCTCTTCCTCTGCCCTTTATTATTTTTATTTATTTTTGTTTGCGCCCCATTTGGCTGTTTGTATTCATTTCGAATCTTCATTGCCTTTGTTTTACAACAATTGCACGCCACATTGCTCCTGCTGCCGCTTTAGTTGCTCCTGTTCGTATACCCTGGCCAGTTTCGAAGGTATTCTTACTATATAAAGTAAGGATTGTATTCCGAAAAAAAAATTTCTAAACTTACAACAAATATTAGATATCATATAATGTCATACTATACAATATATATATCATACAATAAAATATCATATCATATAACATCATATGTCATATCATATAATACGATATAATAAAATATCATATAACATAACATACAGTATGATCTATATCATAAAATATTATAATATATTATCTCTCAATTATTATACTATCATATAATAAAATATCATATTACCTATCATATAATATCATACAATATGATCTATATAGATCTTTCATTTATTGTAATATCATATAATTAAACATTACATTACATATCGTATAATATCACACATTGTGATCTATAATTCAATAATTATTTCAATAGTTATAATATCATATAATAAAGTATCATAGTACATTTCATATAATATCATACTATATGATCTATAATATCATTAAACATTATAATAAAATGTTTTATTTTATTTTTTAAATACGAATTGGTTAAGGTGCAATAACATATAGCAAGCTTGTAAATTCTTAACAGCTCACAGCTCCCATCAAATAACATTACACCATGGTTATGATGTTATATACCATATAATAACATACAATATGATCAATAATATTATTAAATATTATAATAAAACGTTTTACTTTATTTTTTTAAACATGATTTGATTAAGGTGCAATAATGTATAGCAAATGTTGTAAATTCCTAATAGCTCACATCTCCCATCTAAATACCATATTATACCATGGTTATGATGTTATGATCATCATAAAGGGTATTTCCACCTTCGGCCTTCTATTGCTTTAAGTACTTTTTTTTTATTCTCGTACTTTTGCTAAACTCAGCATTTAATTTTAGTTGGCCCAAAGGGTTGAGACGATGACGAGGACGACAGTCAGTTTCGGTTCTCCTCAGTTCAGTTCAGTTCTGTTCAGTTAGGTTCGCTTTCGACTGCAGATTGTGTGTGTGCGAAAGGTTGTGTATATGCGGCATGGGGTAAAACGTTTTGCATTTTATTTTATTTCTCGTTCTCGTTGTTTGCCACAATAAAAAGGGTGAATTTTTATATATTTTGCCATAAGTTTTTATGGCTTCCGTGTGTGGCGGCTGTCGGGAGCTGTCCGCATGTCCGTTTGTCTGCTGTCCGTTAACCCTCGACGGCCCTACACGGCAAAAAAAAAAAGATATACCTTCGAAAGGCGAAAGAACCTAAGCTATACTTTAAGAATTAAGATCAGTCCATGCTGAGATTAATAAGAAAAATATATTTTAAAAATTTATTATGATCTCATTTATGATATCATTTATGATATCACTTGAATCTTAACTTTTTTGATCATTTTAAGAAGTTGGTCTCAGCACTTTGATATAAAAAAGTTAAACTTTTCTAAAAACGGAAAAAAAGATATACCTTCGAAAGGCGGAAGAACCTTAGCTATACCTTAAGAATTAAGATCAGTCCATGTTGAGATAAATAAAAAATATATTTAAAAAATGTATTATAATATCATTTATGATATCACATGAATCTTAACTTTTTTGATCATTTTAAGAAGTTGGTTTCAGCACTTTGATATAAAAAACTTTTCTAGAAATATTTAAATCCTATTATATTTAGAATCCAATTTTGTGCGTTTCTATTTTTCTTTGACAAAAAAGTATGGTCTATGATAAGGAATAATAATTCTATTAAAAGTCGCAGTGCACTTTACTTTTTTCACTACCGTTTTTGTCGACATTTTGTCAAAAGTTAGTCCAGTCAACCAGGATTTAGGGGCGCAAAGGCGGCGGCGGGGCGTGGCTTGCGGTGTGTCTAACATGACGCGCCTTTACACTTAACTGTTTTAAAAAGTTTTCCCATCCCCCCGGTTCCGCTTTTCCGCTTTTCCTCTTTTCCATTTCCCCCCCACTTTTGGCACACTCTTTGCATTGTTGCTCTCCTTGTTTTGCACTTTTAATTCGGTTTATTTGAGCACAATTTATGAGTGTCTGTGTGTGTATTTAGATTTTAATCTACTTTGCCGCTGCAGCTGCAAAAAACTTTTTGGCAACACACACACATACACACACACACCCCAAAAAGGACTAAAAACACTCCATTTATTTTTTTGTACATCAAAATTAAGCAAAAAACGGCTCGTAGCTTGCAGTGAAATTTTTGCGAAAATTGAGGGGCGAACTCCTCCTAATTGGATAACAAATTTCGACTGTAATTTGATGGGTTCACAAGGCCCAGAAAAAACGTTAAAGCTAAAAGCCCTTTCAAAGGCTAAAAAAAAATTTGGATATATTTACAAAAGATTTGCACCCAAATGAAACATTCTCCCTTTGATGGACACACATAAAAAACAAAAAGTAATCATCACAATTCGTATTAAAAAATGCCACAATATATTTATTTACGATGTGTCAGGTTTGTTTTTTTTAGATGTCGCCAACTGAACAATAAATTGGATTTTAATGTTGCAATCAAACTGCGAAACAATTAATAAATTTGTAAAGTTTTTTGGTCTAAATCTGACAAAACCATTTAGCAAACAAATTGTGTTCAAAGTAAAGGCCAATGATAAAGTTAATTAAAACAAAATACACAACGTGGCTTATGGAAGTATCAATAACGTTTTATTAAACGGCTAAACTTGGAGTTTATTTTGAATAAATGAAATGATTTTGTTTATATTACTTAAAATTTAAAGGCAGACAAAAATTGTAATCCAAACCAGAAAGGGAAAATAAAATAATTTAAATCATATTTACTTTAAGTAGCTGTATTTAAACTCCTCTATAGTCGTATGCATGGGGCATTTAAGTGCACAAACAGTGGTTATAATTAGCAAAATTCCCACTCCGATTCCGGGGACCAGATATTAGCATACTATGTAATTTAACCCACAATTTCCCTTCCCCACGTTTCCCATAAAATTACACTTGAATCATTCAGCGAGTTGGGAATTGCTCACATTTGATTGCACACATTAATTTAGTCGCTGACTTTTGCCGACTGCCCACACACAAAGCGCCACCAAAGAGGATGGAAAATCGAGGGGGAAAATCAGGGGAAATCAGGGGAAATCCAGGGGCGGGGGAAGGAAATGCAGACCGGCAGGGGGGGCCAGAAACGTGCTCTGCAAATGAATGCAAGGGCCAGTGTTCAATTTCAATGCCAATTGCAGTTTAAAGTGGAGAATCGCCTGAGGAGTCGTCGGCATTTGCCTCGATTTTTATGGCCTTTTAAATGCAAAATGCTCATATACATATAGTTACTTACATAAGTGCACCGGAAAAAGGATATATACTTAGATCAAATAAAATACCTTAAATAGCTAGCATATGTTATGTATTTTTTAGAGGGAAAACATGAACTAAATGTAGGCAAAGTAAGTATGTATGTATGTATGATAATATTATTTTATATAATAAGAAAATTTTAAAAAAATTGGCTTTAAATAATCTTTTAGTATATTTTTGGTATTTTGATTAATAGAAAATACCTTTCACCTTATGCAGATAACATTTAGTATATTTTTGGTATTTTATTAATAGTAATATTTATAGAAGATATCTTCAACCTTATGCAGATAACATTTAGTATATTCTTTGGGATTTTGATTAATACTAATAGATATAAAAAACATCTTAAACCTTATTTAGGGTCCCCATAAATTTCTCCCTGTGCATGCGGCTCTTTTGTTAAGGCCACTCGATAGATGCGGGTCCATCGTCTGTGATTCCTCAACTTAAAAATTTCATAAGTATTATTAACATTTCAGCTATCGTCTCCCGTTTTCCTCTGACTTCCACTCCCTTTTTCCTTTATGATTTTTATTTTTATTTCGCCTTAATTAAAAGGAAAGGTTGGGGGGGGGTTTTCAGAAAGAATTAAATGTTCGCTCAATTAGCAATGCCGAACATTTTTCACATCCTTATTAAGAGTTGCTCTTAAGAGTCTTTTGTTGGCGGATTTTCCGCCTGCCATATAAAATAATAAAAAGCAGAAGAGCCAAGGCAGAAGAAATCCCCACCGATTGTTTGATTGCCGCCGTCTTATGCACATCAATTCTTCTTTAATCTTTGCCTTTTCTTCTCCATTTTTTAATTTTTTTTTATTTTTGCTCTTACGCTGGGTTTTTCCTCTCGACGGACTTTTCACTTGAGTGACACCACCCAATGCGTTTTATTGACTTGGGCTTTTTTCGTAGCAAACAACATGACCAACATGAAACAGCCCGCATCTGACACATCATAACCATAAAACGATTTCGTTTCCAATTCCGAATCCGAATCGAACAAAATTTTATGGAACGCCCAACGAATTTTTTTTTCGTTTTATATGCAAATTCAAATGAATTCGAATTTTCCCGTTCTCTGTTTTCTGTTTTTCCTCTCTAATCATCGGCGTCATAATCATCAGCATTAAAGTGCCTAAATTAACGGCTGTCAGGCGATCAAAATGAGAACTGGAGCACACTTTACCCACATGTATTTATCGCTATCCTAGCTGGTTCTTAAAAAACTTATAAATGAGAGTATAACATTTCTTTAAGATAGATATAGATTTATATATTCTTATTCTTATAAAGAAATTTAATAACCTGTTTTTCCCAAAACCTTAAGTGCCACTCAACGCGTGGCTAATCATAAGTCAAATATGAAACCCAATCCAATCGGTCAATCAACCCCTTAACACGAATATATGTATTATAATTTGTATGTGTCATACTTATATAAATCAAATTTCGTGTCAATTTTAATTGCTATTTAATGATAAACGATGTCCGACGTCGCGACCTTTTCACAAAAGGGTTAAGTTTACTTGAAGGGGTCATTCGAATCAATAAATGCGGGTGGCCCAACCCTTCTTAACCCCACACTGCCCACTTCTTGGGCGGAGGCATTTAATTTGCAGTCGTTGATTGAATGGCGAGACGAATTCCCATCAGAGTTCAAACATCGGCAATCGAAGAATTATGAGAGAATAAATTCCCCATTGCAGCAGCATCATCTAAGGCGCCCCATTCATGATGAACATTAATTCAATTAAGCTCTTTCAATTTCAACTTCAGTTCCAATAATGGAACAACATAAACATACACCGAGATAAACCCACAAAATTATGTGCCCATGGAATAGGAACACTGTGAGCAAAACAGAAAGATATGATATGATATCATAATAATGATATATTATAATATCATAAAAGAATATCATAAATAATATATAATAATATCATATTAAAACATCATAGTATTTCATTTATTTTTAATTTAATAATCTTTTATTACATAATATTTTTCTCTAAGTTCCTTGAAACAATAAATATATATGTATATAATTACATTTTATTGGTTTTCTCCTTGATATATATCCTTGAAAATCTGAAACTTCTTTACAGCCTAGTTTTTAATGCTTTTAATCATATTTTATGCCATTTTTAGTATTTTTATAAGAACTTCTATAAATAATAGCATTATCGCCTCTCAAGTAATTAAAAGTTCTCTTTTTCCAGTGAACACATTGCTCCCTTTAGATCTCCCGATTTCCCCCTCCTAACTTTTTACTTTGGCTTCTCCGCATTCATATATATGTATACAATCGGATACCTATCTGCCCTGTCTATATGTTTTCTTTTTTCACTGGCTCCGGCTCGTCCACACAGCAAAGTGCAAAAATACGTTTTTAATTGATTTTTAATTAAATGTTAAATTGTCAGTTGCAGTCGTGTTGGTTGCTTTTTTGTCGGAAGGGAGTTTTTATGAGTCAGCAAAAACCCCGACGACTTTATGCTGAACGCAAAAACACCCAATTATTTTGTTTAGATGTTGCGAAAAGGAAGGTGTACAAGAGCAAATACATTTTTGTGGTAATTTCTTGAATAAAATGTCTGCAATTGGCATACTGTTTCTGTGTGGGAAAACTAATAACTTGTTTAGAATTTTGTAATGGAAAAGTGAGACATTCCTTATTGATTTCTTCATTCCTTTCTATGTTTACACAAGTCTTACACTTCCAGTGACAATATTATCTTTACCCATTAGTTATATCAAAGAAAATCCAATCTGCAGGCGAGACAAAAGCTGCAGATGAAAACAGGTCAAAATTTCCAATCTGGCCAACATAAAATCCAATGCCAAGTCTCTTTAATCACATTAAGCTAAGAGGTCTGCTCATCAGCCACCATAATGTGGATGGATGGGGGGAAAGTATAGAAAAGTCACGGGATTCCAGGGGAGAAGGAGAAAACGGGGCCAGAAACAAACAAAAAAACAAAAAAACAAAAAAAAGAAAAGTTTTTTGTTTTTGTGTTGGAAAAGCGTGCACACAGGTGGGCTCGATGCTTGTTGAAAGCTGTTGTCGACGCAAAAGTTCCCTTCAGCCTTCATTATGGCCATTACCAAAATGATGATGATCAGCAGGAGCATCGGCATTATCATAATCATCGTCATGATGAAGTTCATCATGGCGGTGCTATGTGGTATGTGAGCCTATCACGTACATTCGCCATCAATAACGCGACGATTTAACTTGTCTCGTTCTGGGCCCGGGCACGTAGTAGTTCGCCAGTAGGTTGCCCCTTGGCCTCCGGCACAGAGCCACCCGAAAAAAAAAAACCCAGCCACCCAGGTCCACCCTGCACCACCCACTTGCCACCACCACCACCGAAGAACCAGACCAACTCCACCACTTCTCAACAGCAGCACGTACGCATCCCATACACGTGGCTTTCGACTAAGACCCATCTCTCTACACTGAAAATATTATAAAAATAAACAAAAATAAGCAGGTGGATTTATTTGGATCCCAAAGATATTATACCATTTGTACCCTTATAAGCAAGAAATACCAAAGTTCTAAGAATCATCCTTGAAATAATCTTAATGATTTGATATTTGGTATATCATGTATGTATCATGTATTTTATATTTTTCATAAATAATTATTAATAATTTTAAAATTTCGTTATAGATCTAACTAGTTATCAATAAATTACTATTTATATATGGATATATACAATAGATAATTATCAATATATTACTATTTATATATGGATATGGATAGCATATATTTATCAATAAATTACTATTTAGACATGGATTCATTCTTTGATAATATCCATTATCCAAAATATTATATTATATATAATATTATATTATTATATATCACATTATCTGGCTCAGTGCCTTTGGAATCGCTGATGTTTATTCCTACTTTGTTTATCGATATAAATATTGGCAACTTTTTCACATTTCGACCTGGCACGTAACACCGTTACAGACAGCCGAGAGCACCGCTGGCCAAGCAACCAGCCACCTAGCCGCCCAACCACCCAACCACCCACCGCACCACCCAAGGCACCACCCACAACACCCTGAGGCTAAGCTTTCGGTCTACAAATCCACTTAGTTGCTAATTGGCGGCAAATCAGCTGGCTAAAGCCTGCTCTTCTCTTTTGCTTTCTTCTCGAAACGAATCGAATGTAGCCGCAGACGTAGGTTAGTCCTCGGAGTTGGTTTCTTGGCCTTTTTATAGCCAACGGGGATTCCAAAAATCCTTGTTTATATTTTTAAAAAGATATTTTGTTAAGTAATTGTGTGACATTAACCTTTTTCTAACCTTTCTTTAAATGAAAATATTTGAAAAATAAATTCCAAGGACCTATGAAAGTTTTCAGGGACATTCAAAGCTTACGGACTGGGTTATTATTATTAACCACTTTAGTTTCTTATAAAAGAAATATTTAAATAAAAATCTTAAGATCTTCATCCCACTCTAAACTGATTTGGCTACTTTTTGGTGCAACACAATTGGCAGCACTGATTGTTCTAGTTGTTTGGCTTTGTATCTTTGTATCTTCTAAGCCAGCGAGGAATCGCATCACGTGCATCATGGAAGTACACCCCCCTCCTCTCCTACTGACAACCCAACCCCCTTTTCTCGCTCTGTATCTGTTTTTTATGCTTCCTTTATTTTTATTTTGGCTCTGTGTGTTTGTTTCTGTCCAAATCCATTTGAGGCAGGAGCTGGCTACTTTTTGTTGTTCACTTTTTTTTGTATTATTTTTTTATTTGGCTCTGGGTCTTGGCTTTAAACCTAAACCAGAACCAAAACCAGAACCAACACAAGGGACAGGGGGAGGGGTTTGAAGTCGCGGCTCTTGGGCGCCTTGGCTTTTGTGGTCAGTCTTTTGACCGTCTGTGATAGTCGTAAAAATACCCAAGAGATGTCGAAGGCATGTTGCAAAATTTCAAGCTCAAGTCGAAATGGCAGCCAAAGTCTGTTCCACACTCACACGTAGCCAGAAAAAAAGAAGAAAATATAAAGGAGCACACATAAAAGTTGCCTGTTTGGATTTCAAATGGTCAAAATGTGGACATTTGCTTAAAGAAAAAAAAGGAGATACCAAGATACTTCGCTGTATCTCCCTCTCTTTCTCTCATTCTACACCCCTCTCTTTCCCTCTTTGGTAAGAAGTTGGTAGAAGCGGCGAAGAGCTTGTTTTCGCATTTTTATGTCCATCGCAAAACGCGGTTTGGGCCATTCAAGAAGCTTATATAATGCCCTACTACTGAGATTCCTCAAAAGAAAATATAGAAACGAAAGAAATCTTACAAGAAATATTTAAATAATGTTCTAGTGTTGGAAAGGTGTTAGTGAAGTGTTGGCAAAGTGTTCGTAAAGCGAAAAATTGAGTGAAGATAAGAACGAGATATATATTTTTTAAATACCTAAATTAATAAAAGTATCTATAAATTCTGGTTATTATATTATTTTTAAATGAACGAATTTTTCATTAATTAATTAAAAAATTAGATTACTTTATTTTTATGATAGACTTCATTTTCTGGCTTTGCGATATGTATGAATACTATTATTTTTTCATTATTTCCCATATTTTATCTTAAGGAAGCACCTTTTCCCAGTCGACCTAGTTGAGTCCCCCGGCAAATAAGTTGGGGCCAATCTTAAAACTCGGGACCTCTTCGCTGCACTCGTCGTCCCTGTTTTATCCAATCCCTCTATCACTTGCACGCACTCACACAAAATTCCTCCTTTTATTTTTTCCACTTCTTTTTTGCCCCTGACTTTTTCCTCCTTTTTTTTAAATAAAAGTTTGCGTTTTAGCTTTAGCCAGATTTATGTTTTCCTGCTTGCGTTTGCAGAATTGTTGTCGGAAGTTTTTTGTGCAGCATCATGGCACACACAGAAAGTTCTCAAAAAGATGTAAAAAAAATAAAAGAGGAGGAAAAAATATTGTAAGGAAAAGCTGGGCTCTGTGGCAGCTGGAAAATGGCAATGGTTGGGGGCAAGGCAAGGCGACCGCAAAATATGCTCAGTAGCATTGATGCGCCCTTTGACCCGGCCTCTGACTTTGACACTGAAACCGAAACTGAAACCGAAATAGAAACAGGAACAGAGAAATAAAACTAAAAAGAAAGGGCGGCGAGAGCTTTTCCCTTTGACTTGGCATTAGTCGAGCAGGAGTGCTTCTTATTAGCAGTTCCGCATCGGGCTTACACTTAGAGAAAACAGGAATAGTTTGCCTCTTAACTATAAAAAAGTTTTGGGGTCTAAAAAACAGAAATATCACTTTGGAATAATTTCTCAATGGTATGTTTTATTTTGTCAACGAGTTTATTCGCTAATTTCAAAATATTTAGTTGCTCAATATTATTTTAATTTTTTTTTGAACTAATTAATTCATGTTTACTTTATCTGGCAGTTAACTAACAAGATACAAAACATGAGTTTGAGAATACGGTCTTAAGTATACCTTTTGATTTTGACTTTTTTATATTTTGTAACTTTTTCAAAAGTAAACAAAAAATTAAGAACCTTTTTTGAAAAATCTACTACTATACTAATATTTTTAGACTTTTGGGCCAAGTTTTATTTTTGAAAGAAGATTTTTTGTGAGTGTAAAAAGAAAATTTTGAATATTGAATCCAAATATACTTACAAATTTTAAATGTTTATTTGGTTGTTTGGGATTAGTTTAAATGTATTTAATAAAAAAAAAACCTGTATATATATATGATAAATATCTGTGCAGCATTGTAAAACCCACAATATAAAGATCAAAAGGAAAATAAAAGAGAAGTAACATTTTTCACTTATTAAAGGAAACACAAAGGCTTTTCAATTACAAGAAAGCCTTGTAACTCAATTAAATAAAACATATTTTCCCGCACCCCTACTTCATCTTTTTTTCCCCAGAACCCAATTATGGGCCATGTTTATTTTGCAAAGTGTACGATTAGCTAACCATCGAATGGTTCTTTTTCCTGGGAATAAAAGGCCTGGGGTTAGGACCCCATTTCACTTTCACTTGTCCAATTAGCAGTCGAGGATGTACTGGCCTCTCAATGTTTAGTACCCCAGATGTCATGTAGTTCGGTGTCCACCTCGGCCTCGGATTTGTTTTCGTTTGTTCTGGCCTCCGGGGAAGTGGGATCGAACACTGAATTGGACATCATTAGCAGGGGGCGGCAGAGGCGGAGGTGGGCGTGGCTGGGGCAGTAGGTTAAGGAGTTCACCTTGTGAAAGTTACCCCTGGAGGGCAGGTGAAATGACCAAAGGAATCAACTATTCGTCGGGGGCTGTGGCGATGAAGATGAAGATGACTCTCCGCTGAAGGACTGTAATTGAGATGGGTGCAAAATACGGTAGAGAAGAGGTCCTTCGGCCCTTCGGTCCCTTGGTCCTTTCGGTCGAGTCCTTGAGTCCTCCAGTCGAGTGGACCCAAACAACAAGATGTCATATCATCGGAATGGCAGTCTCATTACGAGACTTTGTTCCCCGCTTTTTGTTCGTTTCCCTTTTTGTGTCTTTTGAGCCGGCATTAATCAAAGGTCTTAGGGTTAATGTTTCGCCAGCGGACGCGTGGTGTGGATATATAATATAAACACGACTGCGGTCATGATAATAGCGCTGGGAATTGGATATGATTCAGCAGTAGGAGGGAAAACAGCAAATATAATTGTGTAATTTATTTTATATGCTTAACTTAGAGAACAGATCAAATGAAGAAGGCCTTAAGACACTTACTTGATTTTTAACAATCTCACCTGATTTTTTATTTTTAAAAAATATAAACATGACAATAAATATAAATTTCTAAAATGTTGATTTTTCCCTTCAGTTTTTTTACTTGCTTGATTTTTGATTAACTGAATGGATTTATTGTAAAAAGTTATGACAAACTATAGAAAGAGGGGTGAACATCTTCACATTTATTGAACTATTTATACATAGAATCATGTTCAGTGTCATAAGGCCTTAATGAAAATATCTAGCAAGTGTCATAGGGTCGTAAAAGATTTGAGTTCTATTATTGTAAAACAAGTTTTCACTAAGAAAAGTTTCTGAGATTCAAAAGATGTTCTTTAAACTCGATTTATATTTTCCCAAATTAGCAACCCTTTTTCAGTGCTATTTTCCTGACCTTGGCTGTGCATTTATAGGGTATATTGTATTTATTTACCATACACACCACACTAAGCGGCTGTTAATGACGCAATTTCCGCAAACGCAACCTTTGAGGGTCAGTTGCGTTGGCCAACTTCTTGGTGTTGTTGGCCACAGCTAATTAGCTTAGCGCATTTAAATCGCCTGAGCATCGCTCATTTCTAAGGCATCTCTCCCATATCCCTTCTATATATGTCTCTATATATTTGTGTACACCCCGGGAGAAATGGCAGTCGATAAATAAAATGGGGGTTAGCAATTGGTGAGGAGTTCCTCCAGCAAGCCACAACATTCGAAAACAACAACTTTGGGGGCAACCCTTTTTTCTGCAGACAATTCCAAGCCATTACACTGAGAAATGTGACACAATTTGAATAACATTTAAATATAAAATTGAGCATCAATTCCGTTTGCTTTTCTGGGTGGGGGGTAGGGGTTAAATGGGCTGTATATTTGGGTGGTTTTTTGGACACACAGCGCACCCAAAACTCCCTGTTCTGATGGATTTTCCTTAGGCTTTTCTGGCCATGTCTTCTCTCGTTTCTGTTTGTTTTATTTTTCCCCCATCTTGGGCGTTTTTTTTTTTTTGTATTTTTTGTACTTTGTCTAAATTGCGTAAATTATTGGCATATGTTGTCTTCGCAGTCCTGTCGAGGCAATGAAACATTTTTAACCCTTTTCCTCGTAGACGTCGTCGGAATTGACAGTGGCGTAGGAGGCGGGAGGGGGTCTTTGGGGCGGGAAAATGTCGATGTCGGCCTGGCATTTTATTCCATTTTACTGGCCCTTTTTTTCTCCACAGCGCCTCTGTCTTCTGGAGTCCTCCTTTCTCCGGGATTCTCCCCATTTTTCTGGACCGCTTTTTTCCAGCACCGACCCCCCTTTCACAGCGCCTCTGTCTGGCTGCCAGTTGGCTGTCATTTATCCCCACTTCGGGTTCAGTTTGGGCTTCCACCAATTTTCTCCGCCTCCTTTTTTCTGGTTGCCCCCTCGTTTTTTTTTTTTTTTTATCATTTATGGCCGTCGTTCTTTGGCTTTTTATGTGAGCTATTTCGCGAAGTAGAACAATAGCCACCCGCCAGTCGGGCTCATTCATCCCACTGCCAAAGACCCGGGATCCCAGGATCCCAGGATCCTGAGTCCTGAATCCTACACTCGGCTCCTACTTCATCTTCGTGTCCCTTTGTTACAACAAAACGGGCAGGGTGAGCCACTGTCCTTCACCACTATATCCCAGCGCTACTTTATTGTCTTGCCAAAAGAAATAGACTTTTAATATACTTGGCCATTCAGAGCACAAAACACGGAGCTCCCAGGGAAAACTCCTTTTTCCTCCTCAGCAGAACAGAACACACACAAAAAAACAAAAAAAAAAAAGACAAGTGTCTGGGAGTGTGGAAATATTAGGCGATTTTGCCAGTTCATTGACTTGCCACAACAATAGTTTGAAGTTTGTCTGCCAAAATATGAGAGTCCGCATAAAATGGTACCGATTCGTGGGTTCGTTGGGGGGAAAAACAGAAAACAGAAGCTAAAAAGTTTTTTACTTTAATAGTTCGACCAATTTGAGAGTGGCTAAAAGGCCGGGATAATGGCAGCTAAGGGAGTGCAAATAAAATCGCACTCCGATTTATTTGCACTTTTTTGAGGGGCACATTTTGTGACTTTATCAATTTAAAATGTTGTCATTGGGGGAAAAATTGTAATGTCAGGATAAACGTGTCATTTGGTATAACCAATGTTTTAATAAAAACTGGCTATCTTGCCGGCCCAAAAAAAGTTGGATACTGCATCCATTTAACCAATGTCTTTTTTAATAAATTAATTTAAAATGTTTTTTATACATAACCCATGACAAAACTGTCAGTGCTTAAGTTCTGTTTTTAAGGCTCTATCGTTCACATCACCGGAACTGAAAGCAAAACTCCAAATTTTCAGGACAGGGCAAACCCTCGAGGACCTCAAGCTCTAGTCTAAACTCAAAAATGGCCGAAAAGAAACCCGAGGAGAATAACAAAAGTTTGAAGAACACTGCCAGTAATTCTTTAAACATATCAGATCGCCTGGAAGCCCATAATCGCCAGCGGGAACAGAATAATGCCCTATTTGCCCAACTTTTTGCCAGCTTGGAGGGTGAACATCAGAAACTGAGGGAGTTGGAAGAGCGCCGATCGAAGCTCATTGATGAAATTAAGAATCTAAGGGCTCTTCTTTTTGCCGAAAATAAAAAACTTCGGCAGACAGTGGCCCCCATTCCTGGCAATGCAATTCCAGTGCCCAGTGGTAGTCCCATAGCCAAAAATCCCACCGATACATCAGGTGGTCCTACCACCTCGCTAAAATCTGCTCGTTTGGAGCCCAGGGGTTCCACTAAATCGGTGACAATTGCCGAACCACCAGAAAGAAGTCTAACCATCAACGAAAGACCCAGGGCAAATAGTTCCCAGAGTTTGCAGAAAAAGGGAAATCGGCGAAATCTTAAACCTTCGTTAAAGAAAACTAAACATAGGAAGCCATTAGGTAAATAAATTATATAGGGATGCACTTGCTATCTATTTTATATATACTATTTATAGATAATACATCCAATACCCGAGAGGATTTGTTAGACGAGCTCGGTGAATCCGCACTATCTATTTCCGTGGGCTCCAATTTGCAAACTCTGGTGCAAGAAAGATCAAATTTTGAGGATCGAGAAGATATAGACGAAGTGGCGGTACCCCTTCCGGAACTTTTTACCCTTATGGATTCCCAATTTGCAGGCACAACTCCTGCTATTTTACCAAGTAATCCAGACACCACCAATGATTCAAAAGTTTCCGAAGATATTTTAAACCCCGATCAAGATCCAAATTTTTATCTGCCAAGTGCTAGATCTTTATTCGGGGACTTAATAGGAACTGCGTCCGCCCCTTTAATCATGGATTTGCCAGGAATATCACTGGAATTACCTCCATTTGGCATTGCCGAATGTTCAGCGAATGTGGGGGAAGTCGATGATAATGAACCCGAAAAGAAAACGGATTAAGGACCTCCTAACTTTTAAGACCTACGAAACTTGGAACTAAAACTTTTACTTGATCTGGCCACATTATTTCACTAAATACACACATAAAATACCAAGGCTCCGTAGTTTTATTTGCATAACATCCAATTTATTTAACGATTTTTAATTTTTAAAGAAAACAAATGTAATTTAGATATTTAAATTAAAATTTTAGACAAAAACAAGGTTATTCCGATTGGAATGTCATCTATTATTTTGTTGTTACCAAGTGCTTGGAATATTTTTCCGCAGAAATCCTAAACTGAGAATTCTTAAGAAAGGGCTTAAAGGGATCAACAACAAATAATAATTTCCCTGTTGAAATCTATCAGAAATGTGGCATAATATTTACTGTCAAGCGAAGAGGGTCCCCTTATTTTCCGGGGGTTGGGCTGAAAGAAAATCTGCACATGTTCATGGCATTTTCGCCTGCCTGCTCCTTTTCTCCGAATGTCTTGTGCCTTTTTTATTCAATTTGCTGACCCCTGAACCTTGGTCCCCGGCCTCAAAGTGAAGTCCTGGGGGTCGTCGAGGACACTCTAGACATCCATTTCAAAACAAATTAGTTGCCAACTGTCCGAAACAAATGTTGTCTAACGAGCAAAATCGAGTTGCCATAAGAATACCATCGAGTGGGTATGGTATGGTATGGTATATATATGCTATACGTATGACATGTCTCCCACTTCGGACTTTTGTGCGACTTGTTTGTCCAACGAAATGATATGAAGCTCGGCATTTCAATCATAATGTTCGTCACGATTTTTTTTTTGTTGAGGAGAAGGGGGGTTCGGACCTAAGAAAGATGAGTGGTGGGGCTTATTGATTGGACTGGGTCAAGAGGTTATGTTTTGTGTGGGATTTTTGTTAGTGAAATGCACTTGAAGTGCAAAACTAAACTTGCAAGTCAAGTCGAAAGCTGAAAATAGAAAATAGAAAATGGAAAACTGAAAACTGAACTAAGCCAAACCGAAAACTAAACAAGTTTCTGGCTACCGAAAAACCACCTGACCCACACGAGCACACAAATTACTTATGTGTGGATGGTGGGTGGTTCGAGAGTGGGTGGTGCTCTAGTGGGTGGTTCACCGGTGGGTAGTCATACTTTTTTCGTTACTGTTGTTGTTTGTTTTCAAGTAGGTCATTAGAGAGGCCTTCGCCCTTCGCCCGGCCACTTGAATTATTAAATTCCCCCGGCTTTTCCAAGTTTTGCAGTGGCGCTTTTCCTGCCCTCGCTCCTCAAATATGCATGTACATATTTATACATACCCCAACCATATATATATACATAGTACCATTCGCATTCGTATTCCTGGGCTGCCAGAATGTTTCCATAACTTACCTAAAAGTGGCGAAAAAAGAGAGGAGAAATGGAAAAATATTTATTGTAATTTTTCGGTTTTGAATTCGTGCAGCTTAAATGCGAGAGAACTTTGACATTCAAGGGTAGAAAAGTGCATAATATTCTAGGTTTTCAAAAATATATGTATAAATAAAACTAACATATTTACAATCTTCCCATGGCAGTTTCAGAATATTCTAACAACATTCAAATGGTTTAGAATAGGGGGAACAACGAGTAAAGGTATTTTCTGTCCAAGGACAGTGCTATTTTTCCCACTCTCTACTTTGGAATTTAACTATTTAAGTTTCCCCCTCCGATGCCCCGCTTTCCGTAGTGGTAGTCCCATAAAAAGTAATTGGAATTTTCATTTAATATAAAAGCTGAGTGAACACAGGCAGCGGAACACAATCTAACCCACTTCGCAGTTTGCAATCGCAGAGCAACCGAAAACTATGCATATAAACGGGGCCACTGATGCCATGGTCCCCCCCTCTCGAGGTCCCCCATCCATTTTTGAGCTGGAAAAAGGATACAATGTAGCCAGTGGAGCATCCTCATGGATGTGTGTATCCCCGCACAGGCTCGGCTCGTTGCTCATAAAACTCACTCAAGTAAAAGTACGAATGGTTTTCGATATGAAATGCATGAAACTGACAGGCAAACATATTGCGCCGCACTGCCGAAACCCGCCCACAGCCACGCCCACGCGACCAAACGCCCACTACACGGGGCGAAAAATATACTACTATTTATTTTTGTTAAGTCTGAATAGGCTTTTAACTTTTGTTGATTTCTTACAAATTTATTTTTCTAATTTCATAGATTAAATTATTTGTATTTCCTTAAAATTTGAAATGCCAAGGGCTTATAGTATGATTTTATTTTAAGCCACTGGAAATATTTTTAGGTGTAAGAATATGTAGAATTTCACGAACTGGTTTTAAATTCGAGACAAGACAGCACATATATGATTGTTTTAAAATAATATTTTTTTAATATCACACTTTTTCGACGAATTCAAGTAATATTTTGATCTATTAAAAATTAAAACAAATAAAACTATCATTAAATGTAAGTTAAAAAAAATTTTTTTTCCGACTTTGGAAAAATTTATATATTGTGTAAAAGTAATCTTATAAGAACAAAAATATGTAATGTAATATTTCCGAAAAGATTTTAATTTATATTTTTCTAGGTGTAAAAATGTGTAAGCCTTTCAAAATTTAAACTGAAATTGTTACTAAATTATTCTTGCTGTTTCAAAAATATTTTTCATTTTATAGGAATTATTTAAGATGAAATGCCCAAATATCATATATTTTTAGGGCACTTTGGTAATCTTTTGCTCAAAACAAAGCCCCCAAGGGGTGACCAATAGGTTCCACATTTTTTTGCTGTGCATCCAGCCTCTTGTATCAGTTGGCTGACTGTTGGTTACCACTTGGCCGTTGTTGCTCCTCATCCTCATCCACAAACCCATCCGCATCCACATTCTCATCCTCGTGAGCTCGTCCTCGTAAGCTCTTCCATCTGTCTGCCCTCGTTACCGCCCCCTCACCCCCCGGTCATTGTTGTGGGCTGTACATATATAAATATATATATACATACATACATATATATATATAAAAGTATTTTATCCCAGTGAGAACTCCGCACCTCTCGCCTGTCTATTTATTCAGATATGAAAATGCATATTGTACACTCGACTCACGCCGCTTTATATGGGACATTTCTTTATCATCTGCTCTTCTCCTCCATCTACATACACACATATTTTCCTTTTTTCAATATGCAACTCTGTGGCATATGAGTGGGAGGATGGACAAAAAAAAAATGGGGAAAGAGTTACGGATGGGTAAAAAATATAGGAGCTACTCATCGAGGCGTGCGTTTATTGCAATTGTGTTCCAGTTTCTTGCGTTTGAATTGGGGATGATTGCGCCGAAGAATGGAGTTTTTTGAAAAAGGAAAACAAGGCAACACCTTAAGGTGACACGGCAATAAAGGAACTGGGTTTTCTTAGGCCAATCTCAATGGGTTCAAATATTTTCTGGGTCACGGATGTATTTTATTGCATTCGTCATTAAATGCATCTCTTTTGGCTTAACTTAAAGTTATCAACAGTCAAATGGTAATCAAAAGTTATAAATGGACTGGGAGAAAAACTAACTAGTTTTAAGATATTTTAAGTTCTTCTATAAAACAATATTTGTCTAACAGTTTTGGTTTTGCTAAAATGACTCATATTTTATTTTCACTATAACCTTCACTTTCCCTGATTTAGTTTACTTTTCTAATTGCCTTTTAACCTGAGAATAAATAAATAAATTCATTTACTTCTTGTTATGGCTATAGATACTTGAAAAATAAACCGTCCAATTATGATACAAAACACTTACAAAGCACTAGATACAATTGCAAGTTCTATTTTCCTATTGAAATTGCCATTTAATTATGGTTCAAGGCACTTCATACCACGCTTTGGTTTATTTTGCGATTCAAATGAAGATTGAGATGCCAGAGACGTTTGCGTTTGCGTTTTCCCCGGATTGCTTTATTTTCAAATTGTTATATGCATTTCAGCGAAACAGACCCGAGGACTCAAATGTTAATTAAGTCTTAAATCTGTGGCAATATTTTGGCAATGATTTTATGGCCATGCCAGTCAGACAGCTCTCGAAACAGTTGACCCGAGTTGACCCGTGCATAATCGCCATTTGCCTTTGTTCCTGGCATTTTGATGGCGCTGTAAATTCGCGATGACACTCGACTTAATTACAATTATTTGCACAGGTGTGCAGGTGAATACACTTAGGAAAAATAAAATGTAACATGGCATTATGTTTCACAGAAATAAAAAACATAATTTTAAGATTTTTAATGGCATATGTATGCAATTTTTAAGGTTCAGAAACATTTTTGAATATACAAGTTATGAAAAAATTTGGACGGAAATATTATAAAAATGTTTCTTACTTGGCATCTACAAAGTATTTTATAATTTCGATTTTTAATTTTATACTTAGAGAGCATAATGACTTCTTAAAAACTCTTCTTTTGAACTAGAATATATATGTATAATTTTTTCTGGCCCAAAAGACGAATTGTAAATAATCAAACTATATGTTTAAATATTAAAAAAATATATTTAATTTATTTAATGTCAGAATATTTAAGTTTTAGAAGGGAAAGAATTTTTATTTCAAAATTACAAGCTAAGATGAGCAATTTCGTTAGCATATTTGTCCTTTGAAAATGCTTAACTGCACTCAGAAATATTTTCTGAATTCAAGGGAATTTTTCTCAGTGCATTAAATGTATTATTTACCTGCTGGAATGGTTCGGCTCGTGGGCAAAGGGCTCAGCGTAGATATTTCGCACGGGGGGCACTCGGCGGGGCAGGGGCGGTGGCACCGGATTGTAGCCATCCATGATGGTATCACAATCGGAGTACTTCATCGATTTCATAGTCATTTTGTGTCTGGTTTTCACTGTACCGAGAGTGCGAGAGTGCACTTCACTTCACGATTTATGTCGATTATTTATTATTTAATTATGGTTGTTTTTCTGTGGCGTTTTCGTTGCGTGGCGCTCGCTCTTGTCGCTTATTAATTATTATTATTACAACTATTATTATTATTATTATTATTGTTAATGGCAAGTGCAGGATTTAACCCTCAGCGGCGATCGCGAGTCGTCTGCACCCCGTTCGATGCATGGGCAGGGGCAGGGGGGGCCCACAGGGGCCTCGGTGGCATTGCCACCCACGGATGGAAATATATTTGCCTCGATCCGATGAAAGTGCCTCCGTCGAAATCCCTATCTTTCGGATTTCCACTCGCTCTGGGTCTCCGTTATCCTTTTCCTATACGGATTTTAGATCTTTTTCATGGCTGCTGATTGGTTATTTCGGATCTAAATGGGTGGGGAAAATATATAAATGTAAGTAATTAAGTTGGGTTGTCTTAGAGACAACAACCTTGTGACCTTTCGTTACGCTTTACCATGTCCTTTGGGGTTTCTCAAGTGTTAATTATTTATTTTATAACCTTTTATTATTAGCCCAACTTTATTGTTCTCTTTATTTTTTAATATATTTCATTGTTTTTATTTATATAATTTAATCATCCTTCAAATTCATCCCTTTAACCGCATAATTAAGATCAAATTTTGGACCCCTTCTCCTAATTTCCCCCTTTGCCAGCGGCTGTGGAATCACTCCTAATACCGCTTAGCAAATGTTAATTGTTTTCCCCCCCAAGTAACAGCGATTTCATCTGCCTAATCTGTATTCATCTCCCCCGTTTTGTACACCGCACTACAATATATCTATCGATTTCCCGAAATGCTAACCAAAAATCATTCTTGGCCCGGGTTCAGCATTTTCAAATAACCCAAAACTGGTTTTCCACCAGCCAAATGGACGGGGGCAAGTGCTGGAAACCGAGAGGAGAACCAGGAGGAGAGCTGCTGGGCAAACAATCAGAATAAGTGTGGATTCCATTTTGGTATCTGGCAGTTTGTAGGTTGTGTAGTCCCATGTCCGACCGACTGCCAATGGCCAGCATATTTGTTACACTTGCCGCCCTCTTTATCCGATTGGAAACTGGTACTGGTGTATCGCTCTAATCACAAAATCCCACCCATGATGTGCCCAGACAAAAATATTCAAAGTCATCGTGTAATATTGGAAAAACACTTGGGACGGGGCGGGGTATTGGGGCTTTTTTGGATTTCAGTTGGGGGGATTGGGGATTTGGGCTTGTGGACTGCGGACTGCGGAGCGGGCGCCAATGCCAAACAATTTCAAATGTAATCCGTTATTGTGGCCGGGCGATCGAAATGTATCTGTATCTATGTATCTGTGGGATACAATGGACCAGCACGGGCTCGGGATAATGCGGCATATCTTTGGGATTTTCATCTCAAATTAAATTTATGATATGGCACAAAAATTGAATAACACCCAGCCGGGCACGAAGTGAATCAAAATCAATCAAAAGAGAGATGCCCAGGGAAAGGGCAAACTGGAGAAAGAAGTCGTAGTACCAAAGGCTCTTGAACAGTCAGCAAACACCTCAAATGAACCGCAAAGATGCAAATGCATCGATGCAGATGGAAAGTACGAAAAAAAGACAGTGGCGCACGCAGGATTTTATTTGAGGAAAAGGGGTTTTCGAATATATATATCGTCGATATATAGATATTGATTCCGATTTCCTGATTGATCGATGAGATTAATATTTTCGAATATTTAAAATATTATAAATGATCATTTAATGATTAGAATTATTTTTAGGAATAATTTAAAATGAAAACTAAATGTTAGACCCCTTAAACACAACGGTTATAGCCATTAAATTGGTTGATCGACATTAAAATAATTTTATATGTTAAACTAAAAAAAAAGGACCCCCCTAAAAGAATCCCCAGCCTACGCCCCTGGACACAGATACAGACGCGGATGCCAGTGCAATTGCAACAATAGCGTCTCCACCGCAAAATGGTCAATTCCTTGCTGCATTTGCATAGCCATAGATACAAATGTATCTTCCGCTACCCTGGCAAACTTGCCATTAATCAAACATCGAACCACTGACTGATTTTAGGGCGCATTAATTAACACAACGCAATGAACTAGCACATTCCGCGCCAGCGAATCGAATGCTTCGATAGATATAGATACAGATACATTCACACGTATCTTTTCTCGCAGCGGCAGCTAATGAAATACTTTCAATCATAAACGAAAATAATTTCACGTTCATTAAGGGAAACGCAAAAAAAAAAACAATATAATAGAACTCAAACAATGGTCTCAAAAATCCAATGCTGTTGTTCCAATATTTCAACAACACGCATCCAACGAATCGAAAAAAAGCTTGTAATCGCATAATTACTGCCCGAAAAGCGAATACAAAAAACGACTGAATGAAATACGAACAAATTATGACAAGTGTTAAGAGAAGGGTGAAAAGAATGTCGTCACCACGACCGAAAAAACGAAATAATTTTTGGATATTTCTTTGGAATTTCTGCAGTCGAATTGTTTTGATGCCCCAAAAGAATACAGAGAATATTAAATGCATTTCAAAAATATTTTTGGGCTATCGCTGATAAATTGTGAAAATAAATTAATTGATTGTGAAAGGATTTTACGTCCATTGGGGGTATTATTATTGTTTTTGCGATATAAATATGTTTTATGGTTTCTTTAATGACTGAAATTATGGGCATTGCTTTTACTCCTACATAAATAAATTTTTGTTATTTCAGAATTGTATTTTATCTATAGAAATTCGATATAAAACTGATAAGAGTTTACAAATATTTATTCTTTAAGAGCTTTGCTTCGCCATTTCATATCTAACATCTTCTTAGCTTCCTTCTTTTGCTATCTTCTGAAGTGTATCTTGCAGATACTGGGAAATTTCATTGATGTTTTCGTGAAAAATCCCTAGCATTCCTATGATTGATCCTCATGGCCTGCTCTATGGCTCCATGCATGAGTTCTCGGAAATTCCCGGCCAAAAATATCTACTGGCCCAAAACGCATCGCGCTGATATGAAATCTACTTGTTGGCCGAGGCCGAAAAGCAGCTAAAGATTTACTGGCCAAAGGCACGAAGACCGCTCCCCGTTTTCCCAGCTGCCCAGAAATATTCCAGCTGAGTTTGGCTGGCAGCGCATTAATCTCCGGCCTGGCTACCAAGTTCGCTGCACTCCACGCGGCCTACGCGAAAAATGCAGCGCGAAAAAGAGGCAGCAGCGAAAAGGGAAGGGATTTACACTGGGAAAAATAGGTTCAAAAAAACTATCATATTTACAGAAAATGAGTGATACTTTTACAGAAAATTAGGGATATCTTTTGTCAGAAGAAGATAATATTTGTTTAATATTTTAAAGGCTATGCCAATTTGTTAAACTCCTTTTAAAATTAAAGTCAAAATTATCTTACTATTAATAAAAAATTAAATTTCAAGAATTTTGTATTACTTAAATGATTATCAAAGAGTTTGAGATGATTACCATAAGATAAACATATTTCTACCATATAATTGAACCATTGGAACAATTTATTTAAATATAAATAATTAAAACTCCAACAAATATAAAATATTTAATTTTAAAAATAATAGTTACAGAAAAAACAGAATAAAATCTAAGTCTGAGAGCATTCACAGAAAATCTAATAACAAAAAAATCCTCTTTTAAAGCAAATTAAATAACTCAAACATGTTTTCCAATCCCAAGATTTTTTATTTTTCTTCTAAATCTTTGCCATTTTCCTCCGTTTTTTCCCCTATTTCACAGTGCGTTTAGAGAGGAGCGACTGCTCCTTAAAAATTTTTTGTTTTGTAGTGCAAATCATGTCGACGCCCCTCCGCCTGCGCAACCGAACCGTTCCTGCCCCCTCGCCCACCCAAAATGCTACCAAACGAGTTCGCAGCAAGTTGCTCTGTTGAACAGAAAAAAAAGACTAAAAACAACGACAAGTTTCCAGGTTTTCGTTAGGATGCAGCTTATAAGAAAAAAAAAAAAAAAGGAAGAAAAAAATATACAAGAAACTAAGAGGAAACCAAAAGCAGAGCTGGAACTGGGACTTAAACTGGGACTGAGACTGAGCCGAAGTCTTCGACTTGGACTTCTACTGCGACCGAAACGGACCATTGAGCATTGGGGATTGGGGATTGGGGATTGAGGATTGGGCAGAACTGGTTTTCGTCAGAAAAAAAATATATATTAAAGAAAACCAGAAGAGGGCCTTGGCTTTCCCCCCTTTTTACGCTGCCTGACAGCCATCAAAATGTCAGCGACTAAATGTAATTAAAATTGATTTTATTTCCCTACGAACACTACGAACATAAAACAATTAAATGGCGTCTAAGCCAATCTGCTGGCCCCCTCCCCCAAATTGTGTCAACAATTTTTGATTATTTATAAATAGCCGGGAGTGAGAAAAGTATGCCGGCTCTCGAACATTTGCCACAAATGTCAAAAGTAATCATGATGGCCAACACGGCATTTCATTTGACATCGCCCTCCCCCATTCCAGACCATTCAAAAAAAATTGGTAGACAAAACCAAAGGGTTGCCCAACAACATTTTTATGGTCGACGGGGCGAGCACATATTTCTCTCCGAAAAATGTTTCCAGTTTTTATGAGTGGGAAGTGCGTGCCACAAGAACAAGGGGATCTTGTGGGGGAAAACGCCGGCAAGAGACCCCAGAAAATCAGGGGGAGAAACGAAAACGCACAGTCCATATAAAATATGCTTTTCCAATTAGCGTTTATTTGGTTTTTCATTTTCTGTTTTATGTTTGCCCAGATAAACAACCAAACACAGACTCGAATAATTAAGGCACACTGAGATCATTAGGGGGATCCCCATTTGAATTTATATTCTTATTATAAGATATTTTTCATATATCTTATATATTATACAATTGAATATTCATTAATGAACTAATCAATATTTTTGAGATTTTGGGATCATTAATATTTTATACAAAATATTTAGTACTCATTATTAACCTAACCAAAAATACATATCTTATGTCTTCAGATCATCTTTCTTATTTTATAAAAATAAAAATAAACTGATCTATTAGGTTAAAATTGGTTATTTCAAATCCCTCTTAAATTTTTTTTACCTTATAAATATCTAATTTTTTTCACTGTCTTTGGAAAGGGTGAATGGGGAATATAGAGGCTGGGGGTGCCACTTGGGGGATTCGATTTGGGGCCAAAGCTAATTGGCCAAAAGCCATTGGTGGCGAGTGTCACACAAGATCATGATGCATCAAACAGCTGGCATTTCTCCAGCTGAAGATTTTCCCCAGCGCCGAAGATTCGACGAGTTCAAGTATCTTTTTCCAAGAAGATCACTCAAAATAATCATGGGACTTGCAGCGAAAGCTCTTGTCACGATCGTTTCGTTTATGGAATTGGGAGCAATCTGTTTGATTGTTTTTATTTGGGGAGGAGGGGGAGAACTAGGAAAAGAAAATGGAAAGATCACGAGATTCATATTCCATAGAGCCATAACTGGATTATGAACTTATGGACTGTGATGAATGCAGTAAAGTCCAGAGACACTGGCCATTGAGGCAGATTATAGTGGCTATAAATGCGGAACCGCCTTGATAATTCCATTGGCGAATGAATAGCAGATCCCATATCCCATATCCCAGATTTCAGATTGCAGATTCCAGATGCAGCACGCCATCAGATCGGCAATCCTCAATGGCAATGACGCACATGATCGCCCAGAAAGTTGGTATCCCCCCCGTTTGCAGTCTCACATAAATTAACGCCCCTGTCATAAGTATATATATATACCTACATCCATTGTGCATTTCAAGGTCTGGAGATGGTACGGGGGATATGGTGGGATATATATGGTGTTGTATACAGGCGATCGAGAAACCGCACGCACGCGTCTCAGGGTGTAATGATTCCCCCTTTCTCGTTTTTGTTTAAATATTTTGCGTGCCTCGAGATTTATGTTGGTGTTGCAGCAACAATTGCAGTGGGGAAGCCGCATTTATTTGTCTTGAAAGTTTTATTGCTTTTAAATTTATGGCCCGGGTCGTTCTGCTCTTCTTTTTCCTTTTCTTTTTTTGATGATCATGTCACAGGGCGAGTGTTCACACCTACATAATTACAGAAGATACGAAAATACGGAGACACAGCTGCCGATTGACTTCCCCTTTAAGGATTTCCAAGACGTACTCATGGGTTTATGACCCGCATTTAGTTTTAGGATCTTCAGATAAAAGTAAGGGTACTACATATATGTGTATAACTTTGATTTAAGATCCCAAGAGTTAACCAAATTATAGTTTTATTACAGAAAAGCAATCATGAATTTACACAAATCATATGATTGAGTGCCTTTGGTTTTTCGGGTTTTGGTTTTTGGGTTTGCGGTCTTGATTATGAGCTCTTAGCTTCATGGAGATTTTATGCTTGTTTTCCGGTGGAAAATGGGGAAAACTTTTGCTTAGCTTTTGCACACATACAGCCTGGCACTCGTCAAATGTCAGGGTTTCCTTTTGGCCATGTCAGAAGCCAGGTTTTCAGCCTTCGTTGATAAGTTATCATGGGCAAAACGGAGGCATCCCGGGGCGTTTCAATGAGATTAAAATCTTTGAAGACATTTTATAAACATGAAAAATGTGCGTCAACTAAACTAAAAATAACAAAAGTCCCGGAACGTTAACAACGGCAAAAGACAAAGAAAGCCGAAAACTTTTTGGGCAAAATGTGGGTGGGAAGATGATGAAGAAGGTTACTGCCCTGCTTTCTTCAGAAAATGTTAATATTTATTGAAAGCATAAAATAGAAACGCGACACAAACAAACTTTTTTTTGAGCCGCGTCTCCTTAACCTTCCCTTGAACTTCCTTTATTCTACTTTTTGTGCCACTGCTCCTGCTTTTTATTATAGAAAAAATAAAGTAAAGTGCACACATATAAGCCTGCATAGACATCATAAAAAAGTTAAGCTCAAGATACAAAGACTCAGATACAGATACAGATACTGGTACACACATGCACACACAACAAAAGAGCAATTTGTTATTTAATGAAACTGAAAATGAAATAAACTCGCAGGCAAAAAGCCGGCAGACGAAAAAAGCAGAATGTATCTGTAAGATGAAAGCATTAACGCACAGAATGCTAATATCTTATGCACACACGCAGATACATTTACAGACTCAGCTGCAGATACAGATACGAATGTAAAGATACAGATATATGGGGCGCTTCTGGGGAATTACAACGGCCTATGAACTGAAACCGAAACTCAACTCAACTCAAAGTGTATCCCAACTCAACTCCAACTGAAGCTGAAATATAAATGGAATAAAGGAACAGAACTGAATCTGTCGTGTCTTTGATTATTATCTTAGTGCACAGAGAAAAACCAGCATCAGTTAGGATCTTATTAACAAATTTAAAATTTTCTAATATTTTCTAAGATATGGTATACACTTTTGATGCTTTCTTATGTAAATAACTTTAGAAATCATCTTTATAACGGGAACATTTAATAAATAAATATATATTTATTCATATAACTTCATCTCAACCTCTTTTAAAGAGCCAATAAATATCCAATTATTTAAATATATATTTCTCAAATTAAATCCATTTGTTTCGGTGCAGCTCAGCCCGCGATATGCGCTCATAAAGCCCAAAACACACACATGGTCACCCATTTGTATCTGTATCTGCATCTCGCACATTAACGGAGGAGCAGAAAAAAGAAAATAAAGTTAAGCTAACAAAGCAAAGCGCCGAAACTCAAGAGTAGCTGGGAGGGACGGGGAAATTCCAGGGGGAGGGGGCGGGGAGATTTCCACTCGGGAAAGGGGGCGCTAGGAAAATGTATGGGGGATAAGTGAAAAATGTTGTATGGCAATTTCTGTCGTTTGCCTTTATGGAAAAAAAAATCTCAAAAAAAGAAAGGGCAGAAAACCCAAACTCCGCGAAGCATAATATATTTAAAATAAATCAAATATTTATGCTTAAATGGAAATTACTATTTGCCAACCTTATTGATAATACAGTGTAGCGTTTATTAATCCCACGCAAATATACATTTATGGCTTATTTAAATCCTACATTTTAAATAACATTAGCTACAGGGCGCCCATTTGACTTTATTTACAAATTATACAAATAACCCCACCAACAAATCGATAATAGCACACCGTTTTATTAAACCCAGCCTAATAAATATTTATGGCTTAATTTTTACCAATTTTAAATCACATTTTGGCCTTCGTTACAAACATTGCAATCAACGTTTAATGAGTTTAAACAGCTTAATGGGTGAACATGTAAAATTCCCATTCCCACAGTGGATACCTCTTGGAAAAAGAAGTAATCCCCAGCCATTTGCCAACACTTGGGCAGTCGATTGTGTAACTCATCACATCTATCAATGATTCCCATCGATTTCGAGCTAATTTCCACTTCCTCTTCGGCTGACACTTTTCCCCCCGCCACATTTCCCGCCGAAACAACCCGTCAAAAGGGCTGAGACTGACTGACAGCTTGTTAGGAAAATACAAAAAAAAAAAAAAAGAGCGTTGGGATGCATCTGCCGATCCGATCGGATCCACGACGATCTGCCCACACGAAAGACACCCAAAACGCAAGAAACCAAGCCCCGGAGTGATGATGATCATCTGAACCCTTTTTTCGTTGTCTGCTGTTCTCCCACCCCTTCCTCCCAATTTCGAACCTCCACCCACACGGCCAGACTACACTGGAAAAAACTAGGAAATATTCTTGACTAAATGAGTATTTATTTCAATCTATCAGGCTATATCTCTCTAGCTTAAAAGCACTTTTTTATGATCTAACAATTTACAAATATTTAATAAGATGTATTTCTAACTAGATATATCTCGTTGAATATATTATGAGAATATTATAAAATTTATAAAAACATTTGAATATTAAAAAACAATTATGGTAATGAAGACAGTTTACCAATGTAAGATAGATTTTGTTATAAAACATTTAATACAATGTTATATAAATTTATATTATTAATTTGTAATCAAAATAAAATGTCTTGGTTATATATATTTATATTATTAATTTGTAATCAAAATAAAATGTCTTGTTTGGGTTTTATTAATCAAAAACAACCCGAAATTCTCACATATTTTCCCTCTGTGCAGAGACACAAATCAGTAAAAGACTTTAACATTTATTTGTCGCTTCGGCAAGCACAGAAATTGGATGGATTCGATGTCTGGGACTGGGGGGTTAATCTAAGGAAAGTTCCGCATCAGTAAACCGGCAACATTGTTGCATTTTAACAAGCCATTTTCGAAAAAGGCCCCACACATGGATCGTTAACGGTGCAACAACAGCTATAAAGGGGGCATACAAATATATCTTTGGGATCCCCAAGATCGGATACGATCCCATCTTCAATCCAATCCCCCAGCAACTTGAAAACCTTGTAACTGGCTTTAAGATCTTGATCGGCTTATCGCCGTTGATCGTTTTGCATTCGAAATGAGATGGGATCCACGGGTCTTAAGAGTATCGGTATCTTTGTATCTTTGTATCTGTGGATCTTTATATCTGCATATCCATCCGCGGCGACCGCCTGCGAAACGTTTTACACCCAATAAAGGCGTCAAGAGCGCCATAATAATTATCACAGACACAGGCCGGCATTCCCATTCTCATTTTCCTTTTCGCCGGGCGACTATTAAAAGCCAACAAAAACAAAGACGACGGGGGCAAAATGCAAGGAAAAGCGAGAAAAACCCAAGATGCAGCCCATAAAATGAGCATGGTAAATAAAACAAAAGTTGCCAACGAAAAAAAAAAAACAAATACCTATACACGAAAAAGTGACTAAGTGAAATATGAAAAGGGGGAAAAAGAAGTGGAGATACTTTGGCTGAGATTTTCTTGGAATTAATTACACAGATGCAACATGTTTTGGGCCCAAAATCGGTGATGTTCTAAAAATTGCAATTAACAAATACCTAAAAATTCATTTTTATGTAGTCATTTAATGTATATATTTTTTAACTATTACTCATTAAAATTAATCCTTAAATGCAGTAGGTATTTGAATTGTTTAAACATTAAATCAGGAAATCATTTGTTAAGTTTCCTTATATATATATACAAATATAGCTTTTCTTCGCCTGTTAATAGATTCGAAAACTTTAATTTAAAAATAATAAGTATTTTAAAACAATATTGTATTAGCTGATGTGAAAGCTAGAGACTCTTTACTGAATGGTCAATTTAATAGTGAGTACTGTTCAGTATTTTTAAATGACTTTCCGCCCCAAAAATCACTTACACCTCGTGGCTAGAAAAAAAAAAGGCAGGAAAAAACGTATCTGACAAATGAAAAAGTATCTGACAAATGAGCGTATTGGGGGCGGGGCCAGGGGGGGCGACAGGTGGGGCGAAGAAGGGCAACAACTGGGGTGTTGATTGGCATGTTCGGATGCGGACTGCAATTAGGCGGCCAATGCACTTTTCCCCCCATTCCATTTGCATTACCATTTCCATATGAAAAACACTTTCTTCGTGTATTTGGCAAGTTGATTTCCATTTTCATTAGCTGCCTTTTGCGCCCCTTTCCATTCCCTTTGCCATTTTGCAATGAATGAACATTTTTGCGAGAGGGAAAAATGCAGCCCAGTTGGCCCGAGGAACTCACAACTTCTTGACAACCGGGAGACAAACGTGCAACAATAATTGGCACTCGGCCAGATATTCCAAGTCCATTGATGAAAAGCAGCCACATCAGCTGCAGATATACAGCTACAGCTACAGATATGCAGATATACAGATATACAGATACACATATATGCCAGATGAAGATACAGCAGATCTTAACCCAGCGCTTTCGATTTAATTTTAGCCACTTGAATTTCCTGCCCTGCCGCCTTTACTTTTTTACGACCCCGGAGAACCCCAACTCGACAGCGAAAAATGTTTACAAAATAGAAATAAGAGCATAAAATATTTTGTCGACTTCCGCTCGTAATCACCAATTAGTAATGCCACACTGACAAATATGCCAAACCGAAAAACTTGGACAAACAGCCGCTGGGATGATTGGATAAAATGCGGCTGGGGGATGGGATGATATATTATTTGTAATAAATTGCCACCGCTGCCCAAAAGACGCTGGAATCCTGCAAATGGCCCCAAAACTTGGGTCACACTTTCATCATTAGTCAGCCGACTACGGCCACTAAATTCAAATGAAATGCTATGAAATGAAATGCCCAGCATCTGCAAGATACACATATACAGATACACACAGTTACTGCTTCAGATACAGATACAGATACAGACACTTTGCGCATTGTCAAATCTACCAAATCGAAGTGTATCCAATGGAACGCCAATTCCCCGGGGAGCAATTCACGCTTGGCCGTAAAAATGTATCTGTATTTGTGCTGCTCTGAATCTTTTGCAGCGAAATGAAACCAGAAGAAATTAAATAAAAATAGCAAAATGGCCGAAAAGCGTTCGATGGGCCAAAGGCGTTTATGCGTTGGCTTAAAAAAATATTGCGAGAAATAAACTGGGATAATAAAAATATAATTAATTAATATCAAGACAAAACAAAAACAAATTGACTCATAAAAATGTAACTCAAGGATATAAAATACTAGAAAAATATTTTGCAGATATCTAGGATTATCAACAGTTCTTTAAATAATCTTAAGATAATTCCTACATTTCATTTTCAAAATTCTGGGAAAAAGCCTTCTTTAAAATCGCGCGCATAAACATTGGGAAAATTCGGCGAAAACTTTTAACATTTGGTTTTCCTTTGCATTTTCGCTCCATTTGGCTGCCTCTTTCGGGTTTCGCACTTCAATTGCTCCGCCCAGTCATCTTACACATTCGTATATTTTCACCCAAGCTGACCAATCAATCGATGTGTTTTCCCTCCTCGTATTTTCCTTAGGTTTTCCCTTGATTTTTCGCGCGGCTTCTTCGCCTGTATATTCTACAAAAGAAAGATCAAAGTGGGAGAAAAGCAAAAAAAAAAAACAAGCAAAAAAAGCCTGGGAAATGAGCTCAAGTGTTTGGTCTCCTCTTTGATTTCTCGAGTGGGTGTGTGTGTGTGTTTTTCCACCCCCACCCCTCGTGGAAAACGTGAAAAGTCCCCCCCTAGCAAAACCATTTTCCATGAGATTTTAATACATCGCGTTCTAGTTTCACTTTCACAGATTAATTGACGATTGTCTAATCGCATTGATTGATGTCTTCAGCGGAAACTTTTCCTCCAGCGGTTTTCCAAAAAGGCCACGCAAAAATCTTGTTAAGTCGTGTGTTCTGCGGTTTGTTTGTTGTGGGTTTTTCGGTTCGGTTTTTTGGGGTTCTAAGTGCTGACTGCACCGCGATATAAATTAATGAAAAGCGCTTAAGCGTCTGGCTGAAGATATATTTTAATATATGTACATTGTACATATGTTTGTTGGCTGAAGGAAAGTTGCCGTAAAGTTCGATGTGCGGTTGGTATAATCTTTGCACAACCACAGAACGAGAAACAGACGGAAAACAGGGGCAATTCGGTTTTCGGCAACAAGAAACACTCAATGGAAATTAAAGCAATTTCCTGTAGCAATTTGAAGAGGCTAAATTAAAATACAAACGACGGCGGAGCGAGAGATACTCTACACACACTGTATCTGCATGCCGCCATTCGGCAAATCCGGCAAGCTGGCAAACTGGCAATCCGGCAGATATAGATACAAATACACCGCACACCCCAAGAATGCTACGATACGACCGCCATTCATAGATATTTAATTAGCAGAGTGCCGGGCGTTAGAGAGAGACGGGCGGCGAGTGAGCGAGCAAGACAGGCGGCTTGTAAATTGGCAATAATCTCAAGCCGAATCTATGCACTGGCAGAAAAATCGAACTGTGTTTTCTAAACAGGAAATTTTGGTAATATTTATGAATTTATATTTATTTCAATTCATTGTAATTACTCATTAAATAAGGATCTTTAAGTATGGTTGCAACTGCTTGATGTTATCGATAGCATTTGGGAAATATGTTAATCGAACTGTGTTCCCCAAAATAAATATGTTATAAATACATACTTTTTATGTACCAACTAATTTTCTTGCAACGTTTTTCATTAAGGATTTTTAATTATCGCTGCTTATGTCGGCTTATATCGATATAATGTCGATATGTTTATCCAAAAAGAGAACTTCTGCAACATTTGTGTACCAACTAATTTCTTTTTTCAACACTGTTCCTAATTAAAGGATTTATAATCATTATATTTAAAAATTCTTTAAAATATAACATTTTCATATTGTTCATTAATCAACTAATATACATTTATTATAAAAGTATGGAGTAATGTTATTATACGAATAATTATCAAAGAAATATGGAATAATATACAAGTTATATTTTATGCAGTCTTTCATTTTAAAAAGATGATAACTTAGAAATATTATATTTATAAAATATTATTATTAATAGGTTTATAATGCAAATATCTTTACTTTAATTAATTAAGGGTCGCCTAAAATATTAATATGAATAATATCGCTCTATCCAAGACTGTCATATCTAAAAGTGGAGTTTTTCCCTAAAAACTATATTTAGTAACCTGTTTTTTTTGCAGTGCATTTGGTGCACAGAACGGCAACCGAGCAGTGTCATCCGCAAAACCGAAAAACGTCAAGAGACGGCAGCGACAACAAAGTAAATGAAGATGAGCACTTCCTGCAACAAAAGCGACAACAACTGAGGAGCCGAGGAAAAGCGGGGGGAAAATGCGGGGGGAAACTGAGGGAAATGCGGCGGCCGGGGCACACACGAAACATTTTTAATCGAGTGCAACGCCATGAATGAGCAGAAGTTGGATCAGAAGAGCAGCTGAGGAGCTGAAGAGCTGAAGAGCCGAAGAACTCGCCCATTTGTTTGTGCATCCAATCCACAATCCACCGTACATACGGATACATAGAGCGAGATACAGATACTCGCGGTTTTTGTATCTTTTATACGAATGAGTTAAATGCTATGCTCGAGTTGAGTGAGTGATGCATCCCAGGGCGCATCCGTAAGATAAACAGGCGCAGCACGCAACGTTTAACTTTTCATTTGCAGCCCTTGCCGCATTTGCAAGTATCTGTATCTTGTGTGTCGTATGTTGAACGTTGAATGTTGAATGTTAAATGCTGAATGTTGTATGCATTTTGTATCTTGTGTACACTGTGTGTATCTTGTATCTTGTGGGTGCCGCGGCAAAGGTCACGGGCATATGCACCGCTGCAGTGCCGAATGCCCCGTGCCCGAAATACATGCTCAAATTGAACAAATCATTAAAAATATTTAACGAAGGAATGCCGCTGAGCGGGGCACAAGATAAATATGGGTGAAATAATAAACAAACTGAATAATCTCCGCAATTACGGCATTTTACAAATATTTGTGCATGTATTTGGGGGCAAGAATGTGGCAAGATTTACAAGTATTTGTGGGATTTTTATTAGGAGAGAGCTAAACAAAAATAGTCTATGTAATTATCTAGAGATTGCTCTAGAAAAATATCAAAAATACAGAAAAATCTATGTTTTAACCAAATTTTTAGGGAATGAAATTGGTAGAAATAACAATTTTTGTTACTAAAAAGAAGTTACAACTTGAACCCTCTTTTTTGAAGCCTATGGAAGTCAGTTGCCCAATAATGCAGCAAATATTTGCACACCCAATAACTGAGAGCTACGAAAATAAAAGTCAAACTTCAATAGACGAGGCAAAGAGAAACTTTTGTGTCTTCTTGTTTCTGCCCAACTTAAATTCGGAATAAGCCAAGTTAAGAAAAGGCGGAGATAAACGGGGTGTTTGGTGGGGAAAAGGGCAAAAAGGGAGATTTCATTTTTGGTGAAATGGTGAATCAAGTCGAGAAAACCCTCAAATTTCCAAATGATTTAACTTGCCAGACACTTCAATCGGCTCAGACTCTCTTAAAAACTGCTGAAAGTGAAGCTACTTCAAATGAATGTGCGTGATGTGAACCCCTTAACCCCCACAACCCCTCGCCGCCTTAACCCTCTGACGGCCAACTACTTATCCCATCAAAACGATTGCGTTAGAAAATGGGACAGACGGCGGGCGGTTGGGTTTCGGTTTTATCTGGCCTCAGAAATGAGATGAGAAGAGAGGCTTTGGAGATTTCTTCGCTCTACGTATCAATTTGGGCATTAACCCCATACGCAATTGAAGCCAATTGAAGCTAATCATTTGCCATTTAAATACGGGGACAACAAAGCACTGAACCCAAGCTCGAGACACGGCTGCAATAGATACAGATACACTTATCTGAGCTAGAAAAAGATACTGAAAGAAACTGGGTAAATTTCAGTTGAAATTTATATTTAAACAGTAGATATTAAAGATATTTTTAGATTTTTTCCTATATAACAAGTCTACTGGATCATATTTGGTATACCAAACTATTAGATCTCTATAAAATATAAGATTTCTCTCTCTGCCTTTTTATTATCAGTTGATATTGATAAAAAAAAACCATATTTATTAAAATAATGAGCTATGTATGATAATCCGAACTTATAAATATTTTGAAAATATGCAGATTTCTCTCTCTGCATTTTGTTTACATAGAACAACATAGTTCTCAGTTGATATTGATAAAAAAAACCATATATACTAAAAATAGTTCTTGATATTTTCCATTATACTAGGATAATGATCTAACTTTGGTATTCTAAATTATTAAATCTCTATAAAACATCAAAATTTCTCTCACTGCATTTTAAAAACAAGGAACTACTTAATTCTCAGTTGATATTGATATATAAACCATGTATATTAAAAACAGTTCTTTGATTTTTTCCTAAGTACCAAAATAATGATCTATCTTTGGCCAAAATTTCTCTCTCTGCATTTTAATGACTAGGTAGTCTAGACTCCACTGGGTAATTGATGAGTGAAATAGGGGTTACAAAGTGGATATTTCTCTATTACCGCCATAGAAAACCACAACAAAACATTTCACATTCCACAGCATGCGGAAGTTATGGAAGTGATCCCCACTCTTTATAAGGGTGAAAGTTATAGGGGAGGGCTATATTAAACCAACTAATAGCTATTGTCTTTAATTTATTGCTATAATAAAGTAGATTATTATACTGCTTAAAATACCTGTACCTATAGATAGATAATTATCTTAGCCTGATGGAATCATAGTATACGTTGTTACTAAAACTATTTTCGAAAATTTGCCATCGCCTTGAAAATTCCGCTTGACTCACATATCTGTTTAGCTGCATTTATTGCAGCTAAGGCATTTTCCTGCCAGAATTTTCCCCGCTCGAGGAAAGCTCGAAAGTTTTCCCGGCTTTATGAAATATTGTATAGCGGCGAAATCTCATCGTCAGGCAAATGCATTCCTTTCTGGGGTTGTGGGTGGGGTTTTTGGGCTGGGGTGTTTTCTAAGGGGGTTTTCAAAAGGGGGTTTTCTAAAGGGGGTTTTCTATAAGGGGGTTTCCTAAGGGGGTTTTCCAGGGTGTTGGGCCTCATATAGCCGCTACAGTTGGCTGCCAAATTGAGACTCTCGCATTGGCACGCGTCTGCATTGCATTTGACCTCGTTTTCGACTAAGCTATGGGTGCCATAAAACCCCCTTTTTGGCAGCCCAGAATTCTGGCATTCTGGCAGGCAAACAAGTTCTGATGGGCAAAGAAGCAGGGCATCAGCATTAAATTATATTTTATGCGCAAATTATTTAAGTTGAGCACAAAGTTGGGCAAAAATAGTAGCATTAAGTCCGTACTGCGATATATTTATATATATATTCGAAATTCGGGGGCTCATTATTTAAGTTGCATTTCTCCTCTCATTTCTCCTTCTTTTTTTTCCCTAGTTCTTTTTTTTTCTTGGCTGATGGCCATGGCAAACAAAGCCATTAACTGGGCGGAAAAGGGGGCGGGAAAATGGGTTTGGCAATTGACTCTTTAGCTTTTGATTTCGCCCCTCGGAAAATGCATTGATGCGTTGCATTTTCTATTCCTACTCCTCGTTGATTTTTTTTTTTTGGTAAATTCTGTCCTTTTTTCTTTGTTTTTTGGCTGCAGTTCCTTTTTTTTTGTGGATTTTTTTGGATTTTTTGTTTTCATGCGAAAAGTTTTCAATTGCTCTGGCGTCACTTTTTGATTGCTTTGATGTGTTTTTCTCGCACATTTCCCCAGCCTCAATTCATGACAAAAGTTTTTCGGCGCGGGGGTATCTGGCTAAGCAAAGTTTGCCGTGGAAGGATGGGTCCTGCGGACAGACAAAAGCCGAGAACTTTCGCTTTGATTTTCAAATATCTTCCCCGGCTGCATTTTCCTCATTTTCCTCGTACTTTTCTCTATTTTCGGTTTTGCATTTGCGGTCCCTGTATGTGTGTGTGTGTTATCCTTGGCCTGACAGAAAAATGAAAGTTTAATGCGTTTGCCAAATACAATTTTCACAATTCTTTTTTTTTCCCTCCTCGCACGCACACAACACACACAATTTTTTTCTCTTCTTAGTTGAATTTAGTTTGGAAATTGAGTTTTTCCATTCGCGCCCTATCTCTTTCTATATAAATATATATAAATCTTAATACAGATACAGATACAAATATATATATATATATATATATATATATATATATATAGATGTGTGTGTAAGTACTTTGTTGGCCGGAAAATGTGTGCGTCTGTGCGGAAATTGCATTTTTCACCCTCTTTTCCATTCCGCCTTACTTTCCTTGTACTGCGATTTTTTCCCTTTTCGAATTTTATTTTGTGAACTCTTTTTTTTTTGCGCATTATCCAAGGGCGCCGAAGGGGGATAGCAGTGCAAGTTTAAATGGTTTAAAGTGCTTATAATGCAAATATTAAAAGAACCAGCGGGATGAGTCGAAAGTTAAGCGCTCGAGCAATATAAAAGTTCAAATCGCAAAGGGTTCAAAAAGTATCTTGGTAATAAAAGAACACTTAATGCTGTCTTGACCCTAAACGATTTATTTAAGGCCAGAAGGGACTCTTAAATGTGTCAATATAGGTATTAAACTATTTAATTTTACATTTTGGCATATTTAAAATCTCTTATCATGCTCGTAAAACTATTCAACGCATTGTTTACCCACCATATCTTGTTTAAATACACTTGTTTACTCTCGCCCTGGGTTTGTTCATAATTTCTTTTGTTTACCCCGCTTTCCAATGGCATTTCCCTGACATAATCCCAACTTGATTTGCATAGACGCTCAATCAATTTTAATCAATCTGCCCTGTGGGGAATCCAATGCCCCCCTTCTTTTAATGCCCAGCTAATTCCTTAATTCATTCCCCCGTTCCCCCAGAAAAACCCCAGCAAACCGATACAAATTACGATTTCGTTTAGTTTTTAATTGAAAATTTTTCGAAAGGACTAGGTCCCGTCGATAGAGGACGGAAAAACCCACGTGGCTATTACGGGGAAAATATCTGGGAAAACAAAACAAAACAAACACAGAACAAGGGAGTACATTTTAATCTACAAATTGAATTTCCCTACATGGGGAGAAAGCGAGATGCCCACGAAAACGAATGGATGGAAGGTCCTTTTAATTGCCGGCCGACTCTTGTTTACATTGGGCGAACACAGGGACCGATATTGGGATGATTCTCGAAGCCCCTCGGGCACTACGAATTTGTTGGCTGTCAAATAAAACAAGACGCATCAAATTATTTCAAATTTATCGCGACAAAGGTGTCCTGCAGAAATGGTCTATGTATTTCTGTGTATATATCCCCCGTCTTTCTCTGGCAGCTGGCGATTTTATCAACCCTGCCGAAATTGAGGAAAACCAACCACCCAAAGCCAAACAAAAACTATTGAGAATGTTGTGTCACAGGCCATCCGTATCTGTATATCTGGGCATCTATGCCGTATCTCAGGTAGAAAGGGGGCACATATTTAGCCACAGATTCGTACCGCAAAATGACAGGCCAACGACAATTAATGGCCACCATCCCAAAAGAACAGCTCGATTCGTAAATGTATCTAACACACAAAATGATATTTTGACACGCAGCTCCGGGTAAAACTTGCAATTAACTGAAACCCAACAAAAAAAAAAAAAAATCAAAAAGAAAACAAATAAAAGAGGAAAACCAAAGAAAAAACCAAACATAGATTGTGTATCTTTTGGCTTTTGTGCAATTGTGGGTTAATGGCACTTTAAACTGCGCTCCACACCAAAAACCGCACAGGAAGTGGACGAGAGTGGAGTAGAATATCTCGTGGATACGTTCTGTCTTTGATTCATATTTGGCACGCAATAATGCAATCTACGAACCGAAGAGAACCAGAACAAACAGATAAAGTCCGGAGATCTTTTAAGAGGCACGATTAACCAGAGATATCTTGGGGTTCTTTAATTTTGGTTCTTAAAAATAATGATTAAATATGAAAATTATATATATTTTTAATCATATTCAGATATGATTTTAGATATGCAGATTGATTTTACAAATTGAATCAAATGAGAACAGTCAGATAAAATCTTAAGATATACAAATCTTACAGATACAACTATCTTTAAAATATCTGAATATAGTAGTTATTAAATATTAGATTTATTTTTATTTACTATTTTTACTCAATGGAAAATATGTTTAACATATAAGCAACCTTCAAAAGGGAATAATAACAGCCAGATAAAATCGTGAGATACTCGCATCTCGCAGATACCATTTGCAAGCACCTTGAAAAGGCGATATCCGTGGCTAGTATATGACTCAAAAAAGGGGCGTTGGGCGTGGCCGTTATAAATCATAACGAATGGTGCAGAAATTAACGAAACGCGGAGAGCTTAAAATGCAATTTAGTCGATGCAATTAAGGGGCGACCATGACTCAGACAAGGGCCCATATAACCCTCTTTTTCTGGCCACGCCTCCTTGGAAAAATACAAGGGCGTCGAAAGGAGGCAGGGAGGGGGGCCAGAAAAGGGGAGCTCCAGAAAGAGCCACGCCAAAAGAATACAAAAGCGTCGACTGATTTTTATCAACTAACCAAGCGTAACGCAGACAAACACTTCCTAAATCACTTGAGTGCTCCGTTCGCTCCTCGCTCTTGTCTATTTTATTTTATTTTATTTCGGAACGGAACAGAACGGAACAACCCCCAGAAGGCAGCGCTTCCTGTGCCACATAAAACATAAATTATTTAATTTTTTCCCTCTTACTTTGAGGGAGCTTGGTATATATATTTTGGGTTCTATTTTTTTTTTTTTTGGGGAGCTGCCTTTGCCGCTTATCGGAATTTTCGATGGCGACGGCGGCGGCGCTTAGAATTCGAAAATTATGAAACACTTCGGTTCGGCATTGCCTTCGTTCTTACTCAAATATATGACCATCTCCTTTGCCCTCGCCAGCTATCATTTACTTCATTAATTTCTTTATATTTATTTGGCTTTTGTTGGCTTTCTTTCGTTGGGAGAAAGGGATTTCTGCACTCGAATTTCATTGGGTTTTGTGCGTGGAGTATCGAATTCTTGGCGAATTCGGCTGCGGGCGTCGTCATAACGACTGAAATCGGGGTTCTAATCAAAAGATCTCGCACAAAAGGTTTCGGTAAGCTGATCCGTTAAGGGATCCACCAACACAGAGAGAAAAAAGAAGATCATTAAATATAAGAACTTTTATACAATACAATATAATATAATATAGTTTTATTTATAACAATTCCTATAAAAGAAGTGTTTAATAAAAAAACAGCCTATTTGTTTCATAGAAATAAAATATTTTTATTATTAGTGTTGGAAAACACATTGAAATACATATTTTCTTTCTGTCTACCTTAACTTTATTTGTGAGATCTCATAGAAATAAAATATTGTAATTATTAGTTTTGGAAAACACATTTAAATACATGTTTTATCTCTGTTTACCTTAAATATATTTGTGAGATCTCATAGAAATAAAATATTGTAATTATTAGTGTTGGAAAACGCATTGAAACACATATTTTCTCTCTGTTTACCTTGAACTTATTTGTGAGATCTATATAAATTCTTGTATCTGAGTTAACGGATTAATTTCCTTATACATATTATATTCGATGGCTTCATTTCAGCTTTAACTCAGTTTTCTTCTTCGGAAACCCCATAAAAAACAATCATCCTTGGACTCTTCTTGTTATATATTTAACAATCTCCACAGATATGCATATAAATATAATGATGTTTTAATGACAGCAAAATAATATGAATACTCGGTACCAAAATCCTTATAAATGACTGTGGCTTTGGCATTGATTTACCAACATTCGATACCCGATGCCAGCTTCAATATCAACCCATCTTCATTTCGGGCTCTACGTTTTCCTTCGTGGGGATTTTTTCCATCTAAGTCCCCGCACACAATTCAATCAAACTTTGGTGGGGACGAAACTTTATGACACCCCAACTTTTGGGAGGAAATGAAAAACTCGCGGCATATGAAGAAGGCTAAAAGGAGAAAAGTCAAGCGTTTTGCATGGGAAATGGGCATAAAGTCAGTGGAGAGAGAGAGGGAAAGGTTCCAAAAGAAAGCTAGAGAGAGAGGGGCATATGATAGGGGAGTAGGTGGCAGCGACAGGAATAATAAATATTCAGTTTAAGTAAATGGGCTTTTATCGCGCATCTCTGGGGTGCCATAATTTGCCATTTTTGCCAGCCTGTCTGCGTTCTATTTTCTGCCCCAGCTTTTCCTTACATTTTCCTTGGGTTTTCTTTTTTTTCCCCCCTACATTTTTCCCTCCTTTGCGGGCAAAGGGAGCAGCCAACTGCCTGTAATTGATTCAACAAAACGACGCAAAGGTGCAAAAGGGAAACAAAAAGCGAAAACTTGGCGACGAGGCAACAACAATTATACGCATAATATATTTTCAGTCATAAATATGCAATGTGTATATATAGGTACGTAAACAAACACGCGTGTACTTTGGAAAATAAAAATTATCAAAACCAAAGTCACGCTCAGAGCTGCAAAAAAACCAAAAAAAAAAAAGGAAAATACCTAAAGAAAAACATTGCCCATAAAATGTGAAAAATTTGCCCTGGCATCTTTTGTTTCAGCTTCTTCGCTTCATTTTTTTAGTCGTCTTCTTTTTTTGGTCGTTTTTCTTCGGGGGAAAGGCAAATCACTTCAGCGAAGGAGAGGCAACAATTTAGCTCATTTATTTTTATACATTTTAAGAAACAATAAACCAACGGCCCATAAAACACAAGCCACCAAATGAAAATGATTTAAGGCGCACGAGAATTATTTCCTTGGAAAAGTTCAACAAAATAATTGCAACGTTTTGTTGGATTTCGTTTTTCCCGCCGGTGATTTATATTACCAAGTGCGTTTCCATGGCCGAGGCAGTGTTGTTAAGCGGCCAATTTCGTGGAAAAGTTTTTTAGCAAATAGGGCAGGGAAATTCTATTACTGAGCTAGGTATTTGCCAAGCCATTGAGTTGGAAAGTTATAGGTGGGCAGCCAAATATTAGACCGCAATTATCAAAGCTTAAGTCAGTTAATTAACTTTTCCAACACTTTTTTTTGGTTTTGTTAGTATGTTGGTTCTTTTTAGGTTTAAACCATATTAAAAAATTCTACTAAGCCATCAGCTGTAATAATTGGCAATTTCTTTTCGCTTCACTCCATTCTCCAAGTCTCTGCACTTCTCTAAGTCTCCAACCAGTGTTGCACAACTATTTAGAACGCATTCATGAACTTTGGCAACATGGCGCCGTGTTGGCTGTCACTTTAGCTATCTGGGGATGGAATTGAATTAAGCCCGCTTTGGCCATCCAATTAGTTGGCCCCGTTTTTAAAGCCGAGCGGACAGGGAATTTGTCGAGCGGCCCAACTAAGAACTTTGGCAACCCTGCCCGCCCCGCTAAAAATGCAACGCTGTCATTTAATGAGTTTCCTGCACACCATTTTGTGCAGCAAAAGCCTTTCCCTGTCAGCCTTTAAATCCGCTGCAAATGTATATAGTATATATATATATTTATTTGGCTCTGGATTTTTCGCGACAGGATGCTGAGCTGGGAATGTTGAAACTTGAAATTTAATTATGCCGCCTGCGTTTCGCTTCGGTTTGTTTTTACTGTGCTGCTGCTTCTGCTGCTGCTGCTGCAACGATTTGCCTGCAACATCTTGAGATGCAGGCGAAAACACACAGCAGCCACAGCCACTTGACTTCTGGAGTGGCACTTTTCCCCGGCATTTCCCCGACCCGAAGACTTTTCCCCCTCCCCAAACCCAAAACTCCCACTCGAAATGCTTGAATGCTAAACACGCCTGGCAAATTAGCTCCCCATTCCCGGCCCCTTTTCCCTCAACAGGTTCGCCACGTGAAAATTCTTCATCTACAAGCTACAATTCCAATTCCAAAATCCACACCACTGGCTTATCGAATTTCTAAAACTTTCAATTGCACTTAACAGCTCGAGCTGATATTATTACTCGATTTGATTACAATTTGATTCGATTTCATCGAGGATTTCGTTTAATTGGTCTCCGGAAAAAGCAATTTCGGTTGTGTCTCTATGTTGTCTCTATGTCTTTTGGATCTGAATCCGAATCCGAATCTCTCTATCTGTATCTAGGAATCCGAAAGATTTACGATTTACGATGCACCCTTTATCACCGCCCTCTTATTTTCCACACGCTCCAATTCATTTGGAAGCGATTTGTGTGGATTTATGGTTTGTTTGTCTCATTGGCAACTTGCTGCATAAATTTCCAATAATTATGGAAAATAAATCTAGCTCTCTCTCCGCCGTTTGCTGTTTGTAGTGCTGTGTAAATGCAAAATCAACAAGAACAACGCGAAATCAGTCAAGTATTTTCCTTCGCTTTTTCCTAGTTTTTTTCATTGGGTTTTTTGTGTGTGTTTTTTTGAGAGGAGCCAACCAACCAGTTGTGCTGATTCACACAGGTAAGAACGTGAAAAATGTTGAGAGCCAAGGGGCGAGAGGTGTGAAAACGGTTTTGGAGGATGGAGCACTCCTCGAGTGTTTGGAAAATAAACGATGTTGTCTATGACAAGGCATGACGGTAATGACCAACGCTGCTGGACCAGAGATTCTGCTCCTTCTTGGCCAGCCTTCTCCACACACAATCTGCTGCTTTTTAGCCGCGTCATTGTTGCCAAGCTCCTCGGCAGCTTTGTTTTTGATTTACTTATACAAGAAACACTGGCAAAATTAGCGATTTAAACAGAAAATAGGTAAGTAAAATATATAAATGCGTCTGTGAAAACCATTGAGAAATTTAAAAAATATAACTTGCTAAAATCTTGTATCTTTTTTGGTCAAATAACATTTTCAAGAATATTTTCAGTACTGTTTTTAAAATGTATTTTGAATGGATTTAACTAATTTAAAATGGAATCTTGCAACAGTAACATATACATACACAATTTTAAAGGCTTGATTTAATTTAAGGTCTATATTTGGTATCTTCATCGCCAAAAATGACAATGGTTACTTTCTAAGTATAGTAAATTTTATTTTCACGTAATATACAAACTATTGATTTGCTAATCTTGTGTATCTGTGAGCTTTATGCTCAGTAATATTTTAAAAAACATTTTAAAAGGTTATATTTAACCCAAATTACAAACAATTTAAAATCAAAATTTTATGAGAATTAAATATTTGTTATCTTCAAGGACAGACATGGGTTACTTTTTAAATATATTAAGTAACAATACTATTTTGATTATAGAATATCGTGGTGATTTTGGATAAGTACTTGTTATTTACATTACCTATTTTACTGTTTTTCTTAAGAGTTTGCTTCCACATTTTTTAGTTTCCTGCGTCTTAATTACCCTATTTTCAGCCCCTATTTTTCGGCCAGTGCATTTCGCACATATTTTTGCAGGCATATTTTTGTTTTGGGAATTTTTCAATTCAAGGTTTTGGCCCGGTGTGCTTCACACCTCTTCGAAAACCTCCCCGCCCCCGGTGTTTTTCTTCGCGTTTCCTCTTCCTTGGTGTTTTTTGTGCAGCATCATGGTCCCAGGCCCCGTGTTTCTGGGTTCCCGAGTCCCGAGTTTCTGGGTTCCAGAGTTTCAGAGTTTCAGAGTTCCTCGATTCCCCGAGTCCCCGGGATTTCTCTGAGAGGCTGCTGACTGCCTGCCTGCCTGCTATCAATGGCAAAACCTTTTTGGATTGTTATTTTTGCTGTCTGCACTTGTGCGAGGAGCCGGAGAATCGGGCTGACTGGCATCATAAATCATCTCAAGTGGCTGCCGCCGTCGCCGCCGCCGCTGCCAGCTCTCTAAATCCTGCTATTTCGGTTCTCTTGTATCTATAACTATAACAATTTGCAAGATACATATACACACGGCCATACACTCATCGCGCGGACTGTCAGTCAACGCTTTTGACATTTTCGCTGCACTAATTTGCGCACTTGAGCGTATTATATTGTTGCCAGTTGGAAATGCCTGTGTTTTGGGTTGCAATTTCCATACATCAGGCGTATTCCTGATGACTTAATCGGGGCTCAAGAGCCTGGATGGTCTTGTGCAACCACATAAATAGCCTTAAATGCAAATGCCATTGTGGGATGATTTTTCATGAATTATTCCTCAAGTATCTATGACCATTTAACACCAGATATACTGACTATATGTTGTAAAATGGTATTTATAAGGTCGGGTAACACTACCTTATATAATTTCTTTTATACCCAAAATATATTTAGATTACTTAAGAAAAGGTAGATGATATTAGGTATCCAACAAAGAATCGTAAAATTGAAATAAGGTTTTTGTCTTTTTGAAAAAGATTCGCTAAATGTTTTGTTAGTATCTCTAACTTAAAGATACTAACAAAATATTTTAAGAAAATATACGGTGCAAAAATAGTTGAGATACAATAATATTACTTATAAAACTAATCTTGTAAAATTTCTATCCAGTATTTCTTACGATAGTAATCAAAATACAAAACGCTCCTTTGCGATTTTTATAAACATCTTCAAGTACGTTTTCATTATTGTATCTACGACTGAGAATGAACTATTCCGCGGCACCTTATTGAGTGCGTTCTTTCATCTAGCGATACAAATACATCTGTTGTGCCCCAGATACAATTTCAAATTCTAAAGGAGCCCTTTCTCACAGTTTAATCCGGGCACAGGTACCTCGAGATACTTGTCTGCATCCATGAGATACAGATACGTTTTCCTTTTCGTGGCGTTAAACTGACAACAGCTGTGCGGCACATTTGCGAAACGATAAAGGAGAAAGAAGCGAAAGAGGAACCGATAAAGATGAGGGGGAGGAAGACGGAAAGCAGGTCTTCTGATTTCTGCACTCCTCGAGCAGGTCATACCCTATATAAGCCGCTTCTTCCCGACTTTATTGCCCCAGAAATGCGGCAACAGCGCCCAAAAACAGCTGCTGGAATTCCTAGGGATTGATGTATCTTTTTCTTGGACCGAGAAACCCGAGAACATCGCGATTGAAATTGATATTTCGAATTGGTTAACTTCGATCTTGGCCCGCAATCTTAAGTAATGGGGATTTTCAAGAATATCTTAAAGTTTCAACTGACTTTAAACTAATAAAATCATATCTGTTTTAAATCTTCTTTTACTAATTGAGTTGTATTTTTATTTAACACTGTTTTGCTTTTAAAATAAACACAAGTAAAAATGAATAAACTATTTTTTGAGTAACACCATTTTGAAATAGGGCAACATTTTAAGGCTCGCATTGAGTAAAAATTTCTTATGATATCATGAAACTTTATTATTTTGTTTATTTTAACATAAGCAAGGATTTTCTAATGTAATGAATTGTAAACAATATACAATTTTGTCAGTTTATGACAGGCGTCAAAACCAAATATATTAAAATGTTGCTGAAGTTAAAAGGTACACAAAATTTTAAATAAACATTTGGATTGATATTTATTACTGTTGATAAAGAAGAAATCCAAATATTTTAGTATCTAAGAAAAATCTTTGAATTTACTTAGAAAATATTCAAAGATAAACCCTCCACGATTTTAGTTTTTGTAATATTTTACATTATTTTCTTTATCCCTCTGAAAATGGCCTCTTCAATTCTTTATTAATGTTAAAATAAATTCTCATTGAAACTTGACAAGAATAAGTTCCCATCTCACTTATGGATTTATGGGCCATAAAGAACCCATTCAATTAAGCTAAGTTTTTACAAAACTCCAGCTGATTGAATCGATTGTTTTCGGACTCTTTCAACAATTTGCTTAATTGCAAAACGCCACGAATCACTTCACAATGTCCCAGAAGGCCAACAGAAAAACAAAAAAAAAGGGGTAAAAGGGGCGTCCCGGGAATTATTCTCGGCCCTCAAGATCGGCGGGGTATATGGGCTATATACATACGCCTATAAATCCATCCGTTGATTGCCGTCGGCATTGATTTATGGCCACAAGCGGCGAAGATCGCGGATGCCAGCGATGGCCAAAGAACCAAAGATACCAAGATACAAAGATACATTTTGACAACACATGCTGGAGTTATAGAAGAAATAAGAAAAAAATGGAATATGGCTCCGCAATAACCATTTGCGTTTGTCCATTAAACAAATGTGCAAAATAAAAACAAAAACAACGCAAAATAAACAAACCGACGCACAAATTGAGCAACATTTTCGAAACGAAGAAAAAACATTAAACACCAAGCACAGAAACTAATGAATATAAATTATTAACTATGTTGGCACTTTGGCTAATGTATTCTTCTCCATTTTTTCTGGGGGAAACCCATGGAAAAACTAGTCTTTTTACACACACAATGTGTTTAAAGGATGTCAAAGTGTTTTCAAGTGTCAAAATATGGGATTACAGTGAGTTATTGGTTAAATGTTTGCTAATTTGGGTTTATAGTTGAGGTCATCATGGAGATTTTATGATTATTTGCTTTTATGGAGGTTGTTTTTGTTAGAGAACATAGATGTTTTTAGCGTTTAATAAGAGAATATTGTGATTATTATTTAAGGAAGTTCATTAGTTAAACATTTTATAGTTTTTGAAATTATCATTTTAAGATTTTTTATATTTGCTTAAATTGGCAAGTCTTTGTAAATATTTTTGTATCTCTTTTCATGCTAAAGTAACTTTTTATCTGTAAGTTCCCTTCATCCCTTTTATAAGCATTTTTAACTTAATTCATTTTACTATTCATCCCTTTTGTATGTATTTTTAACTTTAAGTGTTTTAAGTGGAAAATATGTAAATATTGCTGTTACATAAGATTTGTAATATTTAGTCGTAAAGTTTATATCTCTTTCCAGTATATAAAAATGCTATGGGAATATGATTTATCAGCAGAAAAGACATTAAAAGACAATAAAAATTCACATATTTGTTTAGGAATCTATCAAAAATGTATATCTTTTGTAGTATATTCCTCCACAAACATTGGTTATCAATGATTTTCAAATGGAACTTTAGTTGATGTTGCCAATCAAATATACTTATTATTGTAACGAGATGAATTAAACAGCAATGGGATTTTAAGATTGCAAAAATAATGCACTTATATTGTCTTTAAAAATGAAATTTTATATCAACTTGGTAAGTAATGGTTATAATTTCCCTATTTTATATCATTGTAAGGAGATAATTGGAACAGCAGTAAAAAATATTGCACTTGTATTGTTTTTGTTTGTTCAAGTTTGCAATAGATTTCGTAAGTAATCATTGTATTTTCCATGTTTTATATTATTGTAATAAGATAAAAATATTGAACTTCTATTGTTCTTTCAAATTTATAATCCATTTGTTAAGTTATGATTATATTTTCTGCATTTTATATTATTCTAAGAAGATAAATGGAACAGCAATGAGAACTTACTTTTAAGAACATATTGCACTCTTATTGTTTTTACAAATTTGCAATAGATTTGGGTAGTAATCATTGTATTTTCCATATTTTATATTATTGTAAGAAGATAAAATGTGAATTTACTTTAAAAAAAACTGAACTTTTATTGTTTTTAAAAATTTGCAATAGATTTGGTATGTAGTCATTGTATTTTCCATATTTTATATTATTGTAAGTTGATAAATGGGATAGCAATGAGAATTTACTTTTAAAAATATATTGCACTCTTATTGTTTTTACAAATTTGCAATAGATTTGGGCAGTAATCACTATATTTTCCGTATTTTCTTTGTGGTCCCCTGTGATTACACTTCCTATTTATTATTCCTGTTTTTCCCCCACAGAAAATACTGTGTTTTTCCATGTTTGTCTGCCCCTTTTCTTTTGTCCCGTTATTTGCATTTTTGGCAATTTGCAGAAATAACAAAAGCGAATGGCGGACAAAAGGATGGGCGATAAAACACCGTTAGAATGGTAAAGCGTAACGTTGCACAAAGTTGTTGTTATTTGATTTTTCACGTTTTTCATCCATTTTTTTTTGGTTTTTGGGCCAAGGAAAAAGGAAAATGTTCTTTATCGTGTTTTTTTTATAATTTATCATATAGTGACCTACATTTTACTGTTGTTTTTTCCAAAGCAATTGCAAATGCACTTGCAAACTGCGTAGTTGTTGTTTTCTCGCGTGTTTTTAAACACTCTCTTTTGTTTTTTTTTATCCAAATTAAGAGGCTGCTTTCAGTGGTTGTAATCCGTTTTTAAATTGATGTTTTCTTTTCAAGAAACTGGCATTTTCTCTCAGTGGTTTTGTTGTTTTGCGTTTGGTTTGAGTTTTTCTCTGATTTTGTTTAATCTTGCACTTTAGCACTTGAAAAAAAAGCGGGCGACAATGAAACAGAGATTAAAATCGAATTTGAACGCAGGCAAAATCATAAACGAAATAAAAAAGGAGCGAAGGAAAAACAAAAAAACATTGAAAACAACAACAAATGGTCCGCAAAATGCACACGCACACACACGCACACGTACACATAGACAGAGGGGGCGCACACGTGTGCGAGCGAGAGGCAGCGATTCGCACGCGTTAACACGGAGCCGCATAAAAAAAACACCCGAAGTAGCGGTAAACGGCCGCGAAAGAACCGTTCGAGTTGGAGCTGCGTCGACGAATACTGAGGACTGCAATCGCGCTGTTTCCGGTTTTCGAATCCATGCCCCGTCGAGTGTGACCAGCGCGGCTGGCCGCGGCATTTCTCCCGCCCGCCAAAACGGTCACTCTGCGCTCTTTTGCCTGGCCCGCTAACAGCGGAAGAGCGTAAGAGAGTGGGCACAGCGTAGGGCTCTCTGGCTAACAGCCCGCGAGGCGATGCGCTAACAGCCCTGTTAGCCGCCACAGGTTTCTGTTGTTGTTTGCTAATCTGCGTTTTTCTTTTTCTTTTGTTTTTAAAACAGCTGGTTGTTGTTTTGCATAAATATTTTATGTTGTTAAAAAAAAATGTAAATTAAATTTTACATTTTTATGTTTAGCTTAAACAGTCAAGCGTAAATTAAAATTTTAGTTGGAAAATACATACAAACATACCTAAAATATTAATTACTTATGATTTCTTGAGTGTTTTTTTGAATTATGTGCATATTTTTTATAGAACTTATAATATATAAGATTAATATACCCTCTTGAAAAGTAAATCGTAATGAACCAATACAAAAAAAATTGTTTAATTATTTCTTGAGTGTTGTTCTTATAACTATTACATATTTTTTTAAGAACTTTTTGTTAAGATTAATATCTTGAAAAGTTAATCGTAATAAACCAATACAAACAACGCAAAAAGAATTAATATTTATATTTTGAGGGATATATCTTAACCTTAAAAGTATTATAATAATATATATATTAATGTTAGTTATACTTTGAGAGATATTTTTTTAACTTACAATAATAGTTATAATATTGTTGTTGTAAAATTTATAAAATAAATATTAAAATAAGATTAAAATTAATTCCCTGTAATGGAAGCTTACATACAAATGTACATATATGAAGAAAACTAAGCTAAATAATAGATTAAGTGGTTTTTAAATAATAAAAAATAGAGTTTCTATTATTTCATAGAATGTTTATCTGCTAAAAGTCCTGTATAACAGTTAACATAAGACATTAACTTGCTTTGGGCAAGTTTGAAGTACTCAGACTAGAAGAAAAGTTAAAAAATATTTTAGGATTCTTTTAATTTAATTCTATATTTATATTATTTATTTTTTAGTTAAATTTTAATATTATCTTTGCTACTATTACTCTAGTAAATTTATGATTTTGGCTCGCTTTATGCTTTATGTAACTATTTACTGTGCTCTTAGAACTAACTCTTACAACTCTCACTGGCTCTCTTTTACTTCTCATGTCCTACTCTTTACTGCCTTACTCTTTCGAAATTTTCTCTTTTCCCATTTTCCTGACTTATCCTTTTTGTATAACAGTCATGGCACACTCTCTTATATCCTTGAAACACAGGTTGTTGTCTTGGCTATTTTTCGGACAACAACTTGTTGAAGGATTTGCATTTTTATCCCATTTATTTAGCTTTGCCATAAAGTTTTGCTTTTTCCGCTGATGTCTTAATATTTTGAGTTATTGTAATTTGCATTTTTACTTGTTTATTTTTCCCGTTTTAAGCTCTGTGAGATTTGTATGTTTTTTGCCTGCCAGAGATTAATTACCCGAATTAAAAAGAGGAGTGTTATAAATGGTGATCGTAACTTGACACTTCTTGAAGGGCCTCCAAAAATAAGGAAAACAGTTACGACATTTAAACACATTTCTCACTCAGCCAAGGAAAAACAGAAAAAACAATAATAATAAGGTCAATCAACGGACTCAGCGGGCGGCGACTGCGCTGCCGGCGTCGCTGTCAACAGCTGTCGCGCATGCGCATTAAAAAGGGAAAGAGATGGCAATAGAGAGAGGTGGTGAAATGCACACTGCACAGGGAGAAACTATGCAATCATTTTAAATACTAGTTTAGCATATGGACAAATATATGGCATTTTATATTTGAGCATTTGTCCTATAAATAAAAATAAATAAATATTTTTATCATAATATAAAAGTAATTTCAGCCAATCATTTGAATCCACTTAATAAAATATGTTATTTACCTAATATTTTTATTAAGATACTATATTTTCCCATTGCAAAATATTTTTTATTCAAATAATTGTAGTGTTTACAATTGTTTCCGATAAATATTTCTTTATATTTTAATCATTAGAAGTTACATAAGTCTTAATTCCTATCCAATAATATATTAATAATAAACCAAATATTAATATTAATATATTACCTAAAATATATAATTATTATTATTATATTAACATATTAACTAAAATATATTATTATTAATATATTACTTAAGCCAGAAAACATTTAAAACATAAAATCGTAGCTTTTATATATTTAATTTGACTAAAATTATTTAAAATATAACACAATATAACTTTCCTCCCAGAAACCCTATTTCCTGTAGATATTTTATAGTGCTTAAATGACAATTTAAAAACGCTTGTAAGAGCAAACAGATTTTTTCAGTGCACCAGCAGCAGATTAATTGCATAGTCGGCGGCGTGAATTTATGAATTTCTCATGAGTGATGGGATCTCACTCCAGTTTTTTTTTTCAGCGCCACTTGAGAAAAAGGAAAAGCCAGCTAACATATTTTCAAATTTTTCCATCTTTTTTTCTGTTGTACTTGCGTGGGCCCGCATTGTTGTTGCTTTTATTATGCTTGATAGTTGGCCATTTGTTATTGGTAAGCTGATCCGTTTCGGTTGGTGGATATATCTCCCGTAAACTAGGGATAGTGAAAATAATGGGGAACTTTCAGCCATTCATCAGAGGGTTCAATGAAAAACCTTAACAATCAATGGCAGTTTAGGTTTGAAAAAAAAAAATATGTTTCACAACTATGTTTTAAGATATTACATTTATAAAAGTATCTTTAAATTTTAGAATTTATTTAGAAAAATTAATTTAAAAAGATTTAGGAATGACTCTTTTTTTTTAAAAATATATTAGATTTAAGTCTTTTAATTGTAAAATGTATTTGAACAAACCCATTTTTATAGATAAAGGTTTGCCAACATTTTTAAAAATCCTAAGGACTTATTTCTTTAAATTAATAAGAACTTGTCAGCCTAATAGAATGTTTTGGGTTTCTTAACCTCTGTCTGAAAATGTCAACGATTTCCGCTGCGAGTTCCCAGGCCAGCGAGTTCGCCCCTGATTGAACTCTCAACTTTGTTTTGACATCCAGAGACAAATTCAATTAAGCCAAATCAGTCGACAATTAGACAATTGAATATAATTACGCGAAATTATGAGCGTTGGCGAAAGAGAAGGGCGCCGAAATCGCGGATTTACAGAATCCAAAAAAAAAAACCCAAATTAATAAAGAAGTGGAGAACAAAGCGATGACGAAGGTCTACGGGGTGGGAAGGTCTGAAGTTCTTGAAGGTCTTCAAAAAGTCCGAAGTGAAGAACCCAACTCAGTGGGACGTCTCTGCGGTCAACTCCTACTGCTTTGGGTATATTCTGATACTAACCCCCGAACCCCGAACCATCCAAATATACCATATACCAACCATTTGTTTGCCCTGCCACCTTTTCAACTCCTTTAATGAAGTGGATAAGCAAACTGCGCCGAGCATCCCACAGAGTCTGTATCTGTATCTCATGGATGCCATATCGCCCGGCGGATGTGTGTGTACAGTTATAATTAAGTGATACACATAAACGGGCGCCCCAGACTTCCACTTCGTATCCCAGGTCTCAGTTTCTGTTTAATGATTGTTTTCAATTAGTCTGTTCGCTTTCCTCGACTTCGGAACCCGCTCTTTTTGCGCCGGTTCTTCAGGTATACCATACTTTCGGATATCTTTTCTTCAGCGGGGATCAAATTACCTTAGGATTGAGAGGTCAAATCATACTTTTTCGGACCGAAAACAAATGTTGAATTAGATTTTTGGCTTACTGATTAGGCCATTGGTTGCGAAATGTTTAAAATAGTTACTAGTATTTTCTAAAATACTTATATTGGTTATTTTTTAATATTGGTAAAATATATAGTAGTATTATTTTAGTATTTGTAGAATTATTTAGTATTTATTTTATCAAGAGTCGAAAAGAATTTTTAACCGGAATAAAGTGTTTTGTTAGTTATATTACTTGTGCTCTTTTTATTTTTCTGCATATTCTGATCAATTATTTGTATTTTGCTATGATTTTAGAGGGTTAAAATATCACTAAATTACCAATCCAAGTCCAAACATTTTTTTTGTTTCTTGCTAAGATCTTCTTTTTTTCCTGACAAACAAATCCGAAGAACAGAAAAACCGAGCCAGTCACTCAGCGAGACACTCAATTTCTGACTCATTCACCGTTCAAAAGTGCGGGGGCGTTGGAAAGGTTTTCGTTTTTTTTAATAATGGTAGGGGTGATGATTTAAGAAACAACGATTCAGCCAATCCGGTTGGAGCGCCTTTTAAGTGTTTACGCTTGTTTTATTAATTCCCATCATACATCTTCGACTGTCAGCGATCGCCTTCAACTTCTTACATTCACCATTCAATAATCACTCGTTAACGATCAACCAAGACAAAAGTTATCTTAAAGAAAATAAAACCATACAAGAATCCCAAGAATCTTAAATATCCATTATGGGAAAGTAAACTTATGAACAAATATGTATTCCAACTTGATTGACATATTCAAATGTTTGCAAAATAATACTTATATACCCAGCTCAATCAGAATTTTCCTGAAATCTTAAGGTCTTTCAAATTTAAAGTGCCATTTTAGGAAGCTGTCGCTTTTTGCCACCGACTGTCAGTTATTTTGGCAACTCGGTTTCCGTTCCCGACTGTGACAGTCCAGACCCAGATCTGCCAAAGACAACTGGCCCAGATGACGGCAGCAGTGCAGTCAATTGACCGCTAACTGTTGCAGGACTCCTCGCCATTCCACGTCCTTCGAATTTGTGGCAGCCACAACGTGTGGCAGACAGCTTAAGACTCTGCCTGACGGGATGTCCACATACTTGCCACACTCAGCGAAAAAAAAGGGGGAAATCAAATGATTTATTCACTAATTTAAAGGAATATATTTCATGAACATATCAAAAAAATATTTAGAATTCAAGTATAATCTTCTGAATTCTAGAACTAATTTAAATAATATAGAAATATAAGGTAAATTTATTTAATAATAAATACACGTCATTTTTAATGTGAGATCCTTTTTTTAAAATCCGATTTTCACCGATCCCTGATGGGTAACAATTTTTCTTTTCTAATTTCAAAATTATTTTCGGCTTAAGTCTAAATATAATTTGATGAAAATATTTTTAAAAAATCATAAGTGGCTGATAACTGCTTTTTAAGAAAAACGATTATATATAAAATCTAATAATAACATCTAATATATTGAAAACCCATTTTAAAAAATTGTTTTCCATTTCCAAAATGCTTAAAAAAAATTTAATTTAATTTTAAAAATAACATCTTATATATTGAAAAACCACTTAAAAAAATTGTTTTCCATTTCCAAAATGCTTAAAAAAATTTATAGAATCAAAGTAACTAAGTAAACAATGTTTTAAATAATTAAATCAAATCTAAAACTACAAGATAAATGGTATTCCAGAAATGGAAATCAAAGCATCAAGTATTTGCCACTATATTTAGTAAGTTTCCCAGATTTATGGCTGATTTTTTATGGTGCAGGATAACGTGGGAGGGGGCATGGAAAGTGGTAGTGGGCCAGGATAAAGGCCGTGTCGTTGACAGTCGTCATGCGCAGCTACTTAGACGGACATAAAATTATGATTACAGCAAATGCCACATGCTCCACATGCCACTCCCCCTGGTGAGATAGGAAAAAAAATGGAAAAAATCAGTGGAGGGGCGGAAAAATCCGAGGCAATTCATTACAATAAGCTCACGAATGTGCCATAAAAATGGCAGCTCTCTTTCTGCGGCACTGCACCCGAACCATGAAATTGCCAATTCCAATCCGGTTTTAGTTGTAAAAACTTTCATGATCCCCACATTAATAGAATATGCCATGTACTCCGCTCAGCCAGCCCCCGATAATCTCTCATCTTTTGGCAAGGCCATTATGGATTGTTCCCACCGCAGGTTTTCGTATCTGAAACTTCGCCCCCAAGGAGCAGGTCCTTTGTGCGTCAATCTGTTGAGTTTATTTTAATACTAAGAGGTCTTAGTGGCTGAACTAAAGGTTGCATTAAATGTGGCTGCCTTTTGGATATATACATTTTAAGGCAGTATAACTGCTAAAGATAATTTATAAACAAGGATCCAAAGAACAGAGTTTATAACCGAATATTCGTTCTATAATATGTTACATTTACAACCTAATCTTAAGATTTATTTAAGCTCTAAACAAATTGATAACAAAAAGGTTGAATATATGTAAGGGTATAATAAATGTAATCAAATAAGAGTTCTTCTCTCTTAATTAATTGTTTTAAATTTTTAAAAACCTTTTCTAAAGAATTTTAAAGAAATATACTAATAAATATTTACTTAGTTTATTTATTCATTAAATCATTTTTCCTTTCCTCTATTAATTTTATTTAATTATCTACAACATTTCCAAAGATATTTCTTAGCTTCATAAAGATAGGCCTATATAAAAAAAAAATATATATTAATCAATGTTTATTGACTTTAAATGATTTTTCTTTTTTCACAATTGATTGTTCTATAAAAAAAAGGTTACATATATATTTTAAAAAGCATCATCAAAGGATGTCATGCTCCTTTTTTAATGGCCTATTTGAAAAATCCTAAAAAATACACAGTAAAAGTTTATAATTGTGCAACCTAGTTAATAAAATGTACCATCTTTGCGGCACACCTTATGATAAATTATTTTTTTTCCCCTAGAAAGACGTGAGTTTTCCAGAGCCATAAAGAGTTTCCTTCTTGTCGGGACAAATCTCGCCCACACCTGACATAATTAACCGTCGCAAAATCTCGCCCAAAATTAAGACCCTCCTGTTCTAGCCCCCTCCGCAGTAATTTAGTGTAAACAAACCACTTGACTGTATCTCGTCGTCCCGGTTTTGAAAATCCACTGGTTACCGCCTCACTTTTTAAGCCTGGTCCATTGTTTGTACCCCATGGTTTCCATTCCATTCAGAGGAATATCCGATGCTCGAGGAGCTCTTGGAGCTTGGAGCTCCGCAATCATTAGCTGTAACATTAGCGTCTGTCTTGCGGTGCAAACTTTCGGCTACCTGAAACGCTTTTCCGCTTTTCCCCCCACTCGGGAAAATCCAGCCCAAAATGTGCAAGAAGCACAAGTAGAAGTCCTGCAGAAAAGCCGAGAGGACGAGGGAATCCAATGGCAATGGTTAAACCTATAAAACCACGTAATCTCCAAGCGAGTTCTTTAATTATGCTGCACACAGCCACTGGAACTGGAATTGGAACTGGAGCATCAGGTGGCAGGTGGGAAAATCGGGGGGGAAAAACTGGGGGGCGGCCAGAGGGCGTGGCAGGACACACAAACAGGCCTGAAGGACGAGAAATCCAGAGGAGCAGAGCAAACAAAATGCGAGGCGAAAGCCGCTTACAAAACCGCAAAATGCTACGGACATCTTTTTGCCAGATGGGGTTGGGTTGGGTTTTCCGAGAGAACTTTGGAGGGGGAAAATGGGGAAATATTGTGAGGACTGTCAGGGGGGCTGGGAGGAGGTGGTCTCCGGAAAACTGGGGACAAAAAAGGCGAATCCAATGGCCACAAAAGGCAGCCATTTTGAAGTTTGGCGCTGCGGCTTTGGTGTCTCCACATCTGCCTGGGATTACAATGGAGCTGCACTTGTAGATGAGATACGAGACGGTGGAAAGCCCCGGGAAAGCGGGAAAAGCCGGCTGAGAGATGGAGAAAAAGGCGGACAGCCAGGCGGACTGGCGGACCGATAAACAAACAAACTGCGATCCGGCGAACACGACTGCCAATGCGAAACCATTTTGCGAATTTAATTGCCGTTAACATGAGGCGAGCTTCAGTTTACTCCGAACTTCCCGAACACGGAAAGAAAGGCTTTCATTTTAAAAATAAAAAAAAATATGTTCTTGATATCAAGAACTTTTTTACAAGCAGAAAACAGTATTATTATCAGTAATATTTTACTATTTAAAAGCTTTTCCTTTTATTTTCCTTACTATAGATTTTATAAACTATTATTTCCCACATTTTCGAGTGCATATGCTGCCTTTGGTCTGTACGGGGTTCGGGTAACATGAGCCTCAAAGGGAGCCATAGTCCATCCGGAGATTAGAGGGCAAACGTTGACATTGTGGAGGTTCCTTCGGCACTGCACTCCCCCAATATGGTTCGGTCTTCCCAAAACTCCCGACGACAACTCCACTTCACCCACTTTTGTCACCCCAAAAATTCCGCTTGATGGATTTAAGTCGGGTTTCGATGACAGGAACAGCACACAGGGGCAGTAATCCAGAGGAAAAGAGGGGACTAAAATCAGATTAAACCCTTGATGTGCCGAGAAAAAACGTTTAAGTTACAGTTGATGCACAAAGTGCTTGCATACGATTCATAATACCCATCACAGACTGTAGGTCTATGAGAAAGATTTGTTAAGAAGCGATAATAATATTGTAATATTATTAACTTATTTTAAGTTTTTGCTAAGACATACATTGTAATTGAATTTTTGTAACTAATTTACGTATCTTGTAAAAATTTAATAAAATATTTTTATTATATTTCTAATGATGATCCCTATAATGATGATCCCTACCTAAATTAAATAATTCAAGGAGTAGATAAAAATCATTTAGCAAGTCAGTTTTGAAAAATAAATTTGCCGCAATTTAAGTTGATATATAATAATTGCTGCATAATAATAACTTATATTAATATTGTAATTGATGCCTGAAGTTTTCATCTTAGAAAGTTAGTTAATAATATTGTTTTCTAAAAACCCTTTTGAATGTCAAAGTTCCACTTGATATAGTAATACTTTTCATAAGAAATCTGAACTGCACTTACCCATTTGAGTCGCCTGGCGATATAGGCTTAAGTTGCTGATCTGAACGGAGGTTATCGCTGATAATATAATCTGTAAGAAATAACAGAGGTAAAACCCAATGTAGTAAACCATTCGTAAAGAGTTAAGAAGCTTTTAAAACTTGTCCCAAGCTTTATGTCCTAACAGATATGTAAAATCGCTGTTCAGACTCTGTTAAACTTTCTTAAAAGGACGAAAAGCTTTTCGAAAAACATCGCCAGTTTGCCGAAGTGTGACAAAAAGCTTGGTGGTGAAAGCTTAAGGGATTTTATGAAATTTCCCTGCTTTCTTATTTCCCTGTTAGAAAAAGGTTTCCCTTTCTTTTCTTTTTTACTAAATATATTAAAAAAATTTATTTGCCTAGAAAATAATATTATCAATTTTAATGTTTCTGAAACTAAGGGACGTTTTCGACTCCTTTCCTAAAATTCAAATATATAGTTAAAAATTTGAAATTATTAACAAAATAAAACAATGTAATATAAAGTAACTTGGCTGAGTACATTTTTATTAGTTCTCTAATTTGATAACAAATTGAAGCAATAAAGTATACACCCAGGCGCAAAACCAGGGAAGGAGATATAAGAATAAAAGTTCCACCCTCAAAAAAAAATTAACATGATTTCTATACACAATATTTTAATTTGTTTAAGATTTGAAAAAAGGTACTCAAGATCGAAAATACCTCCTCCCCAAAATTTGCATTCAGATCCAGAAACATAGTATCGTACAGTGATTATTTATTATGGAAACAAATAAAAAACCATACTTAAGCGTGTAATTTATTTCAAAGTTCAGAATAACTGCTAACTAAATCCTTCAGAAACCAATAAATAATTAATGTGTATAAAAGACTCCTTAAAAATTTGAGAATCAACGCCAGATCTCAAACCTCTAAAGTAACAGCTTCCCAATTTTTACCCAACATTCTAGCTATTGTAAAGGTTTATCTTTATAACTGATTTCGCCACTACACAGAGAGAATTATTCAAATACATTGTTCTTGAATTGAGAACAATCGTTCTTAAATTGAGTTTATTTAACAACTTTTTGATAAGTACACGCTAAGGACTGAACTAATAGTTTATTTGTACATTCAATGTACTTAAAAACCGCCAATTCAACTTGATTCCAGCAAAATGAAAATATTTTCATTTCTGTTTTTAAGAACAGTTTCAACTCAGAAAACGTCAGAATTTTCTCTGTGTAGTTACGTATAAAATGATTTTGATAGAGTTTATAGTTTGGAGTACTGAGGTCTTGAACTCACCCTTCTGCAGCTGGCTGGTGGGGATGAACTCCTCGTGCTTCTGGTCGCCCTTCTCCTCGTACTTCAGCTTGTAGTCGGAGTGCTTGCGAAGGGACATGAGTAGCGACTGGGTGCGCGGGGGGATTTCAGGGGGCGCTGGTTCCGGTGGCGGTTCCTCGGACTCCCCGCCGCTGCTGCAGTGGCCCACATCCAGGGATCCCAGGCCCAGGACGAACTCATCATCGCCGCTGTCCTCTGGCGGCAGCAGGTGTTGTTGCTTCACCGCAGCAATCTGCTGCTGTTGCTGCTGGGCCATCTGGAGTTGCTGGTGGGTCTGGGAGTCGCTGCTGGAACTGGTCATTCCACTGAGGCGATTCAGGGTATTCCTGGTATTGCGGTGACTCCGATTGCTCGATGCCGCCGTCGAGGAGGAGGCCGAGGATTTAAGGATATTTTCCAGGGCGTTGGCGGCGGCTCCATCTTCGCCTGGAAACTTCGAGGAGCTATTGTTCAGGAAGGGATTCGTGCTGCGCGGCGTATTCGCAGTGGTCACTCCATTTTGGACGCTGCTGCCGCCGCTGCTGCTGCTGTTGGGGAACAGGCCCAGATTGGCATTCGACTGGTACTTGCCCGCCGAGACGGTGGACACCTTCAGCGGTGACCCCGCCATAGTGGCGCGCTGCTGGTGCGGCTGCGCGTAGGTCACCTCGGGGGCGGCCGCCACGGGGGGCGGGCCATCGCCCAGGGGCGTGTCCTCCAGGTGCCGGTCGCGCTGTCTCAGATACTCCGGCTCGCAGTCCGAGTTGTAGTGCTCCATGCCTGGAAAAAAGAAAAATAATACTTTAGTTAGAACTCTTATTATTACAATTTATAGAATATAACTAAATAGCCAGTTAAAGACTACGCAGAGAAAAATATCCAAGTAAATTGTTTTTTAATTGAGAACATTTGTTCTTAAAAACCGTGTAAGAACATTTTGGTGAGAAGAGTTTGTTTAACAAGTTTTTTTAGCTGTTGAGATATACAATGTAAATACCGCCAATTTAACTTGATTCGAACACAATGAAAACATTTTCAACTTAAAAAATGTCGTTATATTTTCAAGAACATTTTCAACTCAAAAAAGAATAATCATTTAACTATCTAAATAGACTAATAGACTTTTATAATACAAATAAAGAAATAAAAACCATTAAAAACTGATGCTTAGGGCTACCAGTTTTTGGAAAGGGTTTAAATATCTATGTTTTTTTCTAGATTAGTTTAGATTTAACTTAATTTTAAAAAATTTTAGACGTAAAAGATTTATTTTTATTCGCTGATATTATTTTGGCTTAAATGAGCGAAGTCTTGGTACCCTATTTTTATTAGTTAATTATTTTTATAAGCACTAGTCTTATAATCTAAAATAATCTAAAATATTTATTTATTTGTTTATATAAGGCTAACTTAAAGTATAAATCTAAAATATACGAATTTTTATTTTGGTCTAACCTACATGTAAAATTGGCATAGACAAATTTTAATTTTTAAAAAAGTATCCATACGAATTGTTGAATAACTTCTTGAGGCATTAAATAGTATTACAAAAACTAAAATGGTAGAACTAATTATGAAATTTTCATATTCTTCTTGGTCAAGGTAATAATAACATCACAAGTTAAATTGTAACAAACTAATTTATGCATTTTCTTCTTTTAAAACTTAAAAATCAGAATTGAAGATGAACCATTTTGCTGGACAGTAGGCAATTATTTAGATCTTCGGAAAATCAGGGGCCCCCCTGGCTCAGCAAACATTTTTTCGTTTGTGTATATATATATTTCAAATAAATCATAAATATCGATGCCAAAATATTTAAGAAATTCCAATTTGCCAAAGAGGAACCTTGCGGCTTGACTGAAATATGTAATCAAGATAGCATTTAGATTGGTTGTATGGCTTTCGCTCTCTTTTTAGACAAATGAATTCGATTGAAAGGCCTTGAAAGGCTGATAGAAGCAATAGTTCCATGTTTCCGTGCCTACACTGCGATCAAACATTTGTGGAGCTCTCTGCGGAGGCCAAACATTTACAATTTCCACGCCGCAGGACGCCGTTTCTGTTTGTTCTGCTGCGTGGAAACTGGGAAATCAGGGAAATCGAGGAAAACATGTTTGGGATGGGGAATTGGGATGGCTGGCTTTTCAATTTTCCCCCGCAAGAGTAACGGCCGGCAAACAATTTGCGAGGAATCGTCGCGCCCGTCCGAGCGTTATTAGGTTGTAAAAAATGAATCGTAAATTGCATTAAATATTAACAGACAATAAAACGGTACGGAACAAATGCAGGCGGCCCGTAAAAAGAGCGTTTGCCTCGGTAGTCGCAGCGATTTGCGTTTTATGCTTCGATTAAGTTCGCCCCGGGAAAGTGGGCGGTACAAAGTGGGTGGGAAAGTGGGTGGTAAAACTTCCTTGGGGGGGGGGGGTTTGTTCTGGATAATATCACGGAGGATGTGCCCATTGTATCGCCCATTAGGCCGGCGCTGCCAACTTGATTGTAATTGAATTGCACACTGCTGACGTTCGCGGTGCTGCCACCGGAGTACTGTCAAGTACAGTGAAAACTCGCCCTTAAATTACAGGGTTGTGATCCCTAATTGGTTCACTTTGTATCCTTGTGAAAGGGATACAATAAACTTGTAGCCACTTAAGTGTATCTATGTTTTTCTTGTAAGCTTTCTACTGACTAAAATATTATATCTATACTTGCATGCATTTTCCTTAATTTTTAATACTTATATAATCTAACATATTATAATAATGGTATTGGAACTTCTATTTCTACCCACTGAATTTAGTAATAAATGTTGTTTTTATTCATGGAATATTTTTTACTTGTTTGACGACATTTAAAGATACTATATTGATTCTGAATTTCATCATGATGAGTATAATTTTATATTATTTTTTATCGGTGTATATAAGAAAAAGTTTTATTATTTAAAAAATATAATATATATAATAATAATAGCAGTATTGTTGAGATTTCTTGTACTTTGGATTTAATCTTACAACCATTATGATTATTTAATGGACTTAAGTATCAAAAATTAATCAAAATATTAAAATATTTCTTGAAGTTTAAAAAAATTCGATCTTTGAACAAGATCTAATATATTATAAAATATATAAAATACATTTTTGAAGTTAAAAGTTTCGTATGATACAAATAAGTTATTAGACTGCCAAATGTGTGACGTATGTTCCTAATTATTTAGGTTTCATAAAGGCCGAGCCCACTGTGGCTCATCAGTTACATCGGGCGATTTACCGAATTCAATCAGAGAAATGTCAGGAGTGCCCACATCCCCCCATCCCTAAATTGTATCTCGGCATCTTGGCCAGCTCCATTTCAATGGCCAGCAATTGGAATCGATTTGTGTGCCTGGTCCTAAGCCAGACGGTTAGTTGGTTACTGGACATCCTCGACACAGTTGCGGCAGCTGAATAATTCAATTAAATAAAATAATGAATATTTACTAGCTTGACCGACTGGTAAATCGCATTTGGTTCCTAATATCCGTCCGAGGCAAACCCTTCAGATTACACTGGACTGAAAAATTACCTATTCTTAATGAAGAAAATAAAAAAAAGTTAATCTTTAAATATGAATTCTGTAAAACTAGTTATTCTTGGTGTTAAAGAGCCAGTATTAAAAGTTTCACCTTCGATATTATATAATATTAATATTGCTTAGAACTAATTATATATTTTATTATAATGGTTCTCACTATTAAATGATTTTTTAAAGTTTTGGACGCAAGTGACTCTCATTATTTTTTAAGCTCCGCAAAATGAGTTCTTTCTCTTACAGCTTAAAAAAAAATTTACTCCATTTATTTTTTATATTTCTGCACAGATGGAAACATATAAACTTTAATTTGATATTCATAGGTATAATTAATGTTCCATAAAATATTAAAATTCAACAATGTAAAATTTATATGGCAAATTGTATTTCTTAGCATTCTCTTTAATAGAAAATTATACATTTTCGTGATCAATTTAAGAATGTTAGATACAATGTAAAAAAATATTGCCTTGAATCTATAAAGGGCTATACAATAACATAAAAATAAATAAATAACTTCCTAATAAAATGATATATTTAAATACTAATACTAATAAATTATAATAGTTAAAGTAAATATTTCCATATTTAAATCAATAAAACCAATGAAATAATCATAGCCGAACATACTTAAATTAAACCTTTGGATTTACTTTTTTTTTTCATTATCAATTTAATTTTTTTTCTTTTATAGGTATAGAATGTTAAGACTATTTTTCGAGTGTATGCTCTTGGGTACTCACTTGCCAATTGCTGACTCTGCAGCAGCAGCTGGGCGAGCAGTTGGGTGTCGAAGGCCGTCGCCGGTCCGGTGTTCTGGTACTCGTCCTCGCTGCTGCTCCCGTAGCCGTGACCCATTCCGTGACCCATGCCGTGACCCAGTCCGGGACTTAGCCCATGGCCATGACCGTGAGTGTGTCGGCCGTGACTGTGCCACTCGGCGGAGCGCTGGCGCCGCAGCTGCTCCCCACCCCCGTTTCCGGATCCGGGCAGTCCTGGCAATCCTGCGAGTCCTGCCAGTCCGCCGGAAGCGTAGTAATATTCGCTGCTGGCAGCACTGCCGCTGCCGACGCGTTTACGGCCAATTGTGCCGGAGTGACTGCTGGACATGATGGCCTAGGAAGTATTGTGGGAAACTCTGGGAACTCTGGGAACTTTGGAAGATCGGATCGGAGCGGTTTCAAACGAGGCAGGTGCAATTTGTCCAGTGGATAAGGATTGTGGCTCCTGTCAACGCAGCATCGCTCCAGCTTCTGCTGGCCAACTGCCAGTCCATGTGGAGCCGGTCGCTTTAAGTGCTTAACCGAATTAACGCTGAAACGATAAAAACGACAAAGTGTCAGGTCAGAGGAGAAGATAAAGCCATAAATGCACGAAAATGAAAATAAATAGCAGCCGGCACCAGGGCATACTATACGTATTTCCCCCCGGTACTTTCACTTTGACTTCTGGACGTAAAGTGAACTTAATAGCAATTGCTGGGAGGCATCCCATTCCCATTTCCTATTGCCCAGGACCATTTACCAGAGACCAGTGTTGCCCGCCAAGGATTACAGAAAGTAGCCAAGTAAGATATACAAAGTAGTTAGGGAATGTTGTTGTTTTTTGTATCCCTTGAAAATTAAAAACTATGTCCAACAAAAAATGTATACATATGTAAATTATTTTTGGATGCAGTGAGTAATGGCTAGTCGTCATTTTGAATGAATTCAGTGTTAAACTATATTGTTGCATACTTTTAGACATTTAGAAATATAATTTTAAAAGTGATTTCCAAACCTTTTTATTTTTTGTTGCCCCCCGTTTAACTTTTTTTTAATATATAATAACAATAATCTATTTTTCCTTGTCAGTTCTGAAAACTCCTCCATCTCTAGTGATAAATATTTAAATGTATTCATATACAAAGAAATAACCCAAAGTTTGGCTATAAAACCGTCAAGTTGGCAACGCATTTGGCCAGCTTTCTGTTTATGGCTGCTTCCCTGGGTTAGACAGACAATTTGACTTTTGATTTTGATGAGTGAGCATTTGAATGCACTAAAACACAGGGGAAAAGGGCTGGTAGCTCAAGTGGGTCATTACTGGCAGCCTCAGCACGATGCGGGTTAAGGCTGTCTGCTCAATGGCCACGCAAACGATCAAAAGGACACGAGGCACAGAGGTTATCCCTGCAGAGGACTTAGCCTTACCGAGAACTCAAGGGTTGTGTGCGTGGCAATGTTATCATTTATAGGCATCCAGAGAGGGGACTCAGTCGAAGGACCTCCAAGTATAGTGGCACATCGGAATTCCTTTTGTGGACTTTCAAAAATTACAACTTACTGCTCAATGTTTTCGGTTTTAGAATATTTAAAAATGCCAAATCAATATGCCACCAATTATTATAAATTTTTTAACTAAATAAATTTAGCCATTAACAGAACAAAAATTTTTTTTAGTTTTAAGCAGCTATTTTGAATAAACTTGATAAATATAATATAGAAAAAAACATTTATCAAGACATTTTAGAAAAGATTACGTCTTTTGCAAGTTTAATTTTAGTAATTTTTAATTCATTATAAATTGCTTAAAAATATTTTTAATGTAACACAAATATTTTAAAAATGATTTATAAGATATTAAAGTTCCCTCTTTCACTTAAAATTTGTATTAATCTTGTAATATTTTCACATCCCAAACCAACAAAGATATATTCCAATTGAAAGGTATAACCTGTCTTCGTAAACTAGCAAAGCAAACTACTCAAACAAGTGTGTAATATGAAACTCAAAGAAAAACAACAGCCAAAGGAGGAAAATGATTGCAAGATGGCCAGAGTGCTACAATTTACTCACTTTATGCGAAAAGCTGAACCCTTTTTTTTTTGGCTTTTTTCAGCAGTAATTTTCCAGAGACTGGCAGAATGGAAAACTATGGGCAAACAGGACATGCCCACTCCCCTTAAGAGTGTTGTAAAATGGTGTAACCGACTGCCTGGCTTCTTGGGTAAACAGAACTTAATCGAATGCAACTGCACTTGCAGGCGAGTTCAAGTCAAGTCGCATTCGTATCGCCTGCTGTGACTCATGGAACTATTTTTCCACCTCTCCCGGCTACCCCGCCCACACATTACCCCGCCCCCCCAAGTGCACTTTTCTCCATCGGCAAATGCACAATTTGGCCTGCAAAATGCATATTTGTGGCATCCATTTGTATGGCTTTGTTGGTCCGTAGTCCGAACCGAAAGATAATCAAATACGCATTTCTCTTTCTCTGGCTGCCACACTACCGTTCTCCCTCTAATGAACGGGGGCCAGAGTTGCCAACTTGACCTTATTCCCTTTTAATAACGAGGATATTTTCAAGGGTTGCAACGTATTCGTTTATTTTTATTTCGGTTTTGAGAAGACTTAACGTAATACATAAAATGTCCCATTTCTAGATGGGATGTTGACATAAAAAGGTTCTTCAACTTGGCCAGAGTTGCCAGCTTTGGTTTATTTTTCGTGGTTATTGACATATTCATAAAAATATAATATAATACATATATATATATATATAATATTATTGACATATTCATAAAAAATATATTACGTTTACTATTTCTTGTTAAGAATAAGATAGGAATTTAGGCTTAAATTATAAACATATAAGGGCTCCTCAACTTGGCCAGTGTTGCCAACTTTCATTAGTTTTTCGGGGAAATTGAGATATTTTTATAAAACATATTCATTTTACTATGTCTACTTAAAAATCGATAGAAGCATTCTAAGAAACAGAACTTTTTAGAAACTTAAGGAGCTCGAGTTAGATAATAAAGGTTTTTCATAGCCGAGAATAATGTGTAATGTTCCTCGGCTACTTGATATAAAATCCGGATCATTTGTAGCTGTGTGTAAGCCACAATTTGGCTTTTAATCTTGGCAACACTGTTGATGGCTAGGCCCAAATGGAAAAACTGCTCAGCATCAATTGCAATTTTAAAGTGAAGCCTTTCATCGGCTGCAACGAAACTTTGCTAACGAATTAAGAGCAAAATATTATATGCCTGGCAAAATGTTGCATAAGGAGCAAGGGGGGTAGCTGGGTGCCCCTGGAAGGGGGGTCGGTAGATTCCAGGAAAAAAAATGGGGGCTTGGGTGTTGCGGGGTGCACGCAATTATTTTGCATGCTCCATTTTAACAATTTGGAGAAAGAAATGTGAGCCAGTGAAATGCGAAAATGAATGAATGAATGGGCGACTGAATGCCAGCTCCATCCCGCTTCCACTTGGCGGCGGAAAGTGGGGCATTAAAGCCTAGAATCCGACATTTTCATATGCATGCTTAAGTACGTCGAGTGCCAGTGCCAGAACAACAAAAACATCAGCAGCAGCAGCAGCGACAACAAAATGCCACAAGGAGCCAAGAAAATATTGAGTTAACCCGAGCAGTGCTGCCCTAAAAGTATGCAATGAAATGTTATTTTCCTCATTTCCACAAAAACTTTCTCGTCCGCCCATCTTAACCCCCCCGAAAGGCAACCCTCCTTTAACTTTAACCCCCACCGCGAAACTTCACCGCGATGCAGCTGCTGTTTGCGATGGTTTCCTCCGGTCTGCTCTTAAATTAAAAGAGGTCCAGGAAGTTCACTCAAGCAACGACTTCAAAGAGATAATAATTGTACATGGAGTGGTTATATTAAATTTGATTTTGGTTTTTAAGTCTTAAAAACAAATGTTAAGACTAATTAATATTGAAAAAATCATTTAAAATTCATAAGCTACAGAAGTGACTTACAAAGGTGCATAAAAGTATGCATTATAATCTATTTCGAAGCAAGTTGGCTTTTTACTGCCTACTTTTCACAACTTTCTATTTTTTTCATTTTTTTGTGGGAGAAATAACAGTTTAGCACTCTCATTAACAAGTAAAATCTATTCCATCAAAGGACTTGAGTGGAAATTTTAAATTTGATTTTGTTTTTAAATATTTTTAATAAAATGTGATTGATATTGAAAAAATCTTTACAAATTCATAAGCTACAGAAATGACTTACAAAGGAGCTTAAAAGTGTGCACAATATTCTATTTCTAAACGTGATTCCCTTTTCACTGCATACTTTTAGGCAGCTTTATAATTTTTCATATTCCTTGTGGCAGAAAGAATAATTTATCACAATCATTCCATGAATGGACTTGAGTGGATATAATAACTGTGATTTTTGATTTTCAATACTATAAACAAATCTAAAATTGAATTAATACTAAACAAAATCATTGAAAATTCATAAGCTACAGAAATTACTTACAAAGGTGCTTAAAAGTATGCAATTTTATCTATTTCTAAGCATGCAGACCTTTTCACTGCATACTTTTAGGCAGCATTCTGTTTTTTGATGTTGTTTGTGGGAGGAAGCATAATTTAGCACACTCATTAACAAGCAAAATCTATTGCATGAATGGACTTGTCAAAACTTGATTTCTCTTAATCTTCACCATAATACCTCAACCATTTGTTTGTCTCGCGACACATTTGCCTAACCACTGTTTCGTTCGCCTTTGACACTTAATGAATTATAAATTGAGATGGAGCTTAACCTTTTGTTTGTCATTCCGCCTTCGATATAGCCCCATTTGAATTCAGCATTTTTGCTCTATGGCTCTTCATAGGACGCATTTCCTCTGACATCAATCGCATTTCATTGTTTCAGCCGCAATAGTTATGCAGACGAGTGTGTAACAGATATGTACATATGTGTATGTGTATGCCTGGATATAGAGTACTTTATGTGGCATATCGGGTGCTCTGGCTGGGGGTTCTTCCATATATATACTACGTATATATCCAATGACAATGGAAAATGGCACTGCGTACCACAAGCTCTCTATGCCCTCTTTTTCGTGCTGTTGTCAACCGCAAAACGTTTAATTACATGTCAAAATGCGAAATGCATTGAACAAGACAGGAACCATAACACTCTGCCACGCCCCGTTACGCCCCGAATTTCCCATTTTCCATTTTCCACTTCCTCCAGCATCCAAGCACTTCCTGAGCCGCTGCGTCATCATCAGCGTTGTTTTATAGATAAAGCAGCGTTACAGCTCCAAATTTCGTATTATGAGTGAACATGCAAAAACAACCTCATTACCAACACAGAACATAGGCCAAAACATGACGCACACACTTGTGAAGCAGCTAAACCCCCTCCCCCAAATAACACCCTCTGGAAACATCACCCATGCCAGAGAGGCAGGGGCGTAGTTTTTCGGGGGAAAGCCGAAAGGTTTTGATGGCAAATTTCAAAACACAGGCTGTCACAAACGTGCCGCAAAACAAAACTCATTAAGAGATAATAAAATAATAAATGTAACATATAGGGAGAGTATGGATTACAACAAGGATGTAAATAAAATATAAAAAAAATAATATAACATTTGCTTTACAGAGGGAAATATTCAAGTACATTGTTCTTGAATTGAGAACATTTGTTCTTAAAAACCGCGTAAGTACAGTATTTTTAACATCATTACTTGAAAAACCAACGACAAATTCGATACCCCAGCATATGTATCTCAATTCTACATTAGTTTCATAACTACTAACTAGTATCAAAAATATTTACTAAAATTACAAGTAGTACATACCAGACTTCACTTTGCACAGATGTATCAGATGGAAAAAAGCAAATAATGATTTTTGTTAAATAAAGGTCAAATACGGGTGCAACTGATTGCTACTTTATGTTTACCAACAGCATGCATGCAAATGATTTTTTAATGGGGTTTCGGATTTATCAACAGACTGAAACTGAAAACTAAAGTAATTCAATGGCATAAGCTGCAGCAAAAGAACAAACAACAAAACGGAGTGTTTGAGTGTTATTAAAGAAAATAAGAGTAAATTGAAACGATTTGAATTTCTAGCAATGAAAAAAGTTATGTTTGAATAGAAAAATAGTAAAAACCAAACATATAAAGGGAAAGCAAAAGCAAAAATGCGTTTTCATGTGCAAAATGGTATGGAAATAATGAAAAATTCCTGAAAATGTAATTCTATTTTCATCAAAAATGTTTAGCAAATTAATCTATCTATACGATCTACAGCCCTACGAATTTGTTCCCTGCTGTACCGCGTGTTCCGTAATTGCTTCCTGAAAACACAGGTTCGTGGCTTTCTGTTTTCTTGTTTCTCCTTGATTTTTTTTGTGGCAACCTGCCAACAAAATTATTGACAGTAGGCAGGAACAGAAAAGGGGCCTGACATTACTCCGGGCTGCGAAAGGTACCGCCCACCAAATGCCTATCGATGTCAATCCCCATCCACCCATTCCTTCACTCGGATGATGGATAAAAATATCCCCACTCAATTAATGGCCTCTCGGGAATTTGTTCGCGGGGAACTTCACCTCTACTTTCTTGTCTTTTATTTATGCTTTAAGCTTTAATAATATTTAAGGTTTATTTTCTGCTAGTAGGCATAATTATCAGTGAGTTAGGTTGGTATCGTGGAGTATAAGAAGTGTTCTAATCCTTACTTATAGTTTAACTGTGTGAATTATTCTATCAAAAAATGATAAATAAAGTGAAAAAGACAGTATAAATATACAAAAATACTTTGAGTTCTATAATAATGTATAATATTTTTACGTTTTGTTACCCCAATCTTACTCAGTTAAAGATTTTTTTCCGATTTAGTAGGCTTGAAAATCGTATCCCACCTGAGTGTTCCGCTGGCTGCAGCTTCTATTTATCAAAATATCTTTACCCATCCATCAGGCTGGGCTTCCTCGCCCAATCTCTGTGCAATTTGAACTATGCCAGGCACATGTTTTGTCCGCCACCAGTTTCGGCATGTGTCTGAGGTCATGTGGGGAATGTGAGCTTGTGGGTGGTGGTCGTTCTGGGGGTTGAAACCCTGCTCTTTACCCTTTTACCCCATCACAAAACGACTCCTTTGTTTGCTGGTCATACGGAACAGGGAAACTGTAAGGATTTGCCTAGGAAAGTTCCCCAACTTGCAGGCTTAAGTTGCACTGAAAATCAATTGAATGCATTTTCTTCTATGAACTTCGATTCATGACTGCTTTATACAACCATGCAAGCGTATTAAACTTGGGATATTGGTTTGCATTTTGTACCTTGGGAACCTTAAAAATTCTGTAAATATGTTGTTAACTGTTCCCTATGTTACACGATAGTTTTAGTATTTTATGATTTAAACCTAAATAGGGAAAGGCAAAAAATACTTTATATCATAAGACTTTTTTCATAAATATTTGCTTTAAAATATAAATATATCAAAATAAATATACTACCTTATATAGTTTATATACCTATAAATCGGTAGTAAATAAATATCTCAAGAAGGGTGGGGCGGAACCGATAACCTTGGATTTAACTAATGTTTTATTATAGAAATATGGATTTTTAAATACAAAATTAAGCAAAAATTTAAAATTAAAACCAATGAATTTATAAAAACATATTATATAAGATTATACAAAGGTATTCCTATCGTATAATAAAGTTACAATTTGTTGTACAACATTTTTTATTCTTTTTTGTGGGGTCAGTTTTGCATTACGATCCTCTCAAATTTATTATACTTGATATTTTACACTTTCTAAGTATCTTAATATTGGTAATAAAGTATTTAACACTTGACAATAACTATTTAAAGCTCAGTGTAAAACTCTTAACTAACGGTAAGCGCTCGCATCGTAATTCACAATGTAATTGATATAAATTTGGGGTGGTCCCCGTTGCCCTTTGGATATTGCCCCACTGTGGCCGCAACTTTATTATAACGAGCAACTCTTTCATGCCACGGAGAGCGATGGCCAAACATGGTCCAAAGCAAAGGCTAAGGCTAAGGATATGGGCCAGGATGAATGGAGGAGGGATGTGTGTGTGTGTGCAGCTGCAGTCGGTTTATGAAATTCATGGCACGCGGCACGTTCCTGGCATCCTGGAAGTCCTTTAGCACCCCGAACCCAAACTAACCCTACCTCACTGGTCCCCCAAAAACGTAGAGTTGCCAAGTGCTTGCGTAAAAATGCATAACGGCGCCAAAAGTCAAAGAGCAAAAGTTATTTTATACACATTTTTAATTTTTTGCTCCTTTGCAAGGACTCAAAACACACACATACGTGGATACAAAATGGTGTCAGCAGTGGTTGCCATTCGAAAAAAGAAGGGGAGTAGACAGGGCAATGGGGGGGGGGATGGCGAAAAAAAAAACTATTAGAAGGTGTTGGCTGGCAACATTTTGCAGACATGACTTTTCGGGGGAAAAAGGGTGGAAAAGCTGGCACAAGGATGCGCATAAATTGCAGGCACCATGCATAAATGGAAGGATATTGCTGCAGCCTGGCCAGCCTTTGATCCTGCCTCGCCGAAAAAAGTAAAAACGAGAAACATGCACAAGGCACCAGGATAAGCTCCATCGTCCTGAAGACGAAGTCGACGGGGAGGAGTTGTGATTACAGGTTGGCCAAAGGGGCAAAAAAAGGGTAAAAGGTTGAGGGGGTCTTAATTGATAAGAAAGCCGAGATTGAAACGCGCAAAGGGAAATCAGAAAACGAAATTCCCGTTTTGCCCGAAAGAAATACAAGGAATGAAAAAGACACTCGAAATCGATTTGAGCCTTGGTATTCGGAAAAATTGAAAGACGGGAAAATATGTTTCATATAAGAGTCCTTTCTTGGAGAGGTTTAATCTCGGTAAAGATAAGTTTAGAGATTGCCCTTGAATGAGGCTTTTGTAAAAATCTTACCATTGAAGAAATAGGCAGAGCATTTGAAATTAACAAGAAGTTCTTGATATAGGGAGTTTGATGTATCTTCCCATAAGTAGCCTTTACATAAATAATTGTTTAAGTTACTCCTTGACCATAGAAACCGATGTACCCCCTTATAAAAAAAGAAGAAAATGGGTCAAAAAATAAATGTTCCTAAAAAAGATAGGGCATATCTAGCAAGCTGCTCAAAACAGTCGGTCTTTTAGCTTTGATTTGGCTGAACTACGACTGAAATACCACGAAAAAATTAGTATTTTTGACCAAAAACTGTATCCAAAAAAAAACCGATGTACCCCCTTACAAAAAATGCGAAAATGGGACAAAAAATAAATGTTCCTAAAAAAGATAGGGATCGATAGCATTTGTAGCAAGCTGCTCAAAACAGTCGGTCTTTTATCTGTACGCCTTGATTTGACTAAACTACGACTGAAAAACCACAAAAAAATAAGTATTTTTGACCAAAAACTGTATCCCAAAAAAAACCGATGTACCCCCTTACAAAAAATGCGAAAATGGGTCAAAAAATAAATGTTCCTAAAAAAGATAGGGATCGATAGCATTTGTAGCAAGCTGCTCAAAACAGTCGGTCTTTTATCTGTACGCCTTGATTTGACTAAACTACGACTGAAAAACCGCGAAAAAATGAGAATTTTTGATCAAAATCTATATCTCAAAAATAAGCGATGTACCCCCTTAAAAAAATGCGAAAATGGATCAAAAAATAAATGTTCCTAAAAAAGATAGGGATCGATAGCATTTGTAGCAAGCTGCTCGAAACAGTCGGTCTTTTAGCTGTACGTCTTGAGTTGGCTAAACTACGATTGAAAAACCACTAAAAAATGAGTATTTTTGACCAAAATCTGAATCCCAAAAATAACCGATGTACCCCCTCACAAAAAATGCGAAAATGGGTCAAAAAATAAATGTTCCTAAAAAAGATAGGGATCGATAGCATTTGTTGCAAGCTGCTCAAAACAGTCGGTCTTTTATCTGTACGCCTTGATTTGGCTAAACTACGACCGAAAAACCACTAAAAAATGAGTATTTTTGACCAAAATCTGAATCTCAAAAATAACCGATGTACCTTACAAAAAATGCGAAAATGGGTCAAAAAATAAATGTTCCTAAAAAAGATAGGGATCGATAGCATTTGTAGCAAGCTGCTCAAAACAGTCGGTCTTTTATCTGTACGCCTTGATTTGACTAAACTACGACTGAAAAACCGCGAAAAAATGAGAATTTTTGATCAAAATATATATCTCAAAAATAAGCGATGTACCCCCTTAAAAAAATGCGAAAATGGGTCAAAAAATAAATGTTCCTAAAAAAGATAGGAATTTTTGATCAAAATCTATATCTCAAAAATAAGCGATGTACCCTCTTAAAAAAATGCGAAAATGGGTCAAAAAATAAATGTTCCTAAAAAAGATAGGAATTTTTGATCAAAATCTATATCTCAAAAATAAGCGATGTACCCCCTTAAAAAAATGCGAAAATGGGTCAAAAATAAATGTTCCTAAAATAGATAGGGATCGATAGCATTTGTAGCAAGCTGCTCAAAACAGTCGGTCTTTTATCTGTACGCCTTGATTTGACTAAACTACGACTGAAAAACCGCGAAAAAATGAGTATTTTTGACCAAAATCTAAATCCCAAAAATAACCGATGTACCCCCTCACAAGAAATGCGAAAATGGGTCAAAAAATAAATGTTCCTAAAAAAGATAGGGATCGATAGCGTTTGTTGCAAGCTGCTCAAAACAGTCGGTCTTTTAGCTGTACGTCTTGATTTGGCTAAACTACGATTGAAAAACCACTAAAAAATGATTATTTTTGACCAAAATCTGAATCTCAAAAATAACCGATGTACCCCCTTACAAAAAATGCAAAAATGGGTCAAAAAATAAATGTTCCTAAAAAAGATAGGGATCGATAGCATTTGTAGCAAGCTGCTCAAAACAGTCGGTCTTTTAGCTGTACGCCTTGATTTGGCTAAACTACGACCGAAAAACCACTAAAAAATGATTATTTTTGACCAAAATCTGAATCTCAAAAATAACCGATGTACCCCCTTACAAAAAATGCGAAAATGGGTCAAAAAATAAATGTTCCTAAAAAAGATAGGGATCGATAGCATTTGTAGCATGCTGCTCAAAACAGTCGGTCTTTTATCTGTACGCATTGATTTGACTAAACTACGACCGAAAAACCACGAAAAAATGAGTATTTTTGACCAAAATCTGAGTCCCAAAAAAAACCGATGTACCCCCTTATAAAAAATCCGAAAATGGGTCAAAAAATAAATGTTCCTGAAAAAGATAGGGATCGATAGCATTTATAGCAAGCTGCTCAAAACAGTCGGTCTTTTAGCTGTACGATTTGATTTGACTAAACTACGACTGAAAAACCACGCAAAAATGGGTATTTTTGACCCAAAACTGAATACTCCTTCTCTTTAAGTGTGTAGTTACATTTAAAATACATTTAGGGTATTCAATTGCGTTGCAAAAGTGTAAACTTTGTAAGTTTGCCAGACGAGAATTGTGAACGCCCTCTATTTTAAAATATCGTTGCAGGAAATTGACGTACAAAATAACGCCAACTTTTAAATTTTTGTGAAAAGAAGGCTATGATATTTTCTGTCATTAAAACCCAACTTTTCAGTATATTTTTAGTATTTTAGATAAAATTCCTACCCATTATTAACCCCCTATTTCTACACAAGTACAACAGATTTGTATACATAGGCTGGGGTGTTGTAGGCCTTGAAAACTATTTTGTATGGAAATTGTTGTTGGAACTGCTTACACTTTTACACTTTTCAAACGATTGCAACGCAATTGAATACCCTAATTGTTTAAAATGTGTATTGTATATAAGATAAGATTGAAGTTCTCTCTTTTGGAAACCCGAATAATGTGAGTTCTTTTTAGGGCACATATCCCCTGACCGTCCAGATTCCCAAGTAGCTGCAACTTACCATTTATGTGGATCAAGCCAGCAGCTCGATCGACTTGATGACTTTGCCCTTATCTGCTGGGCGGGATTCGCGGGAATGAGATTTATGATTGCCTTTGTGCAAGTAGCCCTGACTTGGCCTGGCACCTTTCAGCTTTCAGCTGGCTACCGACTGTCTGATTCGGAGGTGGATGTTGGGCAGTGCGAGATGATTACCCAAAGCAAACACAGACGGGAGGGCAAACAGCAGCTGACAAACCCACTCACGACCATTGTTGCAGAATGCTGTCGAGGTGCTCTTCGGCGGGTGAAGAGCAGCATGTGGAGAACGAGTGCCCGAGGATGAAATTGTGGGGGACACTGGGATGGGGGGTGAAGATGAGGACGGTGATGGCCTCAAGGCTTGCCAACAAAAGGATAGGATGGATAGCCTGTCCTCTGCTGGGTCATCGGCATGGGCCAACGCATGTGTGAAAAGAAATGCTAGCAATAGTGCGAGTGGATGTGTGTGTGGAAAGGAGGACCAAGGCAGACCCCTTTTCCAGCACACGCGGCGTATACGTAATGCATTCAGGTGGAATGCATATGTGTGCACTCAGAGCCACACATACACAATCACATTCACACACAAACGCACTCAAAGAAAGAGACAGACACCCTCGTAGCGTGTGTGAACAGGCACTTGATTGTGTTATTATTATTGTTTCAAGTGTTGCTCTCTGTTCTCGTTGTTTATCCGCATGCATTGTAACTGTAGCTGTCCCAAAGAGGTTGGACCGTCGAGAAAAAGGGGTGAAAAGGGCACTGGCACAGTGGTAAGCTCACAATGGGCGTTGGCCTTTTCAGATCTAACAAATCAAATGAGTACGTAGCCTTTTCCCCAATCACACTCATATTTGTGGCGCCCAACGTGGGGCATTTTGATATTAACATTTTATATGGACGTTAAGTCACCATAAGTTTATGTTATTTACTCCTTAAGTAAATGTAAGACCTTGGCAATCCCCTTGCCGTGTTGGTCATATGAGGATTTGTAAGGTTAAACCTTTTTGGCGCCCAACGTGGGGCTTTCACATATATACCAATCATTTGGCATAGCTGTAAATCACATGGTTCTCAGGGTATTGCCAGTGTCCTGCCGGCTCCACTGTACTTGCGTTAGTACAGTAAAGCCCTCCTTTACCTCCTTGCATTCGATGGCAGCATTGTAGCGAGCACACTTGAATGCACTTGAATGTGCAGCGAACCGGAGTCGGGCAAACGACCCAGTGCCCCTCATCCCATCTCACGTTTTTATGGTCCCACGCTCTTTTTTTGTACTCCCACATCGGTTGTTTGTTCCAATAATGTTTTCATTATCCCAGCGATATTCGATTGTCAGTGGGGACTCGTAATTGCTGACAGGATATGTGTTATCCCGTATGGATTTAATTGTTTACCATTAAGATGGATTTTGAAATGCAGTAGACAACCAATTACGTTGTAACTATTGTTGCACAATTTCTCTGTCAGAATATAAACCAACTGAAGTGTTTTTATTAATATTGTCTTTATGATTTTAAAAGATATATTAAACATGGTGGCTCCTTACATAAGTGAAGTCACCTAACATTAACTTAGAGTTGCCAGACTGCCAATTTATTGGGCTTAAATAATAACGGTTATTTAACATTGATTTACAGATTATAAAATGGAGCTCTAATTATATTTTTGCTACTACTATTTGTATATACGATAAAGATTTATCTTTCCATAATGCGATTGAAATTAATTTCGCAAATATTCTTCATATATAAATATACAAATTTTCAGTGCCCTTAACTCATGCATAATATTTATATTTAACTCGCTTTCGCTGTCCAAGCGAAATCTGTGCGCTTATTGGATTCATTTTAAAGCGAATCCGGATTGACCTGAAAATCGGCGGAAAGCCGAGCACGATAATATTAACGCCGTGTCTGCCGCATTTTCCTCCCTTCCTGACAGCCGCTTTTTGTGAGGGGTTATTTATGAAAATGACTAAACGAATGCGTGCAAATTATGCCTTTTCTGGCAATGCGAAAGAGGCTGGAATATGGGTTAAGTGCAGCAGGATGTTGGTCTCGCCGGATGCCAGTCCCTCCCATTTTACCCCACAGCTTCCCGTCAACCGCCCAACGCCCACCGCACAGCTCCTCTTCGCATATCTTTCCTTCTTAACAGTCGTAAACAAAAAGGTAGCTGTCCCCGGTTCTCCGCCCCTCGTTTTATTTATATTATAAATATACCCTCGTGGAGGAGAGCATTAAAGTTTTTATAATAACTTTTCTCTTAAGGAATAGTTCTCCAACCACTTTTGTAGATATTTGGTGGATATTTACACAACTTTTAGGGCCGATTTCTCATTGTCTTATTAAGGTTTTAGTTAGTTACCTATCAGAGAAAGTTATCATGAAGTTGCATTGCTTGAACAAATTCGTTTTCTTAATGTAAAGTTAATTTTAAGGAGGCAAATCTTTACAGAGTCTGATATCACATGATTTATTGAGAAATGAGCTGTTGAACTTTTTGTAATCAGTTTTAGCCAGAGCATTTTCCCTAGTTAAGTGTTTTCTGATAGTTAAAACCCAACATTGCTTTGAAAAACTAAATTTTACCAAAAACAGAATTTAACTCAGTGACAAAAGTTAACATGACATTGAGAAATCGTCTTTCAATACATACAGTTTATAAGTTGGCAAACAGAATAGGAAGATCAACTACTGTTATTTTGAAGAATATTAAACTGTTTATTGGGCTTTCTTTAATGAAACCTTCTCTGAAACCCAAGAAATTGATCTGATTTATAAAATAGTCATGTTTTTATATTTTTGTGCCAGTGAGACCATATAGTAAAAACCAGAAAATTACCATAGTTTATATCATAGAGTAGATAAATCTTTTTTGGGTTTATTCTTTGCCAAAATGGTGGTCAAGTCAGGTTACCCAGCGCTGGAGCCTCGCTAGTTTTAGGGTATTCCCCGTTTTTATTTCAGCTCTGTGTTTGTTTCGCTGCCTGGCTGTTTGCTGAATGCAACTGGCCTGAGACCGAATCTGAAACGGAAGGCCTGAGACGATGATAAAGCGACAGGATGACTCCTCGCTGGCAGCTCCTTTTGCTCCTCGGTCCGCCTGCTCATTAAAAATTACCCTTCTTATGGTGAAGTGGAATTAAAATCGCGTCAGTTGGCAGCGGCGTGTGGCGCGCAAAGTTCTTTTAACTGTTTATAATACGCAACGCTGCAAAAATACACACGATGTTGGTACGGAACACAAATACATACATATAGAGGTGGAAGTGAGATGGCTAAAGGAACGGGTGAACAAAGCCAACGTGAACAATGAATTAAAAACACAAAGCAACTTTCTTTGCCACATTTCTTTTAGAAGGGGGGTTTTCACTTTATAGCGCGGCTTCACTCTCTTTTTTTTTGTGTTACCCTATCTCAATTCTTTTGTTCCTGAAAATACAGACAACTCTCGACTGCGCTTTGAGTTGCAAATTTCACGTTATCGATAAGCTCGCACAACAGGTATTCATCGATAAATTGCAGTGTTGCTGGGGTTTGCATGAATAAACAAGCAGTCTTTGGATTGGTAGCAGTTTTTATATATAAGAAAGAAATTGTAGACCTACAAATTCAAATTCGATAAAATTAATTAAACCAAATTTATTTTGAATGGGAAAATATGCAGAAAAGCATAAAATTGATTACTAATAATTACGGATTCCATATTTAATGATATATTTTATTGCTTGTACTAAAATAAACTCATTATAGATCTTATATCTTAATCACATTTATATTTCCTCCCAGAATAGATAGCCTGAGCTTCACTGTACCATCCGCTGCAAATGAAGGCGTGCAGGCGAAGTGGGCGTGGAGCGGTAAAGCTGGCTCCCAAGTCATTAGGACTAATGGCCACCTAAGCGGGGGGCCCAATGCTTGGATGGGATGGGTTCTACGAAGGAGTTGCGCCGGGAATTCTGGGTGTTTCCCTCTCAGCAAAAGGGACGAGGGGATCCTGTGGCTGCGGCCAGCACAAATAACCAAGTGGCTGTTCGGCGGTTTTGATTTTACAACACACACGTACGTACGTACGGTGCTCTGCGACTACCAAATCGCATTCTATTGTTTCCAGCTCGTCTTTGTTGTCGTCTCTTTCACCTTGTCTATCTGCGTCTCTTTCGCCGGCTCACAGGCCGTCCCTCTCTGTGTAATTAAGCACTTCAGCTGAGTTGTAAAATGTGCTCGATGCTTTTCGCTTCGCCACTGAATTCGGTCGGAAAACAATTTAAGGCAACCGTGTGGTTGTATTCCGGCCCGTTCCCTTCCGTTGTTCTATTTTTACACATTGCAAAATATTATTTAAAAAAGAATTTAAGACAATTTATTCATAATACTTAAAATATATTGCACAATAACAATTAAAAAGGAGAAGTCTCAATTTATAAAAGTTGAATGGTAATATTGTAAGTAATAAATAATATAACATTCATGAATATTAATTAGGGATATGAAAAGCTACAGTACTTGATTTTATTAAATATTATTTTAATGAATCAAAATATATGTTTAAAGCTAATATCTATAATACAAATATAAGTCATATCTTTAAGAATAATTATTTAAATAAAAAGCTTAAGAGTCTCAATGTAAAAATCTGACTTGTGGAATTTTTCCCAGTGCATCTATCTCTATTTGCTTCTACTTTTGGCCTGGTTCATTTCATCGGGCTTTTTCTACTTTTTCTTATTTCCACTTTCGTTGTCTGCCTTCTATATTGACTGGCTTTGAGCTGTGTTTTGGTTTTTCGGATTTTTTTCTTTTTTTTTGGCTATTGAGTTTTGATGAACAGCCTTCGACAGTACAGACTCTTGGCCAAGGCCGTCATAACTTGGCCCGAAAAAAGGGGAATTGCAATATTTGGCCTTACCACAACATTCCGAGCGGCTAATGGGCAAAGTTGAAATTGAAGTTTCCCCAAGAGAACCGCTTTGGAAAATGGTTTTTGGTGTATAAAAGGGTTTAAAGATGCCTTTTCCGAATTTTTTCCAGCGTTTCTGATTAAATTTAAATAATTAATTTGAAACCACTGCTTCCTTAGATTTGATTAAATATAATTAAAACTAGATTTTACTAATTGCTTGTAGACAGTTTTAAAATATTTGTAAAATAAATATAAATGTTTTTACTAATATTATTAATTAAATAATAATAGATATTAGGTATGCTAAGCGAAATCTGATAAAATAAAAAAAATCAATAAATACAATTTCCTTTATCGAACAAGGCGAGATGCCTTATTACAGAAAATTATTACCAAACTATTTGTAAAAGTATTTTAAAAGCAGTTCAAAAAGTTCAAAAATAGCGGCAAATGCCCGAAGATCCGCTCATATTTTAGTTGCAAAGTCAACTGATTAGCCCAAATTGCCGACTGGCAATTGTGGAAAGTCCCCGAACTGCTCATCAAGTACCCGCCCCGTTGATTATTGCAAACTCCCCGTTCCGCTCGCACTTTCGCGAGTGCTCTCATTACTCCAGAGAAAGTTGGGTGAAATGTTTCCGGCTTGACAGATTGTTTGGCAAATTGTCGTGCAAATTGCCGGCGAATGTTTTCTGCAGTTATGACATGTGAAGTTATTTTTGGTGTCGCTGGGAGCTCTGTGCTCGGTTCTTGGTTCTTGGTGCTCGGTTCTTGGGAGCACTTGTTCAGCTCTTCATTCTTTGTCTTAATGCAATTATTTCCGTGTAATTTATTTGCATTGCAGGGGCTGGGGGGCTGGGGGGCTATGGTGAAAGTGCATTGCTGCCTTGGGTTTTTCGGATGGAGGGATTCTGCATTCATTAAGTGCACCGTGTTTCCCCTGGCGCTGTCAACAAGCCCCATTTCTTTTTTATACACATTTCTTTCTGCCCATTCCCCCAACGGTTTTTGCCACATAATCGTCTGTCTTCATCACGGTGAAAGACCGAGCACGAAGAGGGTAGAAATTTATGCTTGACATAGAAACACGATTTTGCCGACAGTCGGCCATTTTATTCTTATTCCCCTCGGCGCCTCCATTCCGCTTGTTTTTCAGCCCTTTCAAGAGGTAGCTCACCTTTGCTCGGAGGTTTGTATCTCCATGATTAATTGTTGGCCAAATAATCCAGACACTGCGGTACTTATTACCGAAGATCCCTTAGGATTTGCCAGTGCAACAATATTTTTTAGGGATATTAAGACACATGAGTTTTGGAATAAATTAAATTAATTTAATTTAAAACTACCAAACAATAATAAATCATTTTAAAGCATTTTTCTTATATGGTATGGTAATATTTATATTATTTCTGCCATTTCATAGTTCTTAGAGTATTCAAAAGTTGTATCTAGCTGGCTTTGCTTTCCAAATTGAGTTGCAGAGCTGGGCCAAAAAAGTAGTTTAAAAAAATTGTAAAATTAAAACCGGAACCCGTGAAACAAACAAATATTACTCAGGCTCGCTGTCTCTGTTTCTATGTTTGATGTGTTGTAATAAAGCCTAAATTAACAGCCAACCAAGGGTTGTACGAAAAGTACGGAAAAGTCAACAGTTTTTATAAGCGGATTTCAGTTTAAAGATGCGGTTAGTTCTAAGGTTTGTTATACCATGGGTTATACAAATGGGTTACATTTATTTCCTAGACATTTTTCTAAGAACTTTCATATTTCAGATAAACCAATGGGTTTGTTATATTTATTTTTGTTTTAAATCATTTTTAGTTTTAGCAAAAGAAGTTATATTTAAATGTTTAAAAGGGATGTTTTATGAAGGTAGTCAAATTTCATTTAATTTTATATTTAAGACTCATAAGAAAAAACATTTGACATAGAAAGAATTTAATAAATTAAAAAAGGATGATGTTTTAATAAATAATTTAAGCATTTTTAGTTTTAGCATTATACCTTATTTTTCAAATTACAAAAAATATTTTTCATGGAAGTAAGACTGATTTTCTCTTTACTATTTATATTTAGGACTAAGAAAAATTGACTTGTAGTCTAAAAACAAAATAAGCCATCAAAATATGATACATGTCATAATATTGAGTTGTTTTTTTTAGTAATTATAAAAATCCTATTTACATTTATTTAAATTACTTGATGATTAAGACTACTTTTTGGGCGGCTCCCTGTAAATAAAAAAGAATGAACGAGAATTCGCAAAGAATGCGACAAGAGCTCAGCTCAGGTGAGTGGATAAAGTGAGGGGTTTTGTATGATGGGTGCATGGGTGGGCGGATTTGCAGCAACAAGGGGGGTGGGAAAAGTGGTGGAAAGGAGTGAGAAGGGTTGCAAAAGGGGTGCAGTTGGGTTTAACCGAGGGCAGATAGTGCTGGGTGCCATGCATCATGATGACGACGCTGTTGACACTTCATAAATACATGAGTTGCAGTCAGAGAGCCTCCTCACACACACACACACACTCCCCGTTTGCCTGTGTGCGTGTATCTGTGTGCCTATCCGTGTGCTTAAGTGGAGGTATATGCAATTGTTGTTCTTCAGTTGGTTGCCCTTTAAGCCAGGACCAAAGGGGTTTTCATTGCAGGACTTAACACAGACTAAACAAACGTCAATCAGCTTACGAATCCTTCTGTATTCCGTGCTCCGTATTCACACCTCGGGCATTATCTTTTGTCCCCTTTATAGTGTACGATATCAATTGGGTCGACTCTCCCCGTCACCGATTCGCATTCACCTTTTGTTGTTTTCCCAGCTTTTCCAGCTTTGCCAGCTTTGGCCGCCTTTGTCGTTTTGTCGAGTACTTTAACAAATTTACACGTGTATCACTCATACGCGCTGTTGGCATGCCATGTATATGTATGTATCCACAACTAAGCCCTTTTACCCTGCATTCTTCAGCCGTTTCACGCCAAATTCACCGGATACGGGTAGAAAAACTACAGCGGCAATAAAAACAAAGTGCCCCAACCCAAGTTAGCTGGAGAATTTAAAGAAAATGCCAGCAATTTACCTTCATTTTATGGAATGTTTGAGCTTAATACACAAATAAAATTCCAAACTCAAATACCCAATTTAAAAAAAATCTTATTTTATTATTAATTAGCTTAAAATAAATGTAAAACATTTATCAATGTATGCAAGGATTATTTTAAATGTTTTTCTCTTTTTCAAAATTCTATTGTCTTCGTAGAAAAATAGAAATTTTTAGACCGCTTTCATTACACATTGCTTTTATTGAAAACACCACTGGGTTTTGCCACACAAAAAGGCTTTGTTTTACTTTAATCGCATTACAACATGTCGGGCCAACATCATAAAATGTGTGGTAATAACAAAACAATAAATGTACAAACAAATCAGGTATATCATTTTAATTGTTAGCATATTAGCGCAAATTAAAATGAGCTGCAAACTGCGAAAACAAATTGTTAAGCACACTTTTTTGGGGTGGCGCGCAATTTGAATGTGCGACTGGAAAGTGTATTTGAAAGTTTGTTTTTCTGGACAAGTTTCCCCAACGTGTTTCCCACTTAATGTGGCCCTAGGGTTAAGGGAGTGGAACGAAGGGGTTATACCTAAAGTAGTTTTCGGGTGGGTTGGCAGCCGCACAGAGAGAAAAACATAAAAAAAAGGATGTCAATCATATTTGATTCATGGCAAGATGGTAAATCTTTTTGATGCCTGGATTTTTGTGTATTTAAATTTTTACCTCAGTCTTTAGTTTGATTTGTGTGTAATCTTTTTTTTTTATATACAACTTTTTTGCATATTTTATGATGTATCTCAGGTTTTAGACCAACAATTAATAATTTTAGGGGTTTTAAAACCTTGTATAAAATTAATAATAAATAAATAATTCGTAAGCAACTTATGTAGACAAACTTACTTTGATATAAGTAAGCTTAAGCTTCTTCAAAAGAATTGCAACAATATATCTAAAAAAGTTACCAAGACTTGTTAGGGTTACCATCTTAATTACCTAATTTTATTCCCTAAACATACCATACAATTATTATTTTAAAAAGCTTAAAGCAAACTTCAGTATGTTTTAACACAATTCTCAAAAATCTATTTAACTGCCATATACCAATTTTAATAACTACAATGATGTTTAAATATATTTCTCCTCTTGAAGGACCTTAAGGCCTTAAAAGTACCTTTATTTTTTTATGGTCATGACCATTTAAGTTACACCATTTGCCCTATAAAGCCCTATAAAATTCAGTAAAATAAAGTTTTTAAACAGAGTGATTAAAACTTCCTTTCAGTGCCGCAATAGTGGAACGGAGCATTTAATAACGGAGGGAAATTCAAGCCCCGACCGAGGAGGTAAAAATAAAGGCGTTCTGAACTCGGGATTGCAGATGAAGAAATAATATCCATGTGAGGATGGTGTGGGTGGCTGGGGGTCGAAAGGTTGTGTGGGGAAATGGAGGGCAAGAAAAATGAATCACCGACAAATTACGGTAAAGAAAGAAGGGGCAAATGGCGGCAACAACATTCCGTTATGGCACATCAGCCGCCAGCTTCCGTCTTTTATTGTTCGCCACAGTCGCCGGGGCTCTTGAAATTTCCCAACCCACCGCCACCACCCACTCAATTCCATCTGAGGTTGTAAAAATTTCACCATAACTCCCAGCGAAAAGCGAAGCGAAATGAAAAAGGTCTTATGAAATATGCATATGATCATTTTGGCCCCAGTCCAACTCGAACTTTTGAGTCGAAGACCTGGGCCCAATCTGGGCGAAATTTCATTAAAGTTCAAGTGAAACATTCTTATTTCAACTTTAAGATGGTCGCACTGGGGATTCCCCAGCGAGGGGCCAAACAAAAAAAAAAAAAAAACAACAGAAAGGCACAAAAAACGACATCCGCAACGTAAAAAAGTTGCCAGCAGAGAAATTACCTGCAACGAAGGTAAACAAATGCCCCGGCAAGATGGCAAAGATGTTGGGAGAGATGGCCAAAAGGAAAAGAGTTTACGGAAGCCAAGGAAAACTTAAGTCGTTAGGCAAACCCGGCCAGCAAACAATCCACGGCATGTCTGGAATTTCACTTTGCTCTCGGAAGTGCCCGACAAGTTGGCATCCATTCGCATCGATCGACTGGGGAAATCCCCAGGGCAAATCGCTGTGGAAAGCTAAACCGCGCTGGGCGATTGTAACATTTCAATTCATTGTGATATATCATTTTCAAAAATGTATTGTTCTTAATAGAGAGCCCAACATTTTTGCTATCACCTTAATCAACCAATTCTGCAGGTTAAAAAGTTTGATCCATAATTGCTGCACAGATAAAAACACTTAAGGATCAGATTGATATTGGCATGGCAATTTTATGATCTATCTCGGGAAAACCTCCCGATAAATAGAAAAAATAGCAGGATAGCGCCTAAAATTACTCTGGGTAAGAGCGAGACAGCTACATATATTCGAAACTCTCTGAAATAGAAAAAGAGAGCGAAAAGCAAGATGTCAAACGTATCAAAGTGATACGCCTCGTATCTTCGTAGAATTGATATCAAAATTGATCATTAAAATTATTATGATATCTGAAAAATCCTTCTCTGTGGTCTGTTATCATAGTAATCATAAATACAGTAAGAACTTTTAGGAAAAGTAGAAAATATAAGGTACCATAAGATTACATAAGGAATTTAAACCATCCAGACATCGTATTATTTGACAGAAAAAAATGGTTTTAAGATTGAATTCTAACCCAACGCTGATAAGACAGAAACTTAGCCAAATAAATTCCTAACGAATCCTTTGCTATCCATCATTATTCCAGAATATTCCATGGTCTAACCCCATAAACAATTAATAACGCCCGACGTATTGGTTAATGACAGCGATATGACAGTTGCGTTCACCCCGAAATTATTAATAGCAAGGCGTAGTGCAATGGCCTTGAAGTCAGACCAATTGTAAGCCGAAAATTATTTGGCCCGAAGGGTCCACAATCGGAATTCCCCAAGGTGTTTCCGTTCCACACTGTCCGTTTGTTTTGACCAGCTCGTTTGTTTGCATGCGCCATTCCATAAAGAATATTTATCTTTCGGTTTTGTGCTGCTGTCATTATTCGGCGACTGGACCGAAGTCCCTCTGCACCTCTCGTCCTTCATAAATTATAAACCACAGACTGTTTTCACTAGCAAAAAAAATGATAAAATCTTTTATTCATAAAATACGAGATTTAAATTAGATTTCGAATGACACTAGTTTAAAAATAACTGTTTACACCTCAAAACAAAAGGAATTTTGCATTATAACATTGAAATACTTTAGTATTTTAAAGTAATCATATTTAATACTAAGGACTTCTTGATTAACTGACTGGATTTATTTTAAAAACTCAAGGCAACCACAAAACGATTTTATTCAATTAATTTAATATTAATACAATTAAGAATGTTTAATCAATTGTTATATTTTTTAAATACTAATTAACTTTGGTCAAAAATATTATAAATTAAAAATGATGACGTTAAATATTCTTATCGAAATAAACTACTGTTGATAATTTAGTATTTAAATACTTAACCCTAAAAATAATAGCATATTATATTTATTTTGTAAAAGTAACACATATATTTCCCTCAGTGTACAACACACTGGCAAATTTCTCATGTAACGCTGACGTTAAAGTATTTATCACAATGACAAAATCAGTGAGGGGGCGTTATTCGTGGGCGGGGCGGAGACATTACTTTGGGGTTTAAATGTAACACATTTACAAATTGTTTACACACACACACACACAGGCAGATGGACACGCACAGCAGCCCACCCACACATACTCACCCAGACACACACACACACACAAGCTCAGCCTGGTGATAAATGATAACAAATTAGCGGTTTGTCTCTTAAGCGAAAAAGGGGGCACAAATACACACGCATATGCACACACACAAAGAGGAGCGATACCACAAAGTTACCGCAATGCAATAAATCACATCACCTGGGCACACACACACTCGCACCCGGCTCACACACACACGCAGCGGGGGTCTCACGCATAACAAAGCCAAGTTAAGCACTCTGTACAGCCCTTATTCGCTAAGATATTCCCCATTCCTCACTCCTCTGTTGCATTATTTCCTTATGAATAATCACAAATAACGAATAAATCAATAAGTATAACAACATTTTACAACTAAATTAAACATTTTATAAATAAAAAAATTTATTTAATTGTCCCATTGTCCACCCAATTAGCATGTATTCTTAAAATTAAGATTAATTATATGACAAGTAAAATTATTGTCATTAATTGTTTTTACTGATAATAAGAACGCAATTGTAAAATAAACATCTTCATACTGTTTTAAAACCTTTGTTTTAATTATTTAAATTTAAAAAAAAGCATTATATTTAATACAAAATAATAATACAAAACAAATAAATGTGCATGATTGAAATTGAAAATATTTAAATTAAAGTAGAAAATATTAGATATTACCTTTGAACATTTTAGGTCATTAGACAACGAATTTTATATTATAATTGTAGTTTAAATTCGTTAAAATAACTATAATTTTCAAATTAAATATTGTTTTATTTAAAATTAATAAAAATCGTGCTAGATAAAAAACACAGCAATAAATACTTTAATTGAATTTTTTGGACTTAGAATACTATGTTCTTTGTTATCGATTATTTCGAATTTGTGTCAATCAATTGAAATCATAATATTAAAAAATTGTATTGAATAATTTTATAAAACTTTTTTAAACCAAACAAAATTTAGTTTGGAATTTTTTTCACATGCAAATAACACAAAACTTTACATTTTAAACTGTGGGAACTTTGGGGATTTACTTGTAGAACTGTTTAATAATCTTATGAAAGATCTTATCATATATATTTTTTATTGTTATAAATATTTCATATTCCATGGTAAATACTTAAATAAACTTTAAAAAAAGACACTCAAATTTTGCCTCTTTTAGACCCTTGTATTAATGAATGTATGTTTATCTTGGCCCATCTTCACCATATCACGCATACGCAGTGTTAGCCATGATGGCATTTAATATTACTCCTAATTTGTTATAATTGAGGTACTTATACCAAACTCATCTGATTATTTATTTAATTTAAGCGTATCTGTTCTTAGATCCGCTCACCTTAAGATACCCCGATTTAGATATTTCAGCCCTGCCAATGCCCACTGTATAACGCATACGCAGTGTTATCCCAGTGAAACTCGCCTCAGTTGAGGCATGCATACGGCCGGAGGGAAATGGCGGGAATATGGCCAACAGCTGGGAGTTTTTCGGTGCGGGGAAGGGCAAACAAGTTACGGGTAACTGGAAACTGGGAGCTGAAAACTGGTAACGAGAGACCGTGGCACCGCATTTATGACTTGCAGCGAAGGAGTTGCTGGCATGCCACCTTATGGGGACCCCCGATTCTGGTCGGGATTCGGCTGCGCATACGGACACGGACACGGATTCAGATTCAGGTTCAGAATCCGGCTCACTTCGTTTCGGTGCTCTGGCTTTTTGCGCCGGGTGTTAAGTGGCGCTTGGGCATAATTCATGATGCACGGCGGCAGCTTTTTCCTGATTTCGCCTGCCGCTTTTCCTGCTGCTGGGAGCATTTTAATTATCATTTTGGTAACCGCGCGAAATTTAATGAGCTAGCCAGCGAAATTATGGCCAAACAACACACTCTTTTGCCGTTTTCGCCGGCGGGGCCAAGAGCTCCGACACCTAACCTCCCAGCATTTGCAGTTCGCCATTTTGGCCCCCCGACTTTCGCTGAACTTATTTCATTACATTTAAACTAGCCGCACGATATTTGCTTTACAGTTTTGCACTCTAATGAAGAAACTTTGTGGCCGGGTTCGCCCCCAATACCCCCCCCCCCCACCATTCGCTAGTGGGTGTACCCTTTTGGGGGTGGGAGTGTGTGGGGTGTGTGCATATTGGGGTCACCTTTATCCGGGCAGACTGTAAAGTCCTGGCGCCCGAAGTGTGGGAAATTCATTGAGCTGCTTATCTCCAGACTTAGTTTGTTTAATCTTAATAATTGCCTGGTGTGCAGAAGAATTGTGGTTTTACACAAAGGATCGGGGGTTATGTGGAGCACATTCGAAAAGCTGAGGGATATGCCACAATAATCTGGGCTAAAGATAGATATATAAACTAATGCCTTTGTGAAAATGAACAATTTGAATGCACACGAACTTATGGAGATACGGTGCCTTGAAATCGGAATACGGGGGAGAAATTAGGGGGCTTGGAAATTCAAATTGGGGTCACCTTTTCGGAATTGGAAACTGATCAAGATATAACCCATTACTCATTTCATTTCTCTTGCTTTCTATTAAGAAAATATTGCATTCTTGAATTGACATATGACAAAGATAATTTTGAATTAAGCAAAAGTTATAGGACTTATAAGTGCAAATCGGGGTCACCTTTTTGTAACTGTAAACTGATCAGAAATATGTACAAGGCATTTAATATATCTTATACCTTATTTTATTTATTTAAAATAAACTGCAACTTTTTTTGATTTTAGCAAAAGTTGTAGGACTTATAAGTGAAAATCGGGGTCACCTTTTTGAAACTCTAAGCTGATCAAGAAATCGATTTTAACTGTTAATCAAAAAATATTGCATTCTTGATTTGACATATGAACAATCCATTTAATATATTAAATTATTTATTTATATTATTAAAAATAAAATAATTGATATACGCAATACGATTAAAAAAGTATTTAAGAAAACAGAGAATAAATACAGGAGCTATATAAATTTTAAAACAATGAATTAAATATAAAGAACCTTTTTTAAATTAAGTCCTATTTAGGTATCTAATGAATACTAAACCCTTTCTCCACTCTTTATTAGGTGCTTAATTTTTAAGGCCGAAACCCGGAAACTATATAATAAGTAATAATAATAAAGGCACGGGCTATTTAAAGTATTCCCGCAATCTAATCCCCCCTTCTAAAGGCCCGGACATTTAATCACATAATCACTAGCAGCATGTTAATCAACATAATCAAGCAGAATGGCCATATATAATTTTAGCATGCATAAAGCGAGTATCCTGTTGGCTTAAACGGGCTTTTGAAGTGGTGGCCATAACCATAAAAAAAAAGTGGTGACAATGTGTGCGATTCCCAGGGAATAGCCGCGCCCACTCAGAAAATGCCATACATTCCGGATAAATGCGAGTGGGATGAAGGAAAACATGCACGATAATTTTAATTTCCTGTGCCAGCAGGTCGAATGCTTCATCAAATTTATGATGAAACTTCGAGCCGGGCTAACTCTGCACCACCAGACAGTCAGCCAGCCGCCCAAACCACCCAAAAAACCCACCCACAGCCACCCGAAACCACCCACGAGTTCATTGCTCAGTGGGGCGACGCATAAAAGCGCGCTTCACTTATTTCAATCAAATTACGGCCAATGAATATTGAACTATCGCCACACATAGCCCCCGCTTATATCTATATAACCATATATACATATATATATATATATAAATCTATATATATCGTACGCGAAAATAGTTTTTCGGTGGGTGGTGATAGTTATACATCCTTGCCAGCACACACACACACACACTCTCTGTAGAACAATTGCACGACGCCTGGAAAATTATCGAACAAAGTGTGTGCCTCGAACCCGGTACGAAATTCGATTAAAAAATTTCACTCGCATATTTACGCATATTGCATTCTATTTGCATACCAATACATATTTATGCATGTCGTAATATCCATCAAATATTTAAGCCCGTCCCGGTGGAAAAAAACAGTTAATCAAACGCAAAAAGGTCAATTCCATAGCGGGTCTATCGATAGCTTGGGTTTTTATGGTAAATATTACGTTGGCATCATTGCCTTTATTTTGATTTCTGTTGTGCTTTAATAAGAATAAAATAACATCAAATATGTGAAAATAAATGCCATACAAATATTTTTTTTTTTCAACAAAACTATTCCGATAACTTTTCCATACATTATGTTACAATTGAAATTTTTTTTCTAATTTCATAGTTTCGATCCTAAATTTTTTTTTATTAATATCGTTTTGTACAACTAAATTGAGTTAAAATTAAATATTTTCTTTTCGTTTCTTTTTACCATTATCTGAAAACTCATAATATTTGAATCAATTTATAGGAAAAAAAATTTTTATTTAGTCTTATAGTCTTATAGTCTTTTAGTTTTGAAGGTTTTCTAAACTAAATCCATCTTTTATCAAAACATATTTTCTTGTGGTATTTCAACTTAGGACAAATAAAAAAAAATATAGTGTAATTTATTTTAACAATGCCATAAATTTGTCCACTTTTGCGGCTCATTCACCCCACTGTGCCGGCCTGCTAACCGCTGCTGTCCAAATGGTTAGCCACTTTTTTGGGCCATGTTGTGTGTTCATTTGTCTGTGTGCAGCTGCATCGTTTGGCTTTTGCCGTTTGACTGAGCGCATAATAAAAATTGGCACATATTTTTGGTCTCAGTGTGGTGTCGTTGGTCCGGCTTTTGTCGTTGTAATTGTAACTGTTGCAGCCGCCGTGCGAATTTCACTTTTGCATATGTGTGTGTATCTGTATCTGGTGCAATTTGGCTCCTTTATTTTCGCCATTTTTCGCATTTTATTGAACGCTCACATGTGCATGCGTGGATATTCCGCTGGATACTTATGCATAAATTATGGCAATCGCAATGCGTTGACTGTCAGTTGGCCAGCGAGCGCGAAATGTGTCCGAATAAGTGCAAAAAAAAAGAGAAAGGGGACAAAAAATAAAGGAAAGCTGAAGAAATTGCAACCGCCATAGCAAACGGGAAATAATGAAAAGTAAAGAAAAGGAAAGAAATGCCAAGCCGCAAGGAAGATGGCCGGTTCCGACCACCAGAGGTCGCCACCTGACAAACAACGGGCAGAAAAAAAAGAAACATCTTCAAGACGTACTATAAAGACCCTTATCAATTAATTCCTACTCAGATTTAATTTCTTAAGCCATAAATTTAATAAATATATTTTTTTCTTATGGTTTTTCTTGAATTTGTGCAGTTTTTTTGTTGATTTTTAGAACCATTGGAAACATAGTCTTTAAATATAACTCATTACAGGCATATAACTCATTACAGAATAAATCTAAAAAACGTGCGCTATTTGTCTGAAAATAATATTTTTATATTCTTCCAATTTAGTTTTATAAGACTTCAATTTCACACAGACTTCATTTTTCGTAATAATGGTTTGTAATTCTTGACTTTTGTACAATAATATCCTTGGTAAGGGCATCGAATATCAAGCGGAAGTGCAAAATAAAATGCAAAAAGCAGAAGACGAAAACATATCCGTCGACGCAATTAAATTGCACAAACACACAGACAGCACTTTTTGCGATGGTATTGGTGCGAAAGGAGCGCCGTATCCTGAAGTCTCCTTTCACTGTCCTTGTCATTTTACCGCGTTCCATTTATTGTTTATTGCTGTCTAGAGATCCTTTTTCTTCAATGGTGGAAGAACATTAAAACTTAAATTAATGGAGTATGAATTAGTATTATGAAACAGAACACAAGGTCCTAAGTACTTTTTTAGATATTACTTAGTATCCTTAATTAAAACTTTCTTAAAATCCGGGTAAGGGTTATTTAAATGAATTATTTAAAAGGTTTTAAGCAAGTTGTAGTTAATAGGAACATATAATTATCATTTTAATTTATTTCATGGGATATAAATACTTTTTTTTGTAAGATATTACACAGTAGATCTCCAAGAAGTAATATTTTTAATGTTGGTATTTATTCAACTTGGTTCTAGAACTGATTTTTAAAATAATTCATAGTCCTGGATGAATGAGATCCATTTTCTTCATATCCGTAGTCATATTTCTAGGCTTAACAGGTCAGTAAGAACCCAATAATAATAAAATAAGAAAGAACCCCTCGCATGCTGGAAGGCATAATATTTCCCGAAAATCGCTTAGTATATATATATAAATTGGCCAAGTGTAGCCTGGATATTGTAAGGCATATCTAGAGATTTTAAGGGAGAGTCAGTCAACATGTACTGGTTGATCCGATGGAACCAGTTCCTTGTGTTCCCGCATTGGTTGTTTGCTGTTTGTCTGACTGAGTGACGGCTACTGTCCGGATGGCCTGATGTCCTTATGTCCGTGTCTGTCTGCCAAATGCACTGCGAGGACGGGAAATCAAAGGGCGGGCCAAAAGGAAAAGCATCGACCCGGCAACCTAACAACCCAGCAACCCAGCAACCCAACAACCCAACAACCCATCGACCCACTGACGTTGCCTTCAGTTGGATTTCACTTGCAGTAAGTGCTTCCTTCTCCGTCACCGAGGCCGACTCAACAATCCCGACTCCACAGACCCGACTCCCGATCCCAGAGTCCATATTCCGTAGTCCATAGTCCGTAGTACGGACATGTCTTCTGCTCCGACGTCTGGCATCGGGCAAACCACTTTGTGCCTTCACCTTCGTGTCACTCAAATTAAAAACAGAATAAAAAAAATGGAAGTCGGAATGCATACAAAAGTGAAGCTCAGTTCGTGTCACATACGCCGTTCTCTGTTCTACACTCAAAAAAAATAATTGAAATCGATATAATGATGAAAAATAAAAAAATACTAAGTTCCAGTCAAAACAAATCACTTAAAAGATTTTAACACCAACTGAAGCTATAAAATTGGGAGAAAAGCCTTAAGATAATATATATCAAATAAATAATAATCACAATATAAATCGTATATGTTTTATTAGATATATTATAACAATAGGTATAAAACCTTAAAGTTCCCTATGTTTTCTGGGCTTAGAACCTACTTTAAGGTTAACATGTGGCCCTTAAAGGATACATTGAAGCAAAAAGACTTTGAAATCATTTTCCAAAAATGATATACTGGGTTTTATAGTATTTTAAAAAGAAAGTTGTTTATACCTTATGTAGAACAAGGGTGCTTTACGGTTAAGATTCTGGCTAAGGAAACGTGTTTAATTTTAATAATAAATCTGGTAAATTTAATTTAAGTTTTATGGGTTCAATGCTTTAAAAAATATATTCACTTTTTTAAAAATATATAGAGGCTTGCTTTTCTACTAATTCATAACGGAAACATATTTTTTTGAGTGTAACATTTGTATGGCTCCGCGCTTTCGCCGCTTTAATCATGATCTGGGCGCGGCTTTACTTTTACCGTTTGACCCAAACCAAAACCCCATACCATCCCATCCCATCCCATCGCATACCCAATTCCGAACCCGTCTCCAAAACGCCAGTGAGCTTGGCCTATGTCCTGTTTGTTCCTGCTGCATGTTTGCGGATTCCATGCATGCGAGTGTCCTATTGCGCCTCGCATGTCCTTGCAGCTCATCCTGCCCATGCCGCATTTGTACTTGTCGGAGCTGAGGACTTGGCCGTTTTGCGGGATGATCCGGAAACTTATTAGTTGACTCATATTACCCAGATTAAGTCGCTTTAAGTTTTATGCCGTATTTTCTGAGACTCTGAGTATTCTACCCAAAGCAAATATATTTAACAGACTTTAAAGGCCTAAGAGTACTAGCAGTAGAATTTTCTAAATAGTAGATGACCATGCTATAATATTAAAAGCACTTATAATGGTTATAAATTTATATTTATGGTCTATGGTCCTGGCAGCTAAAAGTTCCTTTGTTAGTTTAGATTATAATAAATAAAATAAATTAATATTTAAGTTCCTTTGTTAGTTTATTTTATAATAAATGAAATATTTAAATATTTATTTATTAAAAATAGAAAATGATACAATTGGTTAAAGACCTATGTTCTATATGACTTTGTATAATATAAAGTGGGTATAACAATTATTTAAAATAATAAAATATTGTATCAGCTTTCTTACACGTTAAGCTTCAAATGTATTAATTTTAAAGCAGGATATTCAGTAATTTAAGCCATGTTTTAATACAAAGGAGCTTAACAAAAAGAAAGGATAAAAAACGTTTGATTGCAAAATATTTTTATGAATATGTTGCATTATTTATAAATACATTTTCCTACCTCGATTAATGAAAAAGAAGTTAAATCTTCTTTCTGAATTAAAGAAATGTATATAAAAAATGGCAGAATTTTTTGTCATACAATTAAATGACAGCTTAAACCAACTTTTCCGCTGCAAATGTCACAATTTTTGGCTCCCGATTTCCGGCAGCACTGCCGGCATTTTTAACTCCGTTGGCTCCGTTTGGTTTTTGGCCCCGCTTCGGTCGCCGGACTCGGTTTTATTCACCATGGCAGCAAATTATTTTTAATTATCGCCATAGCTGTCCGCCATGTGTCCCCCCCGTCCATTTGTCCAGTGTCCACTGTACACAGTCGGCTGTCACTGCCGCTGACGCTGACCGCTCTGCCCAGAGCAAAACGAACGCAAAAGCTTGAAAACTGAAAATAAAACTGAAAACGCGAACAAACGAAAAGGAACCGCAGGCAATTTTCAGGACACCTCCCACGACAGGTGCACAACAAAATAAGGCTTATCGGCCTGGTTCTGAATCAGGTGTAGTTTTTGGGTAGCGATTCTGCGGCAAATTTAGTTACCAACTTTTTGGGGGAATAAACGTCGACAGCGGACAGATATGACTTTGATAATTATCTGTTTGAAAGAAGTTTTGAGATATATACTCGTAGAAAAATCCTAGGATTTAAAAAATATATTCTCAAGATACTACTTTCTTAATAGGTATTAATTGAACCACTAAGTTATGCAAATTAAATATTAAAATGTCTAAAGACAAGTTAAAATGATTTAATTTTAGTAGCCAATTTCACTATAACTCTATAAATATAAAGCTAATCCTAAAACCCTCACCCTAATTAACTTATAGCTAAATCCACTTAATGGCACTATTAAAATGTCTTATCAAACGATTTTTTTAATCTATAAACTGATTAGCTCAGCGCTTCTTAGTAAGTTGTATCTTAGAATGACATTACATATATAAGAATTGCATTTATACTTCTTCTGTCGCTTTCCAACGAATATAAAGAAAAAAATAGGGCTTAAATGGTATTGATTAGGGAAAGTAAAAACATTTTAACTTAATATTTGAGGTATGGTATCGAAAAATATCAAGCATTTATTGTTCTATATCATTTTTAATGAACTCAAAGAGTTAGCATATTTTATTAATCAACTGGGCAACTGACTAGCATATTCATAAAACCATTATGTTGATCAAACAGTTAAGCCATTTAGTATTATTATAAACATTATGCTAACAAGATACATTTTCTATTTATATTACCATTTAGCACAAATAATGGCATTTCAATTTCCCATATTGGAAAACTTTCTCAATGTGGAAGTGGAAGAAAGTCAAGCAGTGGAAGTCATGAAAAGTGAAAATGCGAATGGGGATTTTCCCCACTGAATTCGAAAGTGCGAAGGAGCCGCTGCGAGTGGTAATGTAAGCATCACAAAACATTTATGAGACCCACAAGAACACCGCACACACACTGGCACACAAGCACACACAGATACACACACACACTGGCAAATAAACACACCCACACAGGAAGAACTCGCCTAGACACCGACCAACTGGTTATCCCTTTAGGAAATCAACTAAGCATTTTAATTAACTTTGCCCAAAAACGGAACCGAAACAGAGAAAAACGTATAAACTAAAAAAAAAAGGAAAACAAAAAGAAAAGCCAAAAAACAGGAAAAACAAAGGGGAAAAGCCCCAAAGAAGAAGGAGACAACTAGCAACTGAAAATATGACCAAAAGCCGCAAAACTAAAGTTAAAGCCGATGCCAAAGGATGGGAAAATTTTGGGTGGTGGAGGTGGGAAAATGCATGGGGATATCATGATAATTTACTGAAAGCGCAACCATTTGTACACAGATACAGATACAAAGATACTCACCCACACACACACACACACACCAGCCGACTGACACGCACACACATACAATCAATATTAAATTTCCGCTTGCCACATCTTTATTTGCTTTTTGTTGTTGGCCAAACAAAGGCGGCGGAGGTCAGAGGGCAAGTGCCATCACATGCCCTTGCACCCCAAACCCCCCTCCCCCTGAAGTACACACACACACACACACATCTACACCCCCTGGAGTGTAACGTGAGCAAAGTGCAACTAATTTCGAAAAGGCAAATTTTATTATATTTTTAGCCCACATATACATGGCAGTGGCAAAACGAGGAGTATTCCCAAATGCAAATCTAAACTGCCTCTGGCCCATAACACAGAAACAGAGTGAAAAATAAATGTAATAATACAAAAATATATTATTCTTTCCATCTATAATTGGTTTATAATCGTTGATTGAACGTAATTCAATTTATAAAATATTTAATTTGTAAAGTCATGTATAATAAGCAGGCTTATTTATTAATTAGGTGTTTAATATGTACTCCTTTTGAATGATGAAAAGTTATAAGATATATATCAAATATATTCAAATATATATATTATAATTATAATTAACAAGACCCTGAATTTTCAACTTTAATGTAGAGATACTTAAATGCCTTAAATTATTATTTAGAATAATATAAAAAGAGACTTATTTATTAGTTAGGTTTTTATAATAACATCCATTTAAATAATGAATCGTTGTAAAATATATATTATGTATACTCAAATATATATATTATAATTATAATTAACACAAACCTGATTTTTCCATTTAAATGTAGAGACAATTTAATGCCTTAAAAATATTATTAGGAATTTAAGTCACTTTAAATATGTTGATTTAAATAATTTTGCAAACATGCAATAAAATACTTTATAAAAATTATTATTTATAAAGATAAAATTCCACCCACAATGACTGTGTTTCATCCTTAATTTAATACCATACCTAGAAAACCCCTAAATATTTTTCTCAGTGCAGACACACATTGAAGGTGATGCACACACTGAGCAGAAATGAAAAAGGGGCAAGGCGAGCGAGAGAGAAAGTTTGCCAACTCAAGTTGAGGCCGATGATGAAGAGTTCAACGTAAAACTTTCATTTTATTTACCATGAGTTGGCAGGAAAATTGCTGGCAAAAACTGGAACCCCAATGATTAATAAACAACCAACAAACGGAAGGGGAGTTTTGCAAAAAAAAAAACAGAAAAAAAAGGAAAACAAGCAAACGTATTGATGGCATGCAAAAATCAAGCAATGCTGCCAAATTGCTGCTAAACCATAAAAACTATCAAAAAATGGTCAAATATCAATAGTATCCTCACAAATTGGACAAGCAAAAAATTGAAAAATATTTCGTTGAAAGAAATGCATTCGGTTAAGTCAGCCAGCCACTTTATATGGACAAAGCTGTTTTTTCTTTTTAAAAATCAATTAGCAAACAGCTTTATTTTTAGCTTTACCCAATCTATTTGAAAGTCAAAGATACATTTTACAAATTATTAAAAGGATATTTTATGTACAGTAAGATTTAATAGTTATTACTGTATTATTACCAGAATTTAGAAGATGAACTTAAATTAGAAAATAAGAAAAATGGAATGTAAGCAATAAAAGCTAAACACTTAGTTTAAAGCTAGAAAGACTTAAAGAGAAAAAATTAAATTTTTTGAATAAATCTGTCTTTATTCTAAAATTTTTGTTTTAGAATAAATCTCTCTTTATTCTAAAATTTTTATTTTTCTCTTAAAAATTTTATAAGTATATATTTTTTTCCATAAAAATCGAAGATAGCCAATACTTAATAATTTTAATTATTTCATTTAAATATTTGTATAACTTAATAATTGTTTTTGGACTACAATTTTATTAAGAAAATTAGTCAGAATTTATAAATTTATTTGAAAGCAAGGAAAATTTAGTATTTATAAAAATTAAATGATTGCTTTTTTAAAAACCAAGGATAAAAATAAGAAAGAATTTAATTATTATATTAATTCTTTTAACTATTTCCTTAAGCTTATAATTATTTTTGAATTGTAATTTAAATTAGAAGTTGGCCACACAAGCCAGCAACTTATTTTAAAGTCGGAAAAATTAAATTTTTATAAAAATTTAATGAAACCGACTTGCAATTTTTTTTCACAGTTAAGTATAGCATACTTTTTCGCTAGAGTGCCTTTGACCCAGTTGATCCTGGCTGGTAACAGAAATATTAACTTGAGCAATTTAATCCTTGCTCATGTGAGTGTCCCCTGTCGCCTCACCCCCCTCCCCCTCTGACGACGCCCCTGCTTACCCCCCTCGAAACTGCCGCCTCTGTCAGGCTTAAACTGCAGTCATAACAATAAATTTCATTTGCACGTTTCGACTTGGCCTGGAACTCTTGGCTCCTTGACTCCTTTACTTGCACTTCGTCCTGCCGGTTTTCCCCAGCTCCTCTTTTTCTTCTTCTTCTTGAGCTGGGGGTCCTTCTTGGAGTGCTGCTGGCTCTTCCTCTTCTTCTTCGGGGGTCCTTGTTGTTGGCTGTTTTGGTTGGCTGAGCTTGAATTTGACATAATTTCCCATGGCCAAGTGTCGTAAAGCTTTCACAGCAAAAACATTTTTTGTTGCCCGGAATTACTTTATGATTTATACACTTTGCGATATTGATACAGCAATGCCCCCCCCCCTCTCAGAAACTTGATATTTTGCTATTTTGAATGCAATACCCCCCAATAGATAAGCCCTCGTCCTTTGAGCCACCACACTTCACTCGCAGTGCAAATTGCATTTTTTGACACTTGACAGCGCCAATTTGACTGCCAGAATTTTCAATTACCCTCTGCGGAAAGCGTGTTTCGCTTTCGTTCTCGTTTTCGATTTTATTTAATTCTTTTTTTTTTTTTGTGCCTCTTTTTTGACTGGCTGGAAATTAAGTTATCTGTTTTGGATTTTGAGTCGGCCTGATTCGAAGTTTTGTGTGCAACGTTTGGCGTATGTGCCACATATTTCAAATGCATTTGGCGCCGGCGAAAATGAATTGAATTTGTTGCGCGCCGGCGAGAGGAATCGATTTCACATAGTGTATTGAACGCAGTCATCTATACGCAGAATAAAACCAAAATCAACTTTACGAATTCAATTCACAAGATAACTATAAATGGAAAGGAAATAAAATCAATCAGTAGTCAAATAGTACGTATATTTCATAAAGAGAATGAAAAAAGAACTATCTTGATGGTACTAAAAACTAAAACTGAATAGATGGTTAAATATGTATGTTTATAATGGCAGAATAAAATAGATATATTTTGTATTATGTTATATAAATGTTGTATGTATATGTATAGTTATGTATATAAAACTATTTCTGTAATTTGTATTATGATAATAAATCATAGTTTGAGAAACAAATAAAAGTCTGTATGATATGAAATAATAAATTATATTAAAAGTTGGCAATTTAATTTATACCATTTAGAAAAAGATATAAAAAGCTATGTTTTTGCTCCTTAAATCTTAAAACATATCTGCTAGATACAAAAATATAAGTTTATTATGCCTGAATAAAATATTTATATTTTAAATTATCTTATTTAAAGATTTTATGTATATATGTAGTTATGTATATAAAATTAGTTCTGTACTTTGTTTGTTTTAGTTTGTACTTTGATAATAAAGTATATTTTGTGAAACAAATTAAAGTCTGTGAGATATGAAGAAATAAATTGAATTTAAAGTTGGCAATTTAATTTCTACAATTTACACAAAGAAATAAAAAGCTATGTTGTTGTTCCTTAAATCTGAAATCTAATCTTCCAGATAAAAACTATATGTTTATAGTGCAAGAAAAAAATAGCTATATATTATATTATATTATATAAATAATTTATATAGAAATATAAAAATGTTACTGTTATATATTTTATAATATTTTTAATTTTTAAGTAAAAATTTAAGTCTTTGTGACATGAATAAAAATAAATAAAATTTTAATAGGGGAATTTTATATATTTCATAAAGAGAAAGAAATAAAAATCTTTATTTGATGTTTCTAAAATCTATAATGGAACTCTTAAAATATAATATAAGTCTACTGGTGCGTAAAGAACATACTTTTTTTATTGTATTTATGGTTTAAAATATAGTATCATATATAAAATATATCAAACATAAACCAATATAGCATATTCTTAGAAATCACAAACTAAAAAGACATAAAAGTCCGTGTGACATGATATAATAAATGAAATTTAAAGTTAGCAAGTAAATAAAAAATAAGAGACGCTTGCCAAGTTGGGCGATAAATTCAAATGAAATCCCGCTGGAAATGTTTTTGGGGGCAGTTAGGACTTTCTTGCCGAGCATATCGATGGCATACTATTTGCATTCGGCTCCTTTCATATTCACTTTGTTCGGCCAACTTTAACTTCTGGCCATCGCAATCGCAATCGCCATCGCCTTTTGGCCTGTGCTTTTGGCCAGTTTTGGATAAGTAAAGGCGGCAAGTGTTTGTTCCTCTTTGGTCTGGGCCATTTCCACTTTTTCGCATCTGGCGCTGTCACTGCTTTGCGCTTTCATTCTGCCATTTCTATCTTTTTTTTTCTATTTTTCCCCTTTTATTTTCTTGTATTTTCCTATTTTTTTTTTTTTTTGCATAGTTCAAGTCATGTGGCCCAAAAAAGGGTGGGTACACGGAATGAGTTGTTTGCCAACTATTTTGTAGGTTATTAGGGCGTAACGCGCTGGCTCATACCCATACATTCATGCTTTCCTATAGACAGACAGTAACGCCCTCGCACACACATGCACACTGAAAAAAATACTGGACTTAGCATAGAAACCATCTTCATTTCTCATTTTAAATGCATATTAATGGTGCTGGAATCGCCATCAAATATATAAATGATATTTGTATCATAAAAGGAATATTAAAATATATTTGTTTATTTTTGATAATTTTAAATTACTATAGTTATTATATAGTATAAATTTATTTAGAAGAGCTATTTTTAAATTAATTAAAAACCAATTGATCACTTGAAAATATTTTTTTACCAGTTGAAAATTTGTTTAATAACATAAAAAAAATAATATCATTTTGCCACTAGTCACACTTTTTTCTTTATGTGCGCACTATATGTAGAATAGTGTTTTGGGGATTTTCTGGGTGGACTAGTGGGCGGCATTGTGGAGACATAAACACGGATTTAAGTTTCCAAAAATCTGGCATTGTTTTAGTTGTTTGCTAAGGCAGCTGCATTTGCATTCGCATTCGGACCGTCTCTTTCGGGGGCTTTGCCCCAATGGATATGGCACATGACTTTATCCAAAACTATTTTTGTTCGGCCCAATAGCAGTAGGATCCAGAATTAAATCAGACTCCATGTTGGCCAGAAATGTATAGTCTTTGAAAAAGGTTTAATTATAAGAATTCCTGTTTTTCTGTTCAAGTTTTAAAAATCATTGAACCAAGAACGTTAAAATAATAAACGTACACTCAGATGATAATGTTGTGATTATATTACAATTTATAAGCTATTTGATGTTAAGCTAGGTGTAGATTTTAAATCTAGAAATGGTATGGATGAGAAATCCGTTAATAAACTTAAATTCGTTAATAAAAAACCCAACGAAACCTAAATAATCGACATTTTTAATAAAGAGCTTCGAGTTGCTGTGTTTGGATTAAGAACTTTTCTCAAAGTACGTATTTGGGTAATCACTCTTGAAAGACCTTCTCCCCTTAAAAGCGATTAATAACCAAAGATTAATGCGAATTTTGTCAACTTGTGGCCTTTAAGTCTTACACTTGGCCACCCTCTTGGAGGAAAGTTTCTTTTTAACACTATCCTTTCCACGAGTTCATTTGTTGCCAAAGGAAAATCCAGCAAATTAGCGAAGGGCATTGTCCGACTTTTCCATCATTTCCCCGCTCCTTCCCCCCTTTTTTCCTGGGAGCAAACGAACCAACAAGCCAGAAACCCTCCGTCCATCGATGCTTATCGAGTGGGAGGCCCCTTTTCCAGAAACAAAACAGAAAAAAATAAGGAAAAAAACACAAAAGCCTGCGACTGGGGCCAAAGTTGGCCGGCTTCTCTGTTTAAAGCGGATTTGATGCTGAATATTATTTATGGGGATGCCTTTTATTTCCAGACCGAGGGACCCTCAAGAGCCCTGGCCCCAGAATGTCTGTGTCCATGTGTGCGGTTTTTGAAAATATTTGCCAACATTCTTCGGGTATTTAAACAAAGATTTATTTTATATTTATATCGTGTGTGTGTGTGTCCTGTCCTGTGAGTGGGAAGAATGCGGGTGTTCGGATGTTGTATATCCCGTCTAAAACGAGAAACGGACAGCGAGCAGAGGAAAAACGGACAAACGGAAATTGCAAGTAGAGCGTTGAATCCTTTTTGCTTCAACACGTCCCCCAACTCGCATGTGTCTATCTGTTGGCCATTGTTCGAGGATTTGTTTGGGACTTGTTTCATATTTTACGATAACTCCATTTATTGCGGCTCCTTCAACGTTTCGGGTCTTTAAACATGAAATAGGGTTATCAGTTAGTGGAGCATGTCCACTTTGGTTGGCCATTAGGTGGGCGGCATGAGAAGCGCCGAGGAGGGCGCTATCAATCATACGCACCGTGGGCGGGCGACAGGCTTAATTGATGCGACAGCTGCAATGTGCATATTTTGTCTATTAATTTGTGTTTATGCATAATTGGGATTAATTATGCATAATCGTGATTAACAGCCAAAATGCAAATGGCCTGTCATAATTAGCCCGCCCACACGAGTGCCGCCCATCTCAGCCGAAAAATCCCCACTGCAACTCCACCACCCCTTAGGGATTTCCCTCTTTCTTTCAATGTGTCGGTGTATTGGATATTTACGACCTTTACACGTGACCCCGAATGCGTATAATTTTATCTTCCACAGAACACACACACACACACGAACGAGCGGGGAATTCATAGATAAATTGCGGGAGAACGCAGATATTTTGATATTTTGACCAGCTGCCTGTCGTTTCGCATTTTCGCTGATTACATTGGGGACTTGGCCCATTCAATGCATTTATTTCAAACTTTCCTGCTGCGGTTTATCTCGTGAATTTCCGCTTTATTTTGCGGCAAAATCCTTTAATACTCTTGAAGTTGAGCTTTGGCTTGCCTCTATGAATTTTAAAGTTTTTACTACTTATTAAATTTAGTAATTTATACAGAGAGTTGATTACTGTTAGGTTATTTTTATGATTAATAAAATATAAATTAATTTCGCCATTTTATTAGTTATATATTGTAAAGTTGTTATGAAGTTAATTCAATTTATCTGGAAGTTCAATATAATTCTTACTATGTTTTGTGGTTTTTCTTTATTTAATATTTAGTTATTAAAATTAAGAATTTGATATCAAAATATCTCTCTATTTCTATATCTATGATGTTTTTCACGGCTAATAAAATGTAAATTTTTTTCGGAATATGATTTATGATACATGTAATCTTTTCTAAGTTTAAAATAAATTATTCAAATTTTATTTGCGGGTTCTACTTACTGAACATGTTTTTTCTTTGCTAGATTAATTAAATCATGGGCTTAAAATAAAAACATCCTCTACCTCGTGAATTTTCGATTTGTGCTGTTGTTACACACAATTTTTGGAGTCGTTACCAATTATAATTAAATTCAATTATTTAATACAGAAATTAGAACCCAATTTGTTGATTACGCAAAGATAAAACAGATTATTTTTGAATTTTTATTATTGATGTACTCTTTGTAAAGTTGTCATGAACTCAATTTCCTTTTAGATGTAGGTTTTTCCGACTGAACTGGTTTTTTCCTGCCAGTATAACTAGATCAAGGGCTTGTGACTACATTCCTTCGATAAACTCACCGATTAGCTTTGATAACTGCCGTCAACCTACTTTCCCTGGCACTCACTCCCCATTTCCTTTTCAGCTGGCCCCAGCCCAAGTAAACAAACTTCTGGCACCCGAGTAGAAGATTTTGGGGATTTCAGATGGGGGACAAACAACTTTTCTACCCCCCCGAAAAACATTATCCAGAGAGAAACCGAAAAATTAGCGACCCTTTTTAGCCGTTTATCTCGGTTTTTATTTGGCCAAGCGCTTTTGGCACAGCGCTCTCTGCGTTTTTCCGTAATTTTGTTTATTAAAAGTTGGCTGACCCCTCTTACTGGGATTTTCCTTGGCCCCCTTGCTGCGCTTTTCCCGCTGGCTGGGAAATTAATTTTTCTGAATTTCGTACAATTTTCGGGGTTTGCCAAATGTCATTAGTTTGCTGTTTGGCAGCCAGCTCGGAGACATAGTTAAATTAGCTAAACATTGCGGTGGGTGGTTGCGAAAATGGGGCGGAGAAGTTCTGTGTGTCTGCAGAGGAGGGGGGAAAATCGGTAGGAAAAATCACCAACTGAGTTTCCCTTTTGCACTTCACTACACTCCAAAAAGGCGAGCAAACTTTTCGCATAAAAATTTAGATAATGTTTTTGGGGGGGGGATAGAATGGTTTTGGAGAAATGGGTGTCGGATACAGAGAGTTCTTTTCAAAATGCACTTAATGGATTCTGGTGTGTTGCCCAAGTGGGCGTGGCCACAATGCGGTTGGTACGCCCTTGCCAAAAATTTGATTTGGCTACAAAGGAATTTGCGGGCTGCGCTGGAATTTGTTGAGATGTTGTGGCAATGATGGAAAATTTGCATGTTCATGTTTCCCAGCATTTTTGGACAGTCAATCAGTGTGGCCGCCATGGATGAGGTCACTCAGAAATTAATTAAGGGCAGTGCGGATTTTCAAAGCCAGTTATGAAATTTATCAAAATTATGCAGCAATATTTAATTTAAAATATGACAGAGGCAACTTATCTTCCCATTTTATTTTGTCAGTCATAACAACATTGAAACAAAGTATATTTCTGAATAACATGCTAATTTATTTATTTAAACAGACAACTTAAGTGAGATGTTTTTGACACATTGAGGTCAAGCCTCAGCTTACACTTAAAGAAAATCTAACACAAATTTAAGGAAAAAAAACTTCACACTGCAAAATATAAAGAAATGGTAAAAATGCAATACATTTGCCGTTCTTTTTATGGGTCACATTTTTAATATACCTGAAATTTATTTTTAAGTATATATTCGGTAAATAAGTAAGCACGAGTATCAGGTTTTGGCCGAACAAAAATATTATCCGATTGACTTAATTTTTTGCATTTAATACTCTGAAGCCTCTACTTTTAAAATGCATTTTTTAAAAAATACATATTTTTTAATTTCTTAAAAATTAAATTTTAAAGAAATGTTTATATACAGAATTTAAATGTATTAAATGTATAAATTTCAATATTTACAACATAATCAATATTTAAAACTTTTATAAATTATAATAAAAATGGTAAATCAAAACGAAAGAACATTTTTTAAACCATGTAATTTTTTTTGTTGAATAACTTAATTGAATAATCTTTAACAATTAAGAAACTCTTGTTTAAAAATGTTTTAAAATAAAACTAGTTGATTTAACATTTATTTATATTTTATACGGCTAGTGTTACTCAAATTAATATATCACATAGCTATCATCTGCAAAAAAACCAAGTTTATTGTATATCTAATCCGTTCATCTACAAGAATCTCTCCGTTCTTCCTCGCAGTTTTTTAGTGGCCCAATCTAATCCAGTGGACTGGGCGCCAATCGTTCCCTTCATCTCTGACTCAATACAACTCAAATAGAGCCAACAGGAAGCCAAATGTCAAAACAATATAGCATTGGCCAACACTGCTCAATCGGCCAGACTTTGCACAGCTCTTCGGGAAGCTCGAAGAAACTCAAGGAAACTCGAGGAAACTCGAGGAAAATCAGGGAGAATCGGGGACGAACTCGAATGGCACTCGAAGGAGCCAACAGGACAAGGGCTGGTGTGAAGGGGCTGCGTCACTTATCAACCATTTATAAACAATAAGCGAATATAAACAAGAAACTTTGAGCCAGCTAACGTCAAAATGCATTACATCGAGACCCAGGAATCGAAGCTGGGGGGAAAAGCTCAGATAAATGGCTGAAATATGGCAAGCAAAATGGTCGAAGGGTGCGCAAATTGACGGGAAAGCGGAAATGGCGGGAAAAGGCGGGAAAAGATGGCAAAATTGCGGGCTAGCTCCAAACATGTCAATGTGAAAAGTTCTTTTCTTGTATATTTGGCTCCCTCTTTCTGTGATTTCTCCAAAGTTGTTTCCCTTATTGCAACTTATCGCTGTGAAGCTCGCAAAAAAAACAGGAAAATGGGAAAAGAAAAACCAAAAAATAAAGCAGGGAAAACTTTTTCACGTTGATGTTTTGTTTACGAAATATGAAAGGGAAACGTATGGCCCAGAAAGGTGGCAAATAAAATGCCGAGATGGGGGTGTTTGGGAAAGGGGGTGTGGCATATGGCCAAAATGGTTGGCAAGTTGGCCAAAAGGGGCTGCCAAGTTGGCTTAGCGAAAGGACGACATTGTGTGCGCTTCTATATCAAAACGTATTTCATGCACATTAGTTGCGCTTTTATGAACTTGAAGTTGTCATTGCCCAGCGACCCAAAACAAAACTTAATGTTCGTTTGTCTTCCACAACACTCGGATAAACTTTTGGAAAATGATTCTAGAAACGTAGCAAGTTTGAAAAACTTATAAATTTACTTTCGGGAAGAAAAAGGAAACGTAAAAAAGAAAATCACTTGTTTGGAGAAAGATACCCGTTCGCTATTCCAGCTTTAACACATTTCTTTTCGGTCTGAGTTCCCTTAAATCCCTAAATTTGTAGTACACCTAACTCTGCTTTTTACCAAATTCTGAGTTTCAGATTTGTTTCTAAGAAGTAATCCTAAAAAGTAGAATGCGATTAGCACAGTTTTAAATGCATCCAATTTTACAACCCTGTCAAATAATATTTTAAGTATAAAATAAACACTCCTACTTACAAATTTCTAAGTTTAAAAATTGTTTCTAAGAAGTAATCCCAAAAAAATTAAATGAAATTTGCACAGTTTAAAATTTATCCATTTTTAAAGCTCTGTCTAATAATATTTTAAATATAAAAAGGCAGTATAAGATCTTATTGCTTATTAAAAAAATCACTTGATTTTCAAAATCACTTTAAAAGGTGTCTAAAAGTATGCTCTTTAAAACTCATTTGAACTTCCGCTTACAAATTTTTTGTTGCATACTTTTAGACTGCCTTATAAGAGTTTGCAAGTCCATAGTAATTTTTTGTGGCACGTTTTCTAATAACTTAAATATTCTTCATTGTTTTTTAAGTTCTTCGTTGTATTACATGCTTTTTCTCTGAGTGCAGAGTGGCTGGATCCCCTTTTTGATGTGCCTTCGCTGCCGTTCGTCCTTGTCTTGTCTCGCAGCTGCAAATGACAAGAATTTGTTGCTACTTCGTGGCATGTAAATATTAACTTTAAACAGAATGCGACAGGCCACGCAGCCACGCCCACTTTCTTCGGTTAGATAAAACTTTTTTCGCCCCGCAAAATTTCTCGCAGAGCGAAACAATTTTTTGTTCAACTTTATGAACACCCCCCCCCCCTGAAGTTCAGTTCAGTTCAGTTCCACTTGTTCGTATCGCTCTGCTCCTGGTTTAATCCGCCAACTTTTGCAGGACGAAAAAGGGGGGTTTCAGGAGGCAACGGATTTCGTTGCGGCAAGTTGCAAGTTTTGTAATTGTTGGCGATTGCAGTCACATCCAGCTTATGGACACCCGGCAAAACTGAGACGCTTCATTAGGACGACGTTATGACACTTTGCCCTATCAGAAAGTCTGTTACCAACCAGTCAGCCAGCCAGCCAGCCAGCCAGCCAAGCCCTTAACCCTCGACGACCAGCAGGGCAGACAGAGACCCCAAACCCCAAACCCCGAACTCCGTGCACTGTTAACGCTCTGCTGCACGTGCCAACGTTGCGTATGATTGATGAACTGGGCGGAGGCGGTCGGAGATGGCCATAACGGCCATAACAATAACAGGCAAGGACACTCGACTGCGTGAGTTGTGTGCCAACGGCGAAAAGGACGCGAAAAGGGCACTGTGCAAAAAATATATGCGATCTGCCAATCCAATTTGAGAAGCTGTCATAAAGGCAAGCCCTCTCTTAAACGTTTAAAATTCGGCTTACGATATAGTAACTTTTCTTCATGAATTTAAAACAAGAAGTATAATAAACCCTTGCAGAACCCAAAAAAATTATAAATAATTAGAATTAAATTAAATTAAGAGGAAAACGTGGTAGCAGCCGAAAAAAATAAAAATAGTTTAAATTAAATTTAATAGTTTAATTGTTTTAATAAAATTAAATTAAGCAAACTTTAAATCTTAGGTAACAAGAACTTTTAAAAAAAACCTTGTAGCTCCCGAAAAAATTATAAATACTTTAAATTAAGTAAAATAAAAATAATTTTAATACTCAGGTTACAAGAATTGTAAAAAGAAACCTTTTTAGCACACGGATTATAAAAAAAATAATTAAAATGAGATTCAATTTAGGTAAGTTTATTTGTTTGGTTACAAAAATTATTAAAAACAACCCTTGTAGCACCCGGAAAAGATGTAAAATATTTAAAATTAAATTAAATTAATATTCATATGAATAATATTAGCCGGTTGATTGCTCTTTTTATATACAATTATAAAAAAAAAACTGTATTTTCATTCTAAATCAACTCAAGTTCAAAAAAATTAATTTCAGCAAGATTGTGTGTTCTTTCAGTGTCCAAAAGAATATTTGGCAAAATATGGTCAAGTCAGCAGGGCTAAAAAAAATTTGAAATTTCGAATACCCTGTCAGAATAATCAAAAATGTTGATAAAGACGACCTAAAGCGATCGCTTGTCATTGGAATCCCAAAGAGTTTTATTAAAGAGCTAATAGGGCTTGCAAAACGCATGGTCAAATGAAATACTTTTCTATTCAAGCAAAAATAACAAAAAGCACGTAGAATGTGTTTCGCAAGAACCGCACAATTTCATTAAATGTCCGGCCAAATAAACTTCTGACCCTTGGCAAGCAAATCAAATACAGGGCTTACGCAAAGGGAAAAACTGGTCACGAACCGTCTAATCGAATCAAATCTAGGGGAAGAAAATGCCAAGAAAATAATCGACATCTTGCCACTAATAATAATATTTGATGGCTGGCCCTATAATATTGTATTTGCCTCCTTTTCCTGAGCTTAAACACACAAGATAGTCACGCATAAATTGAAACAATTTTATTGCCCTGCACTCGGATTGCAAAAATGGGAGGAAAATCAATGGAGATTCAACTCAATTTGGCCGAGTTGCATTCTATATATGTAGGACTTATAGTTTATCCCGCTGTTTGCTCACCAATCGAGGCAAAAAAAATAAAAGCAACGAGGGCCGCAGGATGAAAGGTGGGTACATATATACATATATATATATACCATGGCACACGCGGCGTATGCGCGATTTTTCTTTAATGCGCAACAATGACAATTTGACAATCGGCAAAGGTCCCCAAAGAAGAATTTGGAAATCAGAGTGAGGGATATTTATAAACCAAAAAGACAGGAGACAGGAGCGGTGCCCCGCATGTTTATTTATTTTGATTTTGATTGAATAAGTGCTAAGGCAAGACCCATAAGCCACAGCACCCATACTTTCCCCCCCAAATTCCATCTATTTTTGTACCCTGTCTTGTTTTTCCCGCCCTTAAGCACTATTCCTTTGACATATTTACGCGCAATTTCAGCAAAAAAAAACACAAAATGCAAAAAAAGAGAGAAAAAACGAGATGGTGAAAAGGAGAAACAAATTTGCCGGAAATGTCCGTAGCAGTTTATCGGGTTTTTGTGTTTTTTCTTCGATTTTAGGTCTTATAAAATATTTAAATACTGTGTTTCTTAGCTTTTTGCTGTTGTCATGAGTCGTAGACAAGCAAACAAATAGGGAGACAAGGCCAAAATAGGCGGCAGGAAAAGAAAACAGGGGAAATCTGGACAGCTTTTGGACAGGACTCAAGGCCATCAATCAATGGTTAGGTTTATCCAGGGAAAAATCGCTTATATTAAGGACGAATTCTTAATTTTGCTGAAATTAAAGGAACGAAAATAGAAAGCCTGTACCTAAAATAATCATCAGTTGATAAAAAATTACCAGCAAACCGATTAAGTTTACATATATTTAACCACTTGAAATTGAAATAATAAACTTCATATACAGAATAAATGATTTAGTTTTATGTTAACATAAAGTAATAACCTTCAATAAATTATTTCCTAATTTATAATATTTTACCTCAACACTTTTGTAATAAATAATAAATAATAAATAATAAATCCTTTAAAAAATTATTTAAGGGCATTAAACATACATATTTTAATTAATTTATATTGTTAAGAATGCCTTTCACATTCCTACTTAAAAGGGAACTCCCTTTCCTTTAATTTATTGCGAATACAAAAAGTTACCAAACGTCTGTGTAAAAAGATTACCACCAGGAAAATACATTTAATTCAACAAAGATTACCATACAGTAGAGCAATTTCCGAATCAAATAAAACAAATAATCACCCGGAGATGCCAATAAAAGACTTCCCCTTTGCAAAATGCACTTTGGAAATCATGCAAAAATACTCTCATTCCAGACGAGAAGTACAGTGAGCCCTCGGCGAGAACTCTTCAGCGGACTTTAAGGCAAATTAAGTGGCACACAGCGAGAGTCTGGGAATTTTCTGTTGCCAACACAGTGGGAGGTGGAATGCCGTGGGTTCGGCTGGGTGGTATTTTCCTGCTCCTGGTTTTCTTATTATGCATTTTCCCAGGCACCCACACACACAAACACACACACACCGGCACTCAAACACGGCCAGTTCCGTTGACCTCGCTTTCATTCTTGTAGTACACACCATAGTATAGTATAGTAAAGTATGGTATACTATGGTGTACCATGGGCGTACTATACACTCCACTTGCGGCCACTTCCTTCCGTCGCTGGTTTTTGCCTCTCGGACATTTGAGGAGGAGAAAGCCGTTTCTGGTGTCTCCAGCGGAAGTTCGAATGAATGATCAACGATCGCCAGGAAAGAAAGAGGGTTCTTCCTTCAGGAAACATCCCCGAAAACAGGCTACCATTTCGAGTGGACATTAAATGCAGGGGAGGAAAGGTAAAAAAATTAACAGACATCTTATTAAATAGGTGCACACTCAACTTGAATGGAAAATATACTTTAAAAATGGTATATATTGTAACTCGACTTTGGATTAAATGTAAAATTTTATTTTCAATATCCAATTGACCATATTTAGAACCAGGATAAAGTTAATTAGGGTTTTAAGAAAATCTTGTATCCAATTAATCAATTATCCATAGAAGTTTTTTGTTCAAGAAATGTTTTCTAATTATGGCACAACGAATTTTATTTAAATATTTTAAATGCATATTGGTAAAAGATAAATTAAAAAAAGGTTTAAAATATCGCAAAACATTTTCCAAATTTTTTTAGAGATCATAAATTTTTTGAGTTACGAGAACGCTATTTTATGAGCTTTTGGAAGTCACTTAAAATTTAAAAAATGGTTAAGCTATGCATTTTTGATAAACGCACTGCTTAAAAAAATCGAAAAACTGAAATCTTACCCAAAAACAGTTTTTGTTAATATAATAAAAAACAAGGAGCCTTAAATTTTGGAATAAAATTACAAATGTAGAATTGAATTTGCCACATTTTAATTTAATTACAATTTGCATACGTCAATGGTTTTCCCCCAGTGAACAATTGAGTTCCAGGGAAACGAATTAAATGAAAACAGACTGAAGGCAGCCAAGTTGAAAGCATCAAACAACATCAACGAGAGCAGCGAAAACAGCGAAAACAACAACTCCGCAAGGTAATTATATAATCAGGTGTCCATGACAGGCCTCAGTGGCCCCGCCCCCCCCTTTGCCACTCCCATGACCCCTGACCCGCGGCAATGAGTGCGAGCGAGCACAAATTGTAACCTTTGATGAAAGTTTTTCGCACAAACTTTTCGCCACGACAACGAACTCGATTTTCATTATCAGGCAAAGTTGGTCGCATTTGTAGCATTTTGTTGCCGTTGCCGCATTTTGAGCGGTCCATGTGGGCGAGTGTGTGTGTGCGAGTGTGTGAGCCACGCTAATTAACAGGCCTGCCAGCGACCACTCTCTGTTTTCCCTTCTCTACACTGGAAGAAAATGTTTGAGGACCGGTTCTGAACCATCACTGGCTAGCTCTGAAAATGAGCAAATAATAAGTTTGAGCAACAATGCATTTTTATACATAATAAAATATGGTAAATAATATTTTATGTTAATTCCTAGACCTATAAATCAATATTTATTATTTCAATATTTCAAACGTTTTGAATTTGTATTTGAGAACTACAAATATTATTAAGTTTTCATATTTCTGGATAAATAATTATCAAGAAATATTAATTTTGTAATTTCTTTATCTTAAGTGAAACCAAAAGGTAGTAAAATAGGAAAACAAATGAAAAAAGCTTCGAAAATAAATAAATAAATACAAAATCATCAAGAAAAATAATTAAACATAAGTAAATGTTAAATATCTTTTTCATTCTATGATTCTTAGGCGTTAATATATGTACACAGAAAAAATTCTTACGTTCTCATCTGAGTTGAAAATGTTCTTAAAAATAGAACGACATTTTTAAGTTGAAAATCTTCTTAAATCAAGTTGAATTGGAACTATTAGTTCAGTCCTTAGTGTATACTTATCAAAAAGTTGTTAAGTAAACTCAATTTAACTTATCTGTTCTCTCCATTTCGTTCTTATATTGAGATATATGTTCTTGGATACTTCGCTCTGTATAGGTATTACTTTACATATTAAATAACATAAATACTATTTCGTAATATTCTTTCAAAGAAAAAAATAGTAAGCCAATCATAAAACAAAAATTAATTATTTTATGTTCCACATCCCTAATTTTGTTCAGTGCACTCTCCACACACTCTTTTTGTACGGCGGCAAGGCAGAAAACTTTGCCGCTTTTTGCCTAATACGCATGCATACATAATTGAGGGGAGGCCAGCGCCCACACACACACAATCGCACGCAGCCTCAGCCATTTCCATATGCATATCAATACAGATGCAGATACACACACACACACACGCAGAAACCAGCAACACTCTAATAAACACAGATACAAAGCCTGACGCACGCACATTAATGCGGTGAGCCTGAAAATCGTCGGAGCAACACAAGTAGAAATCATGACGAGGCATGAAAAATTATAGAGATAGATGATACCCTGCAATATGAGCAAGCTAAAAATGGAATTAAAAAAATAAAAAAAAATTATAATCTTTAATTTGTTATGTTCATAATAAATTCTAACAAAATAAAACACTTTTTCTAAGATACATTTTAACCAAATATTTTTTAGGAGCTTTAAAATAGTCAGACCAGTTTTGTAAGTATCTTTAGTATGGTATTTAAATAATAATAATATAAATAATAATAAATATACAGGTCTAATAATTTTGTTGAATACCTGACTAAATAAATATATAATTTGCCTAAATGTTAATTTCAAAAACGCAGAACTATCCAAGTAACGCTAAAAATATAGGAAAGCTTGTTTGACTCAGTCCTCCTAAAAATTCTAGCTTTGTTTATATAGTATAATTTTTAGGAGTTTTAAAATAGTAAGACCAGTTTTATAAGTATCTTTAGCATGGTATTTAAATTATTGTAAAACAAATCCAGTACTAGAACTAAGAGTAGTTTGTATTATTTATATGAATACCTGACTATCTAAATAAATAATTAGCCTAAATGTTAATTTTAGAATATCAAAGTAAAGCTAATAATATTAGAGAGCTTGTTTGACCACTCAGAGCCTCTAAAAAATTCCAGGTAAGTATATATTTCCGCACATATCCCATTAGTTTGCGGGGTATATAAAAAGGCACTTTACTTTCACCACCACCCTTTTGTCCATATGTGTGCGGGGCACTTTGTATCTTTGTGCGCCTGTGTTTTGTGTATCCTTTGGCTGCGAAATTGCATTTCATGAATGGTAATGTGGTATGATGCGAACCTCTCACCTCTCACCTTTCACCACCTCCACCCAAACCCAAACCCAAAATGAAACCCAAACTCCACCCATCCGGCGACCTTGCTGGATGGTCGGCATATCTGAGGTTGTGGCTCCGGTGGATTGGACATAGAAGCCGAAAAGGTTTCTCAGCCGAAAATAATGCAAATGGAAGCTAATGCTGCCAGCTGGGGGCTGTGCGAAATTCTAGATGGAGTCGAACCAGGAAATGTTTGATGAGCCCAATCAAAATTGGAAATAAATGATAATTTAACTCGTTAGTCGAGGGAAATGGCTTAAAAGATATTCACAAAGAAGTAGGGGTAGGTATAATATTAAAACGTTGTGAATTGCCTTGATTATGATATATAATATATTATATATAGCATATCATATCACATAAATTTTTTGGAAAAAAGAATTATATAAATATCCGAAATTTTTTTAGGAATTTACGAATATTGCAGTGTCAATAAATGAATAATAAATTATTTTTCGATCCATTATGGGGACTTTATCTAAAGAAAAGGGTTCTAAAAACTATTATTTATATCATATCACAAACTTCACAAAACTGTTCAATTTTTTTTAGGAATTTACGAATATTGCACTGTCAATAAATGAATAATGAATAATTTTTCGTTGCTTCATGGGGACTTAATCTAAAGAAAAGGTTCGAAAAACTATAATATATATATATCATATCATATCACATAAATATCATAAAATTGTTAAATTTTTGTTTACAAATTTACAATTATTTCACTGTCATTAAATTAATAATAAATAATTGTTTGTACCTCTATGGGGACTTAAGAAAGGTTTCTAAAAAACCCCAAAAAGCCACTCAGCCATGGTTTAAAAAATGTATAATTTCCTTTCTTAAAGCCTTAAAAAATAGAAAATATAAAACCCTGATTAAATAGGAACTTTAAAGTGTTTTCTAAACTTTTTATGATAGCATAACTGAAGTACATACACTTTAAATTGTGCTGGGGATTTGTCAACTAATAATCATCACCTCAGCAAAACGATTTGTGTTTTCATACTTGTTATTTGCAGAGCAAAACCTGTTGAGATGGCAAAGTGGAACCGAGATGTTGTTGTTTTTTAAATGGCTGAACAATTTCAATTTCACTCAAATCGAATTGAAATCCCAAGGTTTCGACACGCTTTGACTGTGGTTCCCATGATTCTGGCAAGTGGGTGGTGGAAAATGGCTGGGGAAAATGGGAAAATGGCCTGGAAAATCTCCTAGTAGTGTGGCGGGTGGGGAGGGGGGTGTCAAAGTGCTGTTGTTTGCCTGGCACAAGCAATCGAATTGAAATTGTTGTCCCTATTCCGATGGCAAGTATTTAGCACATGCACAAATAATTGAAATGCAGCTGAGTCTTCATTTCCTTTGGCTTTCACTCGCCATCGAGTGCGCTAATAAATAAATTAGTCATAACCCATCCGTATATGCAGCATATATGCAATTATACATTTATATTCTGGCACTCTGGGGTTTTACAGGAAATTATCGAAAATTGAATGCAAATACATAATGTGCATGGGGCAACAACAACCGAAACTCGGACAACAAACAGATATAAATAGATGGACAATTTGCTTATTGTTTCCCATTGTATGTGGGTGGGCTAAAAAAGCAGGGGGGGGAAAACAAAAATTTAAATAAATAATTTCCCTGTTGTGTGTGTGCATTATTTATTTACCGATTTGTTTTAATTTCGCATACAAATCCATCGAAATCATAAATAAATGCAGGCAGCATCGCCCGAAAAACCCATCTCCGTGCTCGACATTGACGTTCGTGTCACAGTTGAATAAACTAAAAACTAAAACTGAAGCTACAAAAAACAAACATGAAAACATCTGCTCAGCTAATTGACTAAAGTGCCACTGCGTTAAATGTGTGTGCCATAAAAACCCACTTGGCCCCATTCGCTTGGCATTTGTCACAACATCAAGTGCCTGCAACGGAACTCTTTTGCCCGAAATAATAAAAAACAAAGCCATCAACTAGCCACTTAATCACTCGGTCCAAGCAGACCAGGAAATTGAAAATGAATTAGTTGCTGTTTTATTTGTAACTCGATCTAAAGTCCAAGGGGGGCAAAAAATGTAAATTTTGGATGCACAAAAACATATCTTAGTTATAACGAAACTTTTTGGTAGGTTCTACTAATGGAATATTTTCCTATAAAAGTGCCAAGCAAAAATACAGGAGTTTCCCTCTTAAAATAAGTTTTTATTTATATAAGTTTTCCAGGTTATGTTTTTTTTAGTTATATGTAAGAACTCACCTTTTTTATGAACGAATAAATATAATCAGTGCTGTAAAAGACACATAAAAAATGCATTAATATTTTATTAAAGGTAAAACAAAAAATAATGCCTTAATTCAGTGTTTGTAAAATATTTAGCAATCCTAACTAAAAAGGGTCATATAGCTCATTTTGGAACTGCCCAACTTTTTTCAATCTTCCAAAACTTAGTAAAGCATATATAAAACAAAATAAAACCATACTTTGGACATATAAAATGGTGTCAGTCGAGTACGACGACAATTAAGACAATTTTGCTAGCCTGTGTTATTGATTTTTAATATAAAACTAAAAAAAATTATAAAAAGTAGGCTTTGACTCTTCAGATTATGGATTATATATAGACAAATATTGGTTTGCTTGAAAATAATACTCGTATCCCGAATCATTTGTTCACAAGCAATTCATTTTTGAGTTAAACGACTTAAATCTATGACTTGTCATTTCTAAGAAGTTTATAGAAGTTTATAGAAGTTTTTAGAAGTATGGAAGTGCAACAAACAAAGTATGAAAGTGAGTTTTCTTTAAGTATACTTTCATGAAAAATGGTATTATATTTAAAGCACGGACGATCTGATCTTATTATAGTTAATAACTTAATCCTGAAACCAGAGGCTAGACCATCTTCCAATTTATTCAACCAGGCAGTGGGCACTTGTAACCGTTCCATTGCATAGATATTAAAAAACAAAACCGAAACTTGGTTTTTATGGGAACCCAAATGGGGTTAAGGGGAAAAGGGAAACCCTGTCTATATGAATAATAGAAAGCTGCATAAAAAATGCAACCGACGCAGCAGAGCATTATGCAAATATGCAAATAAATATCTCTAAAACATTTGTTTCAATTTCCCCACAAGCCGCTGTAGCCCCTTTTATGGCCCCGTAATCCCGTTCAACCAATTCCACGGATGTCACATCGGATGGCCCACAAACGATTGGATATAGCCCCCCCTATATCACCCCTATATCACCCCTATAGCACCCCTATATCATTCCATTCCGCTGCTGCTGGCTTGCATAAAATGGTTTTGAGCCTGGTTGGGCTCGAGTACAAAAGATTTTTGTGTGTCCCATAAATTTGCAGCGATGTCAGGCATTTTTTTTTCGGGTGGCAAAGGGTGTAGGGATGGGGTTTTCCTAAACCCCCTTTTGTGTTGGCCTTGTAAAACATAGCAATTTAGATTTGTCACCAGGGGGGATGGTAAAAAATGTGTTGCATATTTGTCGATTGCCATAATTAAGCCGTAAATGAGGCGCAAGTGGGCGTTTTTTGGGTTTGCTTTTTTTTGGGGGGGGAGGTGGTTTGCCACATCATTTAATGCTCATTAAAATAACTGCGACGCGTATCCTTCCGCTCTGTCTGTTCCACTATCGTTTTCCCATTTTCCCCTTGGTTTTCCCCCACCCACACACACATTTTCCCACTCTTTCTCTCTCTTTTGGCATTTGCGGCACTTGACATTTTGCGGCGTTTTAATTTGGCGCACGCTCAAGTGCTCCTCGTATTGCCAACAGCAGTGGGTGGGCCATGGGTGGCGTGGGAAAGTCGCTGGGGAGGGGGTTACAAAGGGGGGTTGCAAAAGGGGTTGGCCGGGGGCTAAGCCGGCAAATGAATTGCTATAAGGCCAACGGCATGCCCCGGCGGATAACGAGCTTTGATTGCCAGTCGAGAGTTGATGAAATATCATGCATGGCCACCGCAATCATCATCATCATCCGAGATCATCCTCATCATTATCGGCATTTTCCATCGACATTTGAGGCAAAGACATGCAGTTGGTCTTAAGCCAGATCTATCTGGTAATTGGTTTTGGATACGCACTTTGACATTTCAGGCAGTAACGCAATTTTGGGGACTTAATGCATGTAAATACAACAATTTTGAAAGTTATGGTGGCCTATATTATTTTTTGAAATTTAAGTTTGACTATTTTGGTAACAGGAAATGGTTTGAAAAGAATAACATGAATATTTCGGAGGTAACTTGATTTCCACTCAAACTATTAACAAATATTTTTCATACTTAAAATTGATAGAAACTGGCCTTTTAATAAAACTACGGGCATAACAATTGGGTGCTTAAAGTCTACAATCTCTTATCATATTTCCAATTTGCCAAACTTTAAAACTATTGAACTCTAAACAACTAACTATAAATTTTAACACAAAATTGCATTGGAATTTTCTTTAAGAACTAGTATTTTATGTGCCTCATATATTATTTCCAGAGGTTTTTTAATATTATGGTAAATATTAAAATTTCTTTAAGCAATTTGAATTGGAGTTTTTGTACGCCCTTGCAATACTTTAAAAATATTTAACTCAAAAAAAAACTAACTAAAAATCTTAGCACCTACAATATTAAACTGATATTTTCTTTAAGAACTAGTAGCTTATGCTTTTAATTTAAAGGTTTTGTTGTTCTTTGAAAATATTAAAAATCCTTTAAACCATTTGAGTTGGATGTACCCCTTATGAGTGGTTCTCTTAATATTAAGTTTTAAGTAATCTTCTTAAGATTTAAATATTTTTTTTAAGATTAAGAAGTCAAATGCTGTGAAATCTATTAATTTAATTTTCTTATTCAATTTAATTCAATTTTGCTAGGAATAATAGGTTAAAGCCCCTAAAACTTTAATATTGCAACTGAAAACAAATATGTTTATGAATGGGTAAAGTGACTCTTAAAAAAATATTTTATATATATTGTGAAACATTTTAATTGCCATTTTAGTTTTCTTTTCTAAAAAAGATTTTAGGACATGCATTTACATTCTTCTAATAACTTTGAAATATTTGTATTAAGCAATTAAATGTAAGGGATTAACTTTAAATGGCTTATAAGAGAACCCCTTACTAACTGTGAGTTCTTTAAGGAATTTCTAAGCAAACCCCTCGGGAAACTAACTAAATTTCCATGAGTTTCCGCAGTATTCATCGGCGAATGCCTTTTAAATTCCACTGCATTCCTTGGGAGGACTTCACCCTTCAGCCACTTGACAAGGCAAAAATACGAAGATGATGTCTTTTGGCGCATTCCGCCCTTCCACTGGCAACTGTCACTCATAATTTGGCCAGGGATACATTAGTGTGATGGGATGGGATGGGTGTGGGCTTGGGATGGCATTGGGATGGCATTGGTTGTGGGTGCTCGGAAAAGTGGAGTTTCCTCATACATTTTGAATGCCAGCGACATTAGGTAGATGAGGTGGGCGGGGTTGGTGGAGGGGGCGGTAAGAGGCTTTGGTGTCTTTTATCGCCTTTTCATCGAAGTTATCTTGCATATTGCATGAGTCGTTCGCCATATGGAAATTTATGGCCGCACATACACACACTCGCACACTCGCGCGAAAATCGTTTAAATTTGAACGTGCTCGAGTGTGTGTGTGAGCCACAAACATGTCCTTATACATCCTTATCGACATGTGTGTGTGTGTGTGTGTTGATGTGGCTTACTCAGTTATAGATTTCTTAGGGGACCCTGTTTATTATCCTTTTTTATATCCTAGCTGGCTTCTGCTACGTTTCTTTTTTATTTATTGATGTTGTACATTTGAGTTAAGGGCGCAAAGCGTCGCCGCATTCGTTAGCCATAACTGATGCCGTTTTTCTTGCCTTTCCTCCTGCAGCTCCTTATTTCTACTTCCGTTTCCTCCCCACACACACACACACACACATATATACAGTAAAAGCACGTGTTTGCCATGGCCTGCACTGCATATGAAACTGTAATACAAATATTGCGCATACGCCACATTGGCCCAGTGGCCGCAGGAACTGCCCCCAATATCCAGCTGCCTTTTGAGCCAACCCCTCCCCCAAAAAGGCGATCAAAAGTCGACGTCAACCACATATTGGTAGCCAAGGCAGTAAACATAACTAGCTCAGGTAACCGGGCCAAAATGTTATTTACTTTGGCCACAACTTCGCTTAAAGGCGAGCATCCACATAAATTCCTGTAGAAATTGAACGCCAAAACGTATTTATTGTTTAAGCGAATGGCCAGAAATAAAAGAAAAGCTAAGCGGAAGCTGGGAAATTTTCCGGACGGAAATGTCAGGTTGGGTGTTCGAGTGGAAATAAGCAAAAACATTTGGATATTGTAGGGGAATTTGGTTGAATGGAGTTTCTTGGCTTAAATGCAGAGCCTAAACCTTTAGGTTACTTTATCTTAATTCTCTTTAATTGCTTAACCACTGTCATAAAATTTAATATCAATTTTAGGCTTTAAATTAAGGCTACTACTGCCTTTTCCCCTTTTGATCGACGGATCCCTCTGACATTTTGTGATCCACTTGGCCATTTCCAATTCTCCGCATCACTGCCAAAGCCAAAAATCATAATTGATTCAGTTTTAATTGCTGCAACAGCACAATCGCAGAACGGGGGAGAAAAATCCGAAAAACGTCCAAAAAGATTCGAACAAAATGGGTAAAAAAGGAGCAAAAAAAAAATGGCCGAAAACGACAGGCCAAAAGCAACGATCGATTTCATGCCAAGCCGACCTGCCACGCCCCTTATGCCACCCCCTTTTCTACGCCCCTGCGTCTACTGCAGTTGAATCAAATTTAATATTGGCTTGTCACGTGAATTTAACTGTGCCAAGCTGACATTTTGTTGGCTCTCATTTCACGTTAGATTGCACAAAAACCAGAATTGTAAGCGGAGTGAAAAAAAAGAGAAAGTATGTGAAAATAAAGATATGGGAGAGCTGGCATAAATGCAAATAATGGAACAAAGTAAAACATGCTTTGATCAAATTACTACGTTTTTGTTTTAGACATATAGATCCATCAAACAAACCTTCAAAGGAAAATAGGGGTGTCTTGTTATTATTTTATAAGCCCTTTAACATATGTAGGAATTCATTAAAATTTTATATATGTGTGGTTGATATGCCTAAAATAATGTAAAACTAACAATATTACAAACAATAAATGTATCTTGAAAATACTTTCTTCTCAGTTGTTCATGAAATATCATATATTCGATTCAATTTTGTATATGTGTCTTGATATGCTTAAAATATTGTATAACTAACAATATTCCTTATACAACATGAAATTGTTTAAGACGATACTTTAAGATATTATAAAGATATTTATAAATTATATGTATATTTAAGTCTCCAAAAATCTATTTTATATATATTAAAACCTACATAAGATAAAATAAAAATATAATTTCAATTGAATTCATCTTGAAGATACTATCTTCTCAATTATTCTTCAAATACCACATATTCGATTCAAGGTTAGAGCTTTAATCGCCTCGAAAATACTTTCCCCATTTCACTTTCTTCTGGGCTTCTGTAGAAGTAGAATGGCTGTTCCCTCTTAAATCTTTGGCAATGCACCACGCCCCCGAAAACCTATCAACTCCCACTCCCCATCAGCTGTGCCCCCTCTCTTTCTTTCTCCAACTTGCCGTCTCTTTCTGCCATTAAGTGCAACACAAGGACGTCGATGACATTGCTACTCGCGCATTTTGGCCACTTAAGAGTGGGAGTGAAAGAGAGGGCTGGATGGGTGGGGGGGTTTGGGGGAGTGAGATGGGAGATGGGCATACCGAAGGTGAACTGCGGCTGACTGCGAGGGCAATAAATATCAAAGCATTTGTTTGCCGTCAAAGCCAACAGAGGCTGTGAAGATTCACGCCCCCGCTCAGGCCGATGGCCAGAAGTCCGCCCACCTGCCACGCCCCCATCTCCATTGTGGAGAAATAGGCGATACACTCAAGAAAATAATTTATATTATTATTTTTGAGCCATCTAATCGAAATGGAAAGATTATCTACATAGAAAAATTACATCTCAAAGTGAAAAAGTCGTTTCAAGCCAAGAGAAAACTTTTAAGTATTTCTTAAGCACATCCATTATATTTACTATTTAATCATTAAAATTAAAAAAGATCTATAACGCATATTCTATCATTTTGAAATTTCTTTAAAGAATCTTTCAAAATAGAATTACATTCAAATACATACATTTAAATTTTAAAATAACATAATTTTAAATTCCTTAAAAACTCTAAAAATATATGTTTAAAAAATGTAATAATATATATTATTTATATATTTTTATTTTTTGTTATCCACAAAGAAAGCAGGACGTGAGAAAAATAATTTTTACAAAAATACCACTGAATAAAATCATTGAGAAAAATAATTCCAATCTTTAGATTTATAATTGTACATATTTTTAACCTACAACTGTTTATTATAAACAATCAAAAAATCTAAGCATAGATTTGTTTTCCTCAGTGTACACACATATAAACACTCTCAAGTCACCGGCCAAGTAGCAGTCTTAGTAACAGTAACAGTAGCAGTCACAGTCACGTGCAGCGTAATTTGCACATTTAACATTTAAAAGCATTCCATGGAACACGAAGGCGTATACGCAATAAATTTTACGACCCGCCATTAGATACATGGCCTACCTATACAGGACCTATGGCCAGGATGGCCAGGGGCGTGCTAAGGGGGGTTCTAAATTTGGTAGAGCGAGTGGCAGGTTCCCCAGGTTAATGATAAATTGACTTAATTACTGATGTGCCAAGCAGCTGAAACGCAAATATGAATGATTTGCATGTGCTGCATTTTCTTTTTGATTACGGCAGGGAAAATGTAAAGCCAGCTTAATTTTAAATTATAATACAAGTTCATAAATTAAACTCCATAAGGTAAGGGCATGTTGACAATTTATTTAAATTTATTGATTTAATTTACTAGAATTCATGTATTTTGGGAAAATTATATTAAAATGGCGTTACATTCGGAAAGCTATTATAATAATATTTAATATTATTATTCATGTCTTACATTTATTCATCTTGGGGTACAAAATCACTTAAAGATATTTAAAACAAATTTTAAAGTTCAAGAAATATTTTAGTCCTGATTATATTATTCCCAATAATTACAATTTGCCAATATTATAAAATTCCATAGTTATGAAATACAATTAAATGCTTTTTCATTGGATGTTCCAAATTAAAACCATGTTCAATTAATTTTTGATGACCTGTATATTATGTTAATTTTCTATCTTAGAACCGAGGTCATGATTGGCTATAATATTTCTATAACAAATCATTTCCTTCACTCAAAATGAATTTTAATTATTTCCATCAACTAGACTTAATAATTTATGTTTGCTGGATGAAAAACAGGCAATTTTCATAAGCTCTCTTCCGTATAATTCGTAATACCCCAATAGGTGTGCTGGCGAATGTGATGCTGTTTGCTCAGCCCAACCCAAGAGCAAAAGTTTCCCAAACACGGAGTAAATATACGCATTATTTGCTCACATTTCTGGACCGAGATCCGAGATGGCTTTCATCAGCAGTTCGAGCACGTTTTCTGGGACGAAGCGTATTTCTTGTTTTATGTGCGAGAGCCAAACACCAGCGACATATAATTGAATCCATATTCCTAATGAGTGCACGCCCGAGCGCGTCCTCTCGAGAACTCAGGTCCTTTACACCCCTATTATGGCGGTGCTATGTACCTCAGCAGGCTCCGGATTTTCCATTTCCATTTTCCCCAAACCAACCCATTTTCCCAACCCCCAACCCCATTTTCCGATCCATAGCGTTGGCCATATAAGCGGACTAGACGACAACGAACACGTGCCAAAATAGAAATCAACTTTGGCAAGTTCCATTTTCCATTTCGTATGCAACATGCGATGTTGGAAGCAGTAACAACCTGCAACATTTTTGAACAATTTAATTTATTTATTTTGTCACATTTTTGTTGTCGCTGGCAGTCAGCTGGGCTGACATGGGTCCTTCGTCCTTCGGCCAACGTCCTTACTGCCATTTTCTCTGGCCGAAAAGGGGGGGGGGGGGGGGGGGGGCGGAGAGGAGAAAGTAGCAGGTCCCTGTTCCTGTCCCAGATCGAAACGCACTGATAGCCGCTGTCAGTCAGAGGCGAACGGATTTCGCCACCGGATGGCAGGCCGGTCGATAGCGCCGGCTAATCTGGTCCACCCCAAAAACCCCAACTCAAATTGAAGAGCCACCCCTGGCACACACACAACCACACACACACACACACACACAAATAGCCAGCCGGATGGGGCTGCCCACACTGGATTCAATTAAGTTCACGAGTCTTGGGCAATTATTGCTGCAGACTCTCGGACTCGAGAATCCAACTTGAGCACCGAGCATTTGGCCAAAAAACCGGAATGTCATGTTGATATGGAGTCCGAACAGGGGTTCCTAATCTGCGAACACAGAGGAAATCTACAATTTTAAACTTGAAAACAGCAATTTAAGGCAATTGTCCTGGGTGGCTGCCTATCTTGATATTCCCAGTCTGAGATTTTCGCACTTCCTTGTAGGCCATGACCCCTTTGAAAACATATTCATCTTATTTTATAAAAATATTATATATGTTATCATGAATTTTCCAAGCTGATATGCAATTTGTGGTTTCTTTTATGGATCACATAAATATTCCCTTCAATATACTATAATAAAAACTTATAAATATCTAAAAATTGTAAAATATAAAAAAAATTCTTGGATCTTTAATTTATAAATATTTTCAAACCCTTTTAGATATAAAATACTTATAATATTATCCATCTTAAGCTATATGTATAAGAAATAATTATAAAAAAAATTCTAGCATGTCAAAATAAATCAAAAATATTTATAAAAAACCACGTATCTAAAATTCATAATAATATAAACCTAAAAAAATGTAGATCTAAAAATGGGACTATTTTACTAATAGATTTATTTATAGATCCCATGAACTTTTCCTCAAATTCACTTGAATTAATTTCAATAAAAAGGCCAGTATTTTTAGATTAAAAGCCCCAATTATCACTCTAGACTCTATCTAATGTCAAACTGATTATACCACTTAAGAAGGCAATTAACTAATTTTATATTTAGCACCTCCATAAATACGACTATGAGTTCTTTTTAAATATAGTTTGCTTCAATTAGCTGGTAATTTATTTTCGTTTGACCCCGTTTTGCCATAGCAACAGCAATCTAAAAAAATCTAGCTGGACAGACAGTCAATCTCATTTGTTGGCTAAGCTTAACCCATTTCTTATGTAAGCCAACCGGGGAATTATTCTTATCTCTTGGTATTTCCACTTTATTCTTTCATTCGGAATTCCCGTCATTTCTGACACACATTGCTTTGAAGGCGATTAATTTTTGTGCTGCGAGCAAAGCAAAGAAAATTCCCCCACATAAATTTTCCCTTTTTTGCCGCAGCGCATCGCATCGCACACTCGGCTGCTTAATTATGGTGAAAATATTTCACTAATTAGATCATTTAACATTTTCTATGCATTTTAATAAGCATTCACAGGGCCAGGGGATGACGTTCCCCTGTCGTCGGGCCCTTTAACCCTTATCACATAAATCGCCGGACCTGCTTAACCCCTCGCCTGCATCGCCATTTTCCGAAAACCCCAACACCGCCACCACACCCCTGGAAAACTGTCTGTGTTTGTGAGTGTTGGTCCTGTAATTTATTTATGGCCACATAATAAATCTGTGCATAAGACATTCCCTGACCGCTGGTCAAGAAGGCAGGGGGGGGGGGGGGGGGTGGGGTTTAAGGGCTGGTTGGCCATATTCCTATGTGCCTGCCTTACGGTCGCCGTTTCCCTTTTAATGTTTTTCCTCCATACCCCGCCATACTTTATTGCAGTGTCATTTGCGCAAACTGTTGTTAATAGCCTTGTGGCGACACCACGCCCCCCAACGCCCCTTTCGGCGGAAAACCAGATCTGTCCAATGGATTTGACCTATCCGAGGGTCTTACAGAGTCCTATCCACTGTTTTTTATTATTTTCAAGTTGGTATCGCTCGGAAATGCCCTGCGAATCTTAGGCCTTCGTATAGACCAATTACCTCATGTTGTTTACAACTCTTTTATGTCATCAGCTCTTTAAGATGCCCAGTATTTTTGAAATAAATACACTCAGCGGATTAATTTCCCTTGAGTTCTTGGGGGTAATTATTGATTTCAAAATTGCTTTCCTTGCATTTTGTGACTTATATTGTAAAATATGAATTAATATATTTTTTCTTTTCTATTTAAATTGTAATGTCTTTTGTAATATTTCAAAAAATATTTCTAGTACTTTTATATATTTAATATATTTTTTTGCTTAAGTATTTAGTGAAATATATTTTTTATACTTAGAAAAAATATTTATAATAACTTTTTATTCATTTAATATATTATGCTCTATAAAATATGTATTTTAATATTTTTTTCTTTTCTTGATAAATTTTAATGTCTATTGTAATCTTAAAATAAATATTTCTAGTATTTTTAATTTATTTAATATAATTTTTGTTAAGTATTTAGCCAAATATATTTTGTGTACTTCGAAAAAGTATTTATAATAACTTTAAATTCATTTAATATAATTTGAACTTAAAGTATTTAACCAAATATTTTTGTTATACTTTAACCAAGTAGTTATAATAATTTAAAATTCATTTAATATAATTTTCTCTTAAAGAATTCAGCAAAATATATTTTTATATGATTTTCCTTTATAGCACTTAGCCAAATGTATTTAGTATACTTTCCCTTTTACTAGTCTGCAGTCTATTTAATCTTGCTACCTTTTTCACCTATATTCAGGCCAACTTCATTTTATTAAATCCCCCATAACCCCCTCTACTTTAGTTGCCTTATTGGGACTTCAGCACTTACCCACAAATGGAATTTCCGGGCTTTTGGCCCTCAGAAGTGTTGCCTCATTTGATTCGCAACCAAAATCAATAATGAGCTGTAACTAATTCTGCTTAGTCAGTCAAGGGCGAGGGGGAAAAGATTGGAGTATTGGGGACCGCAATCCTTATGCAGCCTACCACTCGGTGGTCTTTTGTTAATGGTAATGATAACGACGGTGCCGAAACCCCATCATCATCCCTATCGTGCTCATTATCATTATCATTCCGGTTAACTGTGCGATGGCAGTCCCCGATGAGTTTTCAGGTCATCTCGTTTGGCTTTGAGGCTGGACTTTGGTCAGATTTGGGTGTCCGGGTGATTGAGAATGTGTGTTTTGGGTCAAGTATCCTCGCAGTGCACACATATTGCGGCTAAGCTGACTTACAAAGGCCTAAGCAGAGCTGCTTTGTGCTGACTTAAGGCGCTTTAGAGGCTCAGGATCAATATCACCCACTGCCCATTCCCGCCTTAAAATACCAGACACTCCCATTGAATCAACAGGATATAATCCCCTTAATGCATTCGCATCAATATTTTTACAGCCCTAGGACTTTGAAAATATCTATCAATTAATCCCCCTCAAGTTGAGCCTTTAAAGTGTGCAAATACTTTGACAGGTCACCAAATAATTAATATGATTTTTTAATGCATTTTTCACTGCTTAAGTTTTTTGCACTCATTTTTGTAACTTTGCGTTTTGTTGAGAGTTTTCTTGCTAGCCATCTTACTTTATTTGCGCACTTGCAGCTTTTGTTTGTTTGATTTATGCAAGGCAGCTTAATGGGGAAAACCACCGGGTTGACGACTGTAAAATTCCCACCACGGAATTAAGTTTTCCGCAGTTAAAGGGATGAGAGCGTGTTGCTAAGTAAGTGATTATGCCTTTTAAGTAATCAGATTACTGTGCTAACAATTTGTGAGAAATCCCGCACCTAGGTAATTAAATAAAGCGGTTTCACTGAATTCGGCTGTACTTTTTATGTGGCCGTCCTAAAAATAACCAGCTTCCTCAAATGAAATTGAAAGACTTGGAGTAAAACAAGGGCCAATTTCTCAGTGTGCTTTTAAGATGATAACTGTCAGTAATTTTTACGAATGACCAAAAAATTTAACCAGAACATTTCCTCTAGTTTCGAGTTTTTTGAGAAATTTAACACCTAGTCAATAAAATGAAGCGGTTTCAATGAATTTGATTTTTTTTCCATACGATAATTCAGAAAATAAGTCGCAATATGAAAGCAATTTGAAAGTTCTAGAGTAAAAAAAGCCTTGATGGCCAATTTCTCAATGTCAGGTTAAGTTTAAGGAAAGAAATTCTAAATTCTCAATGTCAGCTTAAGGTGATAGTTGGTTAACTGTCAGGAAAAGTTAACATGAACTTTATTTTTTGGGTAAGACAAATTCGTTTTCTCAATGTGATGTTAGTTAAATTAACGACCAACAAATTTAACCAGGACAATATCTTTGATTAAGAGATTAACACTAATCTGTTGTTGAGAAACCGAAAGTTTCCTAAAAATCAATTTAGCTCGAGAACCAAAATTAACGTGACATTGAGAAATCGGCCATACGAAGAGTTTTCAGAATATTGTTATCATAAATCGTTATCAAATTTGTAGATTTGTACACCTCCTTTAATGCAAATGCGATCACGTACCCACCTCTGGTGTGTAATTATAATCCAACCTGAATTGATTTCCATTTGTTTTCCGGACCAAATCGAAACCCATTGAACGGCATCCTCCGATGCTGGACGGAAAAGGTCTGGAAATTCCGGCTGGGATTACGGATAAAGCGCAGAAGAGTGCGACCGACGTTTTACGACTTCATTTGCCGCGTTACGTGATAGTGCAAATACACAAATAATCAACAGCCAACTCCCCTCCCAAAAAAAAAAGAAAAGCGAGGCCAACAATAAACAAAAAACAATAAAATGGAAAAGCCCAAAGCAACAGCGTAAAAAATTTTCAATGCGTGAAAGTTGGATTTGCGACGGGGGGAAAGGGATTGAAATGTGGGGGGTTTGGGGGTCGACAGGTGGAAATGAAATGGCAAAAATGGGCAGCGGAAGTTGAGGCCGGTTAAAGGGAATTTAAGTTAAACATAAACGCAAACGGAAATAAGCAACAAAAACAGCGGCAAACATTTTTAGCGTTTTCTGGCACGCGATTTCCGCGGAAATCGCAATAACAACAGCAAGTGAGAAAGCATTTCGCCGCAGGGGAAACGACTGATTGATGATCTGTTTGCCCCGAAATGTATGCTACGTTTTTTTACGCGACAACATCAATCAAAAACGATCATCGTGGTCATCGCAATTAGACAATAAGATACTAGAGTTCGAGATAAAAAAAATTCCTTTAAAATTTATATATGATCAATTTATGTTTAACGAAATAAATGTATACCAATATGATATATCTTTAATATTACAAACACGTTTTTGAAAGTATATCTGTGTCTTTCAAATATTAAGTATTCATTACTTAAAGGGTCCATTCATGTATCCATTTTTATGTTTACTGAGGTATAATAAACCAAACTATTTTGCAAAAATATTTAATCCTTTAATAATTTGTCTTATAAATAGTTTTCACATTTTTTTTAACTGAAAAAATATTCTTTTAATTATTTTAGCTAAATAATCGTACATATTACCAAGAAAATCTATTGAAATTTACTTTTTTGTAATAAATGTAATGCAATCATTATTTTAAAACTACATTAGTATTTCTCTAGATTATATCCCAAATTTCATTTTCTTATAATTAAAGTTTTTATTTGATTAAAACTAAAAATGTCCATTAAACTATTGAAACGTGATAAATGCACATCAAAATGTTACATTTTACATACTAAAATGTTGGTTAAATTTAAATTCTTAAATAATAGTTATTATAATAGTTATTATAATAATAATATTAAAATTACCTATGGTACGCTCCATCAGCAATTAACCTTCAAGAGCTTTTTGGATCGATCGAAATACCCCGGAATACCTAGGGAATTATCAGACAAATAAAGCGGGTTCTCAAAGCCCTTTTGACAATATCAATACAACGGTAACGGGGACTGGGATCATAGGTATATATGGCAAACATACATACAAAAACATATAAATATCTGAATGTGTAAGCCACGTGTGTTTGTGTGACTAGCACACTGACACACTGAAAAGACGTCAAAAGCGGAGCCGCAGAAAATAAACAAAAATTCCTCCACAAAGCGAAACGAAGTGAGACAACAAGAAGAAAAAGGCGAAACGAAAACAAAAAAGGGAATACCAAAAGGAAAGGAAGAAATGAGGGGAAAGGGATGCCAAAAAGGACGGGCAAACACAGAAGAAATAAATAGAAAAGCTACCAATAAATAAACAGAAAAGATAGTCTACTTATTTGAGCAAAGACAAAATCTATGTATCTTTATCTATAGGTCATCGATAGTTTTAAAGTATCTATTTAAAAGCAGGAATTAAGGAATTTGTAAGCAATAATATATCTGGTAAGTTCACTACTTTAAAATAGACAATAACCTAAACCTGTGAACCTATTGAAAAGATACAAGATATACACTTACACTCACATATATCTAATGGATAAATATTCTATAGCCTTAAGTTTATACCCTGCGAAACTTGAATAATTGAAGCTGAATCAAACCAATTTTAATGTAAATACACAAGGAATCAATATTCTTTATTGCCTCGGTTCGTATAAACAATGTATATGTGAAATCCCCCCTGCCCAAAACATCTCACAGCTAGAATCTTAAAGAGAAAACATTCCTTGTTTGCACAGACAATGAAAGCGATTACAGACAATTAACGATAATTTGCAGCCAATTTATATGGTTAAAATCACATAGCTTTGAATTTGAGAGACAGCCCGAAATGCTGGCCATGCCTGTTTATTTGGACCTTCAAGAAATATTTGCATTGGCATTCAATTACAACCTGTCAATTAAGATAGGTACGTTTAATTAAAACTAATTGTCCGAAATTAGAACTCTTAATTTTAGGTTGAGAGGTATGGATACTGTCTATGTGTGCATATTTAAATAAGTGTAATTGCAGGCAGGTGTCACTGGCTTATTTTGAATATATGGTAAGAAACAAATCAGTGAAGTAAATTTGAAATAAATTCGTGAAATGTTCAGTAATTGGCTATCGATAAATGTCTTGTTATAATTAAAAGTGGGATGAGGGTCATGAAATTTCCACAGTAAAACACATTTATAATACCTTTTCATTTGGGACAGCTGCTTTAAGATTCTACTTAAATTGTGCTTGGCTAATTTATTTCCTCATTTGTAAGCACAGTTGCATTTGAGTGCGCAGGCAATCAAATTAACCGACTCTCGATATCCCCAATTATCGATAAATTTCAACATCTGTTAGTACAGTTGCGCTCGGCACACTCAGTCAGTCCGTCACTCATTGAATGCTTTGGGAAATCTTTCTGAGAGCCAGTGCCGTCGATTTAGTTGGCTAGGGTTACAGCTCTCGAGGCTCCCAGATTTCTCCCTTCCGAAAATGCTGCACATGACAAAGGAAATTTTGGGGATTTTTTTGTTTTGTTTTTTTTTCTGTTTTGTTGGCCAAATGTTAGCGGGGTGTAACTGCCTCGATACCCCTTAACTGCTTCTGAAAACTCAGGCAACTGTCTGTGTTCTTCTTTTAGTTTTTTTTTTTTTTTGGCCGTCACGACCGTAACGTAAAAGCGGCGCGTGCTCGACTGCAACACACTCACACTCTCTGTGAAACACCGATGCCTTTTCTTTTTCGCCTTTCTTTTTTTCCGCTTTCTCCGCTTCGTAAAATTGTTCTGGTATATGTACATTTACCGTTATTTCCATTCGCATTCAGTTGAGAAAGGTATTAAGCCGGAAAAACACGTTGCACATCGATGTACATACGAGCATATCTGTGTGATCGTTTGCCGTGTGTACACAGGGAGAAACATGATCGTTTCTGAATAACTTACTTTCAAAATTCGACTAAACAAGAAAACGAAAAAATCGCTTGAAAATCTGAGCTGATAATATAAATTATACATGTGGTACTATTGAAGTATATATTATCAAGTCGCTTTAAGTTGAAGAAGCATTTATGTCGATGAAGACCGATATTTAAATATTTTATTAAAAATACAACTTCTTAGTAATATTCCTCTTCGAATTTGTTTTTATTTATTTAGTATTTAAATATATATAGTTATTTTTTAACTGCATTTATTAAATACTTGGAAACTTACATATAAAACAAATTAATCTGAATAAAATATTGATTCTTATAGCTAGTTATAATTGTATAATCTAATTAGAAGGTAAACTTGGCAACTCATCAAGCTTAGATACATAACACACTAACTAATGGTATTTTAATTTTATTAATATACAATATGCAATAAAGAATTTTAAATCCTGAAGTCCACTTAATTTTCTTACTGCATACTTTAAGACACCTTTATAAGTGTTTTTAAAAACGTATTGACTTGCTCAGCACACCAATAATACCCAAAAATTCAAATATATTTTTATTGATAAAATTCATAAGTTTATATTTTTCTAATCTCATTTCTGCCAGTGTACGTGTGTGCCTGTGTGAGTGGATAATATTCCTTGGTGGCCAGCGAGGCGATGGCACGTGTATTTACGTGAAGTCAACGCAGCCATACCTGAGAGATTCGCCAGGACATTCCCTTCTCCACGGGAGAAAGTGGGAAAGTTCCCCGGGGGGAAAGGTGAAGGGGGAGAGAAAGCGGAAGGACAGGTTGCCTCAAATGTTGGCCAAAATCAAATGAAATTAGCGTCGCAGTCGCTTCCTAGATGATTCCAAGATTGTATGCGACAAGATATGTACTACATATACTGGACGTGGGCGGCGGTGGGCGGGGGCAAGTTAATTAAAAGTGAAGTCAGCACTGAAATTAGTTAATTAATATTAAATTCAATTTGAGGCGTCGGGCCAGGCACAATTGAGTTATCAAACGAGCGCCTCGGGTCTTTCGCTTCGCACCGAACGTGACACTATTAAAATGAAAGGAATGCCCAATGTCCTGTCCACTGTAAAATGAGGACGTGTCCGCCGACCTCATGAATCTCATTTGGCTGAAGGAGGTTGTAGAAAGAAGCTGGGTGTCTAGATCGCAGATTAAACTGTTGCTCGAGATACTTGAAATCACTTATGTGTTTAAATCACCTTCAAGTACTGGTAAGCCGTTCGAATTTAAAAGGACTCTATTTTCAATGTTTTTATATACTACGCAAGTCTGTAAGAAGAATTACGTAGATTTTATTTTAATTTTTCATAGAAATAAGTATGTGTACTTCTTCATGACCCTAAACAGACTAATAAATACGGTTTGATTTATTTTATATTGATATAAAACATTGTAAATTCGAATTTATTTCATATTCGAATACAATATTTTTCGCTTTGTTTTTTATCCATTGCAATTTTTTAAAATTTGAATAATGGAAATAATCATTTTAAAAAATTTAAGTACATTTAAAGAATTTTAAAAATATTTTTTTAGGGACCACAACGCTATAAGGAAATATGACTTACATCGTATCTAAAGTTTTCTACCTTGATTTATATATTTTCAATATTTTAAATGTAAATATTATGTTTTTGGTATTTAGTTAAAAATCGAAAATTAAATTTTGTATGTAATTTGCACTTTTTTTTACCAGTGTGAATTATCATTCACTTAGCTGCATGGGTCGTGTTTTCATGTACAATGCGGCGCATCTCACGGTAATTTGGCAGAAATTCCTATTTCGATTTTATCGTCAATTAACCAATGAACCGAATGGATAACTAGCAACTCGAAACCATCAATTAGGATCGCCCACTTGCGGTTGCCCCGGCCACATCCTCCACGTATTCCCATCTCTAAAAGTCCACAAATACGTGTATGTGTATGAGCACATATCCATTTGCATTCCATGGTCATGAATCAGCAGGCGGTTGATGCCTAATCTTATTTACCCTTGGAGCCCGAATGTAAATTTTGCAATTTGAGCACGATAACAAGGTTGATTGCGGCCGATGGCTTAATTCCCATTACACAGAAATGGCAAAAAATGTCCAAGTAAAAAGTGAAATGTTAACAGCAATGCCGAGAATGCAAAATGCAATCTTCAATCTGAATTCTGCGTGCAAATGCAGTTTTCATGTAGAACAGAACCTCACCGGATCATCTGTACAAGCATTTCCATCAAAGAAATCCTCATGCTAATGCCGGGCATTTCAAGACCAGAATTTGGTTTCATTCGGCACCTCTAATAGAGAATGTTCCCCAAATCATAGAATCCCCACGATGTCGGTTCCTGTTCCGTTTCCCCATTGGGCCACAAAGCTAGATTAACTAGAACTAGTCAAAACTACTCAAAAGTAGCACCTAAACCACAAGAAACATCAGAAAGTTCTGATGTTAAAACGACTCTGCGAGTAACGGGTGTAAAAAGTTGTAATTTCTGAGACATTCAGAATATTTAGATTTATATATACAAGATATATATACAGATATTTTTTGGGTAATAAACATTTCATCAACTTGATTTATTCTTGAAAAAGGGTATATTGGAATCCGTGTGAGCCCTGAGAAATGGAAAACTATAAAAGCTAGAAATTTGGGACTTAACATGCAGATTTTTCGGATTCCTGCGCAGTGTAAGTTTGGTTCATCGGAGTGCCACTCTAATTTTTGTGTTCGGATTATCAATACCTATCTGGATGTTAAAAATTGTTTTAATAGGACCGTTCATTAAAAAGTAATAGGCAAATAAAGTGTGTTATATCGGAAACAGCCGATTTGATGCATGCATAGCTCCATCTCCCTCACACAAGCTGAGTAACGGGTAACGAGTAAAAGTTGAGGCCATCGACTATAGCGTTCTTTCTTGTTTTTGTATTAGGGTTATTAAAAGCACCATTACGTTTCCATTACGAAAATATTTTAGATTTCCTTACCTTCTCCCATTTTACATTTATTTTTTCTAATGCTAAAAAATGTTCGATATAATCAACAATATCAATGATAGCCACTATCGATAGCCAAAACCAACAATCTATATTTTTCCACCACTATTTGGTATGGCAAAACGCAAAGCCCACCAAAATAAGCAACCACATTTAAATTAAGAAATACCAATTAAAGTTGATTAGAAAATATTAGAAACGACAAGCCACCAATAAAAGTGCCATAAAAATATATCACAGGCATCAGCAACTTGACTATTAAGAGCCATGGCAAAAATTGAAATGACAGCAATTCCAGCAGCATGTCAGCAAAACTTTGCCCACAAAAAAGGTTGAGCTTTTCTTGCGAAATAAATGGCAAGGCAACTGAATCCAAATGCAGAAAAGGCCATAAAAATAAAAGCGAAATTGTTGGAAATACCTGCAGCGAGATTGCAATACGCAAGAAAATCAACTTGGGAAGCAACATCAGTGGCACACACAAAACGGACATGTTTATTAGTAATTCTGGAAATTAAATCAGCAACACAATCAGCAATTGGTCGAAAGCAAAGCGACTTTATAAGCAATTTGTTCGGAACAATAAGCCAAACACAAGTAACATGAAAAACAATATAAAATGCATTTTAAATGTTGCAATCAGAAACGAAAAAATGAAATATAAATACATAGCCCGGAATGCTTTTTTAGATTAAATGCAAATGCTGAAAAAATATTACCTAAAAGCTGCAATAAAACCAACATGCAAATGAGACTTAAATTGCTTCAAAAATAGCGTCTTTAATTTTTAATAGCATACACAAGGCCCAAAAACTGTTTATTGTAATCGCAAATTAAAAACATTGGCACATAAATGCATTGAATTAGATAATAAACAGATAAATTTATGAATAATGGGGCAAACAAATTACACTGAGCAAAAAGCGTAATTCTTTGTGATTAAAATTGATAAGTGCGTTTTTATTTGCTTCGCGAAACATCCAAAATTAATTTTTTACGACAGTTAGTTTTAAGCCATCCTTGATTTAAAAACTTATATTCTTTATTTAAGAAGTTTCAAGAGTTATTTCCTGGTTTCGAGGTATACTTATTTCGAATCAGTTGGTAAGTACAAAACATACTTCATTCAAAATAAAAGTTTTGTATAACTATAAGAATTTTGACATTGAAGCAAGCGTGCCTTAAGATATTTATATTTAAGAATAATTTCTTCTTGATTCAAGCACGCACCGTACATTTTTCTTAAAGCAAGAAGAAGAAAAATATCTGAAACTAAAAGCCAATCGAGCTTAAGTTAAGCTATTAAACAACAAATATGAAAAAGAAACTTAAAGTAATTTCAATTCTTAAATAGAATAGGAAAATCAAAAAATGATTTTTATCAAACAGAATTCTTGAAATTCAGTTACAAAAATATTGCCAAGTATAAGTAAATAAAATCAGCTTTGTAGCAAACTGCAAAAATCGGCAATATAACAAGCGACCACTTTAAAAAAGCCACTCAGTGGCATTGTCTTCCATTTGCTGCAATTATTATTTAATTTTTCGCTTGCAGGTTGGCTTCCCGTGCGTTTTTCTTTGTGGCCAAGGGTAAATACCTCGTTTTTCTGCCCTTGATGTTGTCGTCAAAGGAATGCACTTTCGCCCAACCCCCCAATCCCGGCCAGAAATTGCATCCAATGCGATGCAGCCACCTTCGATACATTCGAGGATTCCGGTTCGTTGAAGTTGAAGTCTCGTGGCCCCGATAGTTGGCATAAATATTTAATTTTCATTTTGCCAACTCGGCCCGAGGAAACTCACCCACTCAACTGGCAATCTCTTTATTTCCCGGGCTAATTGAGGGATTATACGGAGAAGGCGAGGTAAATATGAAATTTGAATCTCAATCACTCGACGAACCGACAGTCGAAAGTCTGCAGCTGCAGCAATTCCACAGAAAACGAGATCAGGACTTATTTCAATTTCAAATTAGTTTTCCTCCTTGCGGAAAGTGTTTCGCCTGCCATTTTGCCAGTTTGGCCGCAATATTGATTTAAATACAAAATGCCAAGGCATGTTTATACACATATTTTTGTTTTGTTTTAATTACTGCAAGTTCGGTGGACTTTTTCGGGGAGAGTTCGGGGTTGGGGTACCAGCAGGCATTTGACCGGCAGTTGTGTTTGCTTTAATTATAAATAATATTTAATCTAGATATTTCACATTCGAATGACCGTCCAGAATGGATGTAAGCCTTATTATTATTATTACTAGTGTTTATTATTATTATTGCCATTTTTGTGCTGCTGCTGCTGTTGCTGTTGCTGCTGCTGCGGCTTAAGTGCATAAATAAACAGATTTTAATTTAATTATTATGAAATGCATTTGCCCCTGGCCAGGTTCCATTATTAACGGCCTTCGATCCGGCATCCAATGATGATGATGATCATGATGATGGCCATGAGGAGGAGTAGGAGCTGCCCTCCACGGGCATGTGGTCCATAAATCTGGTGCGTCGTGTAAAATGCAAAATATTGCTGGCCAAAAACTAGCACACACACGTTCTGACCTTATTAGCTGCAGTTGACCAAATCGAATTAGACCCCTGGGTAAAAGCGTTTGGCAAACAAATTTTCGATACGTGTACGCCGTGCATCGCAATTGTACGGTTGATCCTAGTTAATGCCTCCCAGGGGCTGCCTGGGGTAAAAATAACCGGGGGTGGTCAATAAACATAAAGGGTGGGGATCGGAACATTTAAAAATATGCAGATATAACTCATGATATTAATACTAGACCAATAAATATATTTCAGCAATTGTTGCATGTTAAGAGGTACTAAAAAATTGTTTTAATTATAAACATTTCCTTTTGGAAATTATAGTATGACCTTTTACACCCAGAAAAGTACAGAACAAATAGTTTGAGAACGAATGTTCTTAAAAATGTATCGGATCGTTCTTGAAATTTTTGAAATTAATATTCTTAAAATAAGAAGCATTCTTTACTAAACCTAATATGCAATCAGAAAAAGTAAGTTTCCAGGGTGGTTGAAGTGTTAAAGGTCCTGAGTTCGAATCCTCGCCAAGACATTTTCTGACTTTATTCTCATTTAACAGTTTTTTCAAAACCTTGAAATCTTAAATACTCTTAAACACATTTTTTGGCTTTTATTATAAATGATAAATTTTTAGTTGTTAATATTCTAGTTTTATTATTTAATAAGAGATTAGCTAAATATTTTAAAGATTTTTTAAGACATAAGATATTTTTTTAATTAATAAGTTTTTTATGATCAATCTAATGATTTGCATAACTTTGTACTTACCAACCACCAACAAAATATAGGTTAAAGAAAAAAAGATTTATTTATTTTGAAAAGATTTTAAAAGCTTAGGGCTAGTTGCTTATTACTAGTTAATTATAAACAATCGAAAATAATAAATCCAATAAAAGACATGGCTATTTGCAAGCCCCTACATCCAATGTTAATTACCCAATAACTCAATAACTAACCGCAATCATACTGCATGTTCGCTAAAAAATAAAGAATGCTTCATTTCGGTAATTGGCCACACACAAAACCCCAATGAACTCGACGATTTTAATGAAAATGTAAAAGCCATTGAATATCCATTAGCCTAACAAATCAGGCACACACACACAAACACATTATGTTCTATCACCTATCTGCAGACTAACATACACCTATTTTCCTTTCGCCTTGGGTGCTAAGTGTTTCATGTTTCCCTCTCGTATTACAGTAAAAATACTAATAAGCCCCAAATGGCTTTTTCACCAAAAAGTTCCAAAGATCGGACGTTAATGCTTCCCCCAATATGTGATTAACTAGCGAACGGATTATCTTACCTTTTGCAAAACGAAATATGACACTTGTGAGTGAATTTTAGGCCTAAAGCGGTTTGGTTTCTGCTATTATCTGTGTTGTGGCGGCCCCTTTCAATATTCACCGGCCATGGCCATTCATCAATGGTGACCGAAAACCGACATAGCACACACTATTTAGCACTCATACACATTTTTCACTAGGGTCTTGCCTTGGTTATTTCATTCCGATTTCATACCGTACGTAAATCGAACCCAAAACAAACAAGAAAAACAGCAAAAAAAAATGCATGGATTGGTAACACAAAAACCGGTGGCCAAAATGAAGAAGAACGCGCGAAGAAGTCGACTCACAACAAAACAGGAGGAGGAAGACGTATACGTACGACGACGACGATGGTTTACGAGATACTGCCGCACCGCGATTTCCCTTCTGTGGGTCAAATAACACGCATACGCACCGTGGAGCGCACCAAAATACGCATACGCACCGTTGGACCGCTGCTCGCTGACTGACGCCGTCGACGATGCGAGGCCCTGCAGATACCGACGTTAACTGCACTCGCCGATATTCTGGCCAGGCGAATGAATCCGTACGCACAGCCCCCCGGTACCCAGTTTTTTCCCAATGCCCCCCCCCCCACCCAAAATTTCCGAGTTCGTAGCACCGAGTTTATGTTGTGTTTTCCCCACGATTCACATTTCCCGACCCACGACAACGCACGAAGTTGGTAGTTAAGCCTCGGCCTCTTCGGTTTTCCAACCCGAACTTATCGATGATATGGCTATGCGCATGTCACTTGGCCAAGACACGACTCAGCCAGGGCCAACTGACTCTGGCTAAGCCACAAAATTGGCGCGCAATTTCAATTAGTTGATGTTCCTCGCACATCCATCCATCTCCGCGTTTCCTTGACTGCCCCCCCCCCCCCCTTCGGTCATCCCACCCCAAAATCTTAGCCGGCTTTCCCGGCTTTTCCGGCCAGACGTCTGTTGCTCTCACCGCCCCGAAAGTTCAGGGCTCTGGCCAAATTCCCGACCCTGTTTATCGGCGCTTATTCGGTTTAATTTGGCATTTCAAGTGGACACGTCCAGGCACTCAATGATGAAATCTGATCACAAGTTGCCGCCAAAACGACCGAGGAAGCTATTTCCCGGCTAGAGATCTGCTTAAATAGGGCACACAAATAGTGCACCGATAGAACGATAAAACTTAACTCTACAGCTTTGTTTTGGTTTCAATATCCTAGATATTCACTTTATTTTATGGGTTGGATACAATAACATTAGGTGTAAAAAAAACGATAATTCTTAACTACATGCTTCATATTGGTTTCAATTTCAAAGGTATATATTAACTCTTTTTTATGGTTTGAATATTATAACGTATGTATTATATTTACCACATAAACTTAGCCCAAGGTTCTAAGTTGATAACTTTAAATTATTTAAAAATTAAACAATCGTCTTAGTTACCACTTAAGGTTTTATTAAATACCACATTTAGGTTAATTTTATCATCCGCATGGTAAACTAAAAGTAAGGTTTAAACCAAAAAATCATATGGAAATGTCGAGTTGAATACTTACTTTTGGTTTATTATGCAGGGGAATGGGAAAACCCTCTTTAACATAGAGGAAATGTTAGTCCCTTTGCTCTAAACAAAGAGACAAAAATAAAATCGACTAACATTAAAACTGATTTATTTAGTATGATTAAAAATCATTATAATTTTTGTAAACATTTGGGCTTTTAAGAATTTCAGGAACAACTAATTTTCACATTTATTACAAATTTAGTTTTTGACTTTAAATACTCCAAAATATGATATAAAATCCGATTGAATAAATAATTATTTTAATATGTATTTTAAATGCTGTGTTTGTTTTATGTTTGCTTTACTATTTTGTATATTATAAAAATGAAATATATGTGGGAACAAGTGAAAAACATTCGTTTTATTTACTAAATATGAACTAAAGTATACAACTAAATAACAAATATTTTAGTTAAAAAAGTGACCAAGTGAGCTGTGAGAATATTTTTTTAATCTTTAAAAATTCTTATATTATTTGTATACTTGTGAAAATATTTTAAATATTTAAAAACTTTCAATTTATTTGTATTACATGGCATTTTCTAAGTTATTTGTTTCCCAAACGCATTTTTCCCCAGTGTCCACTGGGAAGTGTTTTTGAGCATGTGTCGTGGAGGCATCTTGGGTGCCTATCCGACCATCCGAGGCAGCTCTTTTTTGGTTAATGAAAAGTTGCCACTGATGGCGGCCAAAGAAAATGCAGAAAAGCCGGATGGTGTGGAAAGTGGAGAGTGTAGAGAGTGCTGGGGAGTGGGAAAAGCAGCCGGCTGAAGGAGCTGGCCCAGCTGACAAAGCCCTGGCTAAAACAAAGGACCCCACAATGGCTGACAATGGCAACTTGTCGGGGTTTCGTGGGTTCGCAGGGGGTTCGGTAGTGGTATGCTTGGGTTTTCAGAGGTGAAGGGGATGCTCAGAGGGGTTTCCGGGGAGCCTGTGAGCTAGCTGCAAAAAAAAGACCAACTCTCACAATAGATGCCACCCCCGGCAGTCCCCGATTTTATACCCCACATGGCGTGAAATGTGGCATTCAAATAAAGGAACACTCTAATAAGGCTTCCTTTTGTTATCGATAGAAAAAATCCAGCTCTCGTGGAGGAAGTGCAGCAAAAATGGGGGGCGAATCTGGCTGGGCGAATCTGTCGCATCTGCCGAGTGTGAACCACTAGTAGTAGTGGTGGTGCCGCAAAAATGGCAACAAAAAAACTGAAAAGTAATTTCCGGTTGCGCGTGACGAAATCAGCGGAGAACATCGACAAAGGGGTTAATAAAAAAGTAGGAAAAAGTTGAAAAAAAAAGTGCTGGGCGGAAGACACAGTAACTGGTTAATATCTAGCTGCAGCAATTTGACGACGAGCCAAGAGTGCAACAAAAGCTGCCAAACGATGCAAGTACAGTCGAAACAAAAGGCCTGCGAATTAAATGTACAGTCTGCACAAAGGGGATCATTATGGTGATTAAATTACGATAAGATGGAAAAACTACATTCCAAATAAAAGACAAGAAAGGCTAATGAAAGTGAGGGTCTTTTGTATTTAAAGATACCATTTCATAGCATCACTTCAAATAGGGCTTATCTACCCGAATTGTATTTTAAAAACTCGTGCTATTTGTGGATCCCTAGTTTACGTAAGAAAATCTATTTACATTAACACAACTTGAATGAATTTAAATGTTATTGTTATAATTCCTCGATTTAAATGGATAGATCCATATATATAGTTAAATAGTTTCTTCTCTATTGTTTTGACCACTCTTAAATTGTTAAGGTATAGAATACGTATCCTTATATAGGTGGAATTACCAGTTGTAAGCCGATAACTATTAAAGTAATTCAAATAATATACTAAATACTACCTAAAATAAAAATACAAATACCAAATGCAAAATACTAAACACCAATACTAAACCTGTCATTCTTGAGTAAACGTTCAATACCATCCTGTTGTATTATCCGACTTTTGAGCCCAAAAAGAAGCTGATTAGCATGGCGGCTGTCACTCAGGCTCTAATTGCAGCTCAATGCCGTATCCAGTCGGGATGCGAATGCAGGATGCAGGATGTTGGATGCAGGATGCGGAATACGGAATACCGAATGCGGAATCCGAAATTCAAAACCGTGCAGCGTTGAGCAGGCAAACACACAAGTCGCCTGACAATATTCGCCAAACAACAATGGCTGGCGGTGGCAAATGCCAAATGCCAAACGCCAGCTCAACCCCGATACCTGGAGAATTTTGGAAGGGGAATTTTGGGGGGTTCCCCAGCTCGAAAAAGGTGTTCGGCGTGTGTGTGCGTGTTCTGCGAATACTCATAATGCGCTGCTAATGCTAATAAGCATTTATGTGTCTGTGCCGCAGGCTCCGTCTGCAGCAAGGACTCAGCCAGCCCCTGTCATCTGTTCATTGTCCCTGCCTATTCCGGCGAATAAATACAACTAAATTGGGAAAGTCTCAGAAAATTAATCAATTCATAATAATATCTTTAAAAAAATGTCGGAAAATACTTTTTCAAAGCTGTATGCTGACCAAGATAAATGCAAATATTCCAAACAACATTAAAACATTTATTATATTAAATCAATTCCTTTCCTTTTAAAGCCAATCTTTGAAAAACATTTTTATTTTTAATTATTTAAAATCTTGTAATTCTCTCTATATTATATAGTTTTTGCATAAACAACATTTTTCAAATCTTTACTTCAAATTTCATACAAATTAATTTATTAAATGCTGCTACAGCAATATTAATATTATAAAACAAAATAAAAATCTAGCTCATAAAAGGTACAAAAACATATATCAAAGCAGATCTATATAGTTTCATCCTTAAAAGCATTTCGAATACTAAAAATACATTAAATACCCGAATACCTTTTGATTCCCTCTTTTCGCTGTGCCCAACAAGGCGTTATTATCCCTGAGAAACTTCATTTCGTGATTTCTGAAGCCCCTCGGAGCGAAACTGCTTGTGGGAATATCCCTTTGGGTGATTCATAATCTCCTTCGTCGAGACAGAAGTCGTCGGTGACTATGACTTCGGAGCAGTACGACTGCTACTACGTTTCAGACTATGACTATGACTCCGGCGGAGGCTGCGTACGAGGTTCGCCTTAAATACGCTTCAAAATTACATTTTATTAACGCACGCACAGGCGGGGAAACACAGGCACGCAATGGATGTGCCATTGGCAAACCACAGTTGTGACCACAAAAATAGCACTTAGTTTGGGTAAAAGGTTATCTTGATTATAAAGGGGCTGATAACTGCAAAGAAAAGGTTTTTTTTTTAATTTTTAATATTGTACAGTTTAAAAAAATAAAAGAAAAGGAAAAACAAAACCAAATTGCATGAAGAAAGTAAATAAACAATTTCAGTGCAGGTTTTAAAAAAATTTCAAATTTCGAATATTTTCGGTTTCTGGTTCAATATACTTATATATTGTATAATAATAATAGCACGTTTTGATATTTCAAGATACCGTTAAAATGTAATTTCCTTTAGTAACTCAGATTTTTTTTTAACTAATAATGATTAAAGAAATTTTTTTTTTTAATTTTTGTTAATAATGCTGTAAGAAAGATAAAACATCAAAAATGTTTCAAGATGGTGTGATAACTGCTTACCTTATAAACATTAGACATATATATAAATATTTTTTCCAGCTCTCTTATCTATTTTTGTGACCACTCCTGTTGATTCAGAGATAGATACAGATACAGATACTCGCAGATACTTCGCTTGCAGACGGTCCCTAAGTCGGCAACACTTTCACTGTCTGCTGCCGCCACGCCCCCACTGGACTCGTTTATGATTGCCCCTTTTGCAGTGGTGGAGGGGGGTTTTGGGGGGATTGGGGATCTTTTAATCCAACCTACCCGACCCAGAATTCAACTAAACATTTATTTTAGCTTGTTACTTCTCCTTCTTTTGCAGCGCCACTTTATTGCGATTTAAATTCTCATTATCCTGCGAGTGAGAGATGAACTGGAGCAGTGTGCGAGTGGGAGGGCCGCATTGGGCGGAAGTGAGGGGGAGCGAGATGGCGCTATCGTAATCATAACATATCTAATGTGTGCGTGAATGTGCCTCTGTGTGTGTGTTCTCTGCCTGTGTGTGTGTGTGTGGGAGAGACAACAACTGTGCACAAATTTGCACTAAATAATTTAATTATAAGGGCATCAAAAATAACAGCGAAGAAACCGAAAAGTAGAGAAAGCTTGCTTAAAATACCGACATTTTAAACACTCTTCACAATAAAAAAAAATTTAAAATAAATGTTATTAGAAAAAAGTAATTGATTTTCAATAAAATAACTGATTAAAGTTAAAAAAGAAATAATTTTATATGGCTACGAATAACCCTATTGGTTTTAATCAAATCTATTATTAAGGTGTCAAAAAGTATGCAGTAAAAAATATTGGCTTTTATTAAAACTATTATTATGGTGTTAAAAAGTATGCAGTAAAAAATATGAAGTTTGTCCATCGGATACTTGGAATAAAAATAAATCATTGTCTACTTTTAGACGCCTATAGGTTTTTATGTCATAAGGGATTATTTGTAATAACCTCCATAAACTATAAAATAATGAAGAAGCTAAGCCTAGGAACTTGTCCATTGAAAATCGAGATACATTATAGCAAAGTTAAATATTATACTTCAATTTAATTATTATAACACTACACCTTTTTTCATAAATAAAATATACTAACCAGAGTCCCAATTTAAAGTGGTAAAATGTATTTAATTAGATTATAAAATAATATAATAAAAAGAAACCATTAATAAAATCGAATTACACATAGCACCTTTATTATTAGGCCTTCTTGTATGTAATTTATGCCCATCTTAAAGGGTATAAATGAAAGCGGGGAAAAGAGCTGGCGAATGCAAATGCCTTGAACAATGTTCTTTTTGTTTTTTTTTTATCCTGGCATCCTTTTGTAAGCCCACCCCCTAACGTCATTAAAAATTTTGCACATAATAGTTTATGCTGTCGGCGTTGTTGTTGCTGGTGTTATCGCATTACGTAATAGTTTCAAGCGCGCTGCCATGCGCTAATTAATGACGTAAAATATTTGCCCATCATCATCATAGCCATGAAAAGGGGAACACCGGGTGAAAGTGGAGAAATGGGATATGGAGATGGGGGCCAGGGGATCCTAGAGCTTGTCGTCAATTATGAAAACTTTTTTAGCACGCCCTTAGCGGAGTGCGTGTGTGTGTGTGTTGCCAAGGAAATCCTAGTCAGTGTGTGTGTAGTTACATCCTCAACAAGTGTGTGTTTAACCCCCAAGCAACCCAAGTCACCCAATTCCCCAAAGAACTCCACATAAAAACACGCAGAGAGTGCCACCAAGTTGATCTTATCAAAAACATTGCCTACTTTTAGGCGTTTCGACAGGATACCCTTGCTAGGCGATTTAAGAGATTATCTCTGATTTATTTACTGGCTTATTTAGTATTCTCTTGTATAAAGCTTAAACGGTTTATTGATTTAGGACTTACATTTACAAGAAAAATAAATAGAATTAACTCTCTTATAAAAAATAAGAAAAAATCGAATTTATAATCTAAAATCATTTCCATTTTTATTTTAAGACAATCAGCAAGTTATTTTTTTCAAAAATAAATCAGTTTTAATTTTAAAGCCAATTCTTGACTTCCATATTGCATAGAATATTTATATTTCAAGCAACAAAACTTATACTTTCATAGTTACTTCAAGATATATCAGTACCGCACAATACAAAAACCAATCCGCTTTATGGTAACAAGATATATAAATATAAAAAGAAACAGAACATTTTTAAGGACCTTTAGCCCCAAAAACAGAACAATGAATAAAGCTATTAATGCTGACAAGGAGTCCCTATCAAGCTATAAAATAAAGGAAAATTCAAAGAAGAGTCTTTATAACATCGTCCTTCCTTTTTGTGGCGTTTCCTAGCAACGAGTCCTCCGATTTTCCTTCACTTCAGCTGTTGGCTTTCCTTTGGCTAATCATCTTGGGTGATTCGCGGACATAAACAGTTCGTTATTCTAGGTGGATTTGCGATGGCATTGGGCTAATGCCCCACTTTGTTTAAGCTCCGGAAAAAAAAGCAAATGCCTAAATCAGTCCGATAATGTTGCCAGATTAATGTGGTTTTTCGGCTGGCTCTATCCAGGATTTCCACACAAACGCACGAGTAAGCAAACATATTTTTTAATTAAAAACTGAAAGCGAATTGGTCAAATTGGATTTGGCCGATCGGAGGAAATGCATCCAATTGAATGCATTTTGTTGACAGCTCGAAATGCCCGAGGGCCGCTTCCGCGTCATATCATGTTAGGCAAACTCATTAAACGACTGCCGCTTGCAAAAAATATGCATATCTTGTCAATTTGAAAAACAGAGTGGACACCCACATAAAATACATTATATTAAAATACGAATTAAAAATTTAAAATTGGAAATCAAATGAAAAATTGTCAGAGGCTTGCAGAATGTGCTCAAAAGTATGCAACAATATAGTGTAATTTCATTTTTTGCACTGCATACTTTTAACCATATTATTATTTCTATTACTTTAATGCTTCTAAGCTTAAAGTCTAATTACATTTTTATGAAATTTGAAACCACTGTTAAAGGTGCCTGAAAGTATGCTACAATAATTTGTAATTTAATTTATTTCCCTGCATACTTTTAAGCCGCATATTAAATGGTTTTAAAGCGTTTCCCATGTGTTCATTTTATGATTTAAAAGCTAAACCATAGGGATTCAGTGAGCAAATGAATTGTGTCATAATTTTTAACTAAATGCACTAGAGAATCCAGCCAGAAGGACCACTGTAAAATAATCTCCGCTGCTCCACTTTAGAGAGCATCCACTATAAACAAATGGAATTTTGGTTTATTATATGTAAATGTCTCCCAGCTTGTTTGCTCTACATTGTGCAAATACATTTGGGTGTGTGCGTGGGTGTGGGTGGGTGTGGGTGAGTGTGGCTGGTGGGTGGTGTGTGTAATAATACATAATTGCATGCCGCACACTTACACGAGTGCAGGACTCGTAAGTGACGCAATGGAGCGTGCAATTCCCAAAGCCAAATCATCATCAGATGAAATCATTTTACACTTTTCGTGTTTACTTAAGCGTGAGCCAACTTTATGAATGTTTTCAGTGTGCGGAAAGTACTAAGACAAACAGCAAATCCACTTGCACATACACTCCACTCGCACACTTACACGGCCATGGTGTAAAAACGGTGTAAAAATGCACGTACCACAGTCACAAAATTGCAATAATTTTTTTGTAGGACGAAAGCGAGGGCAAGGACGCCGTTTGGTCCTTGGAAAAAAAAAACCACAACGTACGACAATTTTTGGCATTTTCACACTTTATGCGATGAACAGGATGAGGATATACGGCAACTGGAGCAGCCAAAATGTATTGAGCCAAAAAGGTAAGCCAAAAACCGGGGTGCACGAGGGATTCAGGGGAGGATGTGGGCACTATGGCCACTGCATTATGTTCCCCACAACCACCACTCAAACACATACACACACCAGAAACATGGTTGCAAAATATATTGAAGATTTGAAAGTGCTGTTTAAAATAACAAGCATGAGCAACAACAAAGGGTACTTGTTAAGATCTAATTTAATTTAGATGCATGAAGGTACCCAGCCTTTTCCAAAACATTCCTTATAAAAAGGTAAAAAAGAAGTGTTAGAAAATATTATATGATTCATTGAGAAAATTTTCCAACACTGGTCGTTATACTTTAAAGGTAAAAATAATGCTGTAAATAAAAAAAATTTGTTTAAAAACTTATACAATTTTATTTTGAAAACTCAAAAACATAAATCAATTTATTTAAGGGCACATTCTACATTTTATTTTAAAAATTTCTTTTATTTAAAATTATAAAACTTAAAAATTTTTTTTTAGTCATCTAAATTACTAGTATAATGAAAGTATAATGATAATTTCGGTTTTTAATCATATTTCATCTTGGGCAAAGTTTAACGAAAATGGTTTTGCAATTTTTCGTTGTTTGTTTTTTGTATAAAGTAAAGGAATATATATACATAAAAGGGCATTCCATCTTCGCATTTTGAAGATTGTCCTGCTATCTCTTTTAAGGTTCCTTCCTGCCTAAGTGCTTTTCCCTTTATGCATCATCCATCCGAGCTGTGGTTCCTGCAGCCCTATCAATCCAGAAAGACCATCGACCATTCTGCACCACTCTCGACAAGTCATGTGCAATTCATAAATGCATCTGCAATCGTCCAGCCCATTCATAAGATACATAAGGTATATGGTCTGGGGCTCAAGTCGAGGCACTTCGAGGACCTCAAAATAAAGGGAAGACAAGAAAAGTGAGGAAAAAAGCAGCATGGACACATGACAGCATTCTTTTCCATGTGGCCGCTCTGCTACTCTTGCTAATCAAATCGGGCGCCAAGTCTTTTGTTGTGCAAGGGAAGACAGGGACAGGATGTGCGGTGGAGTGAGTGGGGGGCTGCTATCTACTCAGGTGGCTTTCACTCCTTTCTCCACTCTTTTTTTGTGGGTCAATCACCAGACAACAAACACACGACGACATGGAATAGATGTCTAGGCTACATGTTGTCCATGAAATGATTGAATGGAGAAAACACACAAGAACAGATAGAATGCGAAGGGATGGTGATGCAGGGGGGAGGGGGGATTCGGTGTCCCAACACCCATCATCACATATGAAATGACAAGAAAAAATTGCTGAAAATATATTTGAATGAATTGAATGCAAACACATGTCCCTCCACAGGCGCCCAACGTCTTTCTTGCACGGCAAAATAAAACATGGTGTTTTTGAAAGCCCGGGGATTAGAAAACGTTATCTAAGGTGTCTGAAAGTATGCAATAAATTCGTACATTATCAAAGTAAATCCTGAAATATTTATTTTAATTTTTTAGAGAACTGTATCTAGTATTTCACACTAGCCTCTCTTTAATTTTTACTGGAAATCAGTTGAATATAGTTAAAGTAAACCAATTTGTTACTTTTATATGTTTTTTAAAATTTATTTTGATATTATAAAGTTATTAATTATTATTATTAAGTAAATAAAAAGGTTATTTCACATCATTAAGTGTACTGATTTGAACCTCTTCAAAAGGTGCCAATCGACTATGAAAAACGATAAGTTTATTACAGTGGGAACGTTTTTTCAAAGTCATTTCAAATCATAGTTTAAACATTTTAGACAAAGATATATAAAAGTATGCTTCTAGAAATGTAAAAGAACAATGGCCCTTTTTTATAGCATACTTTTAGTACCTTTCTTACACCATTTTTCAATTAACCAGAGACTTTAGATGGTTTTAAAAATCTAAAGTTAATAGGAATTCCTATGTTTTTCTCTGAATGTATTCTGTCAGCGCTTTTCAAACACGTGATCGATCTTTGGGGGCGATGGTTGGTGGGCGTGGTCGGGTGGTTGGGTGGTTTTGCGACTGTTTGGTTGGATTTATGGAGGATGGGACATTTTGGGGGAAAGCCTGCTCAGGTGTCTTTTGGAGCAAGTTTTCGTGCCAAAGTTTGTTCAGCACAAACATCAAATGTTGCCCGTCCCTCTCGCTCCCTCTCCGTTTCCCCATCTCTTTCCCTCGCCGAGCAGTTTTCTTTTATTTTCTCCGTTTTTGCGCCGCTTTTCATGTTTTCTGTTGGTTTGTTTGTTTGTTTGCCTGTTTGTTTGCCTGTTTGAGTTGCTGTTAGAATTATTTTTTCCACTAACGCAAAGCCGCGCCGCTCACACACACACACACACACACACAGACGCACTTGGATACTCACATAGATACTCACAGAAGATACAATGTTAGATAGGTGCATATGTGGCACTCGTCCTTGTTTGCGAGTACATATGAAAAACAAACAAGCATGGATTTAATGCAGCTCTCCTTGTTCCTTTTCCTCCAGCCCATCTCTGTCCTTTTCTTCTCCTCCTAAGTCGCATCCTTTTTCTCTCTGTGTGTTTGTGTATTGGCCTCGTCCAGAACGCTTCGTTAACTTGGCAAATTCCCTTGTCCTGCCATTTATTACCCCAAGACAGTTCTCGATGTCTGCTGCGTCACTATATCAATCTATATAGCGCTGGCCAGTCCCGACCAGAACGTAAAAGTCCTTGAGTTTGGCCCTTCTCGAGAATGCCAATTGTTGGAGGATCCCCGATGGGAATTTATCGAGCCGCAGGATCATAAATATAGTCCTTGTAAAGGCAGATGCATTCACCTTGCCCCACAAAGTGTAATTAATATTTTTACTCGGAACTCACAGATTAGCGAAAATGAAAAGATTGGATTCTCGGTTTTATAAATATATATTAACAGGTGTATAAACCAAACAGATTTCATGAGAAAAAGAAGGTGTATAATCCTACTGTTCTATGGTTCATATAGCAACGCTCGTAAAATTAAAGTACAATTTGTCCAAATTGGCATAACTCATTTCGCTTTATCATTATCCCCCAATCTTTAGCTTGCTCTTTATCCATCTTTCTTGTTCCCTTCACATTAGCAACCAACTTCTTTATCTGCAATTGCAGTTGTATCTGCAGTACCTGTATCGCCTGCATTATATCCATGTCCATCACTCGCACAGAACCCTAATGAAGCAATAGTCAAACAGAGAGGGGAATCACATACCCCAAACCTTTCACTCATTCGTAAAATGGGGGAATCCCGTCGCTTTTGTGTGACTCCCCCTTTTTGCCAGCTGCAGCTTTTGCCATGCAACCATCACCTTCATCATCAGCCAAATCAGAGTCATCAACGCATATCATTCAAGTTTATACGTCAATTTTAATGTGTCTTATTAGTAATTTAAGCAACTCCAAGAAATTCAAAAAAAAAACAGGGGCTTAAAAGAGTTGACCAGTGAGGTGAATAAATATAAAGTCCACTCAAATATTTAGTTTCTGTAATTTTTACTATTTCTATTTGTCCTAAAAGCAAAACTAAACTCTTTTATAGAGAACCAAATCACACTTTTATATATATTTTAACAATAAATTAACTTATAAGGTTCACCTTAATTATCAAACTACCCAGTCTAAAGAATTCGCGGAATATTTTAATGCGAGTGAAACAAAACTAAATTCTTTTAAACAGAACCATATGACACTTTACATTTTATTACATTATATTAACGTATAAGGTTCACCTTATTTTCTTAATACGCATTCTGAAGAATTCGCGCCATGCTTAACTGCAAAGGGAAGACACATTAGATAATTTTTGAGTTAAAAATTTAAAGTAATTAATTTTTGTTTTAACAATATTATAGATCCCTTTGTTTTCTATTAAAGTTTGCCAACGATGAGTTATAATTATGTCCAAAGCCGTTTTATAAACGTATAAACCCAGGCTCAGTTGTCTCAAAGTTCACCTGTCACTCACTTTTCGTCCTTGGACAGGGAAATTTTACTTTGGCTTTCACTTGGCTTTGCTTTTGGCTCTGATTTAGTCAGCTCAGGTGAATGATATAAACTTAATTGCGGAAATTGGGTTAAAAAAGGCCTGGGGGTTGGGGGTTGGGGGTTTTTGGGGTGTGGGGTGTTGGGTTGTGGGGCTTCAGAACTTTGACACATGTGCGGGTTAAACAAATTTATGTGCGTCCAAGTGAGTGTGCGAGTGTGTCGTTCATTGACTTGACTTGACTTTACTTTGCCCATTGGCAGGAATAAAAATGGGAGCAAGGCGAAAGTTTTTCGCACACGTCGCAAAGGAACCCCCCTTTCACCAACCCCCCCTTCGCCACCCCTTTGTGCCGTTGTAATGCAATTTTATTTCATTTCATTGAAGGCAAAGTTTTCCCTTCGAATTCTTTTACTTAACTTCTTCCTTCACTTGCCGCACAATCCCATTCTTTCCCTCGACTTTCCCGCTTCTTCTGCTTTTCCTGGCAGGGACAAATTTCCCGTTGCCTAACCCACTAAGACGATGTATGCAAATCTTTGATGTAAGTAATAATTTCCTTCCCGTATGGGGGCGAACAAAAAAAGTGTAAAAAATATACATACATATATACGGAAAGCCAACCAAATGGCAGATGAAACTTTGCGATTGTAAATTATGAGCGTGTGAATATTGCTTTTAGCATTTGCGAAAGTTCCGGCACTGATTTGCCAAATTCGCCAAACGTCAACGGATAAATCATGGGTGGTTGCCGGTGGTTGTATGCCCAAGAAAAGTTGGATTCTGTCGTGGGTAAAAGTGGGCCAAAACAAGAATTCAGTGGGCTAAATAATTAATGGAAATTTGGGCACTTTATTTTGGCAAATTATATATTATTCCGCAAGACCAATTTGGAGCACGAAAATGGGGCTAATCTTTCGTGAGGATTTATATCATTGGAAGACCACAAAAGACTCTAAAATTAGCATTGCATTATAAAGAACTTTGAAGTGATTTCAAATTACTATAAAATTCATTTCAAATGGATATTCTATTCACTTTCACAAAGCTAAAAAAGAAATTTAATATCATTTAATTATTCGAATTACAAACAAATATAGTGCGAACTATTCCCTTTGAAGGACATAACTTTTCCAGTGGCACTGTATATCAAATACACCAAGTTCGGCAATGTAAACAAAGTTATTCACAGCTGCTGTAGATTTCATTAAGAATAGAATGCGTGAAAGTTTCCCAACAAAATTGAAGCAAAGCAAATGCTATGAAATCAAACACTAACTGGTTTGCTTCAAAGCTCTGGGTAAAATGTAATTGAAGAGCTAACCACCAACGAATGAAATTAATTAAAACCTTCAGAGAGGTAAAGGTATATAAAGTTTTAATAAAACTGCTTTTGGGGGGTAAATCACTGTGGGTTGACCAAAAAAGGGAAGGCAAAAAGTAAAGGACAAGGAAATGATAAATTGAAAACCTTTAATGTAAGAGCAGAAAAATCTGTAAAGGAAGATATTAATATGAAAATGTTAGCCAAATGTAGTATATAGTAAAAATTGACAAAATAATATTAAATAAAATCTGAAATTCATTTGGAAAGCATTTGAAAATAATACTATACTACGGAATTATCTACTCTTTTCCCATCTTCGTGGCATGTTTTACAAAATGTATTCTTTCAAATTGAACACATCTGCACACAATAAAATAAAACAATATAGAAAAACTTTCTAGCAGGGCAGAGTGGACAGACAGTTGAAAAATACGAGCTGACAAACCGTAAACGATTAACGAACCCAGCTGGTTCAGATTTAGGCCACTTCCGGAATTCTAGCCCATGGCCAATCGATGCCGCGGGCTTTAAGTCCAGCCGACTGGCTTTAAAATGCAATTGGGAAACAAGCGGGGATCCACTCGAATGCGGGTTTGGTTGACTGCCGTTCCGTTGTCCAACTGCCCCATAGTTTTCACCCCTCCATCGCCATTTCTGCCCCTCCAAGTTGCATCCATACACCCCCCTGTCGAAACCAAAACCACCAGCTGCCCCTGGCCCGTGGCCATTTTCGCACTCGCATAACTTTGACAGCATTTTTGCAGAATTACAATTAACTGCCTAGCCTCGAATGGGCATGAGGGGTGTCGTGAAAGGGGGCTTGGTGGGGGGCTGGCAGGACGAAAACCAGGAGCAGCCGTTGCAGTTGCAGCCTAAAAGTATGCAACCACACTCACAGGCAAACACTTGGTGGGTGCTCGAGTCAGTGTGTGTGTGCGGGGAAGTGATGACGGTTTTTCGAAAGCTCTAGGGTTTTGAAATCACTTATAAAGGTGTCTAAAAGTATGCAGTAAAAGTGGCTGGAATCCATCGGGATTCCGCACTCTAAATATATTGTTGCCTTCTTTTGGGCACCTTTAAGGTTTCTTTTAAGAATCTAGGCATCTTCATTTACGAGCTTTTAAATATAATAGTAAGAATACAATTCGGAACCGAACTTAAATATATTATATAATATATAATATATAATAATATTTAAATAATTAAGATAAATTTTATTGTAAGGTGGCTTAAAAAAATAGGTGTTTAAATGCTTTAATACTTCGAATCTTACAATTTCTTAAAGCTTCATTAATTGATCAATAATATAAAATAATTTTTACAATCGAACACTAAAGACATAAAGAATTTTTAAGTTTCTTAAAGAAAATATACATTAAATAAGTAAAATAAAAATGAATTTATAAAGTGACCAGAAAGGTTAGGTGATAATAACAAATACCTAAAATGAAATACGTAATCCAATAAAATAATACTTTATTTTGTTAGCCATAGGTAAGCCTTTGAATTCTTCAAAGCTATTGCAATCAAGCCCACGAAAAGCTCTTCATTTAAATTGCTTTTTAATCTGAATAAGAATTAATTACCTTTTTGGAAAATCTGATTAAACAACCGCTTTTTCATTCAAATCCGGATGTCTTTTGATGTCTTTTTGGCCATCTTGTGCGGTTCGATTTGTCCTGCTTTTGAAATGGGTCGTCGGCATCACTGTGTGTGGGCTTTCAAGGAAGGGGAATGGGGAAATTTGTTCCATTTTACGCTTTCTACACAAAAACAATAAATCGCTCACAGCATCAACAGCGTCAACTTTCCTAATGCAGCGGGTCGCCCTCTGTTGGCCGTTGGATGCTGGATGTTATATGTAGGATGTTGGCCATAGGATGCTGGTCCTGAAATGGCGGAATGGCAGGATGGCGGGATGGTAAAATGGTGGATGCAACCGGCGAAACGCCACCAGGATGCCAGCAATTGAGGCTGAAGCCATTTTAACTGCCACTTGAATGGTAACTAAAAAAAAAAGGGAAATAAACTAAATATGTATGCATGTGTGCGGGCGGTGTGTATGTGTGTGTGGGTAAACGAGTCTTTGGGGGGCTAAAACTGTAAATTGTAATTTTCAACTTTTAAGTGGCTGCTACGTGTGAGGCCTTCTCCCCCCCCCCCCCCCTGCCTTCGTCCCCTCATGATGATGGAAAATGGAAATGAAAATCAAGATTTAGATCCACCACCCACCTTTTCGCTCCTACTTCAGTGTTGACAAATGGTTGCATTGTCTGAAAAGTCAGTCAGCACAGGAAATTAATAGTGTTGGGAAATGTATAAGTTTGGTTTGGCATAGATAGCCAGTACTGATAAGCAGGTAATACAATGAATTGATCAAATTATCTAATCCTATTTCTCATTGCTATGATAACTTTTGTCGGTTAGTTAAAGTGCTTTTTCGAAACAATAAAATGTTAGTGTTTATCTGATAGATATCCTAACTAAACGACAAGGTTTTAGTTAAATTTGTCAGTCGACAAAACCTTTACTTTTCTTTTTCAGGTTTGTCAGACCAAATTGAACCGTAAAACTCAAAATATTAACAACTTATTGAGATATTTAAGTTCATTTTAACTTTAGCTGATAGATAACCAACTTAAACCTTAACATGTTATTGAGAAATCGAATCTTTCTATATAACTTTCACATTATAAATATTCTTATTTAAAGCATAACATAATTAAACCACGCACAGATATATATTTATGCGTAACCAATTAACATCCTTAAACAGAAAGATACAATATTCAATAAATGCCTGCAAATTAAAAACGAATACCCTAGGTGTTAGTTGGGGAATATCTAACCCGCAATAACTCACACCCCTGGAAAACTTGACGAAAAATTCGGAGACTTTTCAGTGCGCTCGGCCAGCACATCCAGAGCCAGGCTGAATCGGGCTCTGATTGAGTGGGTCAGTGGGCGGTAACGGGAATGGGAACGAGAACGGCCAAGTGAAAGTGAAGTAAACGTGATTGAAATTTTATCTCTGACAAGAAATCGAAAGATATATTTAGCCCCAGCTGTGAGCCGGGTCACCGCCCCCACAACTCGCATCTCAGCCGCAATCTCAACCGCCGCTCACAAACGGGGATTTGGATGTGGATGTGGATGTTGATGGGGATGGCGATAGGAATGGGGACGGGGATGGGGATGGGGATGGGGATGGCAATGTGTGTGCGATGTTGCCAATTCAATTCTTCAACGGGTTACCCACTGCGGCGTTAACCGTTACGTCGCCATCTTTCTCCTGACTATACACTTGCACACCCCGTTTGGCACCCCTTTCCACCCCCGCCCCTGTGTTATTTGCATTGAAATGTTGAGTAATTGGAAAACCAATCTGAAGCATCTGCAGTTCTTGTTTTGCATACCTCTGGCACCTTCCTAACCGACCTCGCCGACATTTGTCGGGCTACGCTCGATTTTTCAAACCGAAATCAACGTCGCAGTCACAAGAGCGGAAAGGAGGGAACGGACGAGCTTAGGGGGCATACTATGCAAAAAAAAAAACACTGGAAAGAATTATCCCAAAAGTTGACTGAAAAATGTGTGATGAAAAAATATCTCATAGCAATTGTATCTGTAACTATTATTTATCAGTCTAACAACTCTTTACTATAATAAACCAATTATGTAATACTGCTTATAACTATTTTTAATAGCATATTCGGTTGACATAAAAGGTCCGTCCCACGTTGGGCGCCAAATATTATTTCTATATTTGCTATTATCCTCATTTACCCAGCCTCCTGGAAATCGGCAAACTTTTTTCAAAGCCAATAAGCAACAAGTAAAAAAAGAATTATTTTCTGTTCAAATTTGTTTCTCTGTACGCATTTGATGGGTGGGTATGCAGTGGGTCGACAGGTTGTTTTGCTCGTGGCGCTTGCTAAAAATAAATTGTTTTTAAATAGCTCGCATCGCTCGACACACTCGTCTGGTGTCTGCTACAGATACAGGTACCCCTTATTTAACCTATATAGCTCCTTTATTTCCCTCTTAACAACGCCAGGAACAACAAAAACAGCAGCGGTAACAAAGGAAATGAGCATGGGAGAAACAACAGAAGGCCAAAGGCTGCAAAAAGGCAGCAATGAACGCGCTTCCGCTGGAAGCTTCCACCCCGATTCCTGAACCTATTTGTTACCAATTTTGTAGAAATATATGCATGTACCAGTTTCTATATGCTACAATGAACTTGCATTGTTTTTTTCGCGGAAATTGTCTCAATATGGTGTAAATTGTTGAACATGGTTTTTGGAAATTCGGAATCATAATTCATATTTGTTTGCTTTTCCTTGACATTTGGTTATTTTTCATTTGCTATGGAATTGTAATTTTTACGTAGGAGTACCAATAAATGGATTCTTCAAATTTTATTAAAATCTTGTTTTCTCTATACAAAAGAATGTATAAAATACATGGTTTGTAAACCAATTTACATATAAATCTTCAATGAGTGTTATCCATCTAGCAGGGTTTTCGGCTAAAGCAATGGGGTTTTCCATAGGGATAGCTGGTGGTAACCATATCGCATGGTTGACCAGGAGTCCTGGTAGCAGTGGGGGGAGTTCCCCCACGATTATTTGAAGTGCTCGGTGTGCTTGGTGTTCTTCGCAGACTTCGACTACGGTTCGGAGCCCTCGCTGGCTGAGGAGTCTCGGGCTGCGTTTGATTTCCCACAGAGTTCTGGCTGTATATAAGTTCATCGAACGGCCTGTAGTTCTCCATGGATTGGAAGCCGTGAAGGGATGAGTCCTGATGAGTACTGGAGCCTGTGGTCTCGAACTGCGGCATCGAGAGGTCTTCGATCATTTGTTGACCCGAGTTATTACCTGTTTCTGGTGTTTTATTAAAAATCCTTGTCACAGAGGTGGTTGAGCTTTGGACGGTAACTTCCTTGACCACTTCTGAAGGTCCTTTTGTGGTGTTTTTCAGTATAGATGGAGCACTCTCATCGGCGAGTTGTTTGCTACTGCTTATCTGCTGCTCCTGTCGAGCGGATTTTCCCTGGTGCTTTTCTGCTCTCGTAGAGCTGGGCAATGCAGTTGAGTTAAAGAAGTCCGGCTGAGTCTCATCGTCCAAGTTTTCGCAGGGCATGGTCAATTGATGGCGTCGTGGCTGATAGGAAACGTCCTCGAAGGTGGGCATGCTCACATCCTCCAAACGACCTGCACTGCCGTCTTCCCAGGGACGACTTCTGGAACTCTGTGGAGGAGTTGAGCACGAGCAGTCGGCCGACTTATCTGCTTCATCTCGGCGTGAATGATACGAGGGAGCACTCTCGTTGGCCAACATTTCCGAGGGATAGGAAATGTCTGGTGGACGTCGCGCTATTGATTCAGAATCATTCCTGGCTAATGATTCATTCTGCGGCATGGAAACATCCTCCAAACACTCGTCTGTCATATGGGGCATATGTCTTGAGGTCATTCGACTACTCGGGGCAAAACTGGGAGCACTCACATCCTCAAGGCATTCGTTGGTGCGGCGTCCACGTCCTCCACTCGCACTATCCTCAACGCACTCGCTGTACTGAGTTCGGTTTGAGAGTCCTGAGGGCATGCTGATGTCCTCCAAGCGAACGCTGTTCATGGTGCTTTGGCCACGTCTCGATGACCCAGAGATGTCGCCAAATGTTGGCATTGTCATATCCTCCAGGCACTCGTTCGTCAGCGACATTTGCTGTGGCCTAGGGCTTCTTCCTCGTGAAATAGTATTTGGAGAGGCCAAGGTTCTCTGTCTTCGACTGGTTCCCTCGTGGATACTCCTTGCGAAGGAGGGTTCACTTACGTCGTTCAAGCACTCACTTGGCATAGTCATCTGCCTCCTAGATGATCCAAATACCTCCTCATACGAGGGCATAGTCATGTCTTCCAAGCATTCGTTGGTCGTCATTTCCTGCCTAGACCTTTGCCCAGGGCTGGGGCTTCTCCTCGAGAAGGAAGCTGTGTTTCTTCTATATGAAGGCATTGAAATGTCCTCCAGGCATTCATTTGTAGCTGGACCACGACTTAGGTAACCAAACGATGGCATGGCCATGTTATCCAAGCATTCATTTGTCATCGGTCCTTGAAATATTTGAATTTGCTTAGGACTTCTTCCTCGAGCCGATCCTGAATTATAAGCAATTCCACTACTTGGACTACCAAACGATGGCATGGTCATGTCGTCCAAGCATTCATTGGTCATCGCTCCCATCCTTAAGCTTTGCATAGGCGTCGGGCTTCTTCCACTAGATAATCCAGAATCGTCTCCATAGGGTGGCATTGAAATGTCCTCAAGGCGTTCATTAGTTGCGGGTCTACGACTTGAGCTGCCAAATGATGGCATGGTCATATCATCCAAGCATTCCGATGTCACGGCTCCCTGATTAGATCTTTGCATTGGGGTGGTAGACCTGCCTCTAGACAATCCTGAATTTCCACCATATGAAGGCATTGAAATGTCCTCCAGACATTCATTAGTAGCAGGTCCACGACTTGAAGTTCCAAAGGAAGGCATTGTCATATCATCCAGACGTTCGTTAGTCATCGCCCCTGGTCTGGATCGTTGCATTATTGACGCCCTTGGTCTTGTGCTTTTCCTGGAAGATCCTGATATTCCTCCATATGAAGGCATTGCAATGTCCTCTAAATATTCATTGGTAACAGGTCCTCGATAGGAACTAGCAAACGTTGGCATGGTCATATCATTCAAACACTCGTTGGTCATCGTTGCTTGTCTAAAGCTTCTTCCTCTGGACGATCCCGTAGTTTCTCCATAAGCTGGCATTGAAATGTCCTCAAGGCATTCATTAGTCAGCCCACGCCTTGAACCACCAAAAGATGGCATGGTCATTTCATCCAACCATTCTTGTCTTGAGCTTTGCACAGGTGTGTGGGATCTTCCTCTCAGCGATCCTGTGTATTCCCTATATGAAGGCATTGAAATATCCTCGAGAAATTCGTTTGTGACTGGACTTTGGCTGGCAGGACCAAACGATGGCATTGTGACTTCCTCCAGACATTCGTTAGTCATCAATCCGCGTCTTGACCTTTGCATTGACGTAGAGCTTTTTGCCCTCGAGGCTTGTGTATTATCAGCATATGAGGGCATAGATATATCCTCAATGCATTCATTCGTTTCAAATTCAGGACCCGAACTAGCAAACGATGGAGCTGATATACCGCTAATATTTTGAGTCTGTCTTCTGGGAGTCCTTCGGCCTGAATGTTGCGAAACACCTCCGAACGATGGCATTGTTTCATCGTCCAAACATTCGCTTGTCATCTGCCCTCTTCTCGAATTCATTGATCTTTGTCGTGGACTTCTAGCTCTGGATGATCCCGATACACCTCCAAAGGAAGGCTGTGTCACATTCTCTAGACATTCCTTAGTCCTTTCTGAGACTTCACTTACTGCTGGCATGGATTTCTGATGTTGGGAGGTACTTTTCCTTCTGGAAGCACCTGATATTCCACCAAATGAAGGCATTGTTACATCCTCTAAACATTCATTGGTAGCTTGAGTTCTGCTCACGTTCCGCTTACTTCGCCCACTCCGTCCAAGCGATCTACCTCTTCCAAGTGCAGGCTGACTGACATCTGGCAAACACTCATTTCTTCGAGATATTGCAGAAATGTTGCCAAAGGTGGGCATGCTGATGTCCTCAAGGCACTCGTTGGGTAAGCCAGTGGTTTGTCTCCTGGAAGGACCAGAGACGCCTCCAAAGGACGGTGCACTCATGTCTTCAAGACACTCACTGGGCATGGTCAACTGTCTGCGTCTGGATGTTGAGGAAACACCACCAAACGATGGCATGGTTACATCCTCCAGGAACTCATTCGTCGGTGGACATCTGGTGGAACTGGCACTTGGCAATGTTCGTTGACGCCTACTGTCCCCCCGAGAGATGCTTCTTCCAAAAGACGGGGCACTCACATCGTTCAAGCACTCACTGGGCAGGGTCATTTGTCTTCTGGACATAGCAGATACTCCACCCATCGAAGGCATGGTCATATCATCCAAGCACTCGTTAGTCATCGAACGATGGCTGGAACTTTGTTGGCGCTTTCGACTACGACTCCTGGAATTGTTAGATACTCCTCCAAACGATGGCATCGTTATGTCCTCCAGGCATTCATTGGTCGTATTACCTCGTCCCGAGCTGGCAAATGACGGTGCCGATATATCACCTATATTTTGCGTGGGAAGTGTCATCTGCTGTCGCCGGGATCTTTTCCTCCTCGGTGATCTTGATACATCGCCGAAAGATGGCATCGACACATCCTCCAAGCATTCATTTGTGTCCCCATATTTGGTGGAGTTGGCAAACGAGGGCGAAGATGTATCGCGAATGTTCTTGGATGACATGGTCCTCTGCCGCCGAGTCGATCCTCTAGAACTGCTCCTCCCGAAAGTTGGTGCACTTACCTCATCCAGGCACTCGCTCGGCATGGTTATTTGCCTTCTGGAGGAGCCTGAAACTCCACCAAACGATGGCATGGTCATCTCATCCAAACATTCGTCCGTCATACTCGATGGCATGGATCTCTGGTGTCGATCAAGACTTCTGCTTCTTGAACCTCTTGAAACTCCTCTAAGAGAGGGCATTGTCATATCCTCCAGACATTCGCTGGGCATTCCAAATGATGAAGACGGTCTTCTAGATGTTCTTCCTCTGGAAGAATCTGTTACAGCACCAAAAGATGGCATGGTTATTTCCTGTAGGCATTCATTAGTAATGGGTCCTCTTGAAAAACTGGCATACATAGGTTCGGATATATCGTTAATGTTTTGCGTTGACATCGATCTTCGCAGTTGGCGACGACTCCGGGTCGGTGATAAGCCCGATACTCTACCATATGAAGGCATGGTCATATCATCCAGGCATTCATTGGTGGTTTGACCCCGTCTTGAACTGGCGAAAGTCGGGGCAGATATGTCACTTATATTGCGAGTGTTTCTCGATCTCTGCCTTTGACTTCTGCTCTGACTTCTGCTCCTGGAAACATTTGAGACCCCCTCAAATGCGGGCATTGAAATATCTTCGAGGCACTCATTGACAGTTGGATCCCTGGTTGTGTTCCCAAACGAGGGCGCTGAGATGTCCCAAAGGTTCTGGGAAGGCATCGATACGTGTTGCTGCCGCCTGGGACTCTGTCTGCGAGATCTACTCCTTTCGAAAGAAGGCTGGCTCACATCTTCCAGACATTCGCTGGGCATTGTCTGTTGTCTTCGGGATATCCCAGAGATATTGGCAAACGACGGCATCGTCTCATTCTCCAAACAGGAACGATGAGACATATTCTGACTCCTCGAAGTGGGTCCAAGGGACTCGAACGCCGGCATTGTCTCATTATCCAGAATATCCTGAGAGGACATGACCTCTAGCGATGCCTCGAGATATGGGGGCATTGACTCATCCATTAGGTTCTCCGATCGATTGGGTAAGGAGAAGTTAAGACGACGTCCCGGTTCACCACCCTCACCTGCCGGAGTGCAATCCAAGGAGGAGGTATTCGAAACAGTCGTCTCATCAACGTGGCTGGTGATATGACCACTTGGATCGCGGTGGGTATAGATCCTACGACGCGTGGTCTGTGGATTAGATATATTATTGAAAATTCTTCTAAATCTGAATGATATGGTATATAACATATAGTTACCTGTTGATAGCAGGGATCCTCCGATCCGTGGAGTTGATTCGATCGATTAATACGTTCCCTAATGCTCTTAAAGCGATCCAGAATCTCGCCATATACATTGTCCACGTGGCTGGTGGTTTTTGAGACATCGCACATGTTAGGAGCAGAGACATCGGCCAGTAACTCTCCCCGCAAATCGGACATCTGGGATGGCAGGCTGAGATCGAAGTTAGGTGCCGACATATCCTCCAGGCACTCCTCCGGCAAATTGCTCATGTTCATTCCCGTTTCATAGGGTTGACGACGTGGTTGCGCCTGCCGGAAGGTTTCCATAGCTGCAGCATCTGTTTCATCTATGAATTGGGATACATTTATTTAGTCAAAACTTATACTTGGGAAAAGTACAATAGGAATTTTTAAATTTCAATGAGTCTCAAAATATATGCTATAGCTGAAATATAAGATTAATAATTAATTTAATGATCTCCCTACATGTTATTAATTTTAACATTTTACAAACATGAGCTCTTTGGCTGGTCACGGACACGCCACTGGGATACAAATTATATGTTGGGTATACGTTGGGTATAATTTGTATCCTGGTGGCATGACCATGGCCAGCCATTGTTCTCTTGAAATTGAATTTTAAGGGTATTGAATTTAAAGGGTATTGAATTTAAAGGGGGCTTTCCTATGATTTGCTATAAAAATAAAGAAGGTTTTTCATTCGATGTCAGAATAATAAAAATTCAAGAAATCTGAGAAATTGTTTTATGTATAGTATATAATATAAATACAGTGAACAAAATGTCCTCGATAGTCGACGATTTGTTAAGGATTCACCTGACCATGGATGGCCAGATACTTATCTTTTTAAGGCGAATCCATTCGTCTTCTTTTAGGATAAGGGCTGTTACACAAGCCCATTTTTGAAAACTTTTCGATGGACAGTGAATTTCAAAGAATTCACAACTTTGCTTACAACCTATTTACTGACTATCTTCGAAGTGAACTTCTATTGCCAATTATACAATGTGAAGAATAAATTAATTATTAAAAATGTATTCAAAAAACTAAACTGAGCGTAAAATTAAAAAATAATAGCCGCGATTAGCCCCCAAGTACTTACAGGTCATATTCCTGAACATCCGTGGATGCCGCCATTCCTCATTTCCCGTCAGCCCGAAATCGCTGGGATCATATCGATGTGTCCGCCCACGAAATCCTGGTCGCAAGTGCTCCGGAGTGCTAACCAGATCGGGACCCCGAGAAGGACAGCGCGGCATCTGGATACTCCTCTGGCTTCTAAATTGAATACTTTTTTATTACCTAAATTAACTCCAGTGAAATATTTACTCACCTATTGTTGCGATCCACAGATCCATTGGGACCGACTTGCCCTCTGTCCCTACTAAGAAAATAAATGGGTAATTAGGTTTCCTGCATAAGATTACGATTACAACTTACCTCATGATCCCCGCTAGTTGTTAAATTGGTTCAGCATTCAGTCCAAAAGGAAATATTTAGGTCCGAATCAGAGAGAAAGGTTTCGAGAGGTGTCGTTTGCCTTAGGCTGTAGAAAATTGTAGGAATATCAATTGGCTAGAAGGGCAGTGGCTGCTCCGATTTGTTGGGGTGGCATCGATACAATCCATATCGATTACTATAGGGCCAGCAATCGAAGTAGTTGGCCCAGAATAACAACTTGGGAATCGTAACAGGGGGGCAATTTTCCCAAAAACCCAGTAGGTGAGGTTTAAGGGAACCCCTAGACGCTGTCATCTCGCCGCCGGTGGTAGCTGAGTGAGTAAAGGAGATACTTCTCAGCAATTACATCATATCACCGCCGGTCCGGGTTCGAATCCCGGTAAGTTCTAAGAAGCATGGCACACAAACAGACAACTAACGATGCATATACAAGGATACATATAGTACACTCTTGACTTGAACTCAATAAATAAAGTAGAATTAAGCAAAATGTGAACCGAAAAAAAAAAAAAAAAAAAAAATATTTTGTTATTGCTTGCGTTTTTTTTTATCAGCTAAGGAAAATTAAGCTAGATTTCTTTCGCTCAAAAATTCCACCTTTGCGGAACTATATTTTTTGTATTGAATGTTTTTGTGCAATTGGTTTGGCGTTCAGCCCGGGTGGTGAAATCTGTTTTCAAATCGGAGGAAAGTGCTCAAGAGGTGTCGTCTGCTGGAGGAAAATCAATAGGCCAGTAGGTCAGTGGCTGCTCCGATTCGTTCGCCTGGCATCGATGCCATCCCATTTCCAAGTCCCACTCCTCGCTCCTTGTTTTTTTTCATCCTGTTTTGAGCAGACAGACTGGCGAAGTGTGTCAAGCATCCGTGACTCTATTTCTTATCCAATTAAACAATTATGGAGAGCTCATTAAGGCAGGTTGTTTGAGAAGCGCCGAGAGCGGCCTCATCTCTTTTCCCTGACAACCACTTCCGTTCGTTCGCTCCTTCCTTTCTCATTTTGTATAAAGCAGTGCTGGGTAAAAGCAAAGCAGATGCAATTAGCGGGCATATAATTTTTCATTCGGTTTTCCTTCGGCTTCATTGGTTCTTGATGGGCTTTTGCGAGGGGATCTATATGGTGCATGGACAGGAGATGATAGAAGGCGAGGTGTTCGAGCCGGCTAAGCGCGCGAAGTCGTCACACGAAACCGCTTTCATTTCCGCCAAACACAATTGCATCATTAGCGATGCAATCTCCGTTACTTAACGTAACCGCAACATGCCGGAAATGAAATCCGAGGAAAGCTGCTGCTCAGCTCGCTCAACTTTTTGCCACGGTGAACGACTCGACAAGTGCGGCAGGCCGGGAAAATCGTCCGTATAGCTGGAAAAGCTGCGAGAGCCGTCGGAAAAGTGGAGAAAAAAAAAATGAAAATCAAGGAACGCTCGACCGCCAAGCACAAGGAAATATGACGACGCCATGTGGCATAGGAATAGTCAAAGAGGATTGCTCTAAGGACCCAGGACCAAGGCAACCGGAAAGCGAACGGAATGGTGCTGCTGCGCAGAAATAATCGAATGAAGCCCAGGACCTGCGGTACCAACTCAGTTTGGGTCTGTGGCCAGCGTGCGTCGAGGAGCGATTACGCCGAGCCGCTTCATTTAGCCGGGGGTGGAATGCAGCCGGGGCCAACGAGTTGGGGCAGGTCCTGCGGCGTCAGCCACCTGCAAATATTTGACTTTAGCTTGGCGGGACCCACACATGCGAGGGCTGTTCCATCTGTAGCCGATGATAAGTATACCGAGGCATTCAATCAAAACAATACAATCACATGTTGATTTTCATCTGTGTGTGCAGTTCACCGATGTGTGTTTTGAATACTGTTGTACTTTGTACGTGTTGCGGCAGAGATCGAACAGAACTATTCCCTATGCCCTCTTAATGGAAGGCTCCTAACCGCTGCTTTAAAGAAATCCAGAAAAATTTAGATGTTTTTGTCTTGAATCGTACAAAAAAAAAGGCAAGATCAGAAATATCCTGAAATCCTTTCATAGATCAATCTATGCTTTCAACTATCTTAAACCACCCTTCATGCGTTTTTGAGTTGGACTGCGAACACAAAAATAGAGAAGTATCAATAAAATATTATAACACTAAAATAACAATCTGAAAATTTCAGCACATAGGGCGAGTGCTCTAATATTACAAAAAAGATAATCATGACAAAATCAAAAACCAAAGAAAAGCAAAAAAAATTTTGAACTGAGGCTCGAACCCCCATACTATGGAGCGAGAGTTAGATGTTCTAACCTCTAAGCTACTCAGGACTGTGAAAAATTCGGATAGAAAGCCTAAACAGATTTGACACTTATTACTACGATTCGATAATTAGGACTAGACGATACAACCCTACCAAGACTAGACCCATATCGATAATAGACAATCGAAGTAGTTGGCCGAGAATTACAACTTGTGAATCATAACAGAATGAAACTTTTCCCAAAAACCCAGTAGGTGAGGTTTAAGGGAACCCCTAGACGCTGTCATCTCGCCGCCGGTGGTAGCTGAGTGAGTAAGGGAGATACTTCTCAGCAATTACATCATATCACCACCGGTCCGGGTTCGAATCCCGGTAAGTTCTAAGAAGCATGGCACACAAACAGACAACTAAGGATCCATATAGTACACTCTTGACTTGAACGAAATAAATAAAGTAGAATTAAGCAAAATGTGAACCAAAAAAAAAAAAAAAAAAAAAAAAAAAAAAATATTTTGTTTTTGCTTTTAAAACTATTTGCACCTAAATTTTCCAATATTATTTTGCTGCTATTGTTTCAGGTGTTTAATATTTCTAATAGGATAAAAACATATACAATATTTTTGGAATTTGGGATCTTAAAATGACGTATTCTTATATAAAATCGCTGGGTCGCCACTCGCTGCTCGACGGAACTTGCGAGGGTGCAGCAATCAACTGCCTCTCCAGCAGCCGCGTATTTGCATATGCCCCCGTGTGCTGGCACTCGGTCCTCCTGCCACCTGTCCATCCGGATGCATCCTCATCCACATCCACTCACTCGGCTGTCAAAACGCAGGACGAAGCTACCGGGTTGTCACTTTTCGCACCGCTTTGTGCCGCATTAATGCGCATATTAAAATGGACGCAGGCAAAGGCGAAGGCTTGCAAAACTAATGTCAGTCGTTGGCTTGGCCAAAGGCTTAGAAAATTGCTATTCATGTGGGGTATGTGTGCACTTGAAAAAATAAATAAAATTAAGACATAAAGCTAGTACAATTTAGGTCCAGGAAATGAAGTAAATTCAAAGATTTGTAGTTGGCAAAAATTAAATAAACTCGATTATGACACCAGTTTACAGCACAAAGTCGTTAAAATGCTCTAATTAAGAATTTACTTAATATTTTTTATTTGTACCATACTTTTTTCAATTCTAAATGCTATCCATCTATTGAAATTTTTTTTTTTTATCTATTCATACAGTAATTATGAACCGAATTTGGTCACTAAGGATTCATTTAACTAGTATTACAACGCCCTTAAATTTTTCCTTACACAAAGTATATATTAAGTCGTTGATACAAAAGTTAAGTTCTGATGATATAGTACAAATTTTTGTTGATTTTTTTTATATCCTATGAATTAGCCATACTAAATTCTATGCATTCTATTACTTTTCAGAATAAAAAATCGTTAAAACATGATAATCTATGAACTTTTAGTTTTGAAAATTAGAATTTAATGCTTATTTTATTTGTTAACCCTTATATTTGCTAAGCACCTGTATTGCATTGTAATGAACCACTTACTTTTCATATGCAACTAGTTTTCAAAAAATATGCGAAATAGCAACAAACAACTAATTTTAAGGATACAATTTTCCTTTCCGAAAATAAAAAAGCCCTCAGCATGATCTTTTCTCTGTGCTCGCCTTTTATACTGTGGAAGGACCTGCACAAAAGGATTGCTGGCGACTGGCTCAAGGCTACAGACGACTTTTCTACCCCAAAGTTCGGCGAACGTTTAGCTTGCTTACTTTTCAATTTGTTGGCCAAGATGGGGGCGGATAAAGGTGGTTGGCTGTGAGCATTGGGGGGCCTGGGCCTCGGCTCGGCAGATGTGCTTAACGGTTTCGGGGCACAGAAACAGGCACATTCACATCCTCATCCACATCCACATCCACATCCTCATCCACATCCACTTCCCCATCATAATGCGATGGAATGGCACAAAGGACTTTGGACTTAGGTGGGGCAAACATGGCCACACACGCGGTCACATGGGGAGCGATTAGCGCGAGTTTATCAAGGGCTCCATTCTGCTTTCCGCTTTCTGCTCTCTGCTTTCTGCCCCATTGAAACCACAAAGCCACAACCACCGCAGCTTCATCAAAGATACATTATGTGTGCATATACGATATATATTCACAAACAGCGGGCAATGGCTATTTAGCCATTATCAAAGCAAACGGCCACTTGTTCTGCTTGCTGGCAATCAGGAAATGAAACCGAATCAATAACTCGCCAAGTTTGGATTAAATAAACAAATAATTGATGTTCAAAGCGGGAAATGTGGGTGGTATAAAGCAGGTATATTTTCAGGGGGAAATATAAATTCCCCATAACCCAGGCAAAGTGGGTAACTTAAAAGTACCCAGTATGTGTTCGAAAAACATAGAACGCGGCTGAGTAACATTCCTTGGGACAAGTGGCTCCACCCAGCGGCGTAACAGTGGATGTATCGATTTAAAGCTTTTCATTCGAACTTCAAAATCTGCCAATACTTTGCAGATAACTCCGCTTTCAGGCTAACATTATGAGGTTTAACAGTGTCCTTAATGCTTACCACATTTCCAACATGTTCTGGGATTATAAAATAGAAAATCTTTTAAAACCTTTTCCTAGCTTGTCAATATATATGTATTATTTTTTCGGCAAAAAAAAAATGTATTGAGAAATATGTTTTAAAATGATCTTAAGAAATTGCAATTTTAGTTACTATGCTATAAAATGTAAAATAAAAATATTTTTGGGCTTGGAGTCTTAATATTTACTATCCATTTTGTATTTTTATAATTTTTTTTAGAAAATGTCTCTTTAAAGTAAAAGTATAGATGTTCAAAAAATATTTTTTTAGTTTTATTATACATTTTTATAAAAAAATTTTTCGAGCGACTTGATTTAATATTAATTAAATCTAAAACTAAAATATATTAGAGCTTTTTAAACAAGCAATCAATATGTTTAACGACCAACTATTTTTTTAATATTTTTTTTTGATCGTTCCTTATCCTCTAAATATTGCTTGTTAATTATAAAAGTAAAATATATTTCAGAATTTAAAATGACGAATCACTTTTTAAGGGAATACTTTTTTTTATAATGTAATATTTGGTGCAAAATTTTTGTATACCCATTGTCAACACCATAATACATTCTCACCAAAGTTTTTTTTACGAGTGGTGACTGAATTATAATAACGGCAGGTTTTTTTTCGTGGGATCAGAAGTGATTCATTGTACTGGCCCAAAGCTTCGGGGAAAATTAGAACACCCTCCCTGAATCGAATGAACTGCGAGTCACTTACGTGGATTTCGCTGGAAGGGAGCAAAGCCATCCCTCGTCGGGTCGGTTGTCTAGGCAACTTTCCAAGGAATACCTGCCAAAACATTGAACTTCCTGGCGTTGCCCGTGACGACTACCTGTCGCAGTCAGCTGTCCGCCGGTGGCAGGTAAATAAACAAGTATATCTGTAGAACTGAAAAAGGAGTTGCAGTTGAGAAAGTTAAAAAGAAACCAAAAATATTACCAAATAAATCCCCAAAAATGGACCTGAGCTAGATGGGTTTACTGTGCGCCAAGCTGCGCGACTGCTGTTGTTTCCAATCCTGCAGCTGTTGTGGGACTTCCTCGCCGCCGATGGAGGAGTTCCAACTGCTGATCCTTGGACCCTCGGGCAGTGGTAAAACGGAGCTGGGTCATCGGCTGGCCAGACTTCCAAGGGCCTTGGATGACCAGGAGGCGACGAATGGAGTGCGCTGCTATGAGGTTTCCATGGAGGAACTCCCTGCCAAACTCCAGCTGACCGAAGTTGGTGGCAATCCGGAGATGCAGCGCCTGTGGAAGCACTACTATGCCTCCTCGCATGCCCTCATATATTGCTTCAATCTGGCTTCGGATCCGGATGAACTGCAGGCCACCTTTGCCCTGCTAACTGATTGCCTTCGATGCACTCAGCTGGCTGGCAAACCGGTGCTCCTGGTCGCCTCACATCATCGCGATGGAGTCCAGCTTTATGATGTGGAATATGCCTTCGGCTTGGAGGAGCTGGCGGAGTCCTGCGGTTGTCCTCTGCTCATCTGCCACATGGACGATGCGGAGGATCTGCAGCGGGGAGTCCGGTGGCTCTGTCACCAGCTGTTGGCCAGAAAATCACAGTTGGAGCAGCGGATACGATACGATGTAAATATGCAGGTGAATTTACTTCAGGAACTTTCAAATCCAAGACAAATTGTGTCTCTGCAATATAAAGTATTAAAATAATTTTTAAAATAATTTAGTTTTATATTTTTCTTTTGACCTATATATAACTTTGTGATTGTAATATTTCCGAATTTCGGTTTTTGATTTACCATTTCTATAACAAACCGTTTTTACTCACGATTGACTTACCCCTTTTAAGTGGCTTTCTTTTATATTAAGAATAGATTATGTTCAATGATAAAGAATTTTATCTATGTAGCTAAGGAAAACCTTCATCTTAATATATTCCTTTATCTAATAACTAAGCATAATATTAATGGATATAATTCCACAGGTTTGGCAGCGAAGGAAGCGATCGCTTTTATCCAGCGGAAAGTTAGCTCAAGTGCATCGACAGCGGTTTAGGCGGCAGACTAGAAAGGTGAGATACGTACTTTGAAATACTATCTATTATTAAACATTCATTATAAAAACCCTCTTAGATATTACCTACAATCCAAGGAATCGGTTTGATGCGTCCAAGTACAGCACCTCCAAACATTTTCTTCGTAAATTCCCAACAGGCGGAAAGTCCCAAGTTGTAGGAAAAAGTGATCAAGAGCGCATTTATAGTGCCAAAAACCATTTAAGTGTTTTGAATAGAGGCTTCTTTTGCCATTTTTAGCATTAAAGTTTATCAATCAAGTTAAATGTCTGTGACAAAGATACGTTTAATTAAATGTAAATAGCTTTTTTAAACATGGAATGGCTGCTTTTTTTCATTTTAAGCTACTTTTCAGGTAGAAATTTTTCATTTACACCATCGTTGACCGTGTGAAATACAAAACTCACAATTGCAATGACAGATATGAGCAATAATATGAATTCCATTAAACAGCAGCTGTGCAAGTGCAACATAAATTCAAGTTGAGCACATTCCATTGAATAATGCAAAATAACTACAGTTGTGCGTGTTTGATATGTATTTGCACTGTTTGCCTGTCAATTCGCATCGAACAAAAGTTAATCAATTGGCCTGGTAAGCGGAGAATTATGCATTTCGCACAATTTATGACGAGCCCTCTGGTCGACTCTGTTCGTTGTCAGCTCTAATTAACAATTACAAGTTGGCCCAAGAGGACAGGATTTGGAGTCGGCATTGTGTGGCGTTTTAAATTACATTTCTTAAAGGCCCCGAGTGGGCACAGTGGCGATCAAGTTGATAGCACTAGAATTAGAAGGGTACATTTTCATATATTTACTATAGCCAATCATTAAAAAATATATGATTTATATTTATATATATTTAAAATATATGATCATTTGTATTTGTAGGGCTTTGTATAATCTAAAATCTTCTAAGAGAGAGTCTAAAAATAGGCAACACTATATTTAAAGTCAGAAGCATCCAATGGATTTGTTTCGTTCTTTTGCTGCATACTTTTAGATATCTCTATAAATGGTTTCAAAACGCCAGTGATTTTTTTGGCGCCCCCCTATAGATTATTTTTGAAATCTCCAGAGTAAAGTGTCTGTATCTTGATTGCTTCTAAATCGTCGAAGTTAACAAAGTAAATCTTGTCGAAATACTTGTGCTATTATCTAGACCGCAGCTGTAGGACAGTAAGTATGCAAAAAGGCATCGTTTTCGACCAGATTCTGGCCAGACATCCTGATGGGATATGGACGTGGGTGTCGATGAGGAATGGGTGGTGGGTTGAATGTCAGCCAGTCGATGATGTATTGCCGAACACCAATAAGCAAACCACAAGGAGGAGCATCGCACACATACGAGGATTCCAGGAGGCGGGTGAAATCAAACAATTACTAATACACTGACATCGATTCCCATCCGCCGGCGGAGGGATGATGAGAGGGCTGCAGGATGCAGGATTCAGGACTCGAGACTCAGGATTCGGGCTGGAGGGACGGGGGAGATGGTGACATTGATGATTGCGGCTCGTCGGCGTCTGGAGACGCCGGAACGTGTGCTCGTAATAATCCCCTGTCGCACAATGCTCGTCGTAACTATAGCACTGAAATTGGAAATTATCCTTGTAGATATAAGATATAGCAACTATGGAAATTAATAATTTTTTGAACAATAATCCAACAATATATTAATTTTTTTGTACACTTCAATATTTCCAACACAGTTATTTAAGAATAATAATATAAGATATTATTCCCTTCAATTAAAATTCTCAATGAAAATATTTTCCAATACCTTCTGTTGCTTAAAAATAATTATTATCAATAATTAATAATATTAATAATTGATATTAATAATTAATAATTTGATTAAAATTCCTAAAAAACATAACGCTATAAAAATTAAATAGTTTAATTTGATTGGAAATAAAAAAACTTCTGAAAGGCCTTTTTAAAACTTTATTTATTAACTTATTTATTTTTGCGTTCAGTTTAAAATAATGATACTTTTAGTATTTTTTTAAGGTTTTTTAAAATTTATTTTTCAAAATTACTAAGAACTTTTTTTAAGGACGTCCTATTCTGGTGAACTCTGGTGTACCAACACCCACCGCTGCATTTGGCCCAAACTCCCAGGATCACACAGACACAGACGCAAATGCACATGGACAGGGACATACACACACACACACACCAATACCAATACCGCCTTACCGCACCCAAACACCCAAACAAACATGTGTCGCCGTGTGTTGTAGCGAAAAGTGTAAAATAAGCATCAATCATCGCTTATTCGAGTTGTCATCAATCACACACACGCTGCACACACACACACACATACGCACATGAAGGATACGCTGCGGTGACACCAACAACAACAACAACAATAGCACCAAAAACAGGAACAACTGAAAGAGGAGAGCCCACCGATGTCTCACCGTTATCCTGGGTGGTTAGTTTTTGAGGCAGTGACATCCGTATCTGCAAATTTGCAACCCCCACACCACCAGAGATGTTAGTATCCCATAGCTAGATATCCATCAGGGATCTATAAACAGGAATTACAAAGCATTTATTAAATATGATTAGAAAGTAAGGCAAGATATTTTGGTATATATTTGAAGTGATTTAACAGGCATCTAAAATACGGCCAGCAATATTACTAAAATGTCACTTAGGAAGACAGAATTTTATCCCTTGAAATAAAATAAAATCTAAGCTCCTTCATATCCTAGGAATCAAGATGGCCCCATTACGATTAGATCATTAAACAAAAACTGTATCCCATATAATAAAGACAATGTAATATGGTTCATATCCTAAGAATCAAGATATACCCATGAAATAATACATTAATATTATTATTATTTTTACTCGAAAAATATTTCTAACTAAGTTTCTCATAAGGTTGTTCAAGTAACCCTTTAAAACTAAAATGTATCGATGGGTTTTTAGGGAAATTTGAATTTTTAAAAAAATAAATTATAAAGTATAACCCTTGGAAGGATAGTTCAGACTTAATAACACAAATCATATCGACTTGACAAAGAAATTCGTTAAGACTAAGATATTCCTTCTTGGGTAAAGTAACCTTTATATAATCAATATATAAAACAAACCTCTCTGTAAAAATTAATATTTAAAGAATTCTTTTAAAATCAAACCTCTCTGTAAAATTAAGATTTCAAGCATTCTTTCAAAATCAAAGATCTCCGAATAAGGGCTATACCATTTTTTCCCAGCACTGTTCCTTCCGGTCATTGTCCTTCGAGGGGCATTTCTAATTCCTTGGCGGGGCGGGTTATTAAATCATCAGGTTGCACGATCGCGCCTGTCACATGTCTGTCAACAGTCAGCGGCGCTCGAAAACGCGTAACCAAATATCCGAGTATCTGAGTATCCCGAAAACCGAATAACCGATTATCCGAGGACAACCCTCATCAAGGGTTACATACTTTGGGTGACTGCTGCGTGCGCCAAGGCGGAAAATAAAGATTTAATCGGCATTTATGGACATTTTGCAGACTTTTTACGATTATGCGCTCGTATGACGGCCAACCAACGAGTTGTCAAACAACAAAAGGGGAGTTACGAGCTACGAGTTACCAGAGTTACCCCTTAAGGGAGTGAACGAGTGGTGATAAGCGCGGAATGGAGTGGAGTGGATTGGGAATGGGATTGAGATTGCCATTGCCTAAAGAGCAAATTAATCTCCAGGACTTGTCCCAAACTTGTTCATCAACTCGATATCTGTCAGCACTCCACGAATGGTTGCCGATTGACATTTGATTGGGGGGCGGGAGCAAAAGGCACTGGCAAGTAAATCGTTTTTAAATAAATTAAAGAAATTAAGTAGGAAAATCTGAAGGAGAAATATTATAAGAAATTTGAAATCATTTGATAAACAAATTAATAGTTTTTTGCCATTTTCAACCTTATAAATGGTTAAATACCATGCCAAATCTAATAAGAATATTGATTAATAAACTTATTTACTATTTTCTATATTTATCTTTACATAGGGCGACAAAAATACTAAATTTAGTATTGTATAATCTTTTAAAATGTTAGAAAACAAATATAATACATATTCATTAATATAAATATGTAAGATTACCTACAAAAATGATACAAAATAAATATAATAAATATTTATTTATTTAAATTCTTGAAAAAAATAAAGATATTTCAACATTAGTATTATTTTATTTTATTATTAGTTATGTTCTTATTTGTAAAATGACCTATATATACCATTTTCACTACAATTGCTCTGTTAAAATATAAATCATCCAATATTGTAACCCTTAGTTTTCGGAACAGTTTACTCTTTATATAGATCTTTTAGATCTATAGATCTAATTTGGTATCCTAACCCTTCAAGTATAATATTTCAAGGAAGTGACTATTTTTCCAGTGCAGCAGCGACTTTCTGGTCAGCGGAAAACAATTGCCCCGGTCAATGGGAGCGGGTTTCAATTTCATTTCGGGGCAACAATGGTGTTATGCTAAAACGGATCCGGCTCTAATGTTTTTTGGTAACCACCCGGCCGGCGGCGGAGTCCCGCCCCCATATATAATCGAATAAAGTCACGCCGCTTTAACATTTGCGGTCAACACGTGAGGCAGCGGACATTTGGACAGTTGGTTCTTTTGGGTTTTTGGGTTTTGGGTGTTGGTTTTTTTTGGGAGATGGGCAGGTAAACCGGGTGACCCGATGTGCGATACTCCCATTGTGTGTGCGCCAAACAAAGTTGCGGGAAAAAGGCTGCAGGACATGTGCACGAAATTAATTTCCAGGGCAGCCGGATGAAGGACGCGAAGTGAAGTGAAGTGAAGGATAGGATAGGAGCAGCATCAGGAGCAGGAGCAGCATCAGGAGCAGTAGCAGAAACGACGTCGCTCTTTTTAATCCAACATGATATCGCCCGCAAAATGCAAAGCGGCCGAGGTCGCTCCACTGTACAGTGCGACCTCGATAGCATAGTCTGACCTGGATAGCTAAAGATACGCAGTTCCCATTTTTAAATTTAATAAATTTTTCAAATTCAAATAGCTGAATTTATCATTTATTTATATGTCTTTTAAATTTCGAAAAGAAATATAGTTATAAAAATAATTTATATTTAATATTAGTTATATACTATAAAAAATAAATTGAAGGGGTTTTCACCTTTTTGATAAAAATGCCTTCTTTGGTTTATCAAATTTTACTAATTTTATTTTATAACTTGTTGTGTTGAGTTTCCTTTTTTTATATTTAATAATTATTTAAGAGATGAGATAAAACCATTAAATAAAAAGCTGTTTACTCTTAAATTAATTAAAGTTTATTAATAAATACAAAAATAGTTTGGTAGATTTCTGCTCAGTTTTAAGTGTACTTAAAAATGCTTTACATTTGTTAAATCATTTTATGGATATATTTACCATAGCTTTTTCACAATATGAAAATATTATACTTTTCGATTTATATATATTATAATACAATTTTAAATATTAATTCTGCTGGTTCATTGAATTACTATTTAAGCCATTCTAATTTTACGTATTTTTATGTTAATTCATCCAATTAAAAAATGAATGGAACCAAATTCGATATATTATGAAATTTAAATGGGAGAAAATGGATCAAGTTGCTTTAAAATCTGAATTTAAATAAATAAGTAAGTAAACAAACAGTAAAATAAATAACGAAGTAAATGAATAAATAAATAAATAGGTAAATAAATAAATAATTAAATAAATAAATTAATAAATCAATTGAAAAATAAATAAATAATATAATTTGAATTAAGTTGGTAATCCCATTTAGAGGCCAAAAACCCCGAGTTCAACTGGTACTCTCCGACTGTCTTTCTCAGACCAGGCTCCACTGTACTTGCAGGCGAATCCTTGGCACGGACGTGGCCGTCCACCGTCACTGGCCAACTGCAAAAATCCGAAAGCGGATTAAACGTATTCGTGAGAATTCGTCAACGATTTCACACCTGTTCGACGGGCGGCGAGGACCTGGCCACGAATACGGACAGGACCTCAATCACGGCCCCTCTCGTCCGGAATGGCATAAAATGCCAATTAGAATTTCAAGTTCGCAGTCCGTTGGTCCGCCTTAAGCGCTCTGTGCTTTTGTTTTTCGGAGATGGTGGTAAAGCCCCCAAACCACCCGAACTACCTATACATATATCTCGACTTTTCGCAACGCAAATTGTTTATCGCCCCCAGGGCTCTTTATTAACTTTACGGCCAGTCGGCCAGTGAGAACTGACCTCTCTTTTCTCTGGCCGGCGGCTCAATCTCCAGCCCTCGACTTTCGATTTCCATGCGCTTCGATTCGATTGGATTCCCCACTCGATATGGGGGAACTCGAAGCCCCCGACTCCAATTTCAGGTCCTTTGGCCAGCTTATGTTCCCCCTCGTCCTGCGATTCTTTTTTTTTTTGCGTTGGTTGGTCAACGCGTAACGCGGAAATGCACTCAAAATATTAAATGCTTCAGTAGTTTGCAATTATTGCGGGAGGCTCTGCCTTGTGCTTAATTCATAATGCGCATCGAACTCAAGCTGGTAAATGGAAAATGGGAGATGGAAAACGGAAAATGGGCAGTGGAAAATCAAGTTGTAGGGCGGAGTTTTCGGTCAGGCCTTCTGGTTCTCAGGGAGTTGGGGTCAAGCGCAGAGGAGTTTTCTGGGATTTGGGACTGAGAAACCATAAAACATTGAAGGGCCAACAACTTTGGGTGGCAAAAAGGCATGTGACTGTGGGATAAAGGGTAAATTAAGGGTTAATTATTGTTTTTTACAAAAATTAACATAATTTTAATTTAATAAAAGGGTTAACTAACATATGTATAACAAATATTTATTTAAGAAAATGAATCATTAAATATTGGAAAAATAACTGCCTCCTTTAATATCACTCCAATAATATCACTGTTACATAAATAAATTTAAAAAGACAAAAATATTTTTATAAATCTATAAGAAATTAATTCTTAAAAATTAAAAACATCTCTCGAAAAAATTAAAAATAAACCAACCATAAATTTGAAAATAGTAGAAGTCAATAATTGCTTTCAGATATTAGCTAAAGCTGCAATAATAAAACATAGGTTTTAGGTAATTTCTCAATTGCTTTTTAACCTGAGAATAAATAAATAAAATCTTTGTTATTAAAATCTAAGAATCGAATTAAAGAAGAAATCATTTTAGATGGTATTATTTAATCAATATCAGTTTTTTAGTGTTAATGAAAGTCAATAGAAATCACTAAAAATATTATAAAAACCGTATTTTTTGTTTATTTTTAAAAATCTAGAAACCCATTTGAAGTAGTAAATTTTTTAGTGGATAAGAAAATAAATATTTCCCTAAAATCATTAGCAACAATTTTTGTTTTCAAGGTAAGTCCTAAAATGAACTTCTATCAATCATTAAAAAAGTAAAACGAATACCATCAATATCAGAAAAGCAATCCAAGGAGCTGCCTAATTTGATGTTCCATATGCCAAAAACCGAATCTCCACACGAAATTAGCGCATTAAATTGGCCAAATGGGCGGGGGGCGCCACCAGGAAGTGGGCGGGGCATATTTCCAAGTGTGTGTACAACATGGCAAACCATAAATATAAATTCCCAGGCGCTTTACGAGCCGGCAGCAAAAATAAGGAAAAAGGATTACATGCCACAAGGAGCAGGAGCACAGGCTTCGATAAAGCAAAGTCTATGAGATTTACGAGCAGATTTCAAGAGTTACAAATACATACATGAGTTTGGCCTAGGAAATCAGGGGGGGGGGGGGGGATAGAAAGCCGATACAAGGATACGCACAGCCGCAGGACACGGATTTTATGTTCTGGACGACGGCGTCAAGTTGCCAAGAGCAAAACTTTCAATTGCATTTCGGCCAAGTTTCGTTCGGCTTATCTTTATTATCGCCGCTGTTATAATCCTGGCCCCCAAGTCGTGAAGGTCCTTGGCATCCCTAGACCCAGATCCCGAATCCTGGATGCTGGGCCTCATAAAGTATGTCATGTGTCATAAATGACAGATTCTTAGGCATACTTCATTGATCCCTTTGGCCGTCTCGTTTTTACGACGCTGCTTGCTAAATTGTTGCAGTATCTGTTGCCAACACACACATGGATATCCTGGCAGGCAGACAGGATATCACACACACACTGGCACACACACACACACATTCACACGCGAGTTGTGCGTGTTTGAAGTTTGCTTTTGATAAATGAATGGATTTTCAAAGGCGACGTTAATGAAATACGCACACAGGCACAATCACGAGCAAGGATGCCAGACGCCCAAGGATTCCATGGCTCCAGGAAGCATGTGTGTGTGTGTGTAGTAAGTGTGCCTTTGTGTGTGTTTGTGCCCCCTGCACATCCTTCAATCTATCAAACTCACGTGTCCGTCGTGTCTCAATTTACTTGCTTAGTTGCTGCTCAACTTGCGGCGCTTTTGCTCCTTTTACGAACACCGAAAACCGAAACAGAACCAGCAGCGGTTGCCCGGCATTTTGATAGAGTCCATTTTGGCATATTTATGAAGTCCTGGCGGTGAAAGGACCCCGCTGCAAAGGAGGAAAAGAGCAGAGTGGCCATCCTGCGGAGTGCCGAGCAGGATTAGCATCAGCTGGCGAAAGTAGATCATCGGAAAGTGCTGCAAAAGTATATGCGTATAATGCCTAAACTAAATACGATCAGGAAGGATATTGATTTCATATATTTATAATTTATTTTATATATTTATTTTGAATATAAAAAACGAATACATTTGTTAAGCTTCCCTTTAATAGCTAATTGCCACTTCAGTGTTCAATTACTTATAGATGAAGTAAAAACTTAAGAAAAGATTAATGTAGATTTTGCATACCAAATATAGAAATAATAAAGACTACTTTGAGAACTGAATAACTTCCTTGATAACACTCATATATATTAAATTGTTTATAAATGAAGTAGAAACTTTTTAAAAAGTTTGTGATGAATTAGCATAGCATACATAGAAATAATATAAAAATACTTGAAGAACACAGAACTTGCTTAATAATACTCATATATTAAATGGAGTAGCAACTTTTTAAAAAGTCTGCGATGGATTAGCATAACTAGCATAAATACTAGAAAAACTAAGAACATGCTTAATACTCGTAATACTCAGATATTAAATTAACAACTGAATAAAAAGATAATGAAGAATTGTTTAAAAAAACAAGGAAATAATAAAAAATATTAATATAATATAATGATAAAGAAATAAGATTGTCGAAATATAGTTAACTTTAATTTGGTAATAATAATTAGGCACTTCAATATATTATTGAGCATATTTTTCTTATATATGTACTTTGACACACTTTAACAAGCATAGCAAAATATATAATATTGCCAACAAGTATAATAATAAATGAAAAGGTTAACAATTTACCACCATTAGTATTCTTTACAACCTAGATGAAACTCTACTTTCAACAAGCACAGTTTCTTTGATATAATATCAAGAAGGTCTTGTAAAATGCTTGAATATTTGTGAGTTAAGCTGCTCTCAAAAGTAAGGTGTTTTCCATATTTCCAGTAAACCTGCTGAGTGGTGGCCATGTGAACTATATCTGCAGTGGTGCACAAACAAGTGAAAATACCTCGACAATTGCCTAATGATTTTCCCAGATGCATGGCTTAAAAGTGTGCCAAGGAAAAGCGGAGAAGAATCGTTGCCAAGGCAAAAGGAGCCAACAGTCGAAGGAAAAGCAAAAGCAAACGCATTAAAAGCAACTTAATAATTCAGATCGAAATCACCAATCAGCGCTGCCGACATGTTGACAAACGATGCCGCCGACACCACCATCTTACCATCTTACAATACCATCTTACTATACCATCTTTCCAACTCTAACCAAGCCAATGCCAATACCAACTTACGGGGGAAATCAGGAAGAGCAGGAAAAACAGGGAAGCCCGGGAAAGCCAGGAAAAGCTAAAATCAGGAGGCAAGCACCATCGACAGCGACGACGACAAGAGATTTACATTTTCAAAATCGAATGGCGGCATAAGCCACCGCAAAGCAAAAGACACGCAACCACAGCCATAATGAAATCCACGATAAACAAGATAAACGAACACAAAAAGAAAAGTCACAGACAAACAATGGCATACGTGGAAAACAGAACGAACCGGAAAAGTCCCTTTTCCAGAAAGCTTTCTGAATATATCATAAAAAACATGAGAGGTAGAGCAAGTTTACCACTTAGTTAGAAGAGTTTTAGGAACTTTACTGCCATAAAAAGATTGACTCAATCATTAATTAAGGACGTCATAAAACCCTCGTTCTGACACAATAATTAGTATTGTATCTCTTAAATATTATAAAAATGATATAAATTGAATAATCTGTTGTAAATGAGCGTTTTGTAATCTACGTTAAAAACAAATATTACTCATAAAAAACATTATGAAAAATTTGTTGTAATTTGTTAATTAAATAATTATCATAATAATTTTCTAATCGTTCACTCCAACATATTTCAACATGATTATATTATACTATATTACATTATATTACATTATATAGGATTATATAAGGTTTTATAAGAATACATAAGATTATATACGATTATATAAGATTATATTAGACTATATTAGATTATATAAGATTATATTAGATTATATTAAATTATATAAGATTATATATTATGTTATATAAGATAATATGAGATTATATAAAATTATATTACATTACATTAGATTATATTTGATTAAACATTTGAGATAGCTTTTTTATTGCTTTGATTACTTGGCCTTTTCAACCAAATCTGGTAATAATATATCATTAAGTTAAGATAATATTTTCTATTCAAGAATAGAACCCATGCCCTTTGGAAGGGCATTAGCTCACAAAAAAAAAGGAACCGCCGAGCAACAGCCAGCTGCCTTGGCGACGATGGCTAAAATATTTATATCTATTTCAGCTTGGCCGCTTTATACAATTTCTATTTTGCCACACGACTCGGGTCCCCAACCAACCAGTACCCAGTACACAGTACCCAATACCAGACACCCAATACCTCGCAACACCCACTTTACTTCCACGATGTCTTCGTTTGCAATCAATGAAAGATTTATGACAATACATCGAGAAAGTCGGGGGGTAAAAGTGAGGGACCTCGAACCAAAGAAACGGAAAGGAGGCCAAAGGCAGTTACACATATTGTACTGAGGAATTTGTGGCGCTGCCACTGGCCTGTTATTTGAGAGTGATTAGTGGCTAAAAATGACTATGATAATATCGGTGGGCTGCCTACAGAGTGAACCTGAACCTGGTTTTTCCTTGTTTTTCCTGCAAAACAAAGCAATTTTCCTGCTTTTACATATTTGGTTAGGTATAAAAGCAGCAAAAAGCTTTTTAATTATGTTTTGAAACCATTATTCCCAATGTCTGCTTACCAAAATACTTTAAAGGAGTATTAAAATGTAGATTTTATAGATTATACAAAATTGGTTAGTATGACTAGATATCGGTTTATATCCAAAAAATTATTCTTAAAGTTAGGATATAAGCCAACTTTTGGTCAGATACAAAACCATTTCGAAAAATTGTAACCTTTTTTAGTCTTTAATCTTATTATGTATTTAGAAAATCAATGTATTTTTAACCAAAGTTTGCTTAGAATCGAATATTAAGAACAGGTTTTTGTGTTTGAAATTAATTTGATATATAAACCTAAATATTATTATATTAATTTTGACAGTGTAAAGTTTTCACTTGTAGAATATTCTTTATTGATTTAAATAACTAAATAAGAAGAATTTATTTTATTAAAATTATGTTTATCTTGATGATTTTTTTATCCGACTAAAAAATAAGCCTACGTTCGTTTTTTCTTACTAGCTAGCTACTGAAATGTTTTATGTTACCTAAAGATAAACATTTATGAAGTATTTTAGGAATTGTTCTTAGGACAAACAAGGATTCGAATTTACCAATAGAGGCTTCGAAAAATGTAATACTTAATAGTAAATACAAATTATACAAACAAAACCTGGCCGGAAGTTCCCCCTACAGGGTGAAATAAACAAATATGCCCGTAATGAGCGATGGGTGGCAATAAGGAAAAGTCGAGAAAATATCGGGTTTCCCAGCTGGGATGTAACTGAAATGGATTGAAGTCGCAGGAGGAGTCGTGCTCCTTTGGCTGTGCACTTGGATTTGGCTCCAACTTGGCTCTTCCGGTGGATCGCAATCGATCAATTCAATTAGCAATCGGAGCAGGGATGTCAAGAGTTCGGGATGGTACAAACAGACGTACATAGATACAGACGTACACCCACAATCGGCGATAACTCCATTTGTCCGGGGCTTTTGCCCTTCGGAAGCTGCAGTCCTTGTAAGTGGAAACTCTCAGTGCGTGTAAAATGCCTTTTCAGTGTGGGTGTGTTTTGGGGCTGTTGTGTGTGTGTGTGTTACAACAAAGACAACAACAGCGACAACAAAAACAGAAAAGAGTTGGACAACAATGAAATGCTTTTAGCCTGCGAAACTGGCAACTGAACAGCGCCAAACGAAATTAAGTTAACAACAAAGTGAGGCAGCGAGGCAAACTTTTCTGCACTGTTTTTATTGAAAATTGAGTTAAAAAACTGAAAGTGTCGACGGAGCTGAAATCGCATGTGTATCGCATGTTTGTCGCATGTTTGTCGCATGTCCTGAATGCCAGAATTCCAGCCCACTTGTCCCGCAAAAGTAGGCAACACTATTAGCCAACGCCAACTCAACGCCAACGCCAAAGTCAATGGAGATGGAGATGCCTTTTAACGATCGCCCAGTTGTGTCCGGTTATGTTTTACAATCCAATTACATCGTATTCTTTAAAGTTTGGAAGAGTTTAACCAAAGTAAAAGCTTGCTATCAGCGCATCAGTGCAATATAAAAGTACATTGTACTTGAAATTGTATTCTAAGTTTCACCACTGTTTTAAAATTTCACGAATCATATTTTTATTCCATATGAAAGAAATGTTTTTAGTGGTCAGACCAATAGATTAACACTATTAAGTTAAAATAAATATTTTAGTAAAGCTTTATAAAGAAATAAAGAATAAATTTCGACATATATCATTATATTCTCAACGCATCTGCTTCCCCCTAGTTGTAACTCTTTATCATATTCTATACTATAATCATATTTTTATTGTAAATGAACGAATTTTTCAGAGACCGTAAATATGAGTTAATTGTGATTTCTATTTATTTGAAATGCATACTGGGAATTTTATTTATTTTTTAAGCAATTTGGATGACATTAATATATCCTTTGTAACGTAAGTATACTATTTTTCCCTTTCCAAATTGATTGATTGATTGTTCTATACTTTGAGGGAAAGAGAAAAATTATGTTACCTTTGACGTTTAAAACCCAGAATCTCAGTAGGCCTTTTAAAATGAAAACCACAAATAACAACTAATAGGTGTCTCCTATTTATGGCCCTTGGTATTGGCACTAGATATGACTTTTGTACATATTAATCATATTTTATTATAATCTGGTGTATGCATTTTAATGCCAATAACTTATAATAGATATTAACTTTTGTTTTCCCTTAACCTATTCCTTAAATGAGTGGCGGCATTCCTGAGGATCCTGCGCTTATTCAAAAAGTTTCGAGACAGTGGAATGCCAATAAAAGTTGGAAGACACACGGAAGGACATGGGCATTCCGAAATGGATGCTGAAATCAGCGCAGATCAATGTATGCGTGTGTGCATAAAATTTATGAATTATTGAATCTATGAAAATATGAACATCACGTACGCCCCTCGCGCCCCCTCTCGCTCCCACCGCCGCCAAAACTATCTGAGACAGACGAAGACGGAAGACAATCGCACGGGACGAACTTATAGTTATGCAGAAAAAAATCGACGTGTGGGGGGGGGGGGGGGTTGTGTGTGGGCGTGGTCGTGGGCGTGCGTGTGCTGAAATATGCACAGAATTTCATTAAGACATTCGTTCGCTCGACGTTTTCATACCCTGCCAAAAGGCAACTATGATTGCCATATTATTTTTAAACTTTTTTGTATAGTTTGTATAAAGGTTCTTTTTTTTTTTACTTATGACAGGAGTTTGTAGTATGAACCTACGTAACGTAAGGAATACTTTCTAGAAATCTGAACACTATACCTTTAACATAGTGAGCTCTGCTTTGATGATCAAATTTATATATCTTTATATATATAATATTTCCTATATATTAGGATAATATTTTCCTGTATGCTAGACAATTCCAAAATTCGGTTTATAGAAATCCCCATCCTTTCTTTATAAACAAGTTGGCGCATTGGTCCGCGTTTGTTGTTTGCCAAAGTTTGTTCATCTGCTTCGACGTGTTTGCCGATGGCTTAGACCCCAGACCTGAAGTGCGGGATTAATACAACCTCTCTCCTAGATCAAAAACTTTTCTAATATCTTTTCGATGAATTCCATTTACAAAGAGAACAAATAAGTAAAATATTTTTTATACTTTTGGTTTAATTCTTCAACAAATGGGTACATATATATATATAACATTGTTAACCCGATGCCATCTCAGGTTCAGCGGAACCGGTACCATCGGTCGGGGAAAATTACTGTGAAAACGAGTTCGATTAATATGAAAATACCAAGAATACTTAGCTCAACTGACCTCAATATAACTCTATTAAGGCGATTCCTATACGCTATAGCGTAGGAATGTGATCTTCATTATGTTGAACCCTTATGCGGTTCGACTGGATATTGGAAAACAGCTTGATGATGAAGTTATGTGGAAACAAGAAATCCTGTTCTGGGAGCAAAGGATCTTGATTAGTAAAAAATAATACTGGGATAATAATAATAATAACACTTACTTGTATGCCGTCAACTCAACGAAAACGAAGAGCAATGCCATTGCTTACCTGTCAAGAAAAGCAATGGCCAAGTATGTGTGATTGGGTGTGTAAGGTGTGTAAGGTGTGTAAGGTGTGTATGGTGTGTCCGGAGTGTGCGAGGCAGTGAGGGTATGCAGAGCCTTTTTTATCAAACCACGTGAGCTATGGACCTTGTAAAGAAAAAAAATTAGTCTTCTTCTTAGAGTTCTTAGCCGATTTTTCACTCACCCGATTCTTTACTCTGTATTTCGAACCATTTCATTTTGAAGATCATCAGACAAAATGAAATGGGAATTTAATTCTAGCAGAAAAAAAATATTAAACTTTTTTTTGAACAATTTTTTCTTACTTTTTTTCTCACCTGGTAACACAAATACTTTGAATTTTTTTACATTTTTGATTTGTTTCCGAAACTAGTTGTGCTCCAGACGAGCTCTGGTGGCAAACTGAATGTATTCCGGCCTGGGCCGGGCTACATGATTTTGACAGCTCATTTGTTCGATTCCACGGATAGTGTGATCTAAAATTTTCAGCCGCACAATGGGTGACGTAGGCGAAACACAAATCCAATCGAAATTAATACCAAAGTTTCAATATATCCTCGAAACTGTATTCCACTGAAGATAACAACCAGAAAAAAATTAAAAAAAAAATTCGGGTGACAATCGAATACACTATTTGGATTTCGATATAAAAAATGATATTACGTTCAAGAAGTATAAATTCAAAGTCTTAAGTTGGGCTTTTAATTCCCTTTCGTTAGGCTTTGTATAATTATTCCAATTTATACACTTTTACAAGATAAAAATTGAATAATTAAAGTAAATAACTGCTTATTGAATTAAAAATTGTTTATGTAATATTTCAATAAAATATAAACACAATAATTTAAGTACAGACACATATATATATAAAATATATATATATAAAATATATGAATCTGTGGTAAAAATATGAAATATATTGTTAGTCAACTTTTTTTGTAACATTTAACGTTATTAAAAAAAGAATTCATATTAAAATCGAAGTCTTAAATATTTAAAATAACAAATATAGTTAAATTAATGAATTTTAAGTAAAACAAAAATAAATTATAAAAACATACAATTCAATACAAAACATATAAATTACTTACTTAATACTATAGTTATTTATTATTATATTATGATATGCTTTATTAATAAATACTTTACTTCAATAATTTATTACATTTTAACTATTTAGTGTAGGTAGTGTTTGGAAATAGTTTTCTTATCACAAAAATAAAATTCGAAAATACTTAAAGCTATGTTCATTTAATTTTGTATTTCCCATTTAAACACTTTGTGTTCGAAGAATTAGAAAGTAAAATGGGACTAATTGATGAATAAATAAATGTTGTTGTTTATTTCCCAGTCAAGCAAGTGGGCTTATGGATCTGTTTACTCAAGGACCAAGGGGGTAAAGTGGGATCCTTGAATGGATTGTGGCACACGTGGCATGTCCTTCACCCGATTGTCCACTAATGCGAACTGCAAACGGATAGCTACGAGTATGAATTATGCACATTTACTTGCGATGTGTTCCGTTCCACTTTCAGATGCACAAGCCGGCTAACCAAGCATCTTGTCGTGCCCTTTGAACTCGTCGCGTCGTCCCCTTCTATGCCCCTCTCTTTCGCCCCCTGCACATCCGTCTCTTTCATCCGCCGTCGCCCCATCCCGCTCTGATGTTATTCCGCTGTGCGTGTTTGCATTTTGTGCGTGGCGCTGAGCGCTTCCTTTGCGTCGTCCTTGCACAATCAGGGTCACCAAAATAGTGCTTAGTATCTAAATATTTTTTGGTTTTTTTAAATACATTTATAACTAATTTTTTTGTAGTCCTAAACAGTTAAATAGGTGCTCTTTGTAGTAACACAGTAATATAACGAAAGAATAAGAAAATTTTCAAAATATTAAAAAAATTCTTTATATTCATTTTCAAATTAAGCCACAAGCTTAAGTTTAAATAATAAAAAAGCTGACTTTACTATGAATTTATTTTACTATTAACAATCGTATATATTTACAAGAATTTGGTCCATATTTCCGAAATTAATCTCAAATAATAAAAAAAATTACCACAACCTACAATTGGTGCATATTTATATTCTATCTCTGAATTCGAAATACTCTGTGGATTGGTTGAGATTCCTAAAATAAGATAATTTATTTTTTAATAAGTTTAATAGCATTCCACGTCCCTAAATACTTTTTTTTCGATATTTGGATATGTATATAACTTATATGTATTTCTTTTAGATGACAACCTATTTATTTGACCACCACTGTGTATCCGTAATCCATTTAATTCAACCAAGCGACCATGCCAGCTGTGTGTGTGTATGTGTGCCTTTGGCATTATCAACTCATAAATATTTATTGAATTTTAAGAAATTTTCAAAAATGGCTACAGCAGTAGCCACACGAGGAGCAGCCAAGGAGCAGCAGGACCTCAATCTGCGGGGCAGCCGATGACTTGTTGTCCTGCCAGCGTATCCGTCATCGATTTCGATTGCCTCGCTCCGCTTCGCCGGCTTCTTAGCCTTCCATTCCAGCCCCCGGTGGTTACCCGGTTTTCCTCCTCGCTTTTCCTTCTCCCCGGGAAAACCCATGAATCCCCCTCCCCTCCTGTTCAGATCCTGACCCCAAGTTCGGTGGCCACATCCTTTTGCATTCTCTTATTTGGATTATAATTTTTTCCATTTCACATGTGAGTGCATTCCTCCTTGGTGGTCATCACATCCTCGGCAGTGGATCCTTGGTCACTTGTCAATTTCCATTTTCATTTCGTCGCTGGAAGTTGCGGAGATGGTCCTCGAATCGCGTAATCTCAGCGCAGAGTGGACGAGTTAGACAAGGTCATCGAATACCATTCAAGTTTAAAGCAATTCAAATACAAATCAATTCGTTAACATTTGGCTAAGCAAATTCTGTGTTGTGTTTAAGAATATATAAACAGTTTTAATAAATTTGCGATATTTGATCTTGAGATTTGATTAAGAACTCTTAAATTCTTTTAAGTAGATATAAATTCTACTTAGATATAATATTCTAAAGGTATTCTAAAGGTATCTAGGTGCTTTTTTAAATACACTTGTAAAGGTATGTATTTTTCTTATCTCTTAAAATTCTCAAAATCAGTTGACAAAGGCAAATTTATGAACTTAAAAATCTACAAGGCCTAAAAAATAGATTTAAATTTAATTCACAAATTAAATTTTAAAGATAGGCAGCTGTTTTTCTCAGTTTTGAAAATTCTGGAAACCAGTTGACATTCGTTTCGCCTTAACCATTTCCCAATGGGATCAATTAATTGATTTTGGACAGGAAGCTTCATCCATTCGAATCTCAAAACCAGTTTCCAGTACTCGTCCATTTTGGAGCATAATTCAGTTTAATATTCTTTGACTTGATTTCCCAGGAACTCAATCATTTCCATTTGCCAGCCTGGACGAGTTGAGAGGTCACAGGTAAATGCAATTTGGAAGCGGTGCATCTGGGAGTCATCGGTTACAGGGCTCACCTGTGGCCCCTTAACCCCACAGCGCCCCGTTCAATCCGGGCACCCTTAACCCCCCCACTCCCGACGATTCGACAGAGTGTCCTGGTCAAGCGGAGCTTTTCCAATTTTAATCGCATTAAATAGTCACTTAAGCGCCCTCGCCCCGCCCACTTTTCCGACCATTTGGTAGCACTGAGATTCAAAAACTACCATCCCCCCCCCTGAATTTTCCCCTTCTGTTCGCCGATGCAAAATTAACTTGTTGATGTGGCAACGACGACGAAGCCGAAACAACTGACAGGAAAAGCGGGAAAGGGGGAAAATCGGTAGGGGGCTCGTTTACCACCGCGTTGCCACGTTCAATGCTAGTTTGAAAATCGCTTCGTGTTCGAATCTTATTAGTGGTTTATAATTACAATTGTATACAGACCAATTACGTTGCGAGATGAGTAACCGAAGGGTGGGGGGAGGGGAGTGGCCCGTCAGGTGTGTGTATCTGTGTGGCTAATTAACCACCATCAGGACTGGCCGTTAAGTGCCCGTGTGTGCACTGGAAAAACGAATGCCACTGCATTGCGGAATTGTAAATTGTTTAATTTTTAAAAACTTTAGGTAAGTCTTAGTAATATAAAGTCCCTCAGCAATCACATTATAACTTTTATTTTAATGTTTAACAAAAAAAATTTAGGATTTAAGTGTATTTTTTGGGGTGAAATAACGCCCACAGTGGGTATATCATTTGGCGTTATTGGTAGGAAGCATGATCCTATTTTTGAACGGAAAAAAAAGACAAAAATGCATCTTGATACAGATAGAACTATATAATTAGGGCATATATATATACTATTTCTTTTATTTTAGGATAATATTTTTCTGTAGGCTAGAGCATTCCAAAATTCGGCTTATAGAAATCCCCATCCTTTCTTTATAAACAAGCTTGCGCATTCGTCCGCGTTTGTTGTTTGCCAAAGTTTGTTCATCTGCTTCGTGTTTGCCGATGGCTTAGACCCCAGACCTGAAGTGCGGGATTAATACAACCTCTCTCTCAGATCAAAAACTTTTCTAATAATATCTTTTCGATGAATTCCATTTACAAAGAGAACAAATAAGTGAATTTTTTTAATATTTTTGGTTTAATTCTTCAACAAATGGGTACATATATATATATAACATTGTTAGACCGATGCCCTCTCAGGTTCAGCGGAACCGGTACCATCGGTCGGGGGAAAATTACTGTGAAAACGAGTTCGATTAATATGAAAATACCAAGAATACTTAGCTCAACTGACCTCAATATAACTCTATTAAGGCGATTCCTATCGTAGGAATGTGATCTTCATTATGTTGAACCCTTATGCGGTTCGACTGGATATTGGTAAACATCTTGATGATGAGGTTATGTGGAAACCAGACATCCTGTTCTGGGAGCAAAGGATCTTGATTAGTAAAAAATAATACTGGGATAATAATAATAATAACACTTACTTGTATGCCGTCAACTCAACGAAAACGAAGAGCAATGCCATTGCTTACCTGTCAAGAAAAGCAATGGCCAAGTATGTGTGATTGGGTGTGTAAGGTGTGTAAGGTGTGTAAGGTGTGTATGGTGTGTCTGGAGTGTGCGAGGCAGTGAGGGTATGCAGAGCCTTTTTTATCAAACCACGTGAGCTATGGACCTTCAAAAGAATAAAAATTAGTCTTTCTTCTTAGAGTTCTAAGCCGATTTTTCACTCACCCAATTCTTTACTCTGTACTTCGAACCATTTCATTTTGAAGATCATCAGACAAAATGAAATGGGAATTTAATTCTAGCAGAAAAAAATATTAAACTTTTTTTTGAACAATTTATTTTTTAATTTTTTTCTCACCTAGGAACACAAATACTTTGAATTTTTTTACATTTTTGATTTGTTTCCGAAACTAGTTGTGCTCCAGACGAGCTCTGGTGGCAAACTGAATGTATTCCGGTCTGGGCCGGGCTATATGATTTTGACAGTTCATTTGTTCGATTCCATGGATAGTGTGATCAAAAATTTTCAGCCGCACAGTGGTTACCGTAGGCAAAACACAAATCCAATTGAAATGAATACAGATACAGATAGAACTATAAAATTAGGGCATCCTTTTAAAAGGACTATCTAATTATAAAAATAATAAATATTATATCTATATTTTTGTTTTTTATTAGGAATTCCTTGATTATCATTACTTGAATTGGCTGACCCTATAAACATTTTTTTAAACATATTACTTGGCACCCTAAAATGTTATTTATTGATGATCAAAAAAGATAAATACGGTAAGAACTTAAAACATTTATTTAATATTTTTTATTTTATATATTTTTTTTTTGAGTGCACGAGTAAGTGTGTGTGCTTAAATGGGAAGTCCAAGTATCCCGATAATGATGTTCATTTCGTAAGCAAATGTCATAACACACACACAATCCCCCCTCCCCCCACCAGCCCCACCCACACCCACATTTATGTAAATAGCGACTGAAATTTATGCATATGTATTTGTGCAGCTCAGAAGACAAAGAGCAACCCCCCCCCGACCCCAAGGAGCCTCAACCCACATGAACCCCCCCTCGAGTGTCCAAGTGCGCACATGCCTTGTAATTGAATCCACGTCTGAAATCTGTCTGTGGTCGATAATTTCATTTGGGGCTCCATTTTGAATACAAATTTATCGACGAGCAACTCCGTGACACGTTCCAAGAAACCGCATCACGATATGCCGATATTCAATGCCGCCCCCTTGATGGAGGCTGGAATATTTGCCAGATGCCCAGTCAATTTCTAAGCACTATCTTCGGACCGGCACTACTAATTGGAATAGTTGGCTGTGGCAAGTATGTATGCCTATGTGGCGCGCGACTTGAGGGCTAATGTGTGCGGGAATGGGCCTCATAACTGAATTCAGAACCTGCACTATAAGGATATATGTAAATGTATCCCCAAAACCTGGAAATCCAACACAAAAACAAAGACTGAAACGGTTCCGTATTTCCCCGATTCAGAAAAAAGTCAATATTGATTCCATTTCCATACTAAAAATATTTATTACACGTATTATCTGTATAGCTATTTTCTGTATACCCTTGAAGTTAAGTTTTTCCCATTAATTACAATACAAATATAAAATTTTTTTGGGTTTTGCCATTTATTTTGGATATACATATAAGCATTTAGTTGTTTAAACCGTATTATTTGTGTTTATGTATTTTTCTTGAGAAATCCGATGCAAACTGCTCGTCCAGCGGGACCGGTACCATCGGGATTCTCATTCCTTCAACTGTGGGCGCAGCTGATCAGGCGTGTTGTCATCGGAACTGACCCATGGGAAAGGAAGGCAGTGCAGGGTACTTAATGAGTCCTACATCAATTGTCTGCAAATTTTTCGCAATGCTGAATATACAAAAAGTTTGGTTAATGGACAATAATATATGCTTACGTGATTCCTAGGTGGAGTTCGGAGCAAAATGCGAAGGCCTTTGCTAACGAGAGTGTTTCCATATTTACCACGTCTAGATATACCAAATAAATTCTAGAACAAAGAATGTTTGTCATTTTTTTTATAGTTTTTTGTCACTTATTTTTTTGTATAGTTTTTTCACTTTATTTTTGCTTACCCGTCGCTGTACGGAAAATTTTGAATTTTAATTTTGGGGCCAGGACGAGATGTGCTCCAGACGAGCTCTGGTGGCACACTGAATGTATTCCGGCTTGGGCCGGGGCACATGCTTTTGACAGTTCTACTTTTCGATTCCATGGATAGTGTGATCTATAATTTGGACTTATTTATTTTGCTACCCTGTATAGTATACGAGTATATAACCTTTACACTAGTCACTCAAGATTCACAGTACTTATTACTTAGCATATTAGCACATTAACTTTATTTATTTATTTATATATTTAGTTTTTTTTTTTATATATTTAGTTGAAAAATATGTACTAAGATGAAATTTAAGTTAACTCTCAAATTGAATTGCGCATCTTATTGCTTAAATTTCGTTGGTGGCTACAAAGTTGTATAGCATTTGCGGATCCAAAATTTTGTTGTGGAGGGGCGATACAAAAAAAAAATTTTGACTAGAAATAAAAAAAAAGGGAATAAAATACATATTAAATATACTTCTGTCCGAATACTGGCAATATAATTGGTTCTTTTAGAGGAAGAAAATATGATTAGCTGAAATAAATACTCAAGCTTCTTCGTAATTAATATTTTATGAAAGAAAATCAATGCCCTGAGGTCCATCCAGGATAGAACTTTTACATATTATATTTTATTCACACTTTCCCTTACATGGTCTGTTATTTTCAAGTAATAAGTATACCTCGCAATATTGCAAAATGTTACTTTAATCTTTTAAAAATTATTGTATCGCAGCTTGCAAATATTTCTAGCCCGTAAAAGATCATAGGAATAATAATTCCCAGCCGCACCGCAGTTGGCAAGGGAAAAAAAATCAAATCCAAGTCAAACGTATCCCAAACGTATCAATTCGAAATTGTATTCCATTGGAGATAGCAACAAGTAACACACATAAAATATAGAAAAAGTTCTGCTGAAATTAGAAATATATAAGTGGGATTTTTATATAAGGAATGGCTAGTATTACGTTCAAGAATCGACCCACCGAGGTGTTGCACACCTACCAGGTGTGGCGCATTGGTAGCAATGTGAACGACAAGAGCTTGAACTACTGCCATCCAGATAAGGTGGGTTCTGCCATTGCTAACTAAGCCAATAACCCATATATCATTTTGAATATCCCCCAAGTCGTTGGACAAGTTCCATGCCAGCTTGACCCGCAGCGAGAAGGGACTGTTTCTGGTCAACGAAAGTCGTCACGGAAGTGTCTCCGTGAATGGAGAACGAGTTGGAGGTCCAGTACTGATCACCTATCGGGATGCCATCAATGGCATTGTGAAGCTGCGATTCGGCCGTGTCGAGGGATATCTCCGCGTATCGGGAAGCATTACTGGCTAGGCTCCCTTTGGTTAGATCAGTTTTATAAATCGTTTGGTCTATTTGTACCGGAATGTGCATTATCATGTTAAAAAAAAGCAAGTTATAAAATATTTAACTGTCATTTCTACTCTCTATTTTATTATAATTTAAGAAGGGTCACTTTCATTTTTTTATTATAATTTAAGAATGGTCACCCTACCTACCATCAAATTTATGATTTAAGAATGGTCACTTTCTATTATATTATAATTTAAGAACGGTCACACTTACCTGCCATCAATGTTGTGATTTCCGATTTTGGGTCATACTATAAAGATTTAGCTTAAGAATTGTATCTTGGATAATCGTAAAAATTACTAATGCTAAAAATACTTCTAAATTGGATGCGTATTTGCTAGGTTTTTGAAATTGATCAAGAATTTATATACCAATATATAGATATTTGATGAATGAAAATTCAACGAAAGCATTACTGATAATGAAAAAACAAGAATTATTTTTGATTCCTTTTTTTAACCATAGAATTACCAAAACAACATTTTTATTTATGGGTTCCTATACGCTAGGACTTATTATAACCCTGAGTTTAGGAAAAAATTTCGAACCGTTATAAAACAGCTATAAACTTTTTCTGTGCGCTTGCGCTTTGTTTTTTTTAAGAGCAAGAATAAGGGAAAACAGCGAAAGAGAGTTCAGAAAATTGAAATTGATTGTCGAGGTTACACGAAATTGACGCTAATCAAATGCCCCAGTGATTTAAGGCAGGCGACTCTTATATTCGCGGGTTGGTGTCCTTACTAAAAGGACTCTTTATAAATCAAACTATTACAATCTTAATAAAAGCACATACAAAAATTTAAAAAATACGTAAAAATTTGTAAAATGTAAGTTAAATATTTATGTATTTTTAGGGGAAATAAAAGTCACCACATATATTCAATAGTAATCTTTCACATTTTCTCTTTAGTGTTACAGGATAATGAAAACTGTTATACTTAAGCAAAGAGAATGGAAAAAAGAGAGTTACTTTCTCCCTTATTTACTTGCTCTCTTCCACTCTCTGCGGCTCTGTTATCCTTGCTCTCTTTCGCAAGAGTAATAGACTGTTATTTCAGCAGAGTCCTGCTGGGCATTACATAACTGCCGTGTGAAACTTGGCTAACATTCGCAGGATATGCGAAGGATAACCAATTATCGAGACCATTCCAAAACAATTGTTTTTTCCCAGCGGCAATAACTTCGCTTTCTGATTGAGTCAAAAATGAAAAAGAAAATCAAACATACCCTTAATTATCCTGCAATGGAAAAATACATGAAAATTGCCCGAAAGTGGGGTGAAAAACGAAACAACGAACCCATAAACTTGTTGAATCTGCCAGCAGATTTTCCTGCAGGCAAATTTCACTGGGAAATTCAATATCTTTACTTGGCTGTGCGTATGTGTGCGAGTGCTCGCCTTCCTGAGCGCCTAAAAAGCAGACATAATTAGTTTATGCCGAGATTTTTGCGTCTCTTATGGCGCGACACTTGGCAACGCCAACCGGAAGAAGGAGCCGGAGCAAGGACATCTCGTATGCCCCATCTAAATGCATTAAAGTTCGGGCAAAGTGCACCGTACGGCCTAGGGTCCTTTGACCTACTCTTATTATTAGACCAGAAAATTAGCCCCACAGGGAAAACTCATTTTGGATTTAGCAACAAAACACACCTTGGATAATACTCTTTTTATTTGGCTGTGAAGTAATTATTCTTACATTTACAAAGTCCTTTAAATATTCATAAATTAAGAGCACCACAACGGTATATTTTTCCCAAAACTAAACATTTATTTTTTAAATACATAAACTGAACTATAGATTATAAAAAAGGAAATGTAATTTTACATGTTATTCAAATAAAATCTAACAAGTAACAAAAGTAAATCATATACATCATACAAGTTGTAATAGTCTTATTACTTCCAAAGAATATCAGGAAAACTTGAAATGTTCATGATATCGTATATTATAAATTAAAAATATGTTATATTTATATTACACATCTCAATTAAATATTACTCAGCAAATTTACTTATGATTTTAATAAACCTAACGTACATTTTACCTCCTTCGATAGAAAAGTTCACGTGAAATAAAAAAAAATCATAGACAAGATAGAAGTTCTAATAACCTTATTCTGTCGGAAGAACATTAAGAAAAATTGTAATGTTCAATGGAATTTTTTTATTATTATAGTATAATTCTTTTAAGACCCCATTGCCTTAGGGATTTGCGTTGTTTATTTATCTACCGATGTTTTGGGGGCATCGCTTGAAATCGTTATCAAATGGCCGACTCTCTGTTGCTCCTCACATCCCCATTTTCTTTTGTGCCCCTCTCAAGACCTCGTTCTTTGTTTGTGTAGGTTGAAAAATCAAAATTTTACACTCGGCTACACATTTCCAAAGGCTACCGAAAGTTACGACTAGATGGCGGCAGAGGAACAGGGACTACTTAGGCCACACATGCAAAAGTGTATGTACACTGAGAACAAAAATGTATACCAATTTTGTAAGCAATGTGTGATTAACAAAGTTTTTCCTTTTGACATCTGCAAGTTTGTTGATTGTTTATAGCTAATTTATTACTTTACAATTTTTTACTACATCATTTATATACTGATAAATATTTTATCAGGTGTGCTTCAAATTCTCTAAAAAAAAAATGAAATCACCTAAAAAATGTATTCAAAAGTATAATCAACAAATATAGCAGACTTTTAAATTAAAAATGTGTTACATCACACACTAAAATTAAATATTTCGTTGCATAGCATTGTTTACTCAACATTTTATCAATGATACAACCTCTAAAAAATATTTAAAAAATTTCACCATATTTTCCCAGTGTATATGTTGGTATTTGGTTATGTTTTTGTGTCTGTGTGTCCTAAGTGCGTGTTTATGGCGCAATAAAACAGACCCTAACAGGCTCGCACACAAAGAGCAGGGATGGCGAATTTTAGAAGGGGTCGGGGGCGCAACCTGGGTGAGGGTGAAGGGGGGTTGCCATGGGTGGCACGGAAGGGGGTTGGTCTGGAAGCTGGAGGCTGCAGGCTGAAGCATAGACATAAAGCAATCGCGTTGACTGCTCTTGCTGTTGCATGTTGCCGGAGCCAAATGAAGCAGCCAAAGCGAAACCCAAAAAACCAAAAACTCAGACTCAGACCAAGGAACAGGAACACTGAAAAAAAATATGTACACATACGGGGGTCCCACACAATTAGCAAGGCCTTTGAAATCACTTTTAAACATTTTTTTGGTGTCTAAAAGTATGCAGTGAATAATGATAGACATCGTACTGAATGAATTCATTGTACTTTTGAGCTTAACATATATTTTTGCATACTTTTAGACACCTAAAACAACATTTACTTCTTAATGTTACAAAAATTGGTGCATTCAATAACGCCGAGTGAAATAACGCCCATTCGGATAATAATTTAAAAGGTGTGATATTTATTTCTTTAAAAATACAACATTAGGCCAATTGGGCACCAGTTTTAACCTTATAAAAAATACCTCTACCCAGTTTTAGAATTCGTTGTTTGGCTAGTTGATTTTTGGCAACACTATCAAATCTTTTCCAGTGCTTCCCAGCCAGACGAATTGCTGGCCAAAAAGAGCAGGCACAAAGGAGGGGAAGGCAGGAGAAAGCGGGAGAAAGAGGAGAAAGAGCCGGAGACAGTTGGGGAGAGACAGTCAGCCAGCATCTTTCCGCTTGTCTGCGGCGCATTTATGACTTTCCCACTGAGGCGCTTGGCTTGCATAGCCTGCATATAGGCGCACAGACATATGTCTTATCACAAACACACAGAGGCCCACACAGATACCCACACAGATGCTCACACAGATACTCACCGACACACAGGCACACCGACTCACACAGACACACTCTCACATGGCTTGCTGCTGCTGTCAAATGCCATACTAAACCGATAATCCAATCATAAGTTATAGTCAAATGAGTTTGCTCTTCAATAAATTTTCGCCTCTTTTTTCCCCTTGATGTCTTCTTCATGGCCAAAATGAGTTTGCCCCCCCCCCCCTTTTGGCTGGAGGCGTCCTTTTTGGAGTCCTGGCTGCTGTTGCCAAAAATACTTTGTCTCGAGGAGCATCATTTGAGACGCTTCCACACGAACGCAGAAACCAATTAGGGACTCCCGGTGCCGAGCAAAAAAGCCGGATCGGTCTTTCAGGTTACAGGTTACAGGTTACTGGTAACAGGTTACAGGTGAGTGCCCTGCCACTAATGGTTATTGGTCCTTGGAATGCCTTCTCGATCCAATCAACGTTTAGATTGGTCAAAAAGTAGCATCAGAAATGTGCCATTATCATTCAATTTACTAAATGTTTTATAAAGGTTACTTATTGGAGTTAATAAAGGTGTCGAAAAGTATGCAACAAAATGTTTTAAGCCCAAAAGTTATTTGTATTGCATTCTTTTAGACACATTTATAAAAAGACAAGCGTTCAAGACTTAAAAAAAAACAACATCTTTAAAATCCAAAACAAATACCTAAAAGGCTTGAATTTCTATGGCATACTTTTAGGCTTTTAATAATTTTCAATGGTTTAAAGATCTTAGTCTTTGTTTCCTTTTTTGAATTACATGACCCAGACTTGGGTTATATAATTTTTACCAGCTGATATTCAACTGAAAATGTACAATATAACAATCACCTGCTTGAGAGTCTCTAATGATCCTAAATGATGTCTAAGTCTTGGCCAATCGTGGCCAGGAATTTCTACATAATTCGCCATCTTTTCAACCTGGCCCCTTTGTCCGAGTGCCTGGATTTTTATTGAAAAAGGGCAATAAGCCCATGGTCAGGGAAATATCCTGCCGTACAGGACGGGCATATGCCGCGAATTGTTGCCTTTGTCATTGCCATTCACAAAGATGTCCTTGCCCCCTCATATCCCAGATTTCCTCCGGATTTCTACCCCCTCCCCATCCCATTTTTCCTATTTCTTGCTTTCAGGGACTGCTGTTGCTGCGCTACGTCGTTGGCTTTTATGCGTATGTGTAACAACTATTAGAAAGGAGTAGCAAGCAGAATGGAACAGGAGCAACAGGAGGACCTTTCTGCCATGCGAATCGCCCCCAAACTGCTCGTTCTGCGCCTCGCGCGTTCCTTCTCCCATTCTTGGGTTCCTTCTGAAACATTTTTGGCCTCGCCCTCTAATGCACTGGAAAAAGGTTTTAGTTTAAAGAAAAAAACTGCATTTTAATTAATAAAGTCGCATGCTTTTAGCATAACTAAGATAAATATATGGCATTTTAAAGTATTTTGAAATAAAATCGATAAATATTAATTAGTAAATACATGCGCCTAAATGTATGCTGTAGTAAAAATAGAAATGGTCGTAATCTGTAAATATTTTTCAATATTTTTAGAGACCCCTATAAAAGAGTCACTTTAAAATCCTAAAGATTTCTGTAACATCCTCAAAACTTTGTACTTTATCAAACATCAAACCAAACATCACCTCTGAAAAAATCAGAAATCTAATAAAGCATGGTAGTCTAAAATGAGTCATTTTAAATAACGCATTCTAGAACACATTCCTAAGTATATTTTAAAAAGCTAAAGCTTGTAACATGTTATAATTATTTTATTGTTGACCAACAAGTTTAAAGTGTTGTGCCTTTCACTTCACATTTAAAAAATGGTGTCTAAAAGTATGCAACACTATTAGTTACTGAGATAATTCTTTACAAAAATGTTGTGGCCTACTTTTAGATGCCTTTTTTAAATTATTTTAAGTCGCCAGAAATACCTTCTTTTTCACTGTGTGGCAAACGTTTATGATGTCCTGCAATTGTCCCTTTTCGCATGTGGTATGTGCATGTATGTGGGCTCGTATGTGCGTGTCCTGTTCTTTTGTTACAACGATTTTTGCGCAATTTCTTTTGTGCTTTGTGCAGCCGCCGCCGACGCTTCCATTTCCCATTGCCGCTGTCATAACTGTCGCTCCACAGCAGCAACACCAACAGCAACAGCAGCAACAGCTACGGCAGCAACATTGCTGCTGAGCACATGCAATTAGTGCCAAATGTTTCCATATTTTTGCGAAATCGGGGGAGCAGGTAGTGTAGCAATGCTGACCACAGCATTCAACAGCAGCAGCAGCAGCACAGCAGCACAGCAGCAACAGCAGCAACAGCAGCAACAGCAGCAACAGCAACAGCAACAGCAGCAGTAGCAGCTAGAGCAGCAGCAACATTGGCCAAAGGAGCAGTCAGTGGACCAAACATCACCAGGGCGATACGATGGGATGGACAAAAATTCTGGGCAGAGTGGCTGGACGGAAGGACCGACAAAAAATGAGCAACATTTTCCCCGTTTCATTGTTGCCACTGCCACACTCACTCACACACGCACATAGGTTACACTCGTAAAAAGGGCAGGGTGAATGGGAGCAATTATCGGGGGAAGGAACACGATATGTGTATGCTCTGAAAATGCCATAGGTTCTAAGGTTCTTCAAATCACTCATAAAGGTGTCTAAAAGTATGCTTCAAAATATACTTTAAGTTCAATTGTATCTTTAAAACTTTGTTTGAGGAGCAACTCCTTATTTTGGAGCTACAAAAAGTAGTTTTTCCCCCAAACACTTATTTCAGAATCAAAATAGAATAAATTAAAAATTAAGCTTAAGCTTTTTAATAAATTAAAAATCTCAGAAATCTCTCATAATCTCTAAAAAAGGTGTCATAAGTATACTGCAATATATTTCAAAAGTTCTTAGGATTAATGCTTGCAACTGATATCCTGTATTTCTCAATATATATTTTAGAATGCTCTAGAATTCTGTGGCACGTAACTAAAATTTAAGTTTTATGTTTTTTTTTTATTATTTTTGGGTGCATGGATACTGAGCGTTATTTTTGACGGCAAGAATATAGGCATAGGTACCAATTTCATAGGATAAATCCAATATCCGGTATTTCTTAGAACATATTTGCAGCCTCTCTAGAATTCTGTAGCACATTACAAATTTAGTATGTAATGTTTTTGGTTTTTAGTATTTTTCGGTACATGAATACTGAGTCTTTTTTTCGATGGGTGAAAAATCGGTATGTGACAAAGTTTTTAGGATTAAAGTTAAAGACCGCTATCCTGCAATTTTCGGAGTATATTTTAAATCTCTCGAAAGATCTTCTGCAAATAAAAAATTATAGATGTAAAGTTTTTAGTACTTTTTCAGTATTTTTGTTTGCATGGATACTTAGCCTTTTTTCCGACGGTTAAGAAAATCGGTATGTGATATTTTCTGAGAGGGTATTTGGGGAAGTCAAAATATTCAATGCCTTGCCGGCCATGTCCGGCCGGAGAGGGCAAAGTGGAAGGAGTGGCAGGATGGCAGGGTGGCAGGATGGCAAGGAGTGGCGGGATCCGGACGGAGCGTGGTCGAAGTGCCCGGCTGGCTGTGTAAACGGCCGTAACATTTCGCCCCCCAACTACCCCTGGCTCCTCGCTTCTTTCTACTCCTTTTGTTGCTGCCACTCGTTGTGACCCCGACCCCTTCCGCCCACGCCTCTGCCAGTTTGTGTGTATGTATGTATGGTTAATTATACATTTTGCATATGTATTCTGCCCAAGCGGAATTCTGTCGTGTGCCCCACACGAGTATGTATATGCACACACACATGTATGTGTGCGTGTGTATTGTTGTGCACATATCCGATTTCGCAACGCCCCGCCACGCCACGCCCATTCGCCAACCGCCCCCTGCTCCTGACCTTTGTTAACAATATGCGTTCGAACATTTTTTGGACTCTCTTCGCGCCCCATTGTCATCTGCATGTTGAACAGCACTTAAGGTCAAAATAATATGAGCGAAAATAAAATATATCACTATAGCTTTAAGAACAACTTTAAAGATACTTAAAAGTATGAATTAAAAATAAAAATGTTGTCTTTCGAGCTGAATACATCAATCTTATGGATTCTTAATATATTGTTTCATACTTTTGGGCACCTTTCTAAATGATTTCATTAAAAATAATAATAGATGTAATTATAAATACATATTAGTTTCAATTAAAATGAGTAAGATTTCTTCTTTAAAAATAAAAACTTATTTGACGGAGTAAAACAACATAATGTAAAAATAAAGTAAGGAATTTTACAAAATTCGCATATATTTCGCTATTATTTTGACCACAACTGTTAGAATGATGGGATCCGGTCCCCGAACTCCCTCTTAATATTTTGCATCTATTTTTAGGCTGGCGGAAGTGCGCGTTACGCTCGTCCTATAAATTGAATGGGGAGTGTGGGAGTTACTGGGCGGGGTAACGCCAAGATAACCGAAATGTGAACAATCATGTGTCAAATTGTTAAAGGTTTTCAAGCGACCAAGATCATTGTCCCGCACATGGTCTATATATTTTTTATGGGTACGGCTTAATGGCGACTTATGCGAATCCTTTTTTATGCCAGTCACACTGGGCGGGACATAAAAACTGTTCTCCAATCCGACTTATCGTCCGAAAAAAAGTAGAATTTAAATTAAAATAGCAAAGAAGCCAAAAATTGCAGAGAAGAAATCCATATTTCAATGGACTATCGAAAAGACTTCAATGAAAATTATTTTAATATGATTTATTACAATGGATAGGTATATTATGAAACACTATTATAATTTGACATACATATAAAAACAATTCGAACCTCAAGTTTTGCTATAATAATAAATGTGTTCGTATATGTAACATTTTTACTTTAACATTCTATATAATTAAGAATTAACTATAATAGCTAATCATTTGCCATTAATTACAATCTTTTCATTGAGTCACTCGTGTAGAATTTGTAATTTAATCATTTTGCAGTGGCCAACGCTCTGGCATCATTTTTCTCACATATCTCAGGATAAAATAGGACAGACGTGGCTCCAAGTTTATTATTGTCCTTTGTTTCTGGGATCGCAAGTCATTATTTATGATGCCTGGCATTCCATCAATTTGTTTGTTTTGTCACGCTCTGGTGTGTTGGCTTATTAGGCGGCCATTGCATCAGCATCACCCCATCCCAAGGCCCTTTCCATTACCATTCCAATTCCCATTCCCCATACCCAAGGCACATCCTCAACCTCATCCCCCCATCCTCATCCTCATCCTTATAGAGGGGTGGATGCACACCCATTCCTGCAATGCGCCCTCGTTGCAGCGATTTTCAACGTTTAGTCTGTTGCATCATTTATCATGTGAAATGCGCCAGACACAACAGCAACATCTAGAGGAGGAGGAGGAGCAGCCCCAGGAGCTGGAGCAGCCGATCGGGGTAGCCACCTCCATTGCCTTCTCCTCCAGCGCCAGTTCCAGTCCCATCCCCATCCCCATCTCCCCGCCCACATTCCGTTCCTGTTTCTCCTGCAGGAGCTCTCGGAACGGCGCCAGCTGCACTTCCATTGCACTCGTCCGTCTGCAGGCCATGGTCAAAAGCAGATCCAAGGACCAGGACCCCGGACCTCGAACCCCCCGGACCCCGGCCAAAGCCATAAAAACAAGTGCAAATGCAATTTGAAAACAAGAAAGAACTTTATGTTCCACATTGAGACTTTCGGATACCCGCTAACCCAGTTTTGTGGAAATTGCTGCAAGTAATGGCCAATTCAAATAAATTAAGTAGTCTAAATATTTCAAACAATCATTTGGATGGGCAAAATAAAGCCACAAAATATATTCACCAAGGGTCCGGAACATACTAATGCGTTTGGTATTTTTAGCCACCTAAGAAGTAGAAGTCATATTACGGATTAAAGAAAATATATACATAAATAAAAAAAGCTTAAAAACACTTTTGGTCTCAAACTAATTACTACTTAAATATATAAAAAACGTTTTAAAATATTTTTACCGGATATTTAGCCGATTTCTCAATGTCAGGTTAACTTTTGCTGTTTTGGAAAACCAGTCTCTTAATATTATACTTTGAAACTAATTGGTCCTTATTTGGGTTTATAAATCCGAATTACCCGTGTGATATCGTGTGATAACAGACTACGTAAAGATTTTTCCTTCCTTAAATTAACATCACATTGAGAAAACAAATATATTTTTCTAACAATCTAACTTCGTGTTAACTTTATCCGACAGATAACTAGAACCTTAACACAAAATTGAGAAATCGGGCCAAAAGTTTATAAAATCGCTATTTATAATGAATACACATCTTAAATTATAACTTTAAAAAATGCATTGCTATAACCTTAAGATGTAATCTGTGCTGTTGGAATTTCTCAAATACGCAATATAGCAAACCGATCGCAAGCATATCCACCTGACACCTGCTTTATCTAGAATGCAATACACAATATACCCACTGCAGGGGTAACACAGTAAGCCTTGGATGAGTGGGGGTGCAGACTGGCAAACGGTATTTGGTAATTAATAGGCCATATAATGATAAACGATACGAGTGTGTGCGCCCATATCGGAACTCACTCCGAGATTCCAGATTCCATGATTTAAATATGGCGCATGAAATGCAATAAACAAATAAATTAATTGAGCCCAGCCCCGGGTAGGTGGGGCGAGTTCGGATGCCACCTAATAGAAAGAAATATGAAGTGATAGAAATGCCTTTCCACCCCGTCGACGACCTTTCCCGTTAGTGGGCCACCCGCATGCATTGAACTAGGAAAATTTAATTGAACTGCCCGCAAATGCAATGACCGCAGGGGCGTAGAGCCGGCACTATTAGCAGGGGATTAGGGGGTTTTTCCAGAGGTCCCGGCTCGGGCTCGTCGGCATTGGGGGGTGGTTGGATATGGGATGCATTGGAGGCGCTTTTTATGGCATATACGTATGGTAGATGCACGACTGTGCGGCGGCTCATGGATATTTTCAACTGCAGCTGTTGCGAAAATATTTATTTGTATTTCGTTTCATGTTGTCCGGTACGGTACGTGCCATGTGTGCAAGTCAAATCTACGGATACAGATACAGATACAGATATAATACGTGTATAATACAGCCACTGGCAATGGTACAGATAGAGCTACAGCTACGGACACACAGATACGGCCACAAAGGGTAAGAGATAAATAAATCATTAGAAAATAAATAAAGCTGGCAAATAAAATGAAAACAGCCATTGAAGCTGTCGATTTCCATTCTCCTTTGATCCCGTGTATTGACTCCTCCTCTGCAGCCGTCTCTTTCCCCTTTCCGTTCACCTGTCTCTTTCCTTGCTGCAGAATCTCAATCAGATAATTATTTCCCATTTGCATTAATGCAGCAATTGTCTGCGACTTTTGCCAATATCTCTTTGAGTGCACAACTGGTCAGGTTATCGTTATCGAAGATTAATCAGAACCCTGCATTTGTCTAATGAAATGAGTTGCGCCTCGCACATAAATAATTATCAAATAGGCTTCTGCAAAACTTACCAATGCTAAGCCATTAAGCTTTAAGCTTTTAGTCAAAATCGTTTTGGCAATTTCAGTTGGCTACTTTTTGAAGCAAATGGTTAACCGATGTCGATGAGGAAATAGAGTTGTCAACTTTATTTTAATTTTTTTAATATTTCATAATATTTTACTGAATTTAAAACTTAAAAGTCGGATTAGAGAAAGTGTTTTGTAATAATATTTTATATTTTTTCTAAAGGCAGGTTTATTTTTGGTTTTAAATGCACTTTCCAAAACCATTAAAAGGTATCGATGACATATCGCATATCCCTCTATTTTGTACTGAACTATGTATTATCAAATTAAGAATTTATAAGTCAAGCTGGAGTCTTTTCAATCGTAGTTTAGTCGGTTAGGTAGTTTAACATCGGTTATTTTTGCGATTCAGATTTTGGTCAAAAATAGTAATTTTTTAGTGGGTTTTCAGTCGTTGTTTAGCCAAATCAAGGCGCACATCTAAAAGAAAGACTGTTTTGAGCAGCTTGCTAAAAATGCTGTCGATTCCTATCATTTTGAGGAACATTTATTTTTGGACCCATTTTCTCAATTTTTCTAAGGGGGTACATCGGTTATTATTGGGATTCAGATTTTGGTCAAAAATAGTCATTTTTTAGTGGTTTTTCAGTCGTAGTTTAGCCAAATCAAGGCGCACATCTAAAAGAAAGACTGTTTTGAGCAGCTTGCTAAAAATGCTATCGATTCCTATCACTTCGAGGAACATTTATTTTTGGACCCATTTTCTCAATTTTTCTAAGGGGGTACATCGGTTATTTTTGCGATTCAGATTTTGGTCAAAAATAGTCATTTTTTAGTGGTTTTTCAGTCGTAGTTTAGCCAAATCAAGGCGCACATCTAAAAGAAAGACTGTTTTGAGCAGCTTGCTAAAAATGCTATCGATTCCTATCACTTCGAGGAACATTTATTTTTGGACCCATTTTCTCAATTTTTCTAAGGGGGTACATCGGTTATTTTTGCGATTCAGATTTTGGTCAAAAATAGTCATTTTTTAGTGGTTTTTCAGTCGTAGTTCAGCCAAATCAAGGCGCACATCTAAAAGGAAGACTGTTTTGAGCAGCTTGCTAAAAATGCTATCGATTCCTATCACTTCGAGGAACATTTATTTTTTGACCCATTTTCTCATTTTTTCTAAGGTGGTACATCGGTTATTTTTGCGATTCAGATTTTGGTCAAAAATAGTCATTTTTTAGTGGTTTTTCAGTCGTAGTTTAGCCAAATCAAGGCGCACATCTAAAAGAAAGACTGTTTTGAGCAGCTTGCTAAAAATGCTGTCGATTCCTATCATTTTGAGGAACATTTATTTTTTGACCCATTTTCTCATTTTTTCTACGGGGGTACATCGGTTATTTTTGCGATTCAGATTTTGGTCAAAAATAGTAATTTTTTAGTGGTTTTTCAGTCGTAGTTTAGCCAAATCAAGGCGCACATCTAAAAGAAAGACTGTTTTGAGCAGCTTGCTAAAAATGCTATCGATTCCTATCACTTCGAGGAACATTTATTTTTGGACCCATTTTCTCATTTTTTTCTACGGTGGTACATCGGTTATTTTTGCGATTCAGATTTTGGTCAAAAATAGTCATTTTTTAGTGGTTTTTCAGTCGTAGTTTAGCCAAATCAAGGCGCACATCTAAAAGAAAGACTGTTTTGAGCAGCTTGCTAAAAATGCTGTCGATTCCTATCATTTTGAGGAACATTTATTTTTTGACCCATTTTCTCATTTTTTTCTACGGTGGTACATCGGTTATTTTTGCGATTCAGATTTTGGTCAAAAATAGTCATTTTTTAGTGGTTTTTCAGTCGTAGTTTAGCCAAATCAAGGCGCACATCTAAAAGAAAGACTGTTTTGAGCAGCTTGCTAAAAATGCTGTCGATTCCTATCATTTTGAGGAACATTTATTTTTTGACCCATTTTCTCATTTTTTCTACGGGGGTACAGGTTATTTTTGGGATTCAGATTTTGGTCAAAAATAGTCATTTTTTAATGGTTTTTCAATCGTAGTTCAGCCAAATCAAGGCGCACATCTAAAAGGAAGACTGTTTTGAGCAGCTTGCTAAAAATGCTATCGATTCCTATCACTTCGAGGAACATTTATTTTTGGACCCATTTTCTCATTTTTTCTAAGGGGGTACATCGGTTATTTTTGGGATTCAGATTTTGGTCAAAAATAGTCATTTTTTAGTGGTTTTTCAGTCGTAGTTCAGCCAAATCAAGGCGCACATCTAAAAGGAAGACTGTTTTGAGCAGCTTGCTAAAAATGCTATCGATTCCTATCACTTCGAGGAACATTTATTTTTTGACCCATTTTCTCATTTTTTCTACGGGGGTACAGGTTACTTTTGGGATTCAGATTTTGGTCAAAAATAGTCATTTTTTAGTGGTTTTTCAGTCGTAGTTCAGCCAAATCAAGGCGCACATCTAAAAGGAAGACTGTTTTGAGCAGCTTGCTAAAAATGCTATCGATTCCTATCACTTCGAGGAACATTTATTTTTTGACCCATTTTCTCATTTTTTCTACGGGGGTACAGGTTATTTTTGGGATTCAGATTTTGGTCAAAAATAGTCATTTTTTAGTGGTTTTTCAGTCGTAGTTCAGCCAAATCAAGGCGCACATCTAAAAGGAAGACTGTTTTGAGCAGCTTGCTAAAAATGCTATCGATTCCTATCACTTCGAGGAACATTTATTTTTTAACCCATTTTCTCATTTTTTCTACGGTGGTACATCGGTTATTTTTGCGATTCAGATTTTGGTCAAAAATAGTCATTTTTTAGTGGTTTTTCAGTCGTAGTTTAGCCAAATCAAGGCGCACATCTAAAAGAAAGACTGTTTTGAGCAGCTTGCTAAAAATGCTATCGATTCCTATCACTTCGAGGAACATTTATTTTTGGACCCATTTTCTCATTTTTTCTAAGGGGGTACATCGGTTATTTTTGCGATTCAGATTTTGGTCAAAAATAGTAATTTTTTAGTGGTTTTTCAGTCGTTGTTTAGCCAAATCAAGGCGCACATCTAAAAGAAAGACTGTTTTGAGCAGCTTGCTAAAAATGCTGTCGATTCCTATCATTTTGAGGAACATTTATTTTTTGACCCATTTTCTCATTTTTTCTAAGGGGGTACATCGGTTATTTTTGGGATTCAGATTTTGGTCAAAAATAGTAATTTTTTAGTGGGTTTTCAGTCGTTGTTTAGCCAAATCAAGGCGCACATCTAAAAGAAAGACTGTTTTGAGCAGCTTGCTAAAAATGCTGTCGATTCCTATCATTTTGAGGAACATTTATTTTTTGACCCATTTTCTCATTTTTTCTACGGTGGTACATCGGTTATTTTTGCGATTCAGATTTTGGTCCAAAATAGTCATTTTTTAGTGGTTTTTCAGTCGTAGTTTAGCCAAATCAAGGAGCACATCTAAAAGAAAGACTGTTTTGAGCAGCTTGCTAAAAATGCTATCGATTCCTATCATTATGAGGAACATTTATTTTTTGACCCATTTTCTCATTTTTTAAGGGGGTAGATCGGTTATTTTTGCGATTCAGATTTTGGTCAAAAATAGTAATTTTTTAGTGGTTTTTCAATCGTAGTTTAGCCAAATCAAGGCGCACATCTAAAAGAACGACTGTTTTGAGCAGCTTGCTAAAAATGCTATCGATTCCTATCATTATGAGGAACATTTATTTTTTGACCCATTTTCTCATTTTCTCTAAGGGGGTTATTTTTACAAAAAAAGGGCAAAATAAAAAATTTCCTAGCTTGAATGTCAATGAATTTAAAATTAAACTACGAGTTATGACATTCCTCAATCTGATCTTTACTTGCATTATGGCAGTTAAAACACTGAGAATTTAGGGCAGAAAATAAGGATTTGGACTGGCAACATCATATAGCTGTCATGGGAACTATAGAAATATTTATATACAAACGTTCCAATATTCGTATTATTATAAGTGCTTGATATGGTTAAGGCAGCAAGGGTATATAAAGTATATTTAACCGAGGCTAGCTTCTTTTCTTGGTTTCATTAATTCTAAAAGTCAAGTTAATGTTTAGTTTTAAGCTTGCTTTCTGAAACCATTAAAAGGTATCGGTGACATATCGCAGAAGTGTTTCCCTCTACTTTGTAATGAACTATTAGTTCTCCAATTTCCCCTCGACTTTTCGCTCTCGTTAACCCGCACAGCTGCATATAATGGCCATACCCTAACCCCTTGCTTTCACTATCCCAGATGATTCCTCGAACCCCCGATGAGATTTCCTTAGTCATCACACTCGCAGTTTTACGATGCATTCCCCCAGCCATCACTTCGTCATTGTTGGCTGTGTCGTAAAGGCAATTTTAATTGGAATTATGATTAAATATAAACGAAAAATAATGTCAACTTTTCAACTCGCTTAATAGTGGCCCATATAAACAATCATGCTAGCACATGAACACACACACACAAGCCAACTCTGATGCGGTCTAAGCCAATTTTTATGAGCTCCAAGCTGAAAACCAAAGCGAAAGCCAAAACCAAAGCCAATTCCGATCCCCAAAAAGGCCAAGAAGGCGATTCAATGTGCTTACCAAATGTTGCTGTAAGCAGGCACTGAGAGAAACGGGAGGAAGCTCATTTCATTCGGAGAAATGGTACATAAAATAGAAAAATCATTTGCAAGGATATAAGCTTCCCATAAAATGATTTTAGGTATTTATATCATAATTAAATATGATTTTGCATTAAGAATTCCTTCCTTATAATATATATGTAGCAAATATAATATTATATCTTGTATACTTGTAGATGTTTGCCCAAAAATTAAGAGGATACGACTTTTACAGATATTTTATAGATATATTAATTTATAGATATATTTAATATCTAATTTTTCTTGGAAAAATGTTCTTAAAAGACTTCAAATTGATATTGTCTTACATATAATAAATCATTTTATTTATTTAGATTATTTTAGGCTTGTTTATATCACATATATTTTTTTCCATTTATCATTTTCTCTATCATTTTCTTGCAGTGCACAAGGGAGACCATCGTGGATGGTGGTAGTATAAGGATTTTATGGAGTTTATGATCTGGCCGCACATAAAGCCCTATTCCATGTGTGCGTCTGTGTGGGTGAGTGTGGCCTTAATGTATGCTTTTAATTAATAAGTGTGCGTCTGTTTATTGTTGCATCCCCCTATATCCCTATATCCCTATATACATCCCCCAGCCCCCCTCCCCACCCTTTTTCACAGTCTGGCAGAACAGTTTTAGAGCAAACATGGCCAGCTATAAATGTGCGATGCCCGCGTCTGTCAATAAGCCCATCAAGTGCTTTCTGTAAATTAATTTCATGCTCATCACGGATGTTGTTATTGGCTTTTAATGCGTCCTTGGGTGCCTGTACTTCCATACCCCCACCCCACCCACTCGCCACTCAATTTTCGAGCCATATGCGCCCCATAATGACGTCATCGAACGGAGGATAAATGCAAGAAAATTGTGTACTTACAACTGGCTTATGGAGTAGAGGGTTACGACCGCAGAAACCTATCCAAAACCCTTTTAACTTTATGTGCAATGCGTTGAACTAAATAAGAGTTGGGAGTAAGGAATTATACATGTTCTTAAATATAATTTGATCTATTAAGTACCTAGAGTCTAAGGCTAATAGACATTTTATGAGTTAGTTAAAAAAAATATTTTTACATTTGCTTATCAAATATTTTATAAAAAACAAGAGCTTTCTACAAGCAAATAAAAAAGTGTACGTTTCTGAAAATAGTCCATTTTCCTATAGTGCCTTACTACATATGTATTTAAAAAAAATTGAGAATCACTTTAAACAAACAAGTATTATTAATATATTCTCATTTTACACCATATTTTTAATATTCTAATGAAAAATAATGAAGTTTAAAAATTTTGTAATACCGATAGACAATAATACTATGGTTTCCACTTAATTCCAATTTTTTTAGATCATTTTTATTAACCAATAACCCAATTTTTGGTTAAGTTTTCTTTATTTTATAAGACAGGATTTTTCCACCCCAACATTCTAGTTTTTTCCGCCTTAATGTATTTAACTTTCCGACGATTTCTTAAGAACTTCGGTTTCCGATTTATTACCATTTTAGTTTTTGGGGAAAGAGTAGCAGGCTTTGCTCGTTGCCACCGCTGTCTGATAATGATGATGATGCATCATTAGGTTGACTAATTTTAATTACGCCGGCGCCTAAATTGCTGCTATCATTTTTAATAATATGCCGTGTCTGTGTCGCTTTCTCTGTCTTTGTTTCTCACTCTCCTGCCGTCCCTTTCTGTCTATCAAGCGCCCTCTCTTTCTGCCTCCCTGTCTGTCTTCCCGTCTGTCCTTAGTTAGTGTTAACTTTTGCAAGCGGCAGCTGTTGCGAGCATCTTCCCTGTCCTCGTCCTTTTCTACTTTTTGATACCCTTTCTGGGGGTCTTGAGATTATGGAACCATTAAAAATTGGGAGCTTTGCACAATACAAATTCATACCTTTTTTGTTATATTAATTAAGTTTTTAAAACTAAATGCTTTTTAGTAGTTTTACAATTTTAGAAAATTAACAATGGGGTCATATTGCTAAAATTTATAACACTTTCTTAAGGGCTTTTGGGTATCAAGACACATAGCTCAAGATGATCATAACTTAGATGTTTTTAAACATAGTGATATGAAACTGAAACTTCAAATAGTCGAAACTAAGGTGTTTTTAAAGATAATGATATGAAACTTGGAAAAGTTGTGTATATTAGGGTTATTAAAGATTCAACCAAGTTTAATAAGAATCTAATAAAGCTTCTTAGTAGTTTTATAATTTGAAAAATTAACAATAAGGTCATATTTGTACAATTTTTAACGCTTTCTTAGTAATATAATGTGGTTTTGGATATTATTTCTCAAGGGCTTTTAGGATTCATGGCAAATAGCGCAAGATAACCATAAATCGAAACTAAGTTGTTTTTAATGATAATGATATGAAACCTGGAAAAGTGGTGTATATTAGGGTTACTAAAGATTCCACCAAGTTTGATAAAAATCTAACCAAATTCTAAAGGAGAAATTAGTCTGTGAGGGTGATCAAAACTTCGGCTCCCAACTACTTGCTCCATCTCCCGGCCGACCAAACGACTTTTGGCCTGTCTTGATGCCTGCACGGCTTCGTCTGCCTTTTATGGGGCAAAGGGGTGGGGTATTTAAGGGGGGTGCTTCCAGGGTGATGCCGGAAGGGGGTGTTCGGGGGTGTTGCACAAAGCCAACAAATTATGCACTTACACACACACACACACACACACACGGGGGCAGACAACTGCGTCGCTATTTGAGTTATGTACGAGTATGTGCAAAGGAGTCGGCCGCCCCCCTTTGCAACGCCCCTGCACCACTTGAGCTGTACTCTTTTTTTCGTCCTTCGAGGACTCGGCACTTGCAACTTGCGCCTCTGTGCCAGGACTCTGTCCTTTCGGCCCGCCTGACATCTTCTTACTCCATTTGGGCGCGCTGTCGTGTTAATTTAGCGCGAAATATTTGACAAGATGACGCGATGCCACAGCCCCTGCGCCCATTTGCACCCCTGACGATGCACAGGAAAAAAATATTACATGTTTCATAAAAATTACTCCTCGACTTCAAAGATATTTTGGAAATTTATTGCTTACAATGTTACCATAAGTTTATAAATAGTTTATGATACTAAGACATTAAATTAGTTTACCCTTTTGGAGCCCTAAATAAATATATCATTTATTTCACATAAACTACTTCATTACTTCCGAATTTTACCAAATATTTACAAATAATTTTAAAATTAAATTAGTTTACCTTTTAAGAACCAAATAAAAAAATAAATATTCTATAAAAATTACTCTTTTACTTCAGAGATATTTTACTGCTTACATTTTTACCAAAGGTTTCGAAATAGGTTTTGATTTTAAATCCTTAGAGTGACTTAGATTTTGGATATCCTATTAAAGAAAGAAAGTTATGAAAGAAAGTTTTGCTTGCTAAAATTTGTTTAGTAATTTGACAAACCCTAAACATTTTAAATATATTTATAAGATTGGTAATAATAAAATAAAGAGAACCACAACCCGTCTTCTTGAATTGATTGGTATTGGTAGTAACAGGTACATTATTTCACTTAAAACTCATATTATTGTGTTGCATCATATAAATCCAAGTGATTTTATATTTTTCGTCAATTAATGGGTGTGCTGTCTAATTTTTTCGGGTGCATGCCAGGACAGGCACTCTTGTCGGCGGGAGTAACGATCGAACTTCAGTCTCAGTCGCTGTCTGTGCAACAGACACTCATATCGATTTATAAGATGCCACACACTCCTGACATTCGATAGTGACTCCACTGTCGTGTCCTGATGTCCTGATGTCTTGATGTCCCAGTGTCCCGATGTCCTGACGTCATCCGTTCCCCAAAAGTCCTGGAGCTGCTGTGATTGAGCTGCGCGGTCGCTTTAAGTGATTTGCTCTCCAGCTAATTCGCAGACAATCCAAACTAAAAGCCGCAAGTGACTTTTGACAGCTTGAATGGGGACACCACTCGAAATCGACGGGGGGATTCGGAACTACAAGGGATCGGTTTAAAGGGTAGATCAACAAAACATTTAAAAACAATTTTTTTTTTTTTTAATCCATCAATAATACTTTTACCCAAATATGCTTATCTAAAAACCATGCATCAGCAAGGTACAATGAAAAAGATAATAATATAATATAAACAATAATTGCACAATTTATTATTCCACATTTTAAACTTTAAATTGTACAATCCACTCATATATTCGTATTATAATCACGATTGGGCACAATTAAAATGATTTATTTGAAATGACAGTGCCATTTGGGTAAAATGAACTCATCGCACTGACTTGGATTTCACACCCAGCTAAAAGTTTTGAAACCAATACGTTGATTCAATTATCTATGGCATGGCCACAACAATCGGGTAATTTATCGAATGAACTGCAGCAGGGCGAGAAAAGAGCGAAAAGCATTCGCACACTACTCACAGCCTAAATCAGCCGCATAATCAGCGCTATCACCATCATCGGCACTATCATTATCATCATTGTTCCTTGTCGCGTCGATGGGGATCGAAGGTTGTCGGTTTCATGCGGCTTACAAGGGGGGTTTTCCAGGGGGCTCACATGGGGGTTCTCGAGGGGTTAAGGGGGCAGAAAGTAGGGAGCCAGCGACAGACAGAGTCATTTATAAAATTTCCACCAGAACGTGTTAAATGGCGTCAATATTAAAAGTTCAAATATGACGCTGACGATGACGACGCCCGGAAAATGGGCAAGGGAAAATGGTTATCGGGGCAGGGGAAAATCGTAGGACGGGCAGGCAGACGTACATAGACGGCAAACGAATCAACAAACGTTGGAGCTATTATCGTTGTCGCAACATCACACAGATACAGATATAACCTACATACATATATGTGCAAAGAGGCGTTCGCGGGATATTACTAGGGGGCGTTACATCATATAAAGCTTAAGAGGTCCCGTCCAAAAAATATCTAGATATGTCAATGAGGCGGAGCAATTCTTTAAGAACTGTATTTTAGAAATTAAAAAAAAAAAATGTTTTTTAAAAGTCCTTTACTTTATGGAATCTTACTAGGTATTCCGTTTTAAACATAGGTATTTCTTTTTTTTATAGTATGATTAAAAGACTTTTTACGAATATTACGAAAATATTATTAACCCTTGTTAAATAATAAAATAAATTACTAATATAATCGGTAAGTTATTGTAATGGTTGCCAATGATCTTTTTTATAGGTACTATGTGGTTTTTGGGTTAGGGATAACCAATCCCCCTCTGAGGACTGCCACTGCTCACACATATGGTCCTTGTTGCTATTGCTTTTGCTGCTGCTGCTGCTCATCATCATCTTTTGGCGTTAGCAAGTGCTTGGCGGCAACTTCTAATGGCGGCATTATGCGACCCCCTGAAACCCCCAACCTTCTCACACTGTGACCTCCTCCCCCTTTAGGCACCCCCCCTTCCCTTGCTGCCCATGGATGTGTGTGCGCCCTGCGCAAAATGAAAATGAAACTGTTGCAAAATCCCATAAAACGGCCAAAAAGCTTTTGTAAATGACGCCAACAGCTGTCGATGGAAAAGCAGACAACGTCGCCGTCCGCCCAATTTGCCAAAGCACCCACCCACTCAGCCCCCAGCCCCTAAACACCAACCCCCAGCCCCTAGCCCCCCTCGGAAACACCCCGCGTTGTACCGCCACTGACATCTATGTGTGTGTACACTGGAAGAAATATTTTGCAGAAAGCTGCTAGTTTACGCTTTAAATTTCAAACTAAACTATCCTTAAACAATATTCTAATAAATATACCAAATTAACAATGGATTTTTTGATAAATGAAAAGTATAACATTTCAATCAATTTTTGCTTTCGAATATTTTTAAAAATTTGTTGAGCTACCTTAAAAACATAGCAATTTTTCTTGTAGTACTAGAACAAATAAAAATTCTTTACAACTAGAGTAAATAAAAATCTAAATAAGTTAGGGTCTTTGACACTCGCTAAATTTTTGACTAACCGATGGGTTTTTGTTTAAAACTAGAAGTCTAGACATAATAGTACCTACATTTTTTTTTAATTGGCAAGTTATCTTGCATTTTTAAAACAAATCCAGTTTGTAAGTCAAGTTCTTTAGGGTCTGAGTTTGACAGATGCGGGTTGTCTATAAAATAATTATAGACTTTAATTTAAAATCCCTTTCCTTTCTTCCAGTGTACATTTGTGTGTTAGAAGGGATGGATGGCGCTGCAAGTGGGGAATCGTGAAGGTTTTGGCGCGTTTTAATAAAGCGACAATGACATTTTATGAATTTTCCACTTTGTTCTCGGCCCACGCCCACAATCGCCTACCACCGCCCCCAAAAGCCCCCTTCTTCGCCCCCGTTTACCCGCCCCTTTGTGCTGTTTTCATTATTTGTTTGTTTGCCGAGAACCACAGACTGGCGGCCTGTAGGACTCCAGGACTCCAAGACCAGGACTTTCCAAACTCCAAATGAATTGGCATTGTCTGTGTGTTCGACGCTTGTTTGTGTGAGTGTGTGTTTTGAGGGGGTTTTGGGGTGTATTTGGGGGCACACCCACCGTGTGTACGAGTGGTGCACAAAGGCGTGTCTCCGTGTGCCTTTTGATATCGGATTTCATTTATAATTAGCTGCAAAGTTAACGGTTGCCAGCCGTACCTTGACTTGTGGTTGGTGTGGCCCCGGTCAAGTAATTTGCTTGTCAGTGGGTTCCCGGGGTTCCCGGGGTTCCGGGGGTTGCACTCCAGGGGGTGGTGCCCCAATGTTTGCTCTTCCTTATTCCTTGTGACGTCTCACATGACACCCCTCTCGTTAAATTTCCACACAAATGGTAACACTTAAAGGCATTGCTTAGCTATCTCGTTTTATCGGAGAACTACTTATCGTATTTATTTGTTTTTTCTAAACACAAAGTCCTTAGAAATATTGTAAGACCGATCTACTGAATAGTTGGGGGTGCCACACAAATCAATACGGTTTTGAATTCACTTGAAGTATAATTTTTAGGTACCTAAAAGTATGCAAAACTATACTTCAAGCTCCGTAAGACGCTTATCCTTTTACTGCATACTTTAAGACACCTAAAATACAAATTCAAAGTCATTTTAAAATCCTAGTGACTTGTGTGGTTCCCTTATAAGAAAACTTAAATGAAGTTAGCATTAATTCAACATTTAAGAACACGACAAAAAAAAACCTTTCAAAATGTTTTAGGCTTCATAATCTAACTTGAGATTGATTAAAGTTAGTGAGGTAATCCTGAATGTTCTAGACAATGAGATATAAGTATAAAGATATTATAATCCCATCCTATGCGAGGTACTTCAGATATCCTTAGACCTTTTCGGGCTTCTCCAACTTCAACTGGAGGGGTTCCTCCGTGGGAGTAGCTTTGTAGTGGACGAAGGGCTGCACCACCGGCGACAGAAGATTGGGATCCAGCTTGTAGCCGGCTCTGGGCTTTAGGATGAAGCTCAGGGTAATGCCCACCAGCCAGGTGATGGAAAATCCCAACACTATGTACAGATTGAAAGATAGATCCAGGATGCTAAATCTCTCATCTTTCGCAGGGGCTTCCGTTGTGGAACTCAGGAGCAACGTAGATGCCGTGCTGGTAATGGTTTCATTCAGAGATGCAGCTGGACAGGATGCCGTACTGGTGGGCAGGGGATCATAGTGGTTCCGACCCCAGCTCAGGATCACAATGGTGGCCATGCAGACAATGCTGGAAATTATTCCAGTCAAGGCGGCCTTGCCATGGCATTTTGGTATTAGCATGCCCAGCAAGAAGACCCCACAGGTGGATCCAAAGCTGACGCCTCCAATCGAATAGACCACCTGCAGAATGGAGTTAAAGCTCTCCACCACCATGCCGCCGAAGATGCAGTAGATTCCGGCGAAGAGGACGAACAACTTCATGATCACATTGGCCCGGTGCTCCGTGTGTCGAATATATGGCTTTATATAGTCGAAGTAAACCACTCCTCCCAGGGAATTAATGCTGGCGGAGAGAGTACTTAGGGCAGCACTGAAGACGCAGGAGATAAAAACACCAGGCATGCCCCACAAATGGCCCACGGTGTCCTGGACGAAGTAGGGAACCATCTTGTCCACCTTGGAGACATGGCCCGATTCGATGGGATCGCAGTCGTGGAACCGCGAGTAGATCACAATGCCCGTAAAGCAGTTGAAGAACATGATGAGAATGAAGCCGAACCCGAAGATCACCAGGGATCTCCTGGCATGACCCAGGGATGGCAGTGATACAATTCTCTGGACACAGCTCTGATTGAGACCCACATGGCCAGCCCATAAGATCGTGGCCGATGTGAAAATGTTCCAGATAGTGGACCTTGTGGTCAGATCAAAGTTGTAGTTGATGTCCAGACGTCCTCCCTCGCCGGCAATGCGAAGGACCTCGGAGAGGCCTCCCACTCGATTGGCGCCCATCACACCAACCAGAACTACTGAGACCACCATAATGGCCGCCTGGATGACGTCGGTCCACACCACCGCCTTGATGCCTCCGAACATGGTGTAGAAAATGCAGATGCTACAGACCACCGTGTTTATGACGTGCACATTGAATCCCGTCACTTGGGCAAAGGCCAGCGAAGGCAGGAATATGTAGATGGGCAGCATGAAGAACATGGTCATTATAAAGATGAAGGTCTGCAGCACTCGCACCTCGCGGCAGAAACGGATCTCCAGGTATTCGTAGCAGTTCGTAATATTGTTGTTGTAGAAAACTGGAATCACCACATAGTTGAGGAGAGGCACCACAACCAGCATGCAAACCACATTGAAGAACCAGTTGATTCCGTAGGCGTACATCTCCGCCGGAATGGTCATGATGGAGATCGCGGACAGCTGACTGGCCACCAGGGAAATGGCAATGGGTATCGTCTTCATCCGCTTGCCGCCCATCAGGTACTCCTCCGTGGTGTCCGCACCCTTGGCGAAGAATCCGAAGTAAACTCCAATGGCCGCGGAGATGCCCAGCATCAAGGCGAATACGACGTAATCCGTGGTGTTGAAGATGAACTGGGAGTCGGGAACCACGGTGGCAGCGGTTGCCAATACGGTCGCGTTCAAGAGGGACGACATTTCGGTACGATCCCGATCACTGGGGCACCAAAATAATATTCACTTTCCGGCTCCGTCAGCGGAGAATCACGATTAAGCGCATCACGGCGACCGCCTCGTCTTTATATCAGGTTCTGGTTCTGCTCTTAATATTATCTATCGACGGCTCTCTCGCTTACGAACTTATCTAGATGATGCAATTATCTATGAGGATCTACAGACCCCCTTGTCAATGCCTCCATAGCGGGGCTTCAACAACAGTTCCTGACTTGCCCGAGATTACACAATCCGACGGCTATGTCATCCATTGTTTTTGCTGTCATCTAAGTATAGAATCTGTTTACACTGATATCACCATTACAATCCTGCTGAGAATCCACCAGTCATCGCTGTCGGTCTGCCAGTCATTCCGGGAGCAGTTCACGTGAGGTGAACTCTCTTCTGGAGATCTTAGTCCGGCTAATCGGGGGATCAGGCGAAGAACTTTATTAGCTTATAATGAGTTTCCAAAAGTAACAGAGATAACTAATATTGCTTTTCATGGGCAGGAGATAGCGTTTGAAGGTGGATTCTCTATCGCTTTACTAAAGATCATTAACCCAGTTGTCGTTCCCGTAAAGGTTTTATAGATCTCTCTTGTAATACTTAGAGTTTGTTTTCACTATTTTAATCATATGTAATCATATTAATACATAGTAATTTGAGAATTTAAATTTCATCATAGCAGGTAAATTCGAAAGTAGTAGTTTGCGTATAAACGGACAGACGGATTAACGGACATGGCTAGATCGACTTCTCTAGTGATGCTGATCATGAATATAAATACTTTATGGGTCGGAAACGTCTTCTTCACTGCGTTGCAAACTTCTGACTGAAATCATTATACCCTCTGCAAGGGTATAAAAATGTGTTTATGATTTTACATATATAATATATAAATTAGGTGACCATATCCAATAGTTGCCTTTGTGAAATTAAGTTAGATCCAATTAAGGTTCTGAATTTTATTTCGGCATAAAGTGAAAAGCGAAATATAAAAATTCATTTGTTTTTCTCAAAAATACCAGTCATTCCAGATAGCTGACCAATGAATATAGAGTGACTATAAATTTGAACAACACACTTTGTCTTGTTTGGACTTGATACTGGATATCCATTAACTTCATGTCCAGTAGTTGCACTTTTCGTCCTTGACTATCCATTTTTTGCATTACTTTTTTGGATGGTTTTACGATTCTTTACATAATATGATTTAGTTTGAAATAATATTGTAATATTGTCTCCCGATTTCGACGCATTGCAATCTTAAGTTCACTTTCTATCTATTGTATAGATAGTGTGCTTTTTAGTTTATATACAAACACAGGTACACTATGCATGTAAGTATAATATTATAACTCAGTTTGTTTAGTTTCAGATTAGTCTAGAATTTTCGCTGCTCTTGTTCGCAATGAAATCTGAGTGTTTAGTGATTTTTCTGTTGCTTTTGTGTCTGAACTCAAACCCTCCAGACCCTTAAGAATTCTGAATATTATTTATTTTTTTCACTTTACTATTAAAATATTTATTTTTATACCCATTACTCGTAAAATTAAAGGAATTATACTAGATTCGTCGGAAAGTATGTAACATAGAAGGAAGGGCTTCCGACCCCATGAAGTATACAAATATACATAATCACTAGCCTAGTCGATTTATCCAAGTCCGTTCATACATATGTACACAAATATATTTACGTTCACAGAGTTTCTTACGAGTTCCTGAGATACATAAAGGGTGACGAAATAAAAGAGTCTATTCCACCGAATGGGATTTATAAAGGATCTAAAGAGCATTTATAAGTTATCCAAATTTGTAGCACCACCCTACATGATAATGAAATAAAAGCCGTAAGGCTGAAATATATATAATTTTTAAAAATGTTATCATTTTTATTTGAGAATGGATTCTGGGAGGGAGAACGATTCGATTTTGAAACCGAGAACGATTCATCTCGAAGTCGAGATCAAACATTTTCAAAAGCCCGTTCGTAAACCGAAAAAACTTCGATCTCAGTTTTGAGAATATGAGTATTAATCGATCTTGGCTCACTTTTGAGATCGAAAATTCTGAAATCAAGAACGCTAAGAAGGATTTTTTCTCTGAGTTGAAAACTTATTTCTGTAATTCGGTATAATCCTTACAGCAACTTTATCTTTCTAATCATCTTCTCAATAATCTTTATTTAATCTAGTGATAAATGTCCCTTAAAAATAAACTTAAATGAAGTTAACATTAACGGAACATTTAAAAACGACAATACAGTAAATATTTAATAAAACATAAAAAAAAAGTGTACAGCTTTATAATCTAACATGAGATTGTTAAAAGATAGAGAGGTTATACTGCCTCTTCTTAACAATGAGATATGCTTCATGAGCGTAGAGATATTATAGAATAGGAAAATAATATCTCTTTGCCTATGAACCACATCTTATTTTTAAGAGGTACTCCAGATATCCTTAGACCTTTTCGGGCTTCTCCAACTTCAACTGGAGGGGTTCCTCCGTGGGAGCCGCTTTGTAGTGGACGAAGGGCTGCACCACCGGCGACAGAAGATTGGGATCCAGCTTGTAGCCGGATCTGGGCTTCAGGATGTAGCTCAGGGGAATGGCCACCAGCCAGGTGATGGCGAAGCCCACCACTGTGTATAGATTGAAAGAGAGGTCCAGGATGCTAAATCCCTCATCTTTCGCAGGGGCTTCAGTTGTGGAACTCAGATGCAGGGTGGACTCGGTGCTGGAAATCGTTCCATTCAGAGTTGCAGCTGGACAGGATGCCGTACTGGTGGGCAGGGGATCATAGTGGTTGCGACCCCAGCTCAGGATCACAATGGTGGCCATGCAGACGATGCTGACCAAGACTCCGGTCATGGCGGACCTGCCATGGGCTTTGGGTACCAGCATGCCCAGCATGAAAACCCCACATGTGGATCCAAAGCTGACGCCTCCAATCGAATAGATCACCTGCAGAATTGAGTTGAAGTTCTCCACCACCATGCCGCCGAAGATGCAGTAGATTCCGGCGAAGAGGACGAACAACTTCATGATCACATTGGCCCGGTGCTCCGTGTGTCGAATATATGGCTTTATATAGTCGAAGTAAACCACTCCTCCCAGGGAATTAATGCTGGCGGAGAGAGTACTTAGGGCAGCACTGAAGACGCAGGAGATAAAAACACCAGGCATGCCCCACAAATGGCCCACGGTATCCTGGACGAAGTAGGGAACCATCTTGTCCACCTTGGAGACATGACCCGATCCGATTGGATCGCAGTCGTGGAACCGCGAATAGATCACAATGCCCGTGAAGCAGTTGAAGAACATGATGAGGATGAAGCCGAACCCGAAGAGCACCAGGGATCTCCTGGCATGACCCAGAGATGGCAGTGATACAATTCTCTGGACGCAGCTCTGGTTAAGACCCACATAACCCGACCACATGATAGTAGCCGATGTGAAAACGTTCCAGATAGTGGACCTAGTGGTCAGATCAAAGTTGTAGTTGATGTCCAGTCGTCCTCCCTCGCCGGCAATGCGAAGGACCTCGGAGAGGCCGCCCACTCGATTGGCGCCCATCACGCCAACCAGGACCACTGAGACCACCATAATGGCCGCCTGGATGACGTCCGTCCACACGACCGCCTTGATGCCTCCGAACATGGTGTAGAAAATGCAGATGCTACAGACCACCGTGTTTATGACGTGCACATTGAATCCCGTCACTTGGGCAAAGGCCAGCGAAGGCAGGAATATGAAGATGGGCAGCATGAAGAACATGGTCATTATAAAGATGAAGGTCTGCAACACTCGCACCTCGCGGCAGAAACGGATCTCCAGGTACTCGTAGCAGTTCGTAATATTGTTGTTGTAGAAAACTGGAATCACCACATAGTTGAGGAGAGGCACCACAACCAGCATGCAAACCACATTGAAGAACCAGTTGATTCCGTAGGCGTACATCTCCGCCGGAATGGTCATGATGGAGATCGCGGACAGCTGACTGGCCACCAGGGAAATGGCAATGGGTATCGTCTTCATCCGCTTGCCGCCCATCAGGTACTCCTCCGTGGTGTCCGCACCCTTGGCGAAGAATCCGAAGTAAACTCCAATGGCCGCGGAGATGCCCAGCATCAAGGCGAATACGACGTAGTCCGTGGTGTTGAAGATGAACTGGGAGTCGGGAACCACGGTGGCAGCGGTTGCCAATACGGTGGCGTTCAAGAGGGACGACATTTCGGTACGATCCCGATCACTGGGGCACCAAAATAATATTCACTTTCCGGCTCCGTCAGCGGAGAATCACGATTAAGCGCATCACGGCGACCGCCTCGTCTTTATATCAGGTTCTGGGTGCAGCACCAAATTGCCTGCTCTTAATATTATCTATCGACGGCGCTCTGGCGTGCGACCTTATCTAGATGATGGTATTATCTATTAGGATCTTAAGACCCCCTTGTCAATGCCCCACAGTGGGGCTCCGATAAGAGCTCCTGAGTTCTCCGAGATTTCATAATCATCCGTTGTTTTCGCTGTCATCCAAGTATAGAATCTGTTTACACTGGTATCATTATATCATTACAATCCTGCTGAGAACCGCCAGTCATCTCGGGAGCAGTTCAAGTGAGGTGAACTCTCTTCTGGAGATCGTATACCGGAATTGGACCCAGACAAGGCCACGCCAATCGTTAAGGCCACTTGGGGGATTAGGCAAAGAATTTTATTGGCTTATAGTGAGTTTTAAAAAGTATGAAAGATAACTAATATTGCTTTTCATGGGCAGGAGATAGAGTTTGAAAGGGGATTCTTATCTTGTTTTACTAATATCATTAACCCAGTTGTCATACCCGTAAAGGTTTAATAAATCTAAAGCTTGTATACTTTTTTCTTGATTTTAATCTTTCACTAATTTAAATTTCATCATAGCAGGTAATTTCGAAAGTAGTATTACAGATATAAGCACATCAATTAAGGCACCACATTTTGGATTTTAAATTTTAACATGTAGTTTAATAAAGTAGTGTTATAAATAACATTTAAATCCATTTTTTAATACATTTTTATAACGACTTGCGTTTCTTTTCATTCATTTCGGAATCATTCCATTTGCAAGAACATATTGTATATTATCGCCCGACTTTGATGCACTGCAATCTTAAGTGCACTATCTTGGCTTATATGTATATACTAAGTTACTCATTGTATTGTATATATTGAAAGCATTTCAGCTTATTTGCAAACATAAGCATTATAAGTAACTTCCTTTCCACTCAGATTTGTGTAATTTCAGATTAGTCGAGAACTGACGCTGCCCTCGTTCGCAATGAAATCAGAGTGTTTTGTGATTCTCCTGTTGATTTTTCTTCTTGAAGAACATCATTTTGTCTGTGCAAACTCAATCAAAGATGCACCGCAAGAGCCAACCAATCAGAATGCTGAAATCGAGTGCATCAATTATTGTTTTTTAATTTTTAAGCCTGTTCTCGACAATTTCGTACATCTTAAAACTGCAGCCGATGCCAACAATGAAACGAGAGAGACTATAAAGGACTTGCAGAGTCAGTTAAAAAATAGAGAATCTGAAATCAAAATAAAAGAAGAGGCTATGAAAGTGAAAGATGAACAAATCGCGGACCTGCGGAATCACATTAAATCGCTTGAGACAACACTATCAGAAAGATCTAATCAGCTTTTGGAGTGCCGTGAAACTGAGGCCAATTTCCCCGACTCATGTCCCAGTGGCAGTCCCAATGGGATTTACCAAATCAAACCTCGGGGAATGGAGCCATTTAAAGTGCCATGTGTGTCCTCTCCATCTGGTTGGTCGGTAATCCTGAGACGTTTCGACGGATCCGAGAACTTCGTTAGAAACTGGACTGATTATAAAAATGGATTTGGAAATGTTCGGGGAGAATTTTTCATAGGGCTGGAGAAATTACATCGGATGACAAACGAACGACCCCACGAGCTCTACATAAAGCTTGGCAAGGTTGATGGATCCAAGAGCTACGCTCAATATGATGATTTTCGAATTGGCAACGAAGAGGAATCGTATGAGCTGAAGAGTGTGGGAAAATACTCTGGTGAAGCCGGAGACTCTTTGGAAGGTCACGTTAACAAAAAGTTTTCCACATTTGATCGGGATAATGACTTGTCTACTGAAAATTGCGCCTTGAACCGTGGTGGTTGGTGGTACCTAAGTTGTTATTTCAGGTATACAGCTCTAATAAAATCGAGTAAGCCCAAATGTTTTAACATTTTTAAATTACAGTAAACTCACTGGAAAGTACTATGACAGTGGTCATAATAGCTCGAGACATGGAATTAGTTGGGGTTCTTGGCATGACTCCAACTATACGATCTCGCTTACCTTCGCTGAAATGATGATTAGGCCTAAATCCTTATGAACAGCATAAACATAGAATAAAGAACAAAATAATCGAAGAAATAATTATTTTATCATAAATATAGCTTATATTCGTCTTCATAACCTTCATCACTAGATCAACTTTATTTTAACACTTTTATTGTTTACAGCATTTAAATTGCAATTTGCATTTCTCGAAAAATGTTTTGTACCAACTTGGCCCTGTCCAGGATATTTCAAGTCGTCCGTCTAGTTTGTGGTACATTTTCAATTTTTTTCCAAACGTTTAGGCAATAGTCACTGGGAAATCTATTCCAACATTATTTTGGAATCCTTATGCAAAGTGTACGTAAAAATATGTTAATATAAAAGCTCTATTCAAACGATTTCTTTGCAAAAGCCAATTAAATGTATATGTATTGTTGTCAAAATATGTTTTTAAATTTTTTATGTACTCTAAGTAAATAAATGGTATATCATTCTTGAGGTGAATTTATTTTGTATCCAAAATACGCTGACACTTGGTTGGCATAAGTATTTAAAGACAATTTACAGATATAATAATTAAATTAGTTTGATTAAGTTTATTTAATATGCATAGCTTTAATATTATTCCTTTTTCAGTGTAAAGAAACGCTGAAAGCTCAAAGCTCGTGAAAACAATCGATGACCATAGTGTCGATTAATCGATTGCGAAATCGATCTGCACATCCCATCTCTATTAGCCGCTTTAGCTTTAGAATTAAATGTGCTAAGAAATTGAATTAAAATTCAATGGCTGGTCGCATGAAGAAGCTCGTGCCCACCGATGGCAATTGGATCCCGGAGTCGCGCCGCTTCCCCCTGGATTTGATCGCCAGCGTGATGAGTGGCCTGCGCGGCGACGTGGAGGGAGTGACCCCCGAGGAGCGCCAGTCCCTGAAGGAGTTGCAGAAGACATGGCTTAAGAAGCTGGCCAACCGCCTGCCTGATTCAAATCCCCGTCCGCCCTCGCCCAAGAGGCCTCGCCTTCGGGCCAAGAAAAAGGCCCCCCAGGTGGAGATCCCGCCGGCGGTGGAGGAGCGCGAGGAGTACAACGTCTACGAGGTGGAGGACAGCGAGGTGGTCAGGAACCGCATCTGCATACCCCGACTTCGATCCCATTGGAAGCTGCGCTACTTTGAGATCATGATGCCCGCCTTTGTCATCAAGCGCGGCCTATTGAATAAGCACTTCAACTGGGAGATCGTCGACAAGATCATGGGCGCCCCCGACGAAGAGGCCACCGCCTTTCTCCAGGAGTTCGTGGACGACGTGGTCAAGGACCTGACACCCTGAAGTATGACTTTGTTAAAGTAATGTTCACTACATCACCATTATGAGGGTTTCATTTACACTCACTGGTTTAGTACTTAAAATTAACTATCTTTCTAGGGATAAAGCTTACAGTTTAACTTAAAAAAAACCACTAGTTCAAAAATGTTTGCAACCTAAGTATATTACAGGTTGGTTTTGCAAATTGTTGAATATGTTTAGAGCAGCTTTTGAGTTTTCAACGGTCTTAAAATATTGTTTATTTAATAACTGATTACTATGAGAACATCTTTTGAGCAGCTTTTGAGTTTTCAACGGTCTTAAAATATTGTTTATTTAATAACTGATTACTATGAGAACATATGTTCGTCTATTTATTATTGTTTTGAGTTTCTGCGTTATCTTAAAATTTATGAGCACAAGCAAAGTTGTTTTCGGTTGAAAAAAATTAATAGAAACATTAAAAAACTTGTACAGAGTACAAAATCCTTATTAACGAATAATTTTGTAAATTTTTTTTTGTGATAGACACTTATTTTTCTATGCTGACCAACAAGAAGGTTAGCTGACTTATAGAAGTGGTCGAGAAAAGTTGATTAGAAACATTAAGAAACCTATACAGAGTACAGAATCCTTAATAATAAATATTATTGAACAATTTTTTTAAGATATACACCTATTTTTCTAAACTGATCAACAAGACTGTTTACTGACTTATAGAAAATAAATATTGCTAAGATTTTTAATGCGATAGTCAATGGTCAAGCCAAAATTTTGCAGCTATTATAAGATATAATTTTGTTTTCAACAAGCCTATTTCGAGTTAAGAATTAGTACCATTCTGAAGCGAATACCTTGTCAATTAAAACCAAACATTTCAATATGTTTGTTATTGAAGCAAAGCTAATAAACTTTTGTGTGGCAAAACAAAAGCTTTTTCGCCGATTTACCTATAAAAGATCTGTCCCACTCTAAAACATGAAGAAGTTAAAATGTAAATTCCACGCCCCATTGCCAAGTGGTGGTCCAAATTAACAGCTAATTACGTGCGAATGAGAACTACGGTGGGAATGGGGTGTACGGGATCCCCAGAAAATGGTAGAAAATGGAAAAGGGGCAGTACACACCAAACACGTACAGCAGCTAAATGGCGGGAGCGAGACAGATAAAGGGGGTCGGACAGCGAGCCAAACATCATTTGAATACAAAATTGCCCTTGAAAAGGGTTTGCCTGCCATATACAAAAGGCAAAAAAGTTCCAAAAATAGCAACTTAATACAAAAAACAAACAGAAAATCCAAAGTCCCGTCGAGGCGACAACAAAAGTGACAAATTAGTCAGGGGCGTCGACACCAAAAGCGTTACAATTGAGAAAGGGTGCCCCCAAAATGTCCCTTAAGCCCCCACAGTGTATCTTAAAACAGTTCAACTTCCAAAATCCAGCTGAAACATTTATAAACTTTCGACACTAAAGAGCATACAAAATTTAAATGTCCAGTTTAAAGCATCGTTTATGGCCAACATTCTTTATAACGATTTATTAACTAAGTTTATACTGTTAAAGTAAAATTTAAAAAAAACAGAAAACATAACATTTTGCAAGATTTAAACTTAGTTTCATATCTTAACTTGAATTTACAATTATTCATCCAGATGTACATATATGATTAAAAATATTATAGGCAAATAATAAAAGAGTACTATGTTGAAAAATCAATTAAAGCTGCAACTTGAAAAGAATTCGATGTTAAATTTAACTTCAAATTTGAGAAACGAGTACTAAGTACAATTTTGTGATCCATAACTCTTATTTGGAATATCTAACACTGATCGCCTGGCAAGAAGAAGCTTCTGCATAAATAATTGGCGGAATAATTGGCTTCGCTCAGGCGTAATTAGCCGGAATTCACGGAATCCCTTCACCATGATGACAACGCGGGCGAGGCCAAAAGTCAAATACCGGGACCAAATGCAGTGAGCCAAAAATAATGAACTCCAAATGAAGTAGAACAAAAAGAAAACACAGTGTTAATTATTCATATTTCATTAGTGAACAGCACAGAAACACAAACGCAGGTGAAGGCGATGCGATGCGATGGCAAAGGCAAAGGCGTGTGCCATCTAAAATTTATAAAAATCAAAGAAAGCACTGAGAGCTCAAGGAACCAAGTCCTTGGCGGTCGAAATCGGTATACCCTTATATTGTTTTAATGGTAGCTAAGAAATTATAGGTTATATTATAACCTATGAAATTATACACTCTGTAAATGTAATATCAATTAATTTTAGATGTACATAAATATTAAAAAGATAATTTTTTAACCGAAGTCCATTCAAAACCGTCCTTTTTAACTATGTTTATTACTAACAGTTCTTTTAATTAAGTTATGACTATACTCAACAGATACTTCATATGTAATTCTAACTTTCGTTGAACCAAGTATTATTTGTTATAAAATTAACATACGTTACGTGTGGTAAATACCTATGGAACATGTTGTATGATTATTCCTTGTAGCTGCTTTTGAACATATTATTTTGAATATATCATCTCAAATGTAATTTAATTTGGCAATGTATAGAATGATTAAAAAAAATATAATATTGGTTAATACTCGTATATATTTTAAACTAATTACCTAGACAAAATAGAATACTTCCAAAATACAAATATGAAAAAGGACCGATATCATCACAAATTTAATTTAATTTGATCATACATCATAAACATTTTTATATCTAATATAGGTATAATATCTTTTTTGAACTTATTACCTAGAAAAACAGAATACAACTACCTGTAGAACACATTTTATTATAAAGAAATATAAATACTATACATCTACACTTAACTTTTTAGGAAAATATGTAGGCCTTAAATATGTTTACAAATACAATATATCTATACTTTTTATTTTTATAGGGCTGCCAAGGTATCCTCAACTGCGTGGCAAGCCTCAGCAGAAGGGTAAGCGAACCCTGGAAGAGTGCAAAAAGGGAGGACGAGGAGCAGGAGGTCAGCTTCGAGTGAAACAAAAGGGAAATGTCGAAAACGAATCTGGATACACATCATCATTTGTCTTGGCGGGAAGAAGGCAGTGGCAACGAAGGAGGCAGTGGCTCCATTTAGGCCAGGCACATTGATGAATGAAGTGCGTAGTGGCTGAAAGGCCAAAGGGCAGGCCGCATTAAAAATGCACACGCAATCAGAAAATTCTTTACGACGGTCTCATAAGCTGAGGACTGAGGGCTCCAGGACTCCAGGACACGGTACTCCCGGATCCCGACTCCATGAGCAGCCAGGTGATGGATCAGCGGCCTCAGATAAGACAGGCGGAGAAGGAGCTGGAGCTGGAGCTGGAGCCGTGGTAATGAGTGAGCTGAATTGGGGCTGCTGCCGTCAAATGTTGTAAACCCTCTTTTGAGCTGGGCCTCTCGCCGTACCGTTGGTGGCAATTTATAATTTGTTTGAGGGCTTTCAGCGGCCTTTCAGGGCAATTACCCCGCACCTGGCTTTACCTTTGGCAGCAACACCTTCGCAGCATTTCGGCTTGACTGGCTGCGAACTTTGGCACCCCGGTTGGCCAGGACTCGGATTCGGATTCGGGTTCGCTTACTGGGTCAACGTGGTGGCCATCTTCCCCCCTGTTGTGTATAATGGAACTGCCGAGAATGTTTTCCTTCACGGAGCACGTTCATTCAGCCAGGATGCGTGTGTGCACTCGAAAAAAAAGTGCAGTCTCCATAAGTACTTATTTCAAATGATTTCCTGCATTTATTACTATTGGACAGGATACATTATATACATAGAAGACCTCCTGAGTTCTGTTAACACTAATTAAATGTTGATTGTTGATTCATCAGTATATTAACTCAAATAAGTGAAAAGTCGCTGGAAGTTCATGTACAAACAGTTTACGTTTATCCCTTTCTGGTTGAGGCATAAATTAAATTAAATTCGTTCGTTATTACACTCAAAAAAGTATTCGCCTTGAATTCAATATTGTTTTTTGTTTTTTGATATGTTAGAAAACATTTCTTTTACTTGGTAATTTCACTTAAGTTGTAAAATATTATTAAATAAGTGTAAATCATTTTTATAAATATTAGAAAAATTCGTAATAGACTCCAACTTTCCAAAATCCAGATGTTGTAGTAATTTAAAAAATAGATATCCCTTTTTTGGTTGTTTTTCTCTTCAAGATGGAGTTATTTTCTCATTGTGTAGCACGTCTGGTCAGCGAGTGCAAACGTGGATGCTGACCCGTAGGGATAAGCCGCAGAAATGCACAGATTTCCCATTGACAGGAAAAGCCTTTCGCTCCTTCTATAGACTCCTGAACTCGAAGGATTGGCGTAGGTTTTGCTGCCACTTACATACCAGCCATTCGTGGACCTGTATTAAAATTCAAGCTCTTTCATGCTATTAATATTCCATTGCGTATTCGCGCGAGAATATATTCCATTTTTAATAACACGAAACTTGATGAAAATTTTATAAATAAAAGGCAAGAGGGAGGGATAGGATATGCCAGGGGTGACTGTTGCCAGATTCCTTTAGCAGCTCCTCTGTTGTCGGCGACAGAAAAGAAAGAAAAGGGAAAGAAAAAGAAATGGAAAGCTCAGAAGTCAAAGCAAACAGGGGAAAACTCACTGGGGCCAAGGAGCCAAACCAAACCAAACCCAAACCCAACCGAACCGAACCCAACAGAACTGAACCTCGAGCATTGTAGGAATACAGGAGCTGGATAAATTGCGCAATGAACCCCGTTGTTGGGGGAAAGTTGGGTGCTCCCAACCATCCACACACATTCCCACGAAAGAAAACAAAGAAAAAACAATTGAAATGTGAATATTAAATATACAAGTACAAGTTGCCCGTTAGTGAGCTCCGCCATTGTTTGTTGCAGCACCTTGCAGGCGGCACAGATCCACAAACACCCACTTGGATACCACACCCCCCCCCCCCCCCCCCATACCATACCACCCAACCTCCGAACCACCCACCGCTTGGCGGGAAACTCCCCGCGGCGTCATTGTGCTTCCTGGCAGGCGGCAGTGGAAAATGCCATTTGATGGCATTTAGATGGGATCGCTGATTGATGTTACTGCCTTCTCCTCGAATTCCCAAAGCCAGACCCGTGCTCTGGGCACTGGGGTGTGGGTCAGCCCGGTTCCCCTTGGAGGATGAGGATGAGGATGAAGTTGGAGTTGAAGGGCTTCGCGGCGGTTTCGTGGGCGCCTAAGAAGTTTGCGAAAGGTGGCTCAACGGAAATCAACTGGGCGGAAAGATGCCTTGAGTTAGCATTAGTGATAAGGTTGCGTAGGATGAGCAGGAGCTGTAGATTCCTTCAGTAGTCCTTTGAGGTCGGAGTGCTATACAGGTAGTTTATGAGCACTTGAGGTACTCAAATGTGACTTCTCTTTCAAGTAATTCTCTGTCAGTGAAATTATTATTGTATCCAATATTAGTAATATAAGTTCCGCAGGGGTATTATAATATTACTAATTCTATAGGTAATATAACTCCACTTGATTTAAAAAACTTTCTTAAATCTCTCTTAATCTGAAAAGTGACACAAGAGTGATTCAATCCGAAATTCTTGAAACCAAGATTAAGTGTTCTTAACTAGACAGTCTACTTTCCCCCCAAACAACAAATTTGAGAACACTATCGTCTTCATTTCAAGAACGCTTCGTCTTTAAAACGTGAGGAGAAGAATTCCAAAATTGACATCATTTGATCTTGGCTTCTTGGCGTTATCAATTATTCAGGGTTTGTTAACTCAATGATGATTATTGTTATTAAACATATAAACTTAAGAACACTTTCGACTTGATTTCAAGAACCCGTCTTCTTTAAAAAGTGAGGAGAAGATTTCCAAAACTGAGATCATTTGACCGTGGCTTCTTGGCATTCTCAATTATTCAGGGTCTATAACTCAATGATGATTATTAATATAAACTTAAATAATAATAATATTAATAATACGATCTCGTAGAGGGGACTTTAAAATTTTTTTGGTTCTATCAAAGAGAAGCTATTGTATCCCATTTTAATCAAGTAAAACCCAAAGAATGAACAGAAATCATTAAATCATCATGGACCCATAGAGCTAGGTCAGTGAGTGGAACCCTTTTTTTTAGCTCCGCAGCTTTGCATCGCCCGATAACTTAATCTAAGCCAAGTCCCATCTCCGGCTGTCAGCCTCGTTACTTTCACATGGTCATCAACCTATATATCCCCAGCTTTACATAGAACCCCGCACCATAGGACCGGCATATGTGTAATGCATGCAACGAGGCACATTAATTAAATAAAAATTGATTTTCCAAGCGCATGAAATGCAATCAACGGCCTGGCTTCAAGTGGGTCCATGTGGCCAGGATGCCGGCCTGGATTCCATACCGAACTGGGGGCCCTGGACTCGGAACTCTAGGACTGCGGGCCCTGGATTCCATGCTCCATCCATCCACTGCCGCCGTGTTGTCAAATGGAGTTAACAAAGTTTACGCTTTTTGCGCGCCGCTGTCTCATTCTGTTGTTGCTGGCACTGCTGGCTTTATTTTTTGTCCTGCTGCTGTTGTATACATATGTATATATATATAAATATATATATAAATTTGTATTTTTTTTGTGGCTCCTCCTCGTTGTTTTTTGTTGCATCGTATGCATAAGTATATAATGTGCAGCTGGCTGGACATGGGCGGGCGAGTCCTGGCCCTGTAGGTCCTGCAGGACCTGTAGCCATGGTGCCCGTCGCCGGTCCGTTTCGCCTTTTATCCGTTTGGCCACAACGGCGGCAATGAGTTTAATGTGCGCTGTCGCTTTTTGGCCGTATTTAAACCACAGCAAGTCATCAGGCAAATTGAATTTTCAACGTATGGTCGCACATTGCGTTGCACCACTCCGTGTCACGACACCCCCCACCTGCCCATCGCCCTGCTCCTGACCCTGGTTCGTCCAGTTCTTAACCCTCGTTTTCGTAGAGCTTCGTTTTGATCAGCACTTTTCCGATATCTCTGCATTTTTTATTAATCCATCCCATTTGCTCAGCACTTTTGGAAGTTTTACTACCCTTTATTTTATTTTTAAAGGTTATTGTAAAATTAAGAAAAATTATCACTGCTCCTAATTGAGTATCTTATAGAATAATGTTCAGGATCATAATTCAGAAATATCGTTTTTTGATAAAACTGATATAGATATATGATGTATTATAAAAGGCTATTCTCAAAACTAAGAAAGGATATCACTGGAAGTGTACAGATTTTAAGCATACTTGAGATAATAATCTTTTTAATATTTTAAAGGATCGTAATGCCAAAATTCCCGAGCTTTATAAAAATGATATATGTAGATAGCTAAGTCTTTGACAGAAGTTTAGTCAACCGTGCTCAAGTATTCGATTTTTTGCAAAAAGAGAAGGTGCACAAGATAAGATGGATATAAATATTGTATAAGAATATTGTAACGAACATGGTAGGTCCGATATTACCTTAAGTAGTCGTTTCAGAAAAACGTAAAACACGAACTAATTGAGAAACTCTTACCTTGAAAAAGTTGTTACCTGAGTTCTGTTACCAAACATTTCTAATGTAAAGTATGGATAGATAGTGACTCATATTGAAATAATCCTGAACCATACTAAATACCTTTCTTTTTAAGTTTGATTGTAGACTTCGTATATGGTTAGTGCAATAGCTGTGGTCATGGGGTTTCGAGGGTTAAGGCCTTGGCTTTCGACGTCAGACCGCAATTCTCGTGTCAGTGGCTGTATAACATTTCCATCTCGCTCTTATCAGCACGGTCAGCGACGGTCCTTTATACCATACACCCCGAACACTCCGTACATACCCCCAAACCCAAACCCCAACCCAAACCCACTGCATTTGCTTGCTTCGTTTCTCGTTACAAAATTACCCACGATAAAAATTGAATTACTTCGTTGTCGTCGTCGCTGTCGAGGTCTCCCTGCCTTCACCTCCCTGCAAAGTGTTGGGCTTGCTCTTGACGCGCCCATGTCCCCCGTCCTTGATCCTTCTCCGCCTCCAACTCCTGGTGCTCCTCTCGTCCTCGTCCTCGTCCTGTTTAGACGACACTGAAACTGTCGCCAGGCCTGGTCCTGTGTGACTCCGTCTAATGATAAATGAGCTGCAATGGATGACAGCGAATCAACTTAAGTGTATTGCTCTGCTTCACTCCCCCACTCTTTTTTCCCCCTTGCCGGGCATATCCCCAGCAGTTGGGGGACTGGGAATGGGACTCCGGTTCCGGATCTGGCCTTCTGGCCACCCGGAGCCAGCCAATGCACTTTCCCCTCAACGCTTTTTTCGCTCCTGTTTACGTTTCACTTCAAAATTCTATGCTACACTAAATATTTACATAGGAAAAAAACTTGGCAAGCGTAAGTGAGATGCTTTAAGGAAGCTCCGCAGCGGAACTTTGCCAAAGTTCCTTCACTCATTATGCGTCTTCGAGGGGGATTGGAAGGCATAATCAGCAAATTGGTAGGAACAAAAAGTGGTGCCCGGGCCAGACTCAAAACAGCTGTGCGGAGGACCCATTAAGATATAGTTCAAAGACAAAAAAATTAGAAGGAATCGAGTCTTTTCAGCTTTCGTAACTTTGATTTCTTAGATTAGGCTTTAAGAGGCTAGTCTAATGGTTCATAATTGCTTTTAAAATCGTTGAAAGATTGTATGTTATTCCTTTACTCGATTAAAGATACCAAATTTGATTAATGTTTTGTATAGAAATTCAATTACGAACATGTTTTTTACCCTAAGAGAGGTTCTTGACTTGTTAAATTTTCATAAAGTTTAAGATTACAATATAGGTGTTTGTGGGGAAGACAACAAATATGCCACCCTTATATTTATAATTAATAACGCACGAATAGGTTATATTAAAATGTATAGCTTTTATTCGGAGCGGCAGACGGACTGTGAATGTGCAAAAAGCTTGGCTCCAAGATCTTCATATAGACATATGCAGGCTTACAAAGTAGTTGCTGAATAGATAAGCGACAGCTTTATGGGTATAAGAAAGAAGGCGAAAGATAAGCAGAGAGCGATGCAGGTGCCGTCGTACACCTATGCGCGCATGACTAGGCGCTGGCGATCTGCTCCGAACATACTCCCCCCGTTGGAAGAGGTAAGGTTCCAACTATCTCGGAATCGATGGGCAGAACGGCTAGCTTGGCGACGGCTCTCTTGATCAGACCCGTAGCTGTACGGACCATAGCTACTCTGATGACTCCGTCCCCGCCGGGTATGACTTCTTGGATGCACCCAAGCTGCCATCTCAAGGGTGGAACGTTGTCCTCCTTAAGCAAAACTATGCGTCCAACCTTGATGTTAGACGTTTCGACGCGCCACTTGCTCCTCTCTTGAAGTAGGGACAAATACTCGCTGCTCCACCTTTTCCAGAAATGTTGCTGCATCTGGGTAACCCGCTGCCATCTGCTGAGGCGGTCTTCGCGGAGATGAGTAATGCCAGGCTCAGGAAACTTAGTGTAGCTGGAACCCTTCAGGAAATGCGCCGGTGTTAGCACCTCAAGGCTTTCAGCATTTTCTGAAATTGGACAGAGTGGACGGGAGTTAAGGATGGCAGAAATCTCATATGCAAGAGTTCTTAATTCATCGATGGCTAAGATGGATGCACCGACGACTCTGTAGAAGTGAAATTTAGCTGACTTCACAGCGGCCTCCCATAAACCACCGAAGTGCGGGGCACGCGGAGGGATGAACTTCCAATCGATCCCATCAGCTAAACAGACGGAAGATATCGATGCTGTGTGCTGCTCGCTCAAAAAGAGCTCTTTCAGCTCGGCAAGCTCTCTCTTTGCACCGACAAAGTTTGTAGCATTGTCGCTCCAAATGGTACGCGGACTGCCTCTAAGGCTGATGAATCTCCTCAGCGCTGCGATGAAAGAATCCGTCGTGAGATCCTGGACCACTTCCAAATGAGCAGCCTTCGTGGAAAAACAGACAAAGACGGCGATATAGCACTTGTGGGGTGCCTTATTTCTGGCCTCTGCTTTATGATAGAATGGCCCACAATAGTCCACTCCTGTGGTATGAAAAGCTGGATTAGGCTGCACTCTATTTGCTGGAAGGCTACCCATGACGTGCTCCCAAGTAACAGGCTTCATTCGGAAACATCGGACGCATTTGTTGATAACGCTGGCGACGAACTTGCGGCCTCCAATCGGCCAGTACCTTTGCCGTAATGCGGCAAGCAGCGCCTGCGATCCTCCATGCAAATATTTCTCATGATAATAAACGATGATCGCCTTGGTGACTGGATGATCCTTGGGCAACAGTATCGGATGCCTCGTGTCGTAGTCCAAGTTTGCGTTCTGAAGCCTTCCACCCACGCGAAGTAACCCATCGGAGCCGAGTATAGGTCTAAGCGAAACCAGCTTGCTTTTCTGTGGAAACGGCTTGCCCTGGCTAAGAGATCCATACTCCTTCGCCAAGTTAACCTGTTGGATGCTCCTCAGAAGAAGTACAGTTCCAGAGTTGATCTCCTCCACCGAAAGTCGACCTTTTAACGGCGCAGATTTGGCTCTGCAATTTGAAATGAATCGATAAATGTATGCAAATACGCGCTGCAACTTATCGAAAGAGTTGAGGAATTTGCAGTTTGATGAACTGTCTATGCAAACGGCCCCAATTAGAGCCACAGAACGGCGCTCTGGAAGATCCTTTACTGAGTCTAGCAGGGACGGCCAATTTGACGAGCTTTGCAGAAGGAATGGAGGCCCGTTAGCCCAAAGGGAATGTTCCAACAATTCTCTTGGGGTACATCCTCGCGATACGACGTCTGCCGGGTTCAAGTTTGTAGGAACGTGATGCCAAGACATGTCTTTCGTCATCTCCTGAATTTTCGCGATTCTGTTTGATACGAAAACGTTAAACTCCCTCGGAGGTTGCCGAATCCACGCCAACACAATGGACGAGTCCGACCAGCAATGAAAGGTGCAATCGAAATCTATGGCTTCCTTGGCGTTTACGATTAGCTCAGCCAATAAAAGCGCTGCGGAAAGTTCTAATCTTGGAATTGTTAAGGCCTTCAATGGAGCTACCCTTGACTTGGCACAGAGCAGATGGACTTTCGATTCTCCATTGGTCTCCGATCGCAAGTATAGACACGCTCCATAAGCTGACATGCTAGCATCGCAGAATCCATGCAACTCAACGGAAGCCCTTGGTTGCAGTACGAATCGTGGGAATTTTAAGTTCTGTACGACCGATAACTGTGAGGTCAACTCCCCCCATGACGAAAGAATGGGCTCTGGCAGTGCATCATCCCAATCCACGTTCGCACTCCATAGAGATTGCAGAAAAATCTTAGATTTTGTGATAATAGGAGTTATTAAACCGAGTGGATCATAGAATTTGGCAATCGTCGACAATGCAACCCGCTTAGTGGGTCGTTGATTGATTGGCAGTTGAGAAAAATAAAATAGGAGCTGATCAGAAGATGGATCCCAGACTAGTCCCAATGCCTTGGCGACATCCGATCCATCGTGAAATTTGATTAACTGCTCCTTGTCGCATTCAGACTCTCCCTTCAGGGCTGCTGACTCATTCGAACACCATTTGCGAATTGGAAAGTGGCCTCGCGACAGTAATTCCTTCACCTGACGACGAATTTCTCTCACCTCCTCAACTGAGTCCCCACCAGATATTAAATCATCCACATAGAAATCTCTACGAACAATTTTTGCTCCAATAGGAAATGATTCCTCCTCATCGTAAGAGAGTTGATGCATGGCCCTTATAGCCAAGAAGGCAGCTGGCTTGGTTCCGTAAGTCACCGTGTTCAATTTAAAAACACTCAATTCTTTCCTGGAGCTCTCTCTCCAAACGATGCACTGCAAGAAATCATCCGGGTACGAAACACGCACGCAACGGTACATCTTGCAGATATCTCCACAAAGGGCAACTTTAAAAAATCGAAAGCGAAGCAGTATATTGAAGATTTTTTGTTGAATTGTTGGTCCTGCCAGAAGTAAGTCGTTCAGAGAGCTACCAGAAGTTGTTTTGGCAGATCCATCAAAAACGACACGAAGCTTCGTACTCGTGCTTTCCTGCTTATGTACGCAATGATGGGGCAAAAAGAATTGTGTTTCTGGCGGTTCCTTAGTTACAAGAGACATGTGACCTAGGTCGATATACTCCCTCAAAAATGCTGAATACTGAGCTTTCAGGGCTGGGTTTCTATCTAATTTAGCTTCCAAACTCTTGAAACGACGACGAGCCAAGCAATAAGAATCACCTAAAGATTCGAATCCGGAAGTGGTCAAGAGACGAACAGAGTATTGGCCGTTTCCAAGTCGAATGCAATTTTCAGTAAAAAGTTGCTCACATCGAAAGTCTTCCGGCAATAAAGATGGCTTAGACGAAGTGAAGTCCTCAATTTCCCAAAATCGCTTTACAATGGCGGAAAGTGTGTCATCGGAATAATCAGCTGGGTCCTTGATGCTGGCTTGTAAAACCGACTTATGAGTTGGCATGTTCGATGATAACCCTCCAGAGACTATCCAACCAAGCTTGGTGTTCTGAAGAGTTGGCAAAGCCCTATCCAAATGAATTTGTCCCATAGAAATTATTTCGAAAAACAACCCAGCGCCGAGTAAAAGGTCAATTCGTTGTGATTGATTGAAATTAGGGTCAGCGAGTGAAATGTTTTGCGGTATCCTCCACGATGTTGCATTTATATTGAAATGGGGTTGATAATCAGTAATACTGTGAGTCACAACCGCTGTGAATGCCGCTCGATAGCTTGCATCCCGTGATTGCACAAGAATATCGACAGTCTTATCAGAGATCATGGAAGATTCTCCTATCCCAGAAATCGACGTTTGCGATCTTCTGTGATTCAAGTTTAGTTGGCTGGCTAAGCGAGAGGTTATGAAGTTTAGCTGGGAGGCCGAATCTAAAATTGCTCGGCAAGGCATAAATGCTCCAATTCTATTTCTGACGTAGATAATAGCAGTTGGAAGCAACACGTAGTCGATCGGCAAAACATTTAAGGCTTTGGGTGGAGGGCTTGGTAAATGATGATCAGGATGCGATGATGTATGCGAACATGATACTAATGCTGATGAAGTAGATGGTAATGGCTGAGAGCTCGAGGATGGATCGCATGATGGAGATGAAAATGAGGTTGATGTTGCGGATGGGTCATGGTTCATGTGTAATAATGAATGATGCTTCATGCGACAATACTTGCAGTGAGTCGACTTGCATTGCTGCAAACTATGCCCCTTGCGCAAACAGTTGAGGCAAAGGTGCAACTTCTTTGCTTCTCTATATCGAAGATTCGGACTCAAATTTAAAAATCGAGGACACTTTGGCAAATAATGATCCCGTGCATCGCAAAATAAGCATGTCAAATGATTTGAGTTAGTAGCAGATGCAATAAGTGTATTTTGGTTATATTTGTGCAAGTTTTTTCCCACCTGCTGGCCTGGTGTTTGAGTTACCAAGGCTTGATCCAAGTTTTCCATCATCCTGCACCTCTTTTCCAAAAACGACTCCATAGCATCCCAGGTAGACAGCTCAGTGATGGACAAATCCTCTTCCCATTTTTCCCGCGTCCTCTGATCCAGTTTCCGAGTGACGATGTGAATTAAAAGTCCATCCAAAATTTGTTGCGTATTGGCCAGGGTTCGAATTGCTCGCAGATGCGAATTCATGCAATCGCTCAGCTCCCGAAGACCCTTCGAAGATCCCTTCTCGACACCCTTTAAACCGAATATTGCCTGAACATGTGCCTGAAAGTGTAAAACTTTATTATCAAATCGATTAACCAGCAAATTCATAGCCTTTTTAAAATTAGCATTCGAGGGTTCGAGCGAGCGTATGGTTTCCAGAGCCACGCCGCCCAAACTCGAACGCAAATATTGTAATTTTTCAATGTCGCTTAGCTCATCATCATTTCCGATGACCGTAGTGAAAGTCGCAAGAAAATCCGGCCACTCAGAGTAGGATCCATGAAAACGAGCAATTTCCAAATTTGGCAACCGAGGCTTTCTAGATCGAAAAGAAAGATCCGCATTATTAGTTATGTCAATAGATGTTGAATTTGCAGCGGTTGAAGCCGGCAATTGTGACTTGCGATGAGCCGCCAAGCCTCGGCTTAGTTTCGCCTTCACATCCATGAAGACTTCAGCAAATTCAATCCGATGGTCGCTCGAGATCTCTGCAAAGTCCAGTCTTTCCAACGATGTCTGCGCAGAATCAAATGCCTGGTTTAAGGAATTGATCCATTCCATTCGCGCCAGCAAATCAGATTCGTCAAACTGATTAACCGCATCAGCGTTTAAATAGCATTTCATCGAGCTCATTTGCCGCAAAATAGATTGGGCTTTGACTCGGTAGTAGTCGACGTCACTTGTGGATTCATTTTGAGCCCGAACCGAGTTTTCCGTATCAGACATTTTTCAATCACGAAAAAGAAAAAAAATGAAATGAAAATGAAGTAAAGTAAAATGTCCGACCGCGTTAGAGGCACAAAACACCGTATACCCTTTACCGCGAAAACGTGAAGGTTAACAAGCGTCGCCGAGATGCAACGGAACCTTTAACTTTGTTGTTGTTGTTCTTGCCGATAAATTGCCTGCCTAGCAACAGCGGATTATGTAACTGGCAAACGAATGTATGTATGGCTATATGTACATGTATATATGTAATATGCGCTATTAACAAAGATTAAATGCGATTCACTTTGTTAAGAATTATTTGCACAACACAAATTTGGTGCTTTTTCACAGCGCAAAATGTACAAAAAATCAAACGGCCGGCTGTTCACTTTTATATGCACTTATGTATGTATGTGTGTTCGTATGTTTGTGCCCGAATGCACGATAACGACAGCGAAACAAAGCGTTTGTTTAAACTATATTAAACAATCGCGAGACCGAGCTGCAGACTCCGATAAAAACTGCTATCACGTCGGGGTCACCAAATGTTTGTGGGGAAGACAACAAATATGCCACCCTTATATTTATAATTAATAACGCACGAATAGGTTATATTAAAATGTATAGCTTTTATTCGGAGCGGCAGACGGACTGTGAATGTGCAAAAAGCTTGGCTCCAAGATCTTCATATAGACATATGCAGGCTTACAAAGTAGTTGCTGAATAGATAAGCGACAGCTTTATGGGTATAAGAAAGAAGGCGAAAGATAAGCAGAGAGCGATGCAGGTGCCGTCGTACACCTATGCGCGCATGACTAGGCGCTGGCGATCTGCTCCGAACAATAGGGGTTTTAAAATAATCCATTTTACATTTTCTAGATTTGATTGCCACAACTTTAATTTGTCCTTTTCAGAACTTTAAAACAATATTTTTGGTAAATTCCTATGTAAACATTTCAATGTTTACACAAATTTCCATCGTAGACTAAATGTCTCTTGTCTCTGACAGACTTTCACAAAGTCGAAGAATTAATGTGAAAAACAAAAGATTAGAGTTTTGTTAGTGTTAGATAATGTTTTGTTCGCTTAAAGTTAAGGCTAATAAATGTTAAAATAATTTGGAAAGGTTCTTCGTTTACCTCAACTTTAAAGTTCATCCAAATCCATTCAGAAATTTGTGACCATTATCAGTAATGAACATATTTCCCACCCAAAAAAAAAACACATGATTTGCCAGATTTTCATAAAGTTTAAGATTTAATACGGAAAACAAAAAAATAAAGGTTTTTAAAATAGTGCAATAAATTAGGTAAGACCAAGAGTTACAGATAGAATATCATTGCCAATATAGAACAGTGCAGTTGGATGTGAGATTATCGTGTGGAAGCAGTGGATGTCCTATTTCTCCAGGCAGCGGGCCTCGTCCTTGGGCACACAGGACTGGGCTAGCCAGTCGAAGCGCTCCTTCTTGTCGCAGCGCAAATGGGCGAACTTGTGCTTGCCGGAGTTCTTCACCTCGCAGCGGTAGTACTTGCGGCAGTCCCGGACATCCGGATAGACGTCGTCCTCGTCGCACTCGTCGCCCTTCTTCAGCTTCTTGATCAGGTCCTTTACGTACTGCTTCTTCTCCTTGGAGCTCAGCTCGTCGTCGCCCTCGTTGTCCTTCTGCGACTCGTTGTCCTTCTCCTCCTTGGAGTCCTTGGACTTGTCCTTCTTATCCTGACTGTCCTTATCCTTCTTCTCTTGACTGTCCTTATCCTTCTTATCCTGACTGTCCTTATCCTTCTTATCCTTCTTATCCTCACTGTCCTTATCCTTCTTCTCTTGACTGTCCTTGTCCTTCTTCTCCTGACTGTCCTTATCCTTCTTATCCTGACTGTCCTTGTCCTTCTTCTCCTCAGAGCTGGGCTTCTTCTGCTCCTGTTCCTTGGACTGATCCTCGGCGGACTTGGGCTTGTCCTTGGACTTCTCGCTGGAGGCCTTGTTGCCCTCCTCAACGGAGGCATTCTCGTTGGACGCAGCTCCTCCGGCTGGTGGAACTGGGGCAGCCTGCTCTACGCTTTCGGCATTTTCGGGCTTGTTGTTGTCGGGCTGCTGGGGATCCTCCGGCTGGGCAGGAGCTTCTGTGCTGGTCACCGGTTTGGTTGGTCGCCAGCTGTTCACCCAGTTCTGCCAGTTGGGCCAGAAGGGATGGGGACGTTGGGGCGGGCTAACGCTGCCATTGATCAAGCCACTGCCAGGAGCAGCAGCTCCGGCACCCGAACCATCTTGTCCAGGAATATGGGGCCTCCAGATCGGCGGGAGGATAGGAATGCTTGGGCGGGGTTGCCAAGAGCCAGCTCCGCCAGGCAGTAAAGGAATCGATGGAATGACTGAGCCAGCAGGAGAGTTGGAACCAGCAGGAGATGATCCTGGAGCGCCACCAGCGGGAATGTTGGAATCAGCAGGAGCACCACCAGCAGGAGCACCGCCAGCCGGAACGTTGGAACCAGCAGGAGCACCACCAGCTGGAGCGTTGGAATCAGCTGGAGCACCGCCAGCAGGGACGTTGGAACCAGCAGGAGCACCACCAGCAGGAACGTTGGAACCAGCAGGAGCACCGCCAGCAGGAACGTTGGAACCAGCAGGAGCACCACCAGCAGGAACGTTGGAACCAGCAGGAGCACCGCCAGCAGGGACGTTGGAACCAGCAGGAGCACCACCAGCAGGAACGTTGGAACCAGCAGGAGCACCACCAGCAGGAACGTTGGAACCAGCAGGAGCACCGCCAGCAGGGACGTTGGAACCAGCAGGAGCACCACCAGCAGGAACGTTAGAATCAGCAGGAGCACCACCAGCAGGAGCGTTGGAATCAGCAGGAGCACCACCAGCGGGAACGTCGGGGACAGCAGGAGCACCGCCAGCCGGAACGTTGGAACCAGCAGGAGCACCACCAGCAGGAACGTTGGAATCAGCAGGAGCACCGCCAGCCGGAACGTTGGAACCAGCAGGAGCACCGCCAGCAGGGACGTTGGAACCAGCAGGAGCACCGCCAGCCGGAACGTTGGAACCAGCAGGAGCACCACCAGCAGGAACGTTGGATCCAGCAGGAGCACCACCAGCAGGAGCACCACCAGCGGGAACATTGGAACCAGCAGGAGCACCACCAGCAGGAACGTTGGATCCAGCAGGAGCACCACCAGCAGGAACGTTAGAATCAGCAGGAGCACCACCAGCAGGAGCGTTGGAATCAGCAGGAGCACCACCAGCGGGAACGTCGGGGACAGCAGGATTTCCAGGGGCGGCAGTAGTAACATCAGCAGGAGAGCCAGAAGATGCTGGGGATCCTTCGGAGGGAACTCCAGGAGCAGCCGTGGTAACATCAGCGGGGGAACCAGGTCCAGCGGGGGATCCTTCAGCGGGAAAGCCAGGAGCAGCAGGGGATCCTTCGGCGGGAGAGCCAGGAGCAGCAGGGGATCCTTCGGCGGGAGAGCCAGGGGCAGCAGGAGATCCTTCGGCGGGAGAGCCAGGAGCAGCAGGGGATCCTTCGGCGGGAGAGCCAGGAGCAGCAGGGGATCCTTCAGCGGGAGAGCCAGGAGCAGCAGGGGATCCTTCGGCGGGAGAGCCAGGGGCAGCAGGAGATCCTTCGGCGGGAGAGCCAGGAGCAGCAGGGGATCCTTCGGCGGGAGAGCCAGGAGCGGCAGTGGTTACTTCAGCGGGAGAGCCAGGGGCAGCAGGGGATCCTTCGGCGGGAGAGCCAGGAGCAGCAGGGGATCCTTCGGCGGGAGAGCCAGGAGCAGCAGGGGATCCTTCGGCGGGAGAGCCAGGAGCAGCAGGGGATCCTTCGGCGGGAGAGCCAGGAGCAGCATCGGATCCTTCGGCCGGAGAGCCAGGAGCAGCAGGGGATCCTTCAGCGGGAGAGCCAGGAGCAGCAGGGGATCCTTCAGCGGGAGAGCCAGGAGCAGCAGGGGATCCTTCAGCGGGAGAGCCAGGGGCAGCAGGAGATCCTTCGGCGGGAGAGCCAGGGGCAGCAGGGGATCCTTCGGCAGGAGAGCCAGGAGCAGCAGGAGATCCTTCGGCGGGAGAGCCAGGAGCAGCAGGGGATCCTTCGGCGGGAGAGCCAGGAGCAGCAGGGGATCCTTCAGCGGGAGAGCCAGGAGCAGCGGGGGATCCTTCGGCGGGAGAGCCAGGAGCAGCAGGGGATCCTTCAGCGGGAGAGCCAGGAGCAGCAGGGGATCCTTCGGCGGGAGAGCCAGGAGCAGCAGGGGATCCTTCAGCGGGAGAGCCAGGAGCAGCGGGGGATCCTTCGGCGGGAGAGCCAGGAGCAGCAGGGGATCCTTCAGCGGGAGAGCCAGGAGCAGCAGGGGATCCTTCGGCGGGAGAGCCAGGGGCAGCAGGAGATCCTTCGGCGGGAGAGCCAGGAGCAGCAGGGGATCCTTCGGCGGGAGAGCCAGGAGCGGCAGTGGTTACTTCAGCGGGAGAGCCAGGGGCAGCAGGGGATCCTTCGGCGGGAGAGCCAGGAGCAGCAGGGGATCCTTCGGCAGGAGAGCCAGGAGCAGCAGGAGATCCTTCGGCTGGAGAGCCAGGGGCAGCAGGAGATCCTTCGGCGGGAGAGCCAGGAGCAGCAGGGGATCCTTCGGCGGGAGAGCCAGGAGCAGCAGGGGATCCTTCGGCGGGAGAGCCAGGAGCAGCAGGGGATCCTTCAGCGGGAGAGCCAGGAGCAGCGGGGGATCCTTCGGCGGGAGAGCCAGGAGCAGCAGGGGATCCTTCAGCGGGAGAGCCAGGAGCAGCAGGGGATCCTTCGGCGGGAGAGCCAGGGGCAGCAGGAGATCCTTCGGCGGGAGAGCCAGGAGCAGCAGGGGATCCTTCGGCGGGAGAGCCAGGAGCGGCAGTGGTTACTTCAGCGGGAGAGCCAGGGGCAGCAGGGGATCCTTCGGCGGGAGAGCCAGGAGCAGCAGGGGATCCTTCGGCGGGAGAGCCAGGGGCAGCAGGAGATCCTTCGGCGGGAGAGCCAGGGGCAGCAGGAGATCCTTCGGCGGGAGAGCCAGGAGCAGCAGGGGATCCTTCGGCGGGAGAGCCAGGAGCGGCAGTGGTTACTTCAGCGGGAGAGCCAGGGGCAGCAGGGGATCCTTCGGCGGGAGAGCCAGGAGCAGCAGGGGATCCTTCGGCGGGAGAGCCAGGAGCAGCAGGGGATCCTTCGGCGGGAGAGCCAGGAGCAGCAGGGGATCCTTCAGCGGGAGAGCCAGGAGCAGCGGGGGATCCTTCGGCGGGAGAGCCAGGAGCCGGAGTGGTTTCATCAGCAGGAGATCCTGGGGCAGGAGTGGTAACATCAGCAGGAGATCCCGGAGCAGGAGTGGTTACATCAGCGGGAGTTCCGGGTGCGGCGGTGGATCCCTCAGATGGAGAGCCAGGAGATGCCGGAGTGGTGGGGTCGGTTAAGCCGGGTTCGTTAGTAGATCCTTCGGGAGCATTTGGGTCTTGTGGGGAGTTGGGATCGATGGGCGAGTTGGGGTCTGCTTCACCAGGAGCCAGAGTAGTTCCCGCGGGTGCGTTGGGATCCTCAGCAGGAGCTACTGTGGTGCTTTCGGGTGCCACGGTGGTGTTGGGTTCGATGGGTGGGCTAGTGTCTTCCGATCCGGGTGCCAGAGTGGTGTCTACGGGAGTGGTATCACTAGGAACGGTGGATTCCGTCTCCAGAGGGGCATCCGATCCAGTTGTGGTCTCATCGATGGCCGCGGTGGTCGTCTCGGCGGGAGCTTGGGTGGTCTCAACTGGGGATTGGGTGGTTTCAATCGGAGCAAGGGTAGTTTCCACGGGAGCTAGGGTGGTGTCAACTGGAGCCTGGGTGGTTTCAATTGGAGCAATGGTGGTTTCCACGGGAGCAAGGGTGGTTTCCACGGGAGCAAGAGTGGTTTCCACGGGAGCAGGTGTGGTTTCAACCGGAGCAGCACTTGGGGCACTTGGTCCCTCGGTGGAGATCTCTCCGCCGGCAGCGATGGAGCTGGAACTGACCTCCACCAGCGAAGCGGACTCGCTGACGGGGCTGTCGGTGATGGTGACCATCTTGGCCACAGCTGCCGTCGGAGCCTCGGCGGCCGACTTGACCGGCACACAGATCTCGAGGCCGTCGGTGACGCAGCGGGTGTTCACCTGGCATGGCACCACCGGACCGGAGGTCAGGTCATCCACGCACTGCTGGTAGGAGAGGGGTCCCACGCAGACGGCGCTCTTTCCGCCGCACTTCAATCCCACGGCGGCGGCATTGGCCTGGTGTCTCGCCACCAGTGCGGTCAACTGTGGGGAAGAGAAGAACCCCGAGAAGGTGGATGTGTTAGTGGGTCTGAGCTTTGGGGGATTGGGTGGGTCAATGCACTGTTTGTCTCGGGACCTTAACAATTACACTGCTTTCTTTTCACTTGCATAGGATACTTTCGAGTGATCGCCGAGCGCTTTGAACGTTATCCAAAGTAACAAGAGTCCCGGGAGCTACGGATTCGGATTCGGATTCGATTTTGATTGGTGTTTTATTTTCGAGGCATGTGCGTATCCAATTCCAATAAAATATGTACAACTCGTCAGTTAAGATAACCAAAACAAAACAGCAAAAAAAAAATATGTGTATAACCGAAATGGGACACTGATCGATACAATAGTACTATACTATATCATATAGAACTTGAATCGGTATAATGACCGCGTTTTCCGATATTATGCAATTACCACTAGCAACACCAGAAGTCTGGTGGTTCGGTTCGTTGTCATCGTGGTCGTTGGATGTGTTTTTGGTTCGAATGAAGAATCGTTACTATCCTCTGTACGCCAACCTTCAGGGCTTTTATGCGAAAATCGCGCTATCTGCGCAGCTTCCCAAGCCAAATCTCCGCTGACGCTAGCCAAATAGATGATAATCGCTTGTTTGCCCTCTGGCCAGATAAGCTTTAGTCTAAACCAATTTATGGTATTGCGGCGCAAGTGATATGCCAAGTGGATACAAAGAGAAAACAAATCGAAAGAATATTTATAATCCTTGTTAGAAAGAAATCAATATGATATCTTGGTAGGGATAGATATACTCATAGAATTCATGATACAATCACGCACTTTATGGGGCCATCATGAGTCAGCCCCGTTATCTTAGTTCTAACATCTTGTTTCCCGGCCAATTGTTTTGACTGCCAAATACGTAATCTTAATCTTGGCCAACACTAACGTCAGGGTAAATGTTGATAAAGCGGGCTGCGCATTTCCGTTGACTGGAGGCTTTGCTTTATTTGCCCCACCTAGTTGAGTACACACAATAGCAGATATTAAAATAACAGACCCACAGACAGGCAATTCTCCACTTTCTTGATTTCATTTCACTCAATCCGATTCCCGGGGTCGTCATTCCGCCCCCAAGAGTAATCTCCGAGTGCAGTTTCTTCGCAATGACGCAGGCGAACCCAAAAGATCTTTGCTTTTACACATACCTCTATAGGGTTTTGGTATTATTCGGTTACTGTTTCAAGATTACGCTTCAGTTGTTGTGATCTTCTGTCTTCAGTTCTGATGCATATCATTTGGGACAGACCTTGTCAGATGACATTAAGTCTGAGGGGTTCCAAGTGAAATTGTATAACTGGAGGAGCCCTTGAAATTTACAATCGGAGGCCGAGCATTCTAGAGTTCAAGTATCACTCAAGTGTAATCTCCTGAATTTGCATGAGGCACTGAGATTGTGATATAATCATTATATATTTGAACGTATTTTTATTAAATACATTGTATTGGGATAGACTGAAATGCATTTTATTTTATTTATTACGATGCTGATAGTTAGACGTCGGAATTAATGCAAAATACGATACCCAGTAATCCCTGATTAACTAACAGTTCTTTTATAGAACCAAAATAATATATGCCTAATAAATCTAATTGTTATTTGCTGCAAACAGGTTTCGTTTTTTTAAGAAAACAATTTCGCATAAAATTCGACGCTTGCCGTTCATTTTTTATTTATTTAACAAGCTTAGTATACAATTTTAAATTATAGTGACAATGATAATAATATTTCATTTAATAATTGTACAAGGAGATCTCCATGACATGGTAGAGTTATGTGTAGTGGTTTTTACTGTTAATATTTAATAAATAAGGCTTAGCATACAATGTTAAAATATAATGATGATGATGATAATATTTTATTAAGCAATTGTTCAAGGGAGAACTCCAAGACATGGTAGAGATATGGGTAGTGGTTTTTACTGTTAATAAATCCAAGTTTCCCCCGAGGCCTCAATTACCATATGAAGTGGACACCTGCAGTATACATTACTCCCAGGAGGTCGAGAGGTGCGCTTAACATCTGTCATGGATCCCAGGAGGACTCCCACCGGCACCCTTTGAACTTCGCCCTGTCCCCGGCCCATTGCATATGCCCTTTGAGCCCGGACTGGCGAATTCCATGAAAATTGAACAATTAAGTGGAATTTGCTTTGCCTTTTTTTGTTCGCCATTAATGCGGTTAAGCCGTACAACAAAAAATTGAGGTGAAAAAAATGAAAAATGGAAAATGCAATGCAGGCCCAGTCAAATTGCGGTTTTCGTGTGTCTAGACAATACAATAAATACAGTTAGCCATATATTTGTATTATCAAAAATGTATACACTGTAAGTAATTAAGTCACGTGACATTGATAGCCCTTTCATATTTGAAAGTATTTGTATTCTTGACGTTTCTTCCTTTAAAAAGAACTAAGAACTAGGAAAGTGCAGTATAAATTGTCTGTAGATTTTATAGCAAAAAAAATTGCATTCTAGATGTTTCTTCCTTTGTTAAAAAATAAAGAATTTAGAAAGTTCAATTTAAATTGCTTGTACATTTTTTAGCAAAATAAATAATAACAAGAATGTTAAGTATACATACCTTAATAAGCTTTAATTAATTTTAATGTCTTAAATAGTATTTTCATATTTAAAAATATTAAAATCTGGGTATTTCTGAAAAAGTTAATAATACTCTCCCCAAGTTTTTAGTAAAATGAATAAGAGAATATTAAAGATACATTCTTAAGCATTTATTAATTTTTATATCTCATCGTTAGGCTTTTTTAAGTAGGTCTGAATATTATTTCATACAATTGGCTAAGCAATACAATAATTGGCTTACAACATGGGTGCACAATTATAATTGTTATTTTTACTTACCTACTTGTGTGTTTCCAAAGTGTATAGAACCCATCGAGCTTAATATAATTCTTGTTCGCTTACACATGTTTTTGTTTATCTCAGTAACATCATTTAGCCCGTGTGCAATTGTATTTAATATTATGACTGCTAGAGTGGCCATCGATGAGGAGCTTTCTGGCTAGATGAGTGCTAATTCGCTCGCAGCCCGGTGGCTAGAGTGGACCCAAACCCAAATAGGCATTGAGGTTTGCTGCCGGATGGTTGGAGTGGGTTGGAGTGGGCATGGTTGGGCATGCAAATAAGGCAAGGAGGTGGGGCAAATTATGCAAGGGTGCCTCCCTTGAACCGGCTTCCACCTATGGAATGGCGAATGGTCCCGAGCAGGGACTCCAGCTGGAGCTCCTCCGTTAATGTTGTTGGCGCTGCGGTCGCGGCTATGACGACGCCAATGGTGGTTTTCAGTGGTGCAGAGGATTCCAGTGGAGCCGCGGCTCGACTCTCTTGCCTCATTGGCGTTTCACAAAGCGAGCGGCGTTGGCTAAATTTGCATAAATTAACAATGTTTCGCAATTGCAGCCACTGATGCAGCGAATTCTTTGTGGCAGTTGGGGCGAGGGACCCGCACAATCCACGCCTGTCCCATGCCCCCACTGTCCACTGTCCACTGTGTTTTGTGTGTCGCAACCGTGGGGCCGTATGCGCGTTTTATTGATTTGATGCTCCAATGCACTTATTATCCCTCAGGCGGCCCCAGCTACTGCCCGTTAATCCCCTGGCGATGCGTTGCCATTTGCCACGTCCCTCCATCCATCCATCCACCCATCCACCCACCAGTGGCTCCCACGCCCCAAATACACAGACGGCGGCTAGGAGGATATATAAGCATTAGGGTGAGCCACATATCAGCGAAGTTGATCGATTGCGGCTCATTAGGGCTTCATTCATTCGGTGGATGGTGGATTGCGGTTCGGTGGCTGAGAAGGCCGAAATCCTGGCTGGAGAATGGGTAAAGAGTGGAGAGGAAGGTTTGCTAAAGAATTCGCGGTGCCCTAATGGATCGCTTTGATTTGAAAACCCTTGAGTCTAAAGAATTCGCGGTTCCCTTTTGTACACTTTAATGGATTATTATGATGTGAGGACCCCAAACTCATAACTAGACTAGAAAGGTATGCAATCTACTTACTAATTTTTTTAAAGACAAGAAGAATAAATAGACGCATTTCGAATTTCCAAGGAAAGTTTTTACCCAGCTTGCGATATAATTTTAATCTTTAGACGGGTTATTAAAAGCCAAAACAAAAATAATGTGAATTCTAATTTTAAAAGTGCTTCTTGGAAGAAGGGGATTGATAAGATTAATGGAAAAAGAACGATAAGCTGAAAAATAATTTAATGAGTTCTGCTTTTGATAATTCCTTGAGATCATAAAATAATCTCTGAAGGGGGTCACCTCCTTCACAAGGTGTTTTTTGTAAATTAATTTATTTCGGAACATTCTTAAGATATCTTCACAAAGATTTATAGTCATATTCCCAATATTTGAGAAAATATGAAAAAATACGTAATCCATTTTGTGATGGAAAACTTAACTTAACTGAAACTTAACTTTATGTATAATGTTAAGAGAGCTGTACTTAACCGATCGAGCTTTATGATGGCTTATTTTAAAGGTAAATAAATTCCCTCCATAATGACAGGAAGGGTTTTTTTAAAAAACATTGTTTAAATATTTTTTTCCTTTATCCAAAAGTACCAACAAAATATATAAATTTAAAAAACAATTTTAATTGAGTACCTTTAAAATCGTCGTTGCAAAAGCGAAAAAGGGTGCTACGAACACTCAGAAAATCATACCATATATGTATATATCAAGTATAAATTAAAAATTTGTAGAGTAAAAATATTTCCAAAAAGTCGATAGAAACCTCCTACATTATTTTTGTATCACCTGTTCAAGTGAACCACCCGGCTGGGAATGTTTCAACGCTTTTGCATTGTAAATCGGTCCAGTAAGCGTGTGTATGGGCGTGCAAAATGAAATCATCAGCAGTCAATTAATCAAACTGTCATGAATATTCTCCGTTTCGAGTGTCACAAAAACTTCAAACGAACCCCAAATTTCGAACTCATCGTTTGTTGCCATCCAGGAATTGTTGTTGAAATTACAAAATTACAAATAGCGCTTCAATGGCAGCCATGGCAGAAGCGAATACAGGTGCAGGATCTGGTGAGGAGGTGGACAACAGTTGGTGCCTGATCGAAAGCGATCCGGGGGTCTTCACCGAGCTAATACGAGGATTCGGCTGCACGGGTGCCCAGGTGGAGGAGATATGGACCCTGGATGCCGACGCCTTCCATCACCTGGAGCCCATCCATGGTCTGATCTTTCTGTTCAAGTGGGTGCAGGACGACAAACCCGCCGGACGCGTGGTCAAGGATCGCGATGACATCTTCTTTGCCCGCCAGGTGACCACAAATGCCTGTGCCACACAGGCCCTGCTCAGCCTGCTGCTGAATCTCCGTCATCCGGACATCGATTTGGGTAACACCCTGAATGGTTTCAAGCGCTTCTGCCAGGACCTGGATCCGGTGACCCGGGGCCTGTGCCTGGGCAACGAGCAGAAGATCCGCGAGGTGCACAACTCCTTTGCCCGACCCGTACTTTTCGAGCTGGATTTGCGTCAGTCACCGCCAGATGAGGATGTCTACCACTTTGTGGGCTATATGCCCATCAAGGGACGCCTGTTCGAGCTGGACGGCCTGCATGAGGGTCCCATCGAGCTGGCCGAGATCGGCAAGGAGCAGAACTGGTTGGATGTGGTGAGACCCATTATTGAGGCCCGGATGCAGCGGTATAGCGTGGGCGAAATCCACTTCAACCTGATGGCCCTGGTCTCGGATCGTCAGCGGTGCTACGAGCGGCAGATCCAATTGCTCGTCCACCAGCCATCGCCTCTGAGTCATTCGGAGCGCCAGGCGGAGATCGCCAGCCTGAGGACCTATGTGAAATTCGAGCAGGACAAGAAGCGTCGCTACCGCCAGGAGAACCTCCGGCGGCGCCACAACTATCTGCCCTTCATCGTGGAGCTGCTGAAGCAGCTGGGCGAAACCGGGCAACTGATGCCCATCTACGAAAAGGCCAAGCAGCGGGCCATCCAGTGCCAGGCCTCCGCCAGCCAGAAGCTTAAGCCAACCAAGGGACCGTGATCTAGAGAATTCACGGTTCGCAAGGCAAGGGTTCGTGAACTAAATTTTGATGTCAACCCATCCACCCCAAAATTCTCCGACAACCGTTCAACAAGTGCTTGATTTCGCGTACTTTTAATCGGGCTGAGCGCATCATTACCATTACCACTAATGATCGCCAGCCAGCTGATTCATATATCCTTATCACAAGAAAATTTCAAAAATAAACAAGAACCGCTTCTGGATATTCCAATTAAAATTGTATATGTTTATATCTGTTCATATCGATTTTATATTTAACCCATATAGTTAAAGGCAACGAGGTTTTCTCAATTTGCCCTTCAAGGCAAGGCGACTTTCCCTCAGGGGTTAAATAGGGACTTTGCTTAAGAACCAAGTAATTTTCAAGATTTAACAATTTCATTTATTTAAAGGACATTCTTTATTGGATACTTAAAATACAAATTATAAAAAAAAACATCAAAAACGATAAGACCTAATTTTCTGAGACTCCAAGAAAAAGAACCAATGTAGTGGATGTTATGGCTGGTGAGAGAATATTCAGAAAATTAATAAGACATTTTTTTCTGTTAGTGTATATCAAAATAAACTGTTTTAAAGAAGGAACTTGAAATAAAATGAAATTTAAAGTTTTGACGAAGTTTTGAAGAGAAATAATAATAATAAAAATAAATACTTGTAAAAAAATCTATTTATAATTCTTTGAGTTATCGATTACATCGGTTTTCAAGGCGTGATTTTAAGACGTGCTCAGGGTAAGCCAAGACCGATAATTTTGGGAACACAAAATTTAAAGTTATTCTATGATCCCCAAATTATTGGTCCAATCGATGAAGTTCTCCCAATAACTAGACCCATAAAATAATATGTAAAACATTTAAACAAGCCCCATGCAAACACGTAAAAATACCATTCTTAATATTAATCATAAAATGATTAATGCACATCGTATCTCACAATAAAATGATAAGATATCGTAAGTCAAGTGGGAGACTCCCAAGAACTTGTTGCCGCAATGGGGCTTTCATGGGGATTAGGTGTGTTCCAAATGGGAGCAACAAACTGATTCGGTTTTGGGAAAAATACAAAAATAGCCTGAACAGATTTATGGCCACCTTGAGTGTCCGCTCAAGTGCCGTCCCAGCGAATTATGACAGATTCCATTTGGGATTGCCCCGACAGCCTGGCTAGTGGCCCTCATCTGGATGGAGGCTGTGCCCACTTCGTGTCGCCGGTTTTCAATTTGCATTTGCTGCAGTCAGGGCTCCTCCATCTGGCTCCGTCTGCAGCTCTGATAAATGATTTCTTTTTAATGCTTCGATGGACCCAACTTAACGGAGCCCGTCCAAACCTCCAGCCGCTATCTGCATCATCCGGATGAGTTGGGTACGGGGCTGTCGGAGGAGGTGGTGGATGCTCCTGTCCTGGACGTCGCGCTTATTTGTTTATGTTGCACAAAGTAAACAACTAATTTTAATTTGCCGCAGGAGCCGCACAGCCACGACAAGATGACGACGACGACAACGATGATGGCCAAGGACATGAGTTGGGAAGGGAGCAGGGAACAGGGAAGAGGGATCAGGACCAAAATAGCGAAAACCAGGGCTGTAAAGCATTTTGGAGAGGTTAAAAAACTGAAGGATTTGAATTTATATACCAAATTTTATTTTATAATATATCATAATAATATAATATGGTTCAAATCTCCAACAAAACTTAAGTTATCACAAAGTTAACAGGTCTCTATGGGGTCAATTTCGGGGACCAATCTTTGAAATACCATTGAAGTTATAGAAACACAAAGTATTCAATTTTTAACACTTAATAGAAATTATATGGAACTCACAGCTTCCCTTAATGAACAATTGGTAGGTAGGTAGTAATAGAAATTCTACCTTTTTAAAATTCCGCAAACCGATTGTACTATTCAATAATATTTTATATACGATATTATACTAACTCATGTTTTCATTTCAAATCGAAACACGTACCTAAAAAAATGTTTCCTTATTGAAACATTTTTATTTTTCTTGAAATTTACTGTTTAAATAAATATTTTTAGCTGTGATTTAACGACATACATTATTTAAAGTATTTCATATCCAACAATTTATGCCTTGATTCAAATATTTTTAAATTAAATTAAGTAATTTGTTATATTTTGTATTGAATGTTACTTTTTTAATTTAGTTTTTGAGTGTTGCACTTACGTTAAAATACAAACTAATAATTTAATTTAGGGTTTTCTAAGGACGAAACCTTTTTGAACGTGGACTGGAAGTTAAACCTTGTTTTAACCAGAGACAATTACCATTTAAAGATAAGACGCCACCATCGGCCCATTAGAATCATCATTAAATAATTATAATAGTTAATAGTTTCTATTCCCCTTGATGCCGAAAAAGGTTTCCATTGAAAAGCTCTTGCGGTTAAGGTTCGGAAATGAAATCGGTTAGGATCGCTTGGGGTTTCCCCGCGTGGCAAGCTTCTGGTCAAAAGGATAATACCCAGCTGTGTGCAGCACCAAGGACATGGGACAATAGGGAGTGAAAGTAGAAAGTGGCAGCCATAAAGGGGAAACACACTCGCATTCACATACACAGACAGCAGAAAAACCGCAAAATAACCAAAGACATTCCTACATCAACCCGCTCAATTTTCCATCTCTCTACCCGTCCGACTGGATTTTCTTTTGTTACATTCGGTACTTTCTCTCTGTTTTCATTCTTTCTGCTCGTGGACATATGTAAATATGAGTGCAGCAGAGCAATCATAACAAAAATGCTGCACACTCAAATTATCCCTAAATAATTTAGATCTGTGCGGGCGTACGAGGTGGGCAACTTTACCTTTTGAAGCCTGTGTGCGGAGCTGATTTCGGGTTTGCTTATCTTTCATTTCATATTTCTGACCAAAAAGGAGGCGGAAAAGGCGGAGGAGGAGGAGGACCCAACATGAAAGCGGAAGCGGAAGTGCTTACCTCTACACACATGCCCATGGGAGTTTATGGAGGCTAAAATCCAGCACTTCGAGAAAAAGATCACAGTATGTTAAGAGGAATCAGTATTTCTATAATTATATAAATAAAATTAGGATTTGAATTTAAAAAAGTGATTATTTATACACTTTTCAATAGTACTTAAGTTTTTGTGTACGGTTTAATATGGTTTAATAAAAGTAAGGCCCCTATAAAACTAGTCTTATTGAAGTTTTTATAAATTAAGAATTTGTGTTGCCAAAAAAAACCAAATACCAAATTTCAAGAAAAAAAAGTTGTATTATGCTATCTTGCATTACCCAAGCCATTTTGTGCCTTCCTTTAGTAAGGAATATTTTACAAATACTTAACCATTTTTTCTCTATGTAAGGCAAAAGGTGTGTTTGAGTTGGGGAATCCCCTTTTCTTGCCTACTCAGCTTTAAAATATGTCCACAGGTGCACACACACACTTTACACATTCGACTTTTATGCCAAACAAAACAAAAACATTAAATTGGCATTAGCGAGGGCGGCTATGGAAGACCTTATTCAAGATCTTTTAACCAGTCAGATCTATAGGTAACCAAAAAAAAATATCACTGATAATGTAAAGAAAAAAGAGTGGAAATCAAAGCAGGATAATAATCTATGACTTTAAAAAAATAACAATCTGCGTTATCAAAGAAATCTCCAATAGATCTAGAGAGAATTCGTTTGAAAACCACCAAAAAAAAAATTAGTATGCGACACAGAACCTATAATGGGTTTTCAAATAACTTTTAAATGAAATTGTATATGCCAAAAAGTATGCAACAATATATTTTTAACTCAGAAATACAATGAATTTATTTAGAAAGCCAACTATCAGATATTCACTGCATACTTTTAGACTCCCAAAATTAGATTTTTAACTGATTTCCAAACCCTAGTGATTTATGTGGCCTTTTTATAGAATTTTGTTTTTTCTGATTTTAGAAAAAATTTTCCTAACGCCTACTAATTGATTGGATTTAATGATTAAGAAACTCTAGCCACAACTATATATGCCAACTTTTCGGTCTAACCTCGCTTGGCTGCGTTTAGTGCAAAAGGCTAATTGAAATTTGCCATTAATAATGCAAAAAGGTCTCGGTGAGAAACTTTTAGGGCCACCCACCCACTTGAGCCACACACACACTGGCATACATGTACGTATGTATGTGCCCACATATATGTGCCCTGTGTGTGTGCGTGCCATTTTAAATATTTCAAATATTTGTAACATTTGCGCGGTGACTGCCAAGTAACGAAATGGGATGTATGGGATGGCTATGGGGATGGGGTATATGTGGTGTGGTCTGTGGGGTGTTTTATTTTGGGGGTGATATGAGGTGGAGGGGGGTGCCTGCTCGGCCTTGCCATTTACCGCACGCCAAAAACATCAACATCCGCGGCGGAGAAGGGACGGACAGCCCAGGTGGAGTGGACCAAAGGAGCGGCAAGTCCTGGCTGGAATGAGCCAGGATGCTTATTTTCTGGTCCGTCAGCCGCCGGTGATGTCGACGTCACCGTCACCGTCACAGTCACCACATGTAAAAATGTAACTCCACCTCCTTGGTTTTGTTTCTTGTTTTCATTTTATTTTCACTTTTTTCCCCTTTTTGGAGAAGTTGTGTGTGCTGCTGTGATTTCGCGAACTGGCGACTGGCAACTGTGACTGTCCAAAAAAATAAGGAGAGAAAAAAAAAAGAAATGGAAAATAAATGAACGAGGGTGTAGTGCAGAGGGGTTGTTGAATAAACCAAGCACATGTTCAAGATGGAATGCTCGAAAATATGTTCGAGGGGGCGGAATCCCGAATCCAGTGACAAACCGAAAGTTCTGAAGGTGCGAGAGAATGAAGCCGCCCAGCAATTACTGATCCCGAAAGACTTTAAAGGGCCTCCAGACTCTGCAAATTACTTAAAATAAACTATATTAGTAATACTTAGTAGTTGGTGTAATCCGAAAACCCATTTTCTTAATTTACCTTTTTTGTTGTAAATAATTTTTGTTTCCAAGTTATCTTTCTGGCATCTTTATTTCAGGTAAACCGATAAAAAGATTTAGATAGATAGATAGATAGATAGATAGAGAGATAGAAAGATAGAGAGATAGACAGATAGATTAATATATATACAGATAGATAGATAGATAGATAGATAGATAGATAGATGGATAAATAGATAGATAGATAGAAAGATAGAAAGATAGAAAGATAGATAGATAGATAGACAGATAGATAGACAGATAGATATATAGGTAGATCGATAGCTCGATAGATCGATAGACAGATAGATCGATAAATAGGTAGATAGATATATAGATAGATAGATAGATAGATAGATAGATAGACAGATATATAGATAGATCGATAGATAGTTTAATTTTCTTTTTTTAGGATAAGAAATTCGAGTATATGATATATTCTTTGTCTTTTCCTTTGATTTCAATAGATAGTTGTTGGGACTTGCCCGATCTCGTTGGATGTTCGTCAAATTGTAAGATGCGATTTTACATCTCCTGGCTGCCTTGTCTTTGCTTTATTATTTATTTCCTACTTACTTTCAATTTTTTCTCGTTTTCGTTGATTATTTTACGAAACAACAACGGCAAACAGAGACCAAAACGGTGCCCAGGACATGGGTATATACATATCTGGAGGGGGTTTAAAAAAATAAAGCACAGGGAAAAAAATGGATAGAATTGCGAGAGGGGGCGGGGGGGAAAGTACAGGAAAATCTCTCGAGGCTACTGAAAACTTCGTTCCTTTTTGGATCCCCCGATCCTGGCCCTTTACCTTGGGCGGTCGTACGAACACATTTCTTATGCTGCTTCTTGGCTTTGCGCCTTGGCGTCCCGGCGTCTCGGTCCCCAGTTGCCCATCGTCCTTCCACCAATGTCCTTTGTCCCATCGTCCTTGTGCTGCATCTCCTTCCCACCCACGTCGTCCTGGCGCGCCTTTTTCCTTTTCCCACCCGCGTTTTTCCTCGGCGGCGACGGCAGCGGCAGTGGTTTAAACACATGAAACAATTATAAAGTTGCCAAGAAATGTAAACCCAAAGAGAAAACAATTTAATTGAATTTAACCAGGGGGTTGTCATATCCTAATGGATTTAAAACAACAACAGCAGTTGCGGCCACCGCAACTACAACAACCGCTACATCAAATACAAATAAAAGCTGGAAGCAATACAAAAAAAAAAAGAATTGAAAGGAAAAACGGAAAGAAATGAAAACTGGGAACGGGCTTTGGGGATGGTGACCCACTGGAGAGGAAACCCAAATCGATAGCGGGCAAAATAATTAATATTTTATTGTTTGCGGGTAGTCATATCGCCGGGCTTTAAAAGAAAAACATTTGAAAGGTGAATAAAAAATGCTTTCTTCCTGGCAAATGATATCTTAAACTCGGCATTTTTAGTTGGAATTACATAATGCATTTTAACCGATTGATTTATTGAATAACAACTTTGTAAACTTTAGTCTTAATTAAATTAAATTAAAAAGGAAAACACCTCTTAACGAAGTAAAATATAAGTGGTAACGACAACACCTTCTTTATACAAAGTATATGATATCATCTTAGGAGATATACCATTTCCTAATAAAATGTAGATTGCACTATTAGAAATTTTTAATATTTTGGATATACTCGTAAATAGAAGTCTTGTAGCACACACTCCCGGTGCGATTCGTCACTACGTAAACTACCGTCCACAGTGATAAACATGTATAAATATCGAAGTATGGATTTAGGTTTCACTTTCAATTTATTTTATCAATGTTTTTCGGGAGGGTTTCATACGAAAACATTTTCAAGTAAGAAGAAAAGGAAAAACAACCAAATAATATTAAAGGAGATAAATTAGATAGGTATTTTAAAGTTATGTATACTCGTTACTCGAAAATTAAAAGGATATATAAGATTTGTCGGACGGTATATTACAGGTAGGTATGTAATAGGAAGCGGTTCCGACCCTGTAAAGTATATTTGTTCTTGATCAGGATCACTAGGTGAGTAAATCTACTCCTGTCCGTATGAGCGCTGAGATCTCGGATACTATAAAAGCTAGAAAGTTGGGATTATGCAATCATATTCTTGGGATTCCTGCGTAGCACAAGCTCCATTTCATCGGAGTATCACGCCCACTCTATCACCCATATCGATAAAACCTGTCTAGCACCCACATTTTAAAATATTGTCAGGATGTAAATGGGATTTTGTTTGTCAGTACCCATCTACATGCTAAAAAATTTTTAAGTCGGACCATTTATAAAAAATCTTTATAATATCTAAGTAAAGTGTGCAATCGCGGAAACTGCTGCGTGCATATCTTCATCTCCCTCGCACTACCTTAAGCTGAATAAAGGGTATCTATTAGTCGAGGACTATGGTTCTTACTTGTTTTTATAATATACTTATTTATATTTAATTTAGATTGACTCTTATTCCAATGTCTCGAGTAGGAAAAACCCGGTGTTTTTCGCTGTAAATCAAACGAACTTGGGTCTTTAAATAGCCATAACTTTCGATGTGGCCAAAGTGGCGGGATTTCAGTTATCTTTTCTTCTTCTTGCCTCTGGCCCGTTTTCATTGTCGCCCTGCGAGTGACATAACCCGCCCACTTTCCGCCTACCAAATGACATGCCGCCACTTTGAATCGGCATTGAAATTGAAATCCGCTTATTTGATGCTTGAAAAAAAAAAGGAAAATAAATAAAAATAAAAAAAAGGAAAAGAAATCGGGGGAAAAGCAAGCAAAACAATATTTTCCTAATTTTCGCGCGCGCACGCGACCAAAGAAAAGACAAAACGAGAAAAATCCCAGAGCGGCGGAGCCAAAAGAAAACTGTCAGCGGCAGCAACAGGAGAAAACGCCCCGCGGAGTGGGCGGAAAATAGAGGGGGTGGGTGTTTTCGCTTGGCATGGAAATGGAAATGAAAATGGCAATGGAAATGGTACATTTTCTGGCTGCAGTCAGCGACTGTGTTTGGCTTTTGTTTGCCGTTGATTTCCGCTGCTTCCGATTGCTTTGTTGTACTTCCTTTTGGCCCTCCTTTTTTTTATTTCCCTTATTATTGCCCCAAACGAAGAGGCCAAAGGTGATTTGATAAGACATCCAAAAAAAATGAAAGAAGTGGATTGAGCCACTCAGATTGAGGAATTGTTTTGCATTTCACAAAGCCTGGAAATGTCACTTTACTGGGGGTATTTTTTGAAATCTTAAATATTTTTCCAGGTTCTGATTTTATTTTATTTTTTTTTTCGTAAATAACTACTTCAATTAAATTTGTATAACCACATTTGGTGGGATCTTTGCGCAACACTCGCACAAAATGGGAAATACATTTTCAATCATTTTGTCATACATTATTATTGTTTGCCCAACAGAATTGTAAAATTGATTTATTTATTTATTCCCCTTCACTCTATTTGCTCTTCTTTTATTTCATATATATTATTTCGACTAAATTAATGCTCAACCAACCAGTGCAAAATCAAACAGAGCAGTAGCCAATTCAAAACTAAAACCAAAATCGAAATCGAAACCAAGCCGAGAATGGTCAAGAATTATTAGCCTTGGGCGATGGAAATGCGTGTTCAAAAAAAGAGAAGTGTCGGGGGAATATAGATAGCCTTATCTAGGCAAGCTTTTTATATTTTTGTTTAAATCAAAATTGCCACCAAACGGAAAAATGATAAATGAACGCGCGAATGTTGGCATGCAATTGAAAAAATACCCTAATTCTACATTTAGCCGATTTACTTAATAATATTAAACAGACTGCAGATAAATTAACCAATAAAAAACTATTGATATACTTCGCTGTAAAAATTCTTTTAAATTATTTTTTATATTTTAGGAATAAATAGGTATTTATCCTATAAGTACCAGATTCGGAAACAACAAAAACATTTAAAAAATATTTTTAAAAGTTCTCAAAACTGGTATTCTTGTCATTCATAAAGTCGATTTATCTTTAGTTAAGGCAACCCAATTTGCATAGAAAATAATTAAAAATCAACCATTGAACTTTAATCAATTGCATACATATTTAAATAGAATACGCTGGAGGTCTAATATGTTAGTTTTTTTTTGGCAAGGTGAAACAAATAAATTCGAAGCAGACAAATAATATTGTACATGTATGGAAAATTTCAAATATATTTTGGTTAACCAATGCTATAAACTAAGCTACCAAATTGTACATGAATTGAAATGAACATATTGAACAATGAGAATTGTAAACAAAATAGTTAGGAAAATTGATTTTGCTTTCATTAATTATTACAGAAGGCTAATACAGCAAGTTAGTATGCGTGCGTTAGTAAAATCAAGCAGTTCTGTAGGTTAAAAGGTTTCAACCAATATTTAACGAAAAGTAATTAAAATTAGCAATATGTTACGAAATGAGTACAATTTTACAGTAAGTTAACCAAATATTTTTGGTTAAAAGGCTCTAGCCGACAAAATTTGTTAAAAAGTACAGAGTGCGCTAGTACCAGTTGGGAATTATAAGTACATAAGTCGGAGGAAAAATTGTAGTTACATCGCGTACAGTTACTTTGCAGTTTTAAGATGCTAGTAACAATTTTTGGGCTTAGTTCAACCGTCAAAACTGTATCAAAATAAATGGTACCAAAACTCATCGGTAAATTGACTGTAAAAGTTGGTTTATTCAACCAACAAAAATGGTTTCTGAACGGATAGCTCGGTCTAATGATTACAAATGAATCATGTTCGATTTTCAAAACTGAGAAAAATAAACAGAATGTATCTATGAATACGTATGACACTTATTGGAATTTTGGCATAGACCAACAAAAGGAATGCGGAAAAGATTCGCTTTTAATCGCATCAGAGGACATTTTCCCCGCTTTCCCGTCTCGCTCCGATGGATTTTACAAACGATTGGCATGTTTTTGGCTTTTTGCTGCTCGGCGACATTTGTTTGTTGTTAATTTGTTGCTATTGCCCGGCTGTCGGCTCTGTTTTTATTATTTGAATCCAGTGCTTTAGGGATTTAAAGTACACACAAATGTGTGTGCATATCGACACACACATAAAAAGCATTTATTTATGCAAATTTTATTTTATTTGTTTTCAATATTTTGGTAACTTTGTCGCTGATATTTCCGCCATGCAAAATCAACAGCAGCCGACAACAAATCCAACAAATCCAACCAAGTGCCCGGCTGTCAGGCAGCCAGCCCACCTGCAAATGCCATGTGCAAATGCGATTCGTTGAATCATATATGGGTGCAGTGCGCGCCGTGAGTGTAAGTCCAGATTTTTGCTCAAAATTAAAGGCTTCTAAGGTTCGTTTTCGTCCCCAACCGTTAAACTATTAGGCCTAGAAATCGTATGAAATTTCAATTTAAAAACTACTTTTAATTTAAGATGCCAGATGATAAAAATACTCTCACCTGGTTTATACAATTTTTTTTTAAATGAAAGTATAAGATACAAAAAGAAAATGTTCTTTCCTATTGAAAATTATTCGTAAAAATGTTCTTCTTTTGGGCGTTACATGTCTGAATAAACCACTAAGTTTAGTCTTTTCTGTCCTAAAATCCTGTTTTAAGTATACCCCTTTTAATCAAAATAAATATGGCTATAAAGAAATAAGAATAAGAATAAAGAAATGAAAGTCTAAAATGTTTTATAAAAGGAATAGATTTTTTGGGTCTTTAATTCTGATTTCTAATGCGAAAAAAAACTATACACAACGATTTAAGTAACTTTAGGGCACACATAATATTGTTTAAAAATTATATAAATAAATACAAAAATTATAATTTTTACTTTTTAGGGTTATAGAAAAAAAATGCTATAAATTTGGTTAGTATCTTAAAAATTCGGGAAAAGACTTTTCTAAATAAATTTAAAATATTTTGAGGATCATATTTTTTCTCGTATTCTTTAAAGCCTGTTCACAACATAACATTTTTTGTGAATAGAGGTGAAAAGTTTACTTAAGTGTCCATAAGTTGTAAGCGACTTAAGATATGATGGGACCTTAGATGCAAATCTGTAGAAGGGCATCTAAGAAATTTATTTATCAATAAAATTGAGTATTCAAAACCTTTAATGGTTTTATTTTTCCAAGTCAATTTTGTTGTCCAGTATTAATTACCTTATACAATATAAATTTAATAAATTAACAAATTAAAATAATTAACAAATATCTTAACAAAATTAATTTATTAAATTAATCAATTAAATTAATTAACATATATAATATCAATTAAGATACGCACTGTAATGTGTTGGATAAAAATTTCCAGGCACACACATTCACTCGCATTTGTACGGATCAGTGTGCATATGTGTGCTTATGGCGTCGCATTATTTTGTATTTTAATAATTCAAATATCAATTTGTTGTTACATTAAATATTTAATTTGAACTAAAATGTGTTAAATTCTTTGGGGTATTACGAGCGCACAACTGAACATGTCCATTGTGTGTGTGTGTGTCTGTGGGCGAGCGAGAGGGCAGGAATGGTGGAAAGAGACGCACATATGTCATGCAATTTTTGGTCTGCTTAATTACAGCTTAAAATCTTTGATTAAAAAACCACCCGAACAAATGGACACCGGCAAAGCTGAAATAAATACCGAAACCAAAACCGAAATGCTAATTGCCATCCGGTGAAGTCTCCTGCGCATCTAAAATGCAGGGAAATCTTTTGAATTTTCCTGTGAAATGCCGTGTCGAAAGATTATCTCTGATATGGTTGGCTTACCGTAGAGAGTTCATTTCAGAAAAGGAAACCAAGCCCACAAGTGGCCACTGAACCTGGGCACATTTAAAGGGGTTTTCGGTTTTCCAGAAATTATTTATACCTTAAACGGAGAGACCATCATAAAATTAATCGTTGTACTGATTCAGTTTTCTTTAAGTATTTAACAACCAAATTTATTCCTTATTTTCCCTACATGAAAATTTGGATGTTGGCTTTCATTCAATTGCTTAAAAAGTCCTTAGATGTTAGTAAGTAATTAACCCATTTGATTTCCAAGCAAAACATAACTTTGATTAAGGTTTTCGTCATTTTTCATTTTTTAATTTAAAACTTAAAACAGAATATATTAAATATGTAAGAAGTTCTAGCCAACGCAAGGTCAGAGGTGGGTTAAGATTAAAAAAAATTCTTAAAGATGCGCTAGAACTGGTTGGGAATTATAGCGTCGCAAGAGCGTTAAACATCGAAAAGATGAACAAGCCCTTCGTGTGTTGTTGGATTTTGTTAAGCTGTAATCTCTATCAGAGTTCCTGATGCAAACTGCTCCATTTGGCCTTCTAGTCCTGCTAAAAGCTGTGCTAATTTTTCCGTATTAATTGATAAACCTTATCATAATGGAATGAATTGATTAACCCTTAACGTACACTCCTGTTAAGGGGTTTTTGCGTTTTTCTTTCGCATGACTCGCGTGCCTCAACGATTTAAGGTCCCACCTCTTTGCCTAATTGCCCACTTGACGGCAACTGCTCTGGCTGGGCCTAGGGGTCAGTTTGACCCCCCATTCCAGCGGGCTGCTTGGGCAGCAGTCATTGAGCGTATGGCATGTTTGTCAATGCCGGATGAGCGCCCAGAAGTTCAGGTTCATGCCTCATCCGCATTCCCCCGTGAATCCCCTATGCCGTATTCTCCCATTCTCCACTCCTGGTCCAGTGGCTCTTGGCCACGTTGCCTGGACGACCCAAAACGCATGCAATCAAGTGTAAAATCATAGAATTTTTAATTGATTCCACCGACGCAACCGTACGCAGTCGAATCCTGGCCAGGACAAATTCAGACTCAATCCTTGTACCGTATTCATTTTTTCCCCCTTTTTTTTATCCTGTCCACTTGGGCCGGCGGACTATTCTAATGCCACGCTGTCGGAACTGCGGGTGTTTTGTTTTGTCATGCCCTAAAATAGGGTACTAACACTCGAGCGACTAATTAATAGGGCTTAGTTTTCATGCTAGGAAAAAAGCAGGTTAATCGGGTATTTATTTATTATTAAGAATATGGTATTTAATTAGTTCGTGTACTTACCAAACAAAAATAGTTCGATTTTGGAGGATCTTTAACTAGGTTAAAGAAATAGACTTAACATTTTGTTATATACATTGTATCAGTATTTTATTAAGTATATTTTGAAAGTATTTTAGTATTTTGTAGTATTTTTATACGAATCCGCAGTATTTTACTGAATTGATTCGGGGAAAGACCCCGTTCCAATACAATATTTATACTTTTCCGTCGTACAAAATATTAATTTCTTTTTTATATTTAATTTTTAAAAATCCTTATAAAAGTTGTACTTTTGATTGCCTAGAGCATTTGCAGTTTCGTAGCGAGCTCAGGGATTTGTTTTTTTGATTCTTTGTTTGGTTAATTGGCAGTTTGTGCTTCGGCCTGGCTCTGGCCCATTGGAAGAGCAGAAGTCTCTGGCAGCACCTCCTTACCCTATCCCAATCCCTATCCCTATCCCCAACCCTATCCCTATCCCAACCCAATGGCAATCGCAATCCTTGTTCACATTGCCCATTGCCACCTGGAAGCTGGAACCTCAATTGAGGGAGAGTTGGCTGCTTGACGTGTCCTCGACTTTGGCATTGCCATGGGCCAGCCCCCAGGACTCGTTCGTCCTGTCATATGCCATGCCCTTCCGATTGAATTGTCCTGGCTGGACTGGAGCCGGTCTGCCAGCCTCTTCGCCTTTTGTTGTTCCAATTTTTCCTGGATTTGATTTACATCTTTCATGTCCGCACACCCATCGAGCCACCAAGTCTGCTGGGCGGGGCGATTGGTCCTTGCTCTGCTGTGCCGTGCAAGATATTGCCTGCTCGGATATCGGGCCAAACATGAGAGCCACTGTACCGTGAAAAATGGGGAAGCAGCTTATCATCGGCTTACAATCGAAAACTGAGCTCGGTAATCGGCTAAAGTCGAGTTTACGTAAGCAAAATAAGCACATGTGTGTTCACGATAAACACAGTCCGTATTAATCTGGTCTTATGTGTAAGCACATATGTTGGATTGCTTTTTTGAATAGCTGTACTTCTAAAAAATTCTTAAAATCACTGATGAATTTATAATTGAGAAACTGATATGGTAATGAAAACTCTGAATCAAAAATTAAAGATATTGAGACCGATTTTTAGAAAAAAAGGGATTGTATTGAAAACAATTTCCAACCAATAGTAATATATTACGTTGACTCGCGCAAATATTCCACTTTTTAAAGTTTTTGGACAATTCTTGTTTTATACTTGCTTTTGAAAGGATTTTTCAAGGGTGTCTAAAAGTATGCAGTGGAAAATGAACCGATTAGACTTTTGAATTAAATTGTTGCATACTTTTTGACACTTTTATTGGTGATTTGCAAACTCCAGAGAAACATGGGGCATTCACAAATAACAAAAGAAATAATAAAAACGAACAGTCGTTCTGTTTCATCGCTTCTCACACACACTTTTTAAATGTAACGCTTAACATTTCAATATGAATTAATACCATGATAAAGCCCTTGGATGTTCTCAGCCAAGATTACCTATTAATATGCTTTATTATGGCCAAAAGTTAATAATCTTCAAGCGGCGCCGTTCATGCATGCCTTGTAATGTCTGTCGTCAATTTGGCCCCGAAATCCACTCAGCAGTCATAAGACGGGCAATATATACAGAATGTATGCAGTATGTACATATATATGCGGCCAGCACGAACGGCGTGCAAAATCGGCTTGAGCCACGCCCACTCAAAAGCCCATTAAAAAATAAAAGAACAAAGCCGAAGAAATGTGAGGAGAGCGGTGGAGGGCAGGGGGAGTCGGAGAAAGCAGAACAGTGCCATAACAAACGGGGCAAAAGATGCCAACAAGGCAATTGTGAAATGTAAATGGCGAACGTAATAGATGTCCAACGTCTCCAGATACACTGCGCAAAAATACAGACCTTAAATTAAATACATTCAACCAAAAATAAGTGGCATATCTATATTTAATAGGCTGGTTTTTAAACGAAATCAACATCAACAACAAACGAAATTAACATATTTAAAAACGTAATATCTTAAAGTTTTCAGCAAGTTACATACAGATATTGAAGATACTTGTAACATCATCTAGCAAAGGTTAAAACAAAATTTCTTGTTGTAATTTAAAAACATTTTTATTCTGGGAATATTTTTTTATTTTTTAATAGTACTTTTTATTTTTTAATAAAAATACTTTTTTGATTTGAAAAAATTTAAAAGATGATACCTTAATAGTATACGGTGTGTATGTCGGCAGAGCGTCGGAAGACTACTTATTTTAATAGATGAGTCGTTTTTAGCAAAGAATTTTGAGTAGTAGTATACGTTGTGTGTGTCGGCAGAGCGCCGGAAGACTACTTATTTTAACGGACAAGTCGTTTTTAGGAAAGAATCTTGCATATAATATTTATTCTCGTTTTCCTGTGTACAATACGGACTTCGTCTCCAACAAGGACTCTGGCAATAATTCGTAAATTTGCTCAAATAAATTCCATGCTGAGCGGGACAGCCGAAGCGATTGGGACAGAGTCGGGGAGTCAGAGGGCGACAGAGATGGAGATGGAGATGGAAATGGAGAGCCTAAAATATGTTGTCCCGGCTGAGTCAGGGAAAATGTATGCAAAGCCCCCGAAACGAATTCCACCTACCCGACGACTCCGTCTCTGATTTCAATGATATGCAAAACATTCGCCGGGCGACTAGGGCACGAAATTCATGGCATGGCACATGGCATCCATGGATCCAGATCCGCTTCCGCATCCGCATCCGCATCCAGAACCAGATCGCCGTTTGTCCACCATGGAGATAAGCGCCAATTGCAGCCAATCGAAGGCGGCATAAATAAATAAATAAACAATCGATGGCCCCTTTCGCCTTTTGGAGCCACTTGCTCAACGTTCAACGGCGGGCTGGCAATTAATTTGCCATTTGTTTGTCTGTCCGTTTATCTGTCCGTATGCCTGTCCGTTTGTCTGTCCGTTTATCTGTCTTGAAAGGCGACAAATCCCCCATACGCTGATAAGAATGAATGAGCCATCGCTGGCGGGATAAAGCCGCAGATACAGATACATTCGCCGCTCCAGATACAGATACGGATGCAAATGCAGCGCAGATGTAAATGTATCTATGCGTGCAGCGAATGCGGATGCGGATGTTGCCATTAAAGGACTGCTCTGTGCGCGGCTTTTGTGGGGTTAAGCCTCTGCCAACGTGTGCGTACGGGTTAAGGGTCCTTGGGAGAGCACTCCCTTGATCATCTGCCCAGCGTTAAGCCGTAAATGTACCGACCAGATTAAAGCCACCATTTTCGCTACCCGCAAGTAAAGGGAAACTCTCGTGATCTTGCTTGTGTTTTAATCACTTATTCAATTGATTTTTGCATTTCACTGACTTTTAAGGTATAATGAGATGGATGAAAGTGCTGCTAGTGGATTCTTTTTGGGCAAAGTATGTACAGGGTTTTTAAAAGAGCAGACTGGTATGTATTTATTATATTAGTACTCTTCGTTATAAAATGTGATATCAGAAATTTCATATGTTTAAGGTGCAATTGTATAAACCTTTTACCTTGTAAGTTTATAATTTTGGTTGATTTGTATTAAATCAGATTTTAAATATCCTTTTCAATAACGGGCAATCCCCCGCTGATCCCCGCCTTATTTGCACTGATCCCACAGCCGTTTGCTAGCCAGATGTCTGATACCGCCCCCAAAAAACTTTTGGCAAACTCGAAATCATGGCCAGAAGAGTGGGCGCGCGTCTGAGACAGTTTTCATTGCCAGAGAGGAAGTAATTAAAACACAACTCAAAGGACATTTTAATTTAATCCCTTTGAGCTTGTCTCGCTGGCTGTCTCGTCGCCATCACAAACATGCGACGCCGCCGCAGCGGACGCAGCCAACTCCGAAGCCAAGTCTCAAGTCCGGGCCAGAACCTACCAGATCCTGGCTAGGACCCATCATTCCATACCATACCATTCCATTCCGGCCAAGCCAAGTCAAGCCAAAAAATCGCGCTGCAAGTTGTGCACTCTGGAGTCGGAAAGAAAACGCCATTGCAGCATCGATGTCGTTGTGGGTCGGGTTGTTCTCAGGGACACTGAGAAAAATAGTAAGGGTACTATCCTTAGGTTCCCAAAAAAAAGTGTCCGGTAATTGATATATGCATTCATATTTCTTGAAATGCTTTAATGATAAAAATTTCTGATTTAAAGGTAAAACATTTGGTTTTTCAACACACTAAATATCATATCAATTGGAAAAGCAATCCAATAGTTTGTTTACAAACGCCAAAAAGAAGTTTCTTTAAGCTACAATTTTTATGGATGTCTTATTACAGGATGTTATCTCTTATTTCATTAATTTTTTCTTGCGTATATGTTAGAAACAAATTTATATATAAATTTTAAAAGAATATTACTCATACGCAGTGCTGTCCTTGATCAAAAATTTATTGTAATTTAGGTGGCTTAGATTCCAACATAACAATGTTTTTATTCTTCGACCTATTTTTACTCAAGATCAATAAATTGACAAGGAAAGAAATGGAAGAAGAAATTGTTTGTATAAAATTGTATCCGGCATACATGTCGTATGAGTAATTTTTGAGAAAACACGTAAATATCAATATTTAAATGTCTGGCCATCGAATAAATTTATTTCCCACCAAAAGATTACCTTATAAAAAAGGAGAGAATATAATTTTATTTTTTAGACCATCCTAGTGCACATATTGTCAAAATCATTTAATGAAATCCTATAAAAATCTTAAATTTAATTTAAATTTAATTTATACAAATTTTTCTACAGTGCTGGAAGCGAATAAATCATAACGCTTTGACCAACCTCAATCCTCTCTGCCCACCAACTGGCAGGCTATTCTCATTTGCCAAGACTTTCCTCCTCCTTTTTGGTTGCATTTTATTTATGCCGACAGTTTATTAATGCCAAAGGGGGCGTAGGCGGCGGAGGAGGCGTGGCAGCCAACGGTTGCATTGTGCAGTGGGTGGACCGCCTTGTAATTGTATTTGCTTCTAAGTATCTGTGCACGCGTGGGTGGCTCCAGGGGCGAACTTTTGATTTGAGGCACCCACATATTGGTCCTCGACCCCTAGGGGTGCTAAAAGTATATCGATATGTGAGCATTAACACTAAAAGCGATAGTCATTATATTAGAATAGAATTTAAGGAAAGTACTTGTAGTTCGATATATTTACTATACTATCAATGAATCTATGAATATATTATTTTATTTTTTTATTCTACAGAAAATAGTGTGATCCTCACGGAGTTTAAGAAACCTTTTCTATATAATAACTCAATATTAGTGTTTTTTCTGAGTTTATATATTAAAGTATAGTAAAAAGTATATAGTATAAAGTATATATTTAACAGTTTGCTTATTTTTCTTTGAATAAAAATCGGTATGTTGTACAAATAAACCCCAGAATAGTGTGACCAACACTGCATTTGAGTTACTTTTCCGATAAAATTCCGATGTTTACCGATGCATATTGTTTAATTAGTATTGTTTGCTGTATTGCAAAAATCTATACTAGTGTGACCATCGCTGCCTTTGAGTCACATTTTTGATCAATTATCGATATGTTTGATATTTGGCGACCTAACAGTTTTAATTTCGATAATCAAAACTCGATAGTTTTGATATTTCTGTTTCTATTTCCGGTCGACAAACATCCCTGGACTCGGCCTCATTCCAGCCCCATCCTCAACCTTCTCCTGCTCCCTTCCCTTCTCCTCCTCCATCGTCAGCCGCCTGGTGACCAGCGCTGCTTCCGTCTCCGGTTCGAGTCTCCGGTTCGGTTTTGGACCGGAGTTTGGGCCCCGGTTCGCTTTGCTGCCGCTTGTTATGCTAATTAGTTTTCGACGTTGACGTTTGCCAGCAACGCCGCCGTCGCCGACACCAACGATGTCTTTAATTGGTTCTCATGTTGCTAGTCCACGATGCTGCCTTTGCTTTTGCTGTTGCTGTTGCTTTTACTGTTGCTATTGCCTTTTCTGTTCCTGCTGCAGATGTTGCTGCCGTTGCAGTTGCAGTTGCAAGCAGCTGCTGCCAGTTGGGCTTTCTTTCTTTTTTGCACCCCCCATCCATTCTTTGGCACTTTGGCACTGGCAATTAGACTCCTTTTTTGGTCTGGGTGTGAGAGGTGGAGCCATGGAGCCATGAAAAAGGGTGTCAAGTGCGCCAAGCGACGTTTCGAGGTCCAAAAGGTATTGATTTCTGAGGCAAATACCTCTTCTGTAGGGTTGGAAAAACGATTGATGAAACTATCGATAGAGAATATTTAGGAAACTGTGATGACTGTATCCCATTATCGATAGTATTGCTCTGAATGATAATTTAATTATACATGTAATTTTTGGTATTTCTATGGAACAAATAAGTATTTTGATTATTATTTTATAAAACTCGATGCTATCTAAACGCTGAACACTTAAGATAGATATAAATAGCTAGATATTTACTGTTTATTTAATCTGATTATCGATAATATCGATGTTGGCCACTGTCGATAGCCAAAACTATCTATAGTGTCCCCAAACAATGTTTTCCCAACCCCAATGCGCTGTGTTTTGTGATTATTATAAAACCTTATATCTACCTTAAAAATTGTAGATAAATTGTAAGCATTTCCTCCCATATCTATCTAACAAAACCAGATAAGATACAAATTTAACAAGTAATAATTTATCACCAAATTGACACTGCCTCGTTGAATAATTTAAGCAACAGAACTTTCCAATTGAACAGGCTTTGATAATGTGATTCAAATTAGGTTTTATTTAAAGCCTGTAATCCGACAGAGCACGTTCCATTTTCCGATGCCCCATTGGCCCTTTAACCCTTTGTGGCCCACTACGGGAGCCGCTGCGGAGCTTCCCTTAACTCCTGATTTGTGCACACATCCATCATTATCATTATCAGCCAGGGCAGGCCCGTTGTTAGTCCACAATTGCGTTTTGTTGTGCTAACCAAAACTGTCAACATTCAGCTGCCAGTTGATGGAGCAGCCGGGTTAGTCCAAACGTTATGATAATCACCCACGATGGTATGGGCATTGGGGTTTTGGTTGTGATGGGATGGAGCAGGTGGAAGCCGATGGCAGGACATGGACTTGGACATGAACAGGGGCAGACGACAGGTAATAAACAATTCCATTTACCGACAGCTGTCAGCAAATAATGAAAAATTGAATAAGGGAAGAAAAACAGGTCAAGTCCAGCCATCGAATGCTCTGTACTCTTGGAATTTAAGTTTTAAAGTCAAATAAAGTAATTATCTAACATATTTTATTGTAATTTCAGTGTGGTTTTCTTTCTGTGCGAATTCTTTAGCATCATGGAGCCATCCTATTCACAGTCTTGCTATTCTTTCTTAATATCATTATCATATATAATCAGATTTCTCAACCATAATTTTATATTTATTTACAAGAGTATCAGGTTTATTTCATTAAAATTTCGGTGACATTTTCTTTCTGCGCGAATTCTTCAGCATTATGAAGTTATCCTATTAATTAAAAAAAAACTCATCCATAAACAACGAGTATGTAAGTATAGGTTTAAAAATTGTTCATACGTTGAACCATTTCATCGAGCAGATCGAATTTTCCTCGTTAGCTCAAAGGAAAAGGGTAAAATATTGTAAAATATTGCGCATACGTCGCGTTGCACATCGTTAAGGGTGTTTCGAGGCTCCGATGGTTTGATGGTCAGATGGTCAAATGGCTCGGTTGCCAAAAAGGGGGGATATGCTTTACGCCACAGCCGCCATCCGCCCACAAACTGTCCAAATATGTTTGGTTTTTCAGCTGCCGTGGAACTGGAGCCCAGCAATCCCAATGTGGCGATGCAATGATGAGCGAAAAATTGACATGCATGTAATTAGTGACAAGGGGACAGTGGACTCAACCTCCTCCTGCGCCGCTTTTAGCACTTGATGAGCTTTATTCGCACACGCTGGCATATGCAGCCGTATATATATCAATTATGCCGTTTATGTCCAAATGTCGAGAGTTCGCCCGCGCCCTCGAATCTGGCAAAAATTAATTTTCGACGTCGTGGCATTGAATCCACGCCGAATTCCAGAGTATCTTACAAAAAAATACCGAATAGTATTTGTAGTAAAATACCAAGAAATTTTGAAATAACTTTTTTAGTATTTTTGGTATTAAATTTGTTTATTTTCTTTCTATAAAAACATGTTTGATAGATACAATGGAGTATTAAAATAAATGTATACCAAACATAATAAAAATAATTCTTTTTTATCTGTTTTAAAATGAATATATTTTGGTATATTTTCAGAAACATTTTATAACACAACAATTTAGTATCAGCTAGTTAAATGAAAACATCTCCATGCAAAACATCTTGTGGTAGAATTATTTATGAATCAATTGAATTATAAATAATAGTTATAAAAAGTTCGTATAAATATTTTAAATATTTGTGATCCATTGGAAGATTGTGCAATCTTAGAGTAGCTTAGTTGGAAATATTTGAGTACATATTTATGGGGTAAATCCCAGAGGCATTGTTTAAAAGCCTCCACGTTAGAGTAGGTCAACAAATGGGGTGCCGAAAAAGGAGCCGGAAATGGAGCAGGAACCGGAACAGGAGTAGGACCTGGAGCTGGAACGAAAAATGGATTGGAGATGGGCTGGGTATGGGATGGACGCCTGTCTCGTCAGCGTCACTTGTCACATTCACGTTGACTCTTTTGACACGTCGACAAATTGTCAACAACGTTGCCACCGAAGAAACCAAAGGACCAACAAAAACTAAGAAAAATGATCCAAAAATGCCGGCCACACTGGAATGCCTCCTGATGGGCTGCATGTGAATGTGGATGGGTATGCGGATGTGGGTTCCCGGTGGTTCCTGGTGGAACTCTGGTGGGTTGATGGTGATGCAGCCGGAACAGGAGACTCCCCTATTAGCAGGCCGCTGGCATTTTCACGCTTTCGTTTTATGCGGCTCAGTGGATTTCTGTCGCACTTAACGGCATCAGTGGCAGTGACACTGGCCATGGTCCACCATTTACCACCGTTTTTCCCGCCACTTCCCACTTTCCCAGCGACTGACTTTCCACACATTTATCAACGCCTCGCACAGCAAAGTCCAGAGCAGGAACTCCGGTTCCCAAGCATTTTGCTGAAAAATGCAATTCAGCACGATTTGCATTTTAGGAGCCGTACACCCCTGACTCCTTCACATCTGTTTCGAGTGGAGTCCCTGCTAAAGCCCAAACATCACGAGCAGATCGAATACCATATAGTATAATCTGATATCATCATGCAAACTATTTTTAATTCAGCTTGTAATTAGTGAGGCTCCCAAAAACGATAAGTAAAATGTTGGAAACGATAAGTCCTGACAGGATCATCTGAATTCCAACATTATTTAGATATATTATATCTTTTGGTGCTTCAAGGTAAATGGCTTAAGTTAATATTACTATAGTCATTCAGAAACTAATGTAGAATATCGATAAGCCACCGATTTCTTTAAAAGGTAAATCGTCCCTTTCCATTTAATCGATTTTTTTTGCATGCTGTAAAATAAAATATTCGGTCTTTTATATTAAAATAAGTTATTTTTAATATATTTTAAACACATGATTAAATAAAAATGGAGTTTTTCACTGGGAGACTTATACTTTCACACTTTTATCAATATTATTTTTACTTATTCAGATTTCAACCATTTTCATAATCAAGTTGCGGAACGCTTTAAAAATGAGCCTTATCTAGTTTTAAAAAAGTATGTTCAGTAATTCCATATTACTATTGTAATTATTTTGCAGTTGATTTTAAAAGGATTCCCGAGGCCACATTCGCTGTACAAGCCTAGGTCTAAATCGCAAGATGCGGACAAGCCCATTGGTCTTCGAACATAACTCTTTTTCCACCCTGACCGCTTCAGACAGTTGGAATTACGAGCATTTCCGGATGCTTCGGCAAATAATTAAGACTCCGTTTTAGAGTGGAGCTACCATATTTTATCCGTGGCGATTTCGTGCCGGCACATCAATCAAAGTAAATATGTGAGTGCGGGGGCGGCAATTTCCATGCGAATGTGTTTCAAGTGCCTTTCCCAGTTATAAATTTCCGCACACATCCTTGCACAAGGACGAAGGACGAAGGACACGAACAGGGAACAGAGAGCGGGGAACATGGAACAGGAAACACGGACACGGAGGCACCGAATGCATTCCACTCACGGCAATGGGGAAAGTGTCAAGTTAATGCCAGCAGCGATGGCAACAACAACGACTGCAAGGACATTGCCCACCCACAGGACTCAAAACACACCCACCAACCTCCCACCACCCACCGCCCACCTCCTTTTGCCACCCCCTCACCTAATGACTGCGTTGACGGCGTCATTTGCCTGGCGAAAAGGTAAGAGGCATCGCAAGCCAAAAATCACCCATCCCAAAAAGAAATTTCAACTGGAAAATACCTTTTACTTCGGGCACTATTATTTAAGATTCAAAAAATTATGAAGGGGATGTTACTAATGTTATTTTAAATTTTTATTTAGCACCATAATCTATAAAAAAAATATTGATAGAGAACTCTAGCTGTCACAAAATTCCGATTGAAAATCTTAATATACTATTTTGTTTGTTTGTTTAATTTTTTTCAAGATTTTTCTTAGCAATATTACTTGAAAATCCTTTCAAAATAAGATTTTTTACATTGCACTAAAATATAAATATTGGACTTCCTAATAGGGCTGCCATATCTAGCCTTTTTTAAGATCAGATCCATTATATTTTTTGAAGATATTGTAAGAAAACTGAAAACTAAAGTGTGACTGCAATCATCATAAAAATCTTTTCAATAATAATATTATAATAATTATATAATAATTCGATGTACTTATAGATTTATGGGACTATAGATACTAAACCTACATGTTTATTGAAATTTCTAGATCCCATATACCCAGGTTTCCCCTGCACAACACTTTCTAAAAGCACTTGTCTGGATGATTTGGGAAATAACAAGATGCCCCATCCCCATATGATTGCTTATGGGCCTCCTGCGATGCGGATTTTCGCGCAGTGTAGACCAAGTTATAATGATGCCACTTGGCTGACTGCTGTTGATGTTGCTGCTGCTGTTGTCGTTTAGCAGCTAAGGCGATGCCAACATTTTGGACGCTCTTTGGACTCTTCAGACAAGTCAAAAGGACTCGAGCTGACAATGATATGTGCCCGGCACCCAAGGTAGATGGGTAGGTAGGTGGGTTTGTTGGGTAGCTAGATGGTGGGCAAATCTCCGAGAGAAACTCCGAGTCGGGGCCCGAGTGGAGCGGAAATATTGCTGACAGTTGTGGCATATTATCATACGGCAGTGTCCTTGCTCCGAGCTGAGTCCTGGCTCTGTGTCCTGCCACATTAGCCGTCGCGTGCTCGGCAATCGCTCGACATTTGTCGCATCCCATGACAGATGCAGTTCCCAGTTCCAGTCCCATTTTCCACTTCAGGTTTCAAGGCGGCCCTTTGATCTTTTTGATAAAACTCAGTGAACCGAAGAAAAAGATATTTATCCTCTTTTAATTTGGAGGAATTCGGCCTCTAACTAAATATTTTTAAATACGTTCTAAATCAGTAATATTTTAAGTAAAAGTCTAAGTAAGTTTTAAATACAATGTTTTATTAAATTATTATTGGCAAACAATCAAACTAATATTACAAAATAAATAGTAGCATTTGATATTTTAAAAAATACTTAAATTTGTAGTATAATTTTGGACCAAAGCAAAGCAAAAGTAGCACTAATTATTCTTATAACGAACGTATATTATAATAACCTGTAAGAATTCTTGAGCCGGTTTTGTGGTAAATTACTTGGATAATTTAAATATACTTAATATTCTACCTTGTATGTCTACCAATTCCAAAAATTGACAATTTACAAATTTGCAGTGAAACAGATCTCTTAAATAAAACGATATCTTCAAGCAAATGTATGCCATTGTCTCGAATATTGACAATTCTACAAAACCCTCGATTGGGGTTTTGGCAAATAGGGCCAATTAAATGTCTCGCGGGGGCAAACAAAGTTCTATTCTGAGCGTGTCTTGGGCAAACATGGACTGCAAATATGGACGGAAAGTTATGATCCCGAGATCGGAGACAGTTGAAAGTGGGTGGGAACGGGGGATTATTTGTCCCCGGCAAACAACTCCATTATAGATGCTGCGTGGACGAGGGGCTTGTCTGTTGTTGGAGCTATAAAAGCCCTGGGGGTCTCTTTCCAAAGCACAGTTCCAATCCCAGGTATCTGAACCACCACAAGATGCGATTCTTCTGCCTGCTGATCCTCTCCTGCCTCCTGGCGGTGGCCAGAAGCGCCTCAACCCCAGCAGATCCGACAGCGAGCACTTCGACCTCGTCCGATCCGAGCACCGCCTCGACCTCCTCGACCTCCCCCACCGCATCCACATCCTCCACCTCCCCAACAACCTCCAGTACCTCCCCCACCGCATCCACAACCACATCCACATCCTCCACCTCCCCAACAACCTCCAGTTCCTCCACCAACTCCACCACTGAGGCCTCCACGACCACGAGCTCCACCAACACCACCACGGAGGCTTCGACTTCCGACAAGAAGAAGAAGTACGTGATCCATTGGATCGACCATATCAACCATCCCGGCAAGATCATAACAATCCATCACAACAGGGAGAACGGGGAGAGGGAGCACCACAGGGAGAGGGAGGACAACAGGGAAAACAGGAGGAACAGGAGGAACTGCCTTACCCGTCGCAGGGGCTAAACAACCCAACCACTCTATTCGAAACTGACCCACCGATCGTACCCAAAACAATGATTGTAACCTATCTAAATTTAAGTATACTAAATAAAGCATTTAAGTCAGCATATTAAAAAAAATGTGCCTTGAAAAATTTTTTGGAACAACACTTACCCATGGTTTGGTGGGACATAATCAATACTCTTACGAACTCAACATTTTTAATTTGGCAAAATGTTTTTTAAAATATTAAATACAAACAAAAATAAATATCTTGCTAACCCTGAGATTAAACTTTTCTCTATTTCTATATTTTTTTTTGGTGTAGAAATTAAATACCAATTTCTAAATTTTAGCTACCATTTCCGAAGTGATAGAGCATCAATAAAGGTTCTGAGCTTAAAACTTAACCTTTTAATAAAAGTTACATTCTCGTTGTACATTTTTCTATGAAGATTTTCCAAGGCTTCTATGTTAGGCCGCCTATTTCCGCACTGAGGAAAAAAGCCCAGTCTAAACTCAAGAAACAAATTCTAATATAAGGAACTTTTTATTCTTAAAGCAAGAACAAGCGTTCTTAAATTAAGAATATGCTGTTCCTAACTTTGAAATCAATTTTGGACTATAGACTTTGAATTTAAAATATTTTTACTTTCACCGTCTCCCTAATGAACCTCATGTGCCTTATAAGACCAAAATCAGTAATTCAAGTTTTTGCGATATCTATGTTCATATGGACGGACAGACGGACATGGCTTGATGGACTCGTCTAGTGATGGTGATCAAGAATATATGTATATACGTTATAGGGTCGGGTACATATCCTTCACTGCATTGCTTATATATAATTTTGAAGGCTCTCCAAATTGCGCCATCTGGTGTTCAACTTCCAATGGTTGTGAAATGTGGTTAAGCTTTCGACTCAACAATATTTCAAAGCGTTCACCGCAAATTTAAATAACTGGGAATTATTACATAACGCAGAGGGGATATTTTGTTATTTCCTCGAATAAAGGACATTTTATTAAGTCTTACGAAAAATGACACTGGTGTAAAAATACTTTACATATTACATTGGAACTGTGTACATAAAATAAAAAAAAAAGGTTTGGAATAGAGAACAATATATTATGTGGAGTCCTTTGACTGGTTGTGTGGCTGGATGGTCAGCAAGATGTCATCGGCGTTCTTGAACTTCAGCGATATGTTCTCAACGAACTGCAGTTTTTCCAGTTCAAAGTCGCTTTGAAAGTCAAAGTTTGAGATCAGCTTGACCAAGAATACCTTCATGATAAAGAGCCCATAGCGGCGTCCTAAAAGAGAAAGGGAGGTTAATTATTTTAAATTATTAAAGTTTATTTTTTTCTGCATAATACATTGAACTAGTTCGAAATACATAGTATCATTGTAAATATAGTATAATTTGTCGTAAGATTGGGAGTAAGAAGACAACTATACATACAATACAACTTCTAGAACCACATAAAAAACTTGTTTTATTACCATTACCATTGTACCATTTTAAATATAAGCCAAAAACTTAGAGAAGTACAAAGTATAAAAAACTTGTTTCACAACAGTGAATAGGCTCGAAAATGCAATGAAAATATAGAAGTTGGTATTTAAATACATTAAATACAAAATGGTATATTTCCAAAATTTTAAAGCGTATTTCCCGATAGGTGCATATTTTTTAAAAAACTTTGTTTTGCATTTTTTATCTATATGTCTTTGCCTATAATAATCTTGAAGACATGAACATCAAATTGCAGTCGGCCCTTAAGATATAGCCAATTTTTACTTGAAAACTTTACATTTCTATAATATCCAATCACGATTCGATTAGTTCTTTCAAAATTTGAAAGCTACACTGCGGTTAGACTCAAAAACCCTAAAAATTTTGCACAGTGTAATATATCGTTTTCTTTCCCTTACCTATACAAGAACGAAGGCCACTGGAGAAGGGCAGGAAGCTGTAGGAGTGTCGCCGGTCCCGCTGCCTTCGTGGCTCCGTGGATCCTGATCCTGTGGCATCCTGCCCATTGGCCTGCTGTCCTTTGCTCTGATCCTGATCCTGGTCGAGGAACCTCTGCGGATCGAACTGCTTGGCGGTGGCGCCCCACCAGCGCTCGTCGCGCTGCATGTTGAAGGTGTCCAGCACCACGATGCTGTTCTGAGGCACGATGGCCTCCCGCTCCCTGCCCGCCAGCTGGAAATCGCGGCTCACGTGGCGCAGGTTCATCGGAACGGTGGCCAGCAGGCGCAGCGACTCGCTGACGAAGGCGTCCAGGTAGCGCAGCTGCTGCAGCTGCTCCAGGCCCACCTGCCCACTGTCCGGAACCACGGACCTAATCTCCGCCAGCAATCGCCGCTGGCAGTCGCCCTTGTTGGCGGCCAGGCAGAGAAGGGCCATCGTGATGCTGTTGGACACCGTCTCGAAGGACTGAAATGGACAGTAATCAATATAGTAAATATATTTGGACACATAAGGTATATGATCATCATATATTATGGTAAATTTATAGTATCACAATTTTCAAAGGATTCCATATATGATGTGTTAATATAGGTAGTATATTATTATAAATAAATATTTAATTGATATGAAACCAATCTAGCACTAAGAAATATGGAAACAAGAACCACTTTTATGTTAGATTTTTTGAGATAATACATAATATTACTAAATACAAAAAAAAGTCTGCAATACTTAGTTTCATTAAATATTTCTAAGCGTACTTTACTTTCTGTATAATTTTTGATCACATTTTGTGCCTAAAATTACTTTATTATAGAAGCAAAGTTTAATTTTCTGTACCTATAACGTATATATATGTATTATAAGAAACTGTATGAAAAATTTGAATTCTTAAATCGCTTTTGTGGAAAATTACTTGAGTTATTTGAACGTACCTAATATTCTACCTTGTGTTTCTGGGCATTCTAGAAATTTGCAATCTTTAAATAAACAAACAAAACCACATCTGCAAGCGAAATGTATGCCATTGTCTCGAATATTGACAATTCTACAATACCCTCGATTGGGGTTTTGGCAAATAGTACCAATTATATGTCTCGCGGGGGCAAACAAAGTTCTATTTTGAGCGTGTCTTGTGCAAACATTTGATGCAAATATGGACGGAAAGTTATGATCCCGAGATCGGAGACAGGTGGAAGTGGGTGGTAACGGGTGGTATTTGTCCATGGCAAACAACTCCACTCTAGATGCTGCGTGGACGAGGGGCTTGTCTGTTTTTGGAGCTATAAAAGCCCAAGGAATATCTTTCCAAAGCACAGTTCCAATCCCAAGTATCTGAACCACCACAAGATGCGATTCTTCTGCCTCCTGATCCTCTCCTGCCTCCTGGCGGTGGCCAGAAGCGCCTCGACCCCGGCAGATCCGACAGCGAGCACTTCGACCTCGTCCGATCCAAGCACTGCCTCGACCTCCTCGACCTCCCCCACCGCATCCACATCCTCCACCTCCCCAACAACCTCCAGTACCTCGCCCACCGCATCCACAACCACATCCACATCCTCCACCTCCCCAACAACCAGCAGTTCCTCCTCCAACTCCACCACAACCACATCCACCTCCCCAACAACCTCCAGTTCCTCCTCCAACTCCACGACCACGAGCTCCACCAACACCACCACGGAGGCTTCGACTTCCGACAAGAAGAAGAAGTACGTGATCCATTGGATCGACCATATCAACCGTCCCGGCAAGATCATAACAATCCATCACAACAGGGAGAACGGGGAGAGGGAGCACCACAGGGAGAGGGAGGACAACAGGGAGTGGAGGCAGCCCAGGGAAAGGAGGGAGAACCGGAAACAGAGGAAGGACAACGAAGGAGAGGTCCTCAGAGAAATTAGAAGGAACAGGCTTAACCGTCGCAGGGGCTAGACAACCAAACCAACCTATTCGAAACTGACCCACCGATCGAACCCAAAACAATGATTGTATCCCATCTAAATTTAAGTATATTAAATAAAGCATTAAAACCAGCATAATAATAAAATGTGTTATGGATATTTTTTAGGGCCAATAGTAACTTTCAGTAATTAAAATATATAATAGTATCTAAAAGAAGGAAACTTTTCGAAATGCCTATTCCAAGAGCTAAAAGCATATCTCTATCATCTAACTAAACAAATCGAACAATAATTGAAACCATTATAATATTAATAGATTAAATAGAATTTTAATCTAAGTTTTTACAACCGGTAAGAAATAAAGATAAGAGAGTAGCAACGAAAAAACCATGTCCTTTAAGGGCTTTACCATAATTAATACTGATATATTTTTAACACTTACCACCAGAACCATCGACTGCGCCTCGTCCATGATCTCCTCAAGGGTCATCTCGCCGTTGGCCGCCAGCTGGAAGATCTGTTCGATGAAAATGCGCCTCTGCCAGCCGGAGGAGGAATCCTCGCCAGACTTCTCCGCCCCGACGGCGTCCCTCAGCCGCCAGTTGCGGTGCTTCGTCCTCACAATTCCGCCCACAAAGTCCGCCAGCAACTTGCAGCACTTCCTGGACTCCTCGTAGAGTTCCGGGGCCAGAAGGCGGTGCAACAGGTCGATCTGGAGCCAAGGCTTCACCACCCGAACGGCCGAGATCTCCAGGAGTCTGGTGGGGATTGGATCCTTTAAGTGGGTAATGAATAAGATGGGGCCTTCGCCACTCACCGCTTGTAACTGTGGGCAATGTGCGCATCATCTATTTGCGTGAAATGTGTTGGAGTGCCCATAATAGTCACTGAAAGTACGTGAAAGAATGTATTTGACTCAGAAACAATTAATGCAATTTATATTTTAAGATATAACTAAAAGAACTCCTATGCCAAGATAAATTCATCATATTTTGAAGGACATTTTAGAGTACATTGATATTATAGTCTTCAAAATGGATCAGTTCCGTAAGGATTAGTTTTCTTGAAGGTGATGAGATTACCCAAAAAAAAAAACCCTCGTAATATATTTTTGTAGGATATTAATACATTGATAATATAGTCTTTAAAAGGTATCAGTTCCAACAATATTACCTTTCTTGATAGTGATGAGATTACCAAAAAAAACCATTATACTATATTTATATAGGATAATAATAGATTGATAATATAGCCTTTAAAATGGATCAGTTCTATAAACAAAAGCTTCCTTAAAAGTGATGAGATTATCAAAAGAAACACTCTTCAGATATAGTATTTAGATATACTTTCAAGATAATATAGCGAAACATGAATTTTTCAACCTATCAAGCTATTTGTTTATAGTAAGTATTTAATGCAAACATTTATTTTCTATACCTATATCATCTTCCCACCTTCACAACAACCGATCGATTCAATCAAACACTCATAATTTAATGTCAATATTTTGATTTCTCTTCGTGAGCGATTTCAAGGGGATCGGGGTGATTATAGACTCGCATATGGGTCTATATGGGATTTTGGATGATGGGTGGCGGGGTTCCGCATACGTGAGGCGCATGGAAACGGGGGGAACGTGTCGCCCCTCGAAGGGAAGTGAATGCAATTACTTATTTATTTATCAATTCCGCAATGTGTATTACAAATGGGGGTCAGTTGCAATCAATTGAGGATAGTTTGCAAATCAATGAATGGAATGTCGATCAATTAGCAGCATATTTAGTAATGTAATTAGTTTGCATTCATAGTTTTGGGGTAAACATTATAATTTAATATACCTACTCATTTAAAGTGGAGAAGTTCATAAAGATGTACTCATAAAAATATAATATATCAAAGTTTTTAATTAAAAAAATGTATACCTAAATCTAATAATAAATCCTTTCCTTCTATAAGTTATTAAACTAAAATATGAGAATTACCTAAAATAAGATATGATATTATTTGAAGTGCTATGGCAATAAATGTACATTTGATACATAAGTAATCCCATCTAAACACTAGTAAAATAAAAATAAAGAACTACTCACAGCAGGATACCTCCAGAACGGCTCGACTGAGTAAATCCTCGGCATCAGTGAACTTGACGGCCTTTCCATGAAGATTAGGTTGCAATGCAAACTGTTCGACTATCTGGTTGCCCACTGAGTTGAAGACATCGAAGAAACTAGCCACTATATTATGACTAAAGGCAGGGTTGAGTTGCTTTCTGCGCAATTTCCATCGCTGTCCTTTAAGTAATAGATGGTATTAGCTCAAAGTGTTTGTATGATATTTAAAGTACTTACCTCTGGCATGGAGCAAACCGCGACGAACGAAGAAGCCATCCTGCAGAAAGGTCTTATCGAGGCACTCTGGGGCATTCAGGACACATTCCATGCCAGCGGGATCATCGATATAGAGGAGGACTCGGGTGCCCACAAGGACGGCCATTGGACGCCGGAAGTACTCTCGATATTGGGTAACCTTCTCCAGAATGCCTGAAAATTAATCAATTTAAAGAAAAACATTAAACATTCATTCTTTTTATAATTTTCTTGGTTCCTGCTTTCTATATTAAACGTTCATAGTATATTGTTAGCACAGACAAAAAATTGTTTCGAATTGTTCTCTATCAAAAAAATTGCGGTATCACAAACGTTAAACTACATTTTTCAGAATTATAAGAAAATTTTAAAAATAAAATTTAGTAAATATAATATAAATTACATTAAAAAATATAAGAAAAATGTTTAGTTTTATTTGTAGGGCAATTTTATTGTCGACATGAAAAACTTAAAGTAAATTTTAAGCCCAGAAGTAAACTAGTATTTTAAACTATTTTAGTTAAAGGCCTTATTGGTATCAAAACTAATACTGAAGTAAAAACATAATGTTGATTATCTTTAACAGTGTACACTTTAAAAATAATTCTAGCTGATTTTACAAATATGGCTTCATTGTTTGCTTTTTCTAAAAAACAAAAAAGTTATCTACTCTTCAAGAGATCATTTTTCAAATAATTTATATTTATAAAAAAAATGTTTCCCTTGAATTAAAAAATAACACAATTGAATTCCAACTCTCTAATTTCAGGGACAAGTTTAAGGACTCTTCACTCAACTGTTGGGGTGCAGGTTGAGGCAGAGCAGGGTCCACAGGAGCGGCTGCTGCACCACGCCCCGCCACCCGTTCAGCTGCCAGATGAGCCGCCAGCACTTTCTCTGCTGCCAGGTGAGGAGCACCGCCAGGAGGGCGCCGCACGCCCAAAGGGCCACGCTCAGGTGCATCACTACCTATCCGATCCGATCCCCACCAGCTTTTTATGGCCTAATGCGGTGCTTTGTAGGCAGCTCGTTGATTTCTCCGCGGACGTGGTTCAGTGATTCAGTGGCTCAGTGGCTCAGTGGCTCAATGGCTCAGATGGAGGTGGCTAAGACTAAACTTTAAGCTATGCGAACCGCTCGGTTGGGCAAACAGTTGACAACTGCCGAAATGTGCGAGACACAATTATTGGCAACACCGCTGTCTACCACAGAAATGGCTTTATTAATTGCCCAGTGGACAGTGGGAGGTATTTACGGTTCAATACGATTTTTTGGACCCTTCAAATCACTGTACATATGGTAAAACAATTTAATTACTCTTCCCTTCAATTTTGAAAACCATTTTTATATGCGTTCAAATCCATCGGACTTTCTTTTATATAAATATATCTAGATCTTATATGACATATAACATATGTGCATTCAAAATCCCAGTAATTTATGTGGCACCCCTCGTTATTATTATATTTATATTCTATTTCGACTACTTTACATTATATCTTCCCTAACACGTGGAATTTGAACTGCTATAAACTTTTAACAAATACTATTTCGTATTCTGTTTGAGCCATACCCAATTCTTAAAAATATAAACCTGCATATAGGCATTACTTATTGACTTATTAAAGTCTAGAGATCTCTATGTTTATACGGACAGACAAACGGACAGGGCTAGACTGTTTATTTTTTATAGGGTTGGAAACGTTAAGATGACATACTCCATTACACAAATTTCATTAAAAATACAAATATTCTTAAGATATAAACGTTACAAAAAACATGTTCAATGTTTTAAGCCTTAAAGTTTACGACAGTTTACTGACCTTTTGGATTAAGAGAGAAGAATCCACAAGATCATACAAATTTCCTTACTTGTATGATATTGCATCTTAATTGACGAAACCAAAGTTCAACCGTCCAACTTTTTATCTTCAGACAGGTTCCCAATAGAAATAAAATACCCCTAGCAAATATGAATATACAAATCGGGCCATCTATACATATGTTTACATATATCAACGACTGCACTCAGTGCACTCAAGTGCTTGTGAAGATTAGATATTGCAGGTTGATCCATAGGAAAAGCCGCAAATACTGATCGTTAGAATTCAATAATCCGCATAAACCAGCGACACAATAGAGCCATTGCATATGTATTCCCCTATGTCTGAATGAAATCCGATAATCTTATCTAACCAGGCCTCTGTTAGCGTTAATAGTTCGTTGATCTGTGAGTGGAGCAACTTGTAACCCTATTGCGCCAAAGAGGGTGTTTACTAACAGTAACTTAATATAATAACTAACTATAATATAATATGATACTCTATTAAAAATTTATATTTGCTTAAATGTATCTTACTTTGGTAAACTACGCATTAAATATTTTTCCAATTTGTAGATCTAATAAAAAACCAAGAAAAAGCTTATGATTACTATTATAATGGGTTAAAAAACGGAAACACGTAATAAAGCTCTCAATGATAATTCTTGTACCTTGTAATAAGTTATTAGTTCTTATACAAAAGGTAACTATTAAAATATTTTAAAGATAATTTACATTTCAATGTATTTTACTTAAATATCTACATAAGAACATAAAAAATGTTCATATATTTGTGTAACTTCATAAGAAACCAAGGAAAATTAAGGTTTCATTCTTATATGGTTCAAAAAAACTGGAACACATTTGAAAATTTGTGTTTTAGATGGAACCTCTCTAAAAACAATACAAGTTCTGATACCTTGCTATAAATTAAAAATTGTAAAACATTTAATGGTACAAATTTTTTCTTTAAAAAGGGTTAACGATATACTACCTCCTAAAGATTAGCTGCCAATCAGGTTTAATTCAGCTACTGATTCAGTACGATCGAATCGGTGGAAGGGAACACTTCTATTGACTTATAGGCGACATGGCGCTGTGGCCGCTGCTGCTGATCACCCTGGGAATATGGATTCTGATCCGCAAATGGCCACTCCTGCGACTAGGAACCAGTCTACCAGGTCCCTGGGCCTTTCCTCTCCTGGGAAACGCCCAGATGGTGGGCAAACTGAGGCCGGAATGTGAGTAAAGCAATCCGTCAGGGGGATTCCGTCATCAGTTATCTTTCATCAGTCATCTTTCTGGTTTTCACAGAGCTGCGAGATCGCTTTGGGGCCACCTATCGTCTGTGGTTGGGTCCCCAGCTTTGGGTGTTCCTTCACTCGGCGGAGGAGACGCGGCAGGCCCTGCATGATCCCACGCTCCGCAAGGCGGAGACCTTTTTCCAACTGCAGCCGCTCATCGGGAACGGACTGCTCCTCAGCCATGGAGCCCATTGGACTAGGCAGCGTCGCCTCCTGACTCCCGCCTTTCAGCCGCAACTCCTGCGGAGTTTTGCTCCGGCTATCGCAGGACATGTGGATCGCCTGGTCAAGAGACTGGAGGAAACCAAGGGAGCCCCTCTGGAAGTCACCGATCCTATATTCGCCTGTCTTTTAGACGCCATTGTGGGTGAGTTCGACACCCTATCTTAAAATATTTGTTGATTAACATTATTTATACTTAAAATATACAGTGCCTTATGGCTTTTGGCTTTTTTCTATTTAAAACTAATAAGGAATTTAAGAATAACTTTAATTAAAGCTTAAGGTGGCTAACTTAAGCCCATGGCTATTCCATGATATTTCTAGGTATTATGTTTACCATTGAATAATGTTAGATCGATATTGAAAAATGTAAGCCATGAAACATTTCTAAATATACTATGATATGATTATTCTATGAAATTTTAGCGTATTATTTTTACCATTGCAAAATGTTAGATTGATATTGAAAAATGTAAGCCATGAAAAATTTCTCACCGATTTCAGACACCTCGATGGGAGCCCAGCTGGACACACAATTAGTGGATCACTCGCCCATCATTAATGCATTCCATCTCAGCAGTAAGTTACTATTCAAACGCATGATCAATCCGCTCCTGGCGTCCGATTGGATCTTTCAACGCACGCAACTCTGGCGGGATCTCAACGAGCAGCTCCAGGTGATCCATACCCTGATGGAGTCCGTAATCGAAAAGCGCGCCAAGCAGCTGGAAATGCTGGAGGAAAAAGGGGAAACCCCAGGAAAGGCGCACAATCTCCTGGATACGCTCCTTTTGGCCAGATTCGAGGGTCAACCCCTGAGCAGAAAGGAAATTCGTGATGAGGTCAACACCTTTGTGTTTGCGGTGGGTTTACATAGGGTTTCCTATAAGAACAATTGTGTTTTAGTACCTTTTCAAAATTATTTTAAAACAAAAAAGTTTTTTTAGGGGTACTAACCTACAAAAATGATTATTTCCTTGTATCTATGATTTCAGGGAGTGGACACCACAACGGCGGCCATGTCGTTTGTTCTTTATGCCCTCGCAAAATATCCCGAAACCCAATCCCGTCTGCGAGAGGAACTTCAGGGACTATCGGTAGATGGATCCTCTGACCTGGACACCCTCAACGAGCTGCCCTATCTGGAAGCTGTGATCAAGGAGGTGCTGCGCATGTATACCATTGTGCCCACCACTGGACGACAGACCACGCAATCCACCAAGATCGGAGGACGAACATATTGTGCCGGGGTCACACTGTGGATTAATATGTATGGATTGGCGCACGATAAGCTCTACTATCCGGATCCGTATGCCTTCAAGCCGGAGCGGTGGTTGGAGGATGGCGGTTCCGCCCCACCCGCCTTCAGCTATATTCCCTTCTCGGGGGGTCCACATGTCTGCATCGGAAGACGGTACTCCCTGCTCCTGATGAAGCTGCTCACCGCCCGCCTTGTCCTGGCATTCGATCTGGATTTGAGTTCGGAGCAGGCTCCCCTCAAACTACAGGCCCAAATGGTGCTGAAAGCCCAACAGGGCATACACGTGTCTTTCCTGAAACGATAAAAAATTATTATTATTATAACTTATTCTAATTGTCTATCGGAATAATCGTAAAGAAATCGATTGTTTTTAAAAATAATCTAGAAAAATGTATTATAATAATGAATAAAAAAGTATAGAATGAAGAAATATGAATATTTTAGTAGAGCTGTCATGTACGGTATTACATTTTTTGTTTTTTCCTTTTTGGGTTCGAAATTTCCCTTTATTTTCCAAATTGGGAAATACTGACTATTAGAAATAAGTATTTCATTTCAATATACAATTGTATATATGTACATACATATGTATGTAATATAATCAGGTTAAAGTTTTAGTTTAATAAATAAGTGCAAAATTGTACACAATTTTCTAAAGCTTTTCACAAACAATTTTATTTTATTTCCAGTTTTTCACGTTGCTTTAAAAGAGGATTCGTAATAGATTTAATAATATGTGTTTTTTTTTTGCAAAAGTACATATCAGAACATGAATAATAAATTTAAGTAAAAAACAAATGTCACATTGTTACGTTAAATTATTTTCAATTTAAAGCTAAAAGCCTCTTTAGCAATTTTAAGTTGGTGTGCTTGGCTTTATTGTTTTTGAATAACAAAAAACCGATAACTTTAATGCTTTCCATACTGGAGGTCAAGTTTCGACAAAACTTTCCAGGAATTGAGCCAATTCCATGGAAAAACTAAGCTTTTCGGCATTTCCCGCTTGATTTGTGTGGCGCTTTCGCTGAAATAGCTGAAATCCAGCTACATCTGGCTGTTTCCCGCTGACCAAGACGCTATCGATAGCCGCGTGAGGGTCGTGAGGCGCAGCGTTGCTGGCGCCGATAACATGTGCTGCCGTTATCGTTTCGTTTTTGACAGCTGCACGAGCTGCGCGCTGCATGTGTATGTGTGTGTGCGAAAATATTAATTGATACCTGGCGATGCGATGCAGTGCCGTGTGAAATACGTCGGAGCTGGTTGTTTATAAATTCAAACAGTTTAACTTCTGATTCGACAAAATTTGTGTTTTCGGCATACTTGTTTGCTGGGGCCAGCCAAAAAAAAAAAGCGACGTGCAACGCACACACACCGACAGGGTAAACGCGGACGGGAAAAACGCACACACCCATACAAATGCCATAAATTGAAGTGTATGTGTAGTATTGTATTGTTGGAAAGAAAGCAAGCAAGCGAGCACACGCATACGGCAAAATACGAAAAGAATATATACATAAACGTTTTTTTCGCCAGAGCTTAAGTTCAGCTACGGGTTACGCTGCTGTTTTCCGATTTAAACGCCCTCGCCTTGCCGCCCACCAGCCAATATCCTCCGCCCAGCGCCAACCCCCTCCTTTTCTGGAATCTGTGAGGTGAGAGAGAGAAGAGAGCGAGCGGGCCGAAAATATATTTATTTATATTTATTGACAGCAAGCGCGGATAGCAAGGTAAGCTTCATACATACAAACATATGTATGTGCAAAAAATGAACGCAGAAGTGCATGTGCTTGTGTTTGTGCGTGTTTGTGCGTGCGTGAGGAAGCAGCGGCGACGCATTTAAAGCTGCTACTGCTGCTGCTTCTTCTGTCGCTGGCCGCAACAAATTGCATAAAACAAAAAAGCCAGTCATTGTACAAAACATGAATAAGCCTGCACATTATGTATGCCTACAAGATGCGTGTGTGTGCGCGAGTGTATTTTTACATTTGTTGTTACAAATTTGTTTTCCAGTGAGTGGGAGAGCTTCGATTGAGAGAGAGGGAGAGACACACCGAGAGCAGGAACGCCGCATAGCGGCTGGAACGGTGATCCAGTCATCCAGCAATCCAGCAGGGCCAATCCAGTGATTCCCCATCCTCCCGACCGATACCCGATAACGATACCTCTACCGATCCGATACCGATCCTCCGCGGAGGAGCCGCCGATTTTAGCACCATTCAAGTGCCGACTAAAATGGAAATTGAAACAGACCAGTCTATTGAAGCAATGGACACCCAGGACACCCAAGAGGTCGAGATCCTCACCAGTGACCTCCAGCAGCAGCCACAGCAACAACAGACCCCGCAGCAGCAGCAGCAGAATTCGCCACCTCAGTTGCCCAAATTCAAAAATCTAATCCAGCCACAATTGCACGCAGTGGGTGCAGTTACTCAGCTGCCCAGCGAGAACGGCAATGTGCCGCCACAGCAGCTGCTGGCCGACAGTAGCTCCGCATCCTTTGGCCAGGACGCCGAGGCCATGGGCATCGATGATGACTCCAAGGAGGATCAGTTCCGCTCGGAGACCACATTCTCCTTCACTGTGGAGAATGTGGGTCAACTAAAGTCGCAGCGACTGTCGCCGCCAGTCTATGTACGCATGTTGCCATGGAAGATCATGGTCATACCCAATGATCGGGCGCTGGGCTTCTTCCTGCAGTGCAACGGGGAGAATGACTCGCCCACCTGGTCTTGCAACGCCATCGCCGAGCTGCGTTTGAAATGCCACAAGCCGGATGCACAGCCCTTCACCCGGGCCCGCATCAAGCATTTGTTCTACTCCAAGGAGAACGACTACGGCTACTCAAACTTCATCACCTGGCAGGAGCTGCAGGATGCCGACAAGAGCTATGTGCACAACAACAGCATCACTCTGGAGGTTCACGTCATTGCGGATGCCCCGCACGGTGTGTTGTGGGACTCGAAGAAGCACACTGGCTATGTGGGCCTGAAGAATCAGGGCGCCACCTGTTACATGAACTCGCTGCTGCAGACATTGTATTTCACCAACTCCCTGAGATTGTCCGTGTATCGCATTCCCACGGAGGCGGATGATAGCACCAAGTCTGTGGGACTATCGCTCCAGCGGGTGTTCCACGAACTGCAGTTCGGTGACCGTCCCGTGGGCACCAAGAAGCTAACCAAGTCATTTGGCTGGGAGACACTCGACTCGTTTATGCAGCATGATGTCCAAGAATTTCTGCGTGTACTGCTCGACAAGCTGGAGTCCAAGATGAAGGGCACCACCCTGGAGGGCACTATTCCGGGACTATTCGAGGGCAAGATGTCTTCATACATCAAGTGCAAGAACGTCGACTACAACAGCACTCGCTACGAGACGTTCTACGACATCCAGCTGAACATCAAGGACAAGAAGAACATCTACGAGTCCTTCCAGGATTATGTGGCCTCCGAGACCTTGGAGGGCGATAACAAATACGATGCTGGTGTGCATGGCCTTCAGGTGAGTCGAAATTTGATTTAGCTGTGGGAGATGGCTAGGATTTAACTTCAATAGCTTTTGTCGTCGCGAATTCAAATAAAAGAACTCCTTTATTTACAAAATTCTTGATTTATAATGCAAATATTACCATATGTTTTTAGGAGGCCAGTAAGGGCGTCATTTTTACTGCATTCCCGCCCGTTTTGCATCTGCACCTGATGCGCTTCCAGTACGATCCCATCACAGACAGCTCGATCAAGTACAACGACCGCTTCGAGTTCTACGAGCAGATCAACCTGGACCGCTACTTGGCCGAGAGCGAGAAGACCTCGGCGGACTACGTCCTGCACGCCGTGCTGGTCCACTCTGGCGACAACCACGGCGGTCACTATGTGGTCTTCATCAATCCCAAGGCTGATGGACGCTGGTTTAAGTTCGACGACGACGTGGTCTCCAGTTGCCGCAAGCAGGAGGCAATTGAACAGAACTATGGCGGCATGGACGACGAGATCTCGTTCCATGCCAAGTGCAGCAATGCCTACATGTTGGTGTACATTCGGCAGTCTGAGTTGGAGCGTGTCCTGGGCGACATACCTGAGAACGAGATCTCGAGCGACCTAGTGGAGCGGCTTGATTTGGAGAAGCGCATCGAGATGGCGCGTCGCAAGGAGCGCAGCGAGGCCAACCTCTATGTGTCCGTGCACGTCATCCTTGAGGAGTACTTCGAGGACCAGCATAAGCGACGACTCTTCGATCTGGAGAAGGCCCATCCGCGCATTTTTAGGATCAAGCAGAATCAGACCGTCGACGAGCTGGTCGACATGTTTGTCAAGGGTTTCGGCGTGTCCCGCGATCGCATGCGCATCTGGAACATGTGCACCGCCCAGACGCAGAAGTTCTTGCACTTTGACTTCGAAGCAGAGGCGTCGCGCACCATCGAGCAGATCCCCACATCGCAGAAGCCGTGGGTCATCTGGCTGGAGCTAGCCTGTCCGAACGTTCCTGGTCCCCTGCCGCCCTTCAATCCCAAGTCGGAGGTCCTGCTGTTCCTCAAGTACTATGATGCGCGAAACAAACGCCTCAACTACATTGGATGCACCCAGCAGCCATATACCCGCCGGCTGATCGATCTCGTGCCGGAGGTCAACCGCAAACTGGGCTTCGAACCGGAAACCGAGTTGACCATCTACGACGAGTACGCCGACAAGAAGCTCCTCAATCTGAACGAGCCCATCGAGAGCGTGCTCTTCATACCGCAGGACCATCTGCAGGGTCACATCCTTATTTTCGAGCGCGAGTGCGTGGACGCCAAGCTGGACCTGCCCACTGTGGAGGATTACTTCCTGGATCTCGTCTATCGCATCGAGATCATCTTCAGCGACAAGTGTAACCCCAATGAGCCGGACTTTACGCTGGAGCTCTCCAATCGCTACAACTACGAGCAGCTCACCAATGCAGTGGCCGAGCGCCTGAACACCGATCCCCAGAAGCTGCAGTTCTTTATGTGCATCAACAACTACAAGGAGACGGCGGGAAATGCAGTGCCCTACACGTTCAAGGTGGGTGCAAAGAATGTACGCATAAGTTTAATTTCTAATTATTTTATTAATTAAATTAAAATTATAACCCAGAGCACAGGTCGACAAAATCTAGACATTTTTTGGCCCCAAGACTAAACGCTACGATTTTACCTACAGATTACTACCCTACTACGTCACAGTTTCAAGAAAATCGTGGTCAAAGTACCAAATGTTTGATTTTTAGGCACTTTTTATGGCTTTATAACAGCTTAACCATTTGGGTTCGTAATCTACAGGTGAAAACCTTTAAGATTTGATAGCGTTTGTCGTTGGGCTTTTATTTTGTCGACCTGTGTGATGCGAATGTATAAATCACAGCTATTTAATTCAAATAAATGTTTGTATTAGCCTTAATTATAATTAATTTTCGTATTAATTGATAACATGTAGAAATGTAGTTTAATATAATATAAGCAATTATTTTGTAAGGACCGAAAATCCATTTAAACCTATTACCTATTTAAATTTACACACATTAGTTAATTAGTTTTAAAGCGCCTTGCTTTCTTTCCATTCTAAACCAGCTTCCATACACAATCTAACCGGTTTTGCAAATCGGAAACATGTTTAATGGTTGTTTCAATTACTCGTATCCATCTTCCGTTGCAGGGCACCATCAAGGACCTGGTATCGTACACCAAGCAGAGCACGCCCAAGCGCATTTTCTACCAGCGCCTCTCGCTGAGCATCCATGAGCTGGACAACAAGAAGCAGTTTAAGTGCGTCTGGGTGAGCAGCGACCTCAAGGACGAGAAGGAGCTGGTGCTGTATCCAAACAAGAACGACACGGTGAAGGGTCTACTAGAGGAGGCGGCCAAGAAGATCACGTTCGCGGAGAATAGCCGGCGTAAGCTGCGCCTAATGAAGGTCAGCAACCACAAGATCGTGGCGGTCTGCAAGGACGACATACCGCTGGACACGTTGTTAAAGACCAGCGAGTCGATCACGACCACCCAGGGCGCCCAAAAGACTTATCGCATCGAGGAGGTGCCGGCGGAGGAGATGCAGCTGGCGGAGAACGAGTACCTCATCCCAGTGGCCCACTTCAGCAAGGAGCTGTACAACTCGTTCGGCGTACCCTTCCTCACCAAGGCGCGCCAGGGCGAGCCGTATGGCGCTCTGAAGCAACGTATCCAGAGGCGTCTGAATGTGCCGGACAAGGAGTGGGAGAACTACAAGTTCTCCGTGATCAGCATGGGCCACAATGCGGATGTGAACGACAATACGCCCGTTGATTTGGAGGTGTATCGCTCGTGGACCACCGGTCAGTTGCCCTTCTTCGGCTTGGATCACATCAACAAATCGCGCAAGCGCAGCTCGCTCAACTTTTCCGAGAAGGCCATTAAGATATACAACTAGAGGGTGTGTTGGTTGGAGCGGGTGGACATGCCTGTGAACTGGATGAAGGAGCAAGATTTTTTTTTTGGGGAGGGGGTCAGTGGATTAAGTATTGCGAAATGGACGACGGCTAGGAATAGATGGAGAGTGGCGGCCTCAGTCCTCCAAATTTGAAGCACGTGAAGCAGCAGGCAGAAGTCCTAGGAACCGTTCACACACACACACGCGCAGCACTTACCCCATTTAATTTAAATATATAAACTGTTTTTGTAATCTAACCGCTAAGTCAAGTATAGTTATTTATTAACCCTCGCCGCCAACGGCGATGTTAAAGAACTGGCCACGCACACCAGCTCCTCCTTCCTGATCGCTTTGGATCATCGATCCCATCCGACACTGTCCAGTTTCGTTTCCAGTTGCAATCCTGACCAGAGTCCGAGTATCAACTTTCGCATCGAGTTGCAGTCCCCCACAATTCTACTGACTTGCTGCTTGAATTAAAGTAACTTCAATTTAGGCTTAGGCTTTTACGTGTGTGTGTACTTTCTATGCTATAATATTCTTAATCGATAATTGTTTAATCGCAGGCAGAAGTGAATTCGAAACGGAACGAATCGGTTGCTTTTGTCTAAATGTAAATAAGCGTTCGTTGCAAGTTGCCCATTAAAAAATAAAAAAAGAACACATATGTAAGAAAAAAGAAAACAAAGGAAGAACCTAAACCTAAACCTAAATACAACCAACAAAAGATACATATATATAAATATACGAAGAGAGCTGTAAACAAATAAACGCAACTAAGTAACAAGTATAACTTTAAACGAAACAAAAAGATTAACACAAAAAGTCACCGAGTTGCGCTAAACGAGACAAGGAAGGCAAAGTTATAAAGATATATTCTATTCGAGCAGCAGATCGAAAGAGACAGAGAGACAGCGAGGAGATGGAAAATATAAGATTTGTTTCAAACAATTATTTGTGATTTTTAAACATGAAATGATAAAAGTGTATGCAAAGGACTAGACAACATAATATTAATTAATAAATTACTATAATACATACAGTTTAGTGCTTTTTCTTTGTTAACTATAGCGAAAAACCGATATCCGTTTCAAGAAACCAATCAAATGAGAAGAGCCCACAACAAAAATATTTTAATAATATATTACTATGCTATTATTATTTATGCAGCAAATAATTCAAATTATTTATGTGTACAAAAAACCAACAAAAAACGAATAAAATACCAAGAATTCAACTGAAATGTGTGCAGCAAGGAGCGAGGACTCCTGCGTTTCTTTTTGGGTTAGGAAAAATACATATTTGGTTTTTGAATTATTAAAAAATTAAGTTGAATACAAGATGGGAAGAATTTTGGTATGGATATCATGTGGGGCCATACTTTTAGCAAAGCTTCAGATTTTCAGTGTTTTCTGTTTTTTATATTTGCCTTTTTTGAATGAATTTTAAGATATCTTTATATACAACGTATGGTTGAAGTTTCCTGTCTGGGAAAATGAAGTTAAACTATTCTTTCATTGGCTATATAGAGATTCTTTCTTACTAATCTCTATGCTCTAAACTGTTTTCTTTAATTTTAATGTTTTATATCAGAGAATTTTTACAACAAAAGGTTTATTTAACACGACAAAATTTATATTACTATTTAGAGGCAAGTTGAAAACTCTACTGATCATTAAATATATATATTATTTGATAGAACTCCTGAAATTATAGAAAACTTTAGGGTTACTTTATTAACTATAGAGCCTTACCCTTCACACTTACCTCTGTTTTAAATCAATTTAAGGATTTCTCACTTTGGGATCCTTTAAGAATAACCGCTATATCTAAAGCTGATATAACATCTTTTACCCATGTCTATCTAAATCTAAATAAAAGTACCCCTCTACATAAATAACGTAGAAAGTCTCTCGTCTTTAAAATACATGTTTTTAATGAAATCGCTTGGAAAATTGTAGTCTATGGTAGCTTAGAAACTAGGACTCTAGAACTTGCGTCGCTTGAGCAGCTCGGGCCGCCAGTTGACCGGGTGCGACTCCTCGCTGGCCTCGTCGTCCTCCTTGTACACCTTGATGGTCTTGTCCGCCTCGGCGGTGATCAGCCTGGTGCCCGATTGGTCGAAGCACATGGCGAATATGCCCGCCTCGCTGTCCATGGAGCCCGGCTGGACGGGTGCCTGGAAGCGCTGGAAATTGTAGCCGGTGCGCCAGTCCCAGAAGAACATGGTGCCGTTGTCGCCGCCAGAGACGAGCACGCCATCATTGTTGGCCGCCATGCAGTTGACAATGGCCGTGTGGCCGGATATGTTCTGCACAAAGTTGCCCTCCGGACAGCGCCACTGCTTGATGTTGTCCGGCGAGGCGGAGGCGAACATGTACAGCGATGGATGCAGGACTATGCTGCGCACTGACTTCTTGTGGTTGGTCAGGGTGCAGACGCTCTTGCCGGCGGCCAGATCCCACAGTCGCACCGTAGAGTCGTGGGAGCCGGTGATGATCTGCGGATTCGTGGCCTGGGCCACCACACTGGCCACCGTGTTCGTGTGCCCCGTCAGCGTGTGCACATTTGCTTTCGTTCGCATGTCCCAGATGCGGGCCGTCGAGTCGCGGCCCGAGGTGGCCAGCACATCGATGGTCGGATGCAGGGCCAGCGAGTAGACGGCGGACAAGTGGCCATGGTAGTGCCGGATGACCTTGTTGTATTCCAGATCCCAGCACTTCACCTGCCGGTCCTCGCCGCAGCTGAACAGATAGGGATGCTTTGAGCTGACGGCCACCCCGCGAACAGTGCTCACATGACCGGTGAGCGATAGCTTCAGCTTGCCGCTGGCCAAATCCCAGATCTTGATCACCCGATCGCCGGCCCCAGTGGCGAACCACTCGTTGCCCGGCTCCACGGCAATGCAGCGCACCCAGCCCAAATGGCCGGAGATGACGCGCGACAGCTTCCAGGGGGCATGCCACTTGGGCTTGGGTATGGTGGGCGCCTTTTTGGGTATCAGCTGCAGATTGCTGGCGGTGCCATTGGCGCCCTTGTCGCCATTATTGTTGGCCAGCGAGGCGCGCACCAGGGATGTGTGATTGCCGGTGACCAGGGGCACAGTGGTCTCCGCTGTCCTGCCGCCCGGATTGTATTTAACCAGGCTGCCCGCAGCGGCATCGGCAGTACCGTCTGTGATGGCCAGTGGCTTGTCGCCCGGCGTTGGGGCTCCCGATCCCTTCCTGGCCTCGCTGATCTTCACGGCCTTGTCCAGCACCAGGCCATAGCTGTCCCTCGCCTTAATGGAACGGCGCAGCTTCTCCCTGTCCCCGGAAATCAAATCACAAGGATTAGCAACTGGAACTGGCACTTTCATCACAACACAACCCCTGATACTCACAGTCGGTCGTCGATCTCCGGCAGATTTCCCTGGTTCGAGACAAACAGATCGTGGGTGCGCTTCAGGGAGCGGAATATCAGTGTGTGCACGCTGTGCTTTTGCACATCTTCCATGGCAATCGGCTATTATTTATTGTTTATTCTCGAAAATAGATTAAAAAATGCGGCTTTTGCATCTGGCCACAAAACAGCCATTCACAATGGTCGGACTATCGGTTATCGAAATTCTCCAAAGCGTTCAGTGATGCCATCTAGCTTTTTCAAGCCAAGTGCAGTCGTTGCCATCTAGCTGTTTTCAAGCTAAGTTTGTGTTTTCCTATGAATCGATTTATTTCAAAAAATCTTAAACCAAAATATAATTTAAATTTTCAATGCGGTTAACCTTAACCTGAAGAAAGCAAATCTAGCTTAATGTGATATTTAACTTGTTTAAATTTAAAATAAACTTGTTTTGAAAGCTTCAATTAATTGCCAGAACTGTATTTTTTAATGGTTTCAGGATATCTTCTTTGTCAATAGTCTGGAAATGTTTTCAATATTTGATTCGCAACAGTTTGATGGTATGAGAATTAAAGAAAATTTTAAAATTAAATTTTCAAATCAAAAATATATAGCATACCAAAGTATGTACGTTTCAAAAATTGCTTTGGACAACCCTTATATCTTAAAATACCCACCTTTAACCCACTAAAAAATTAAAAACAAATGGGATGTCCTTTTTGAAGCACATTTCTGTTTTTTTGTTTTTGTGTTGTTTTGTTTGTGTATTTTTTTCTCATTATCATTAGTTTGCGGGAACCGGCGATCCAGATGCAAGAGATGAGGACGTGGGAGACACCGATGGTGACGAGGTGCTGGCCGCAGCTCCACTTTCTGGAACCGGTGATGGCCTTGTGTTGAAGAACTGATTGATCTGGACAATCGAATGGATGGGGAATAAATTAACTTATTATAAGAACTCTTCGCTAACTTCCTACACAACTGTCATAAAACATAGTACCTTGTATAATCTCTACAATGTGTTTATTTCTATTCTGTCTATTTTAGATACTTTTGAAGAAAGAAAATCTTTTTTAAAAACTTGACAAAATCTATTTCTTTTTAAAACTTTTGACAAAATTTTAATAAATATCGTGATGGCTTACAAGCCAGCAAAATTGCTTACTAGGAACTTAGGTTTCAATCCGAATAATTAACAAAAAAGTTTTCAGTTTTAAAATCAGCGTTGCTTATCGCCGTTCCCAATTCCATTCCATTATAATCGTAACCTAAACCGCAATAATTAACCCTAAATGGAACTGCATAATTTACCACAGCAAGTCCAGAATGTTCTCAACTTTTAGAATTAACAAAATATGGCCTGTTACATATAGTGTTTGAAAAACACATCGAAAAGGCAAAACTTAATTTGTAAAGATTAAGATTTTCAGCTGATTTCAAGCATATTCTATGTGTGATCTAACCTTAATATTTTTTTTTTAAATCCTTAAAAAAGTTCAACTATGTAGAAAGAGCTTAAAAACCGGAGATTCCATTTCGTAAGCTATAAAGTAATCTTGGCTTTCTCCCACTTGATTTTTGAGCTATGACAGTTTGTGTGAAAGGCATGCGATTGGACAATGGCTTACGATGCGCTTGATGTAGTTGCACGAAGTTTCGTTGTTTGAGCTGGACACCACGTTGTCGGCTCGGTACGGCGGCGAGATGGTGACTTCGTTGAGGATTTGTATGTTAAGTCCTTGCCATGAGACTTCATTGTACTATTAAACATATGGGAAATATATAGGATAATCACTGGCAGTGTTTGAGAGGTCATTACCCCGTATTGTTTGGCTATCGCTCTATAAAGCTCCTGTGCCTCTGGACTGACATCCGCGTTCTTGGACTTCAAGTAGTCTTGCCTTCGCTCTACTGTTTTACGCAGACGCATTTTCACCTGCCAGAGTGTTAAAAGAGTTAGACTTGTGCAAGGAAAAAGTATGAATGTGGTTACCTGTTCCAGGTTGAGCTTTTGCGGGTCGTCAAAGTTGCCATTGCACTCCTTGACCACCTGCACGTTGCTGCACAGCGAGAGGTTCATTGCGTAGATATCACTCAGCTCCTCAGTGGACTTGGAGCGGCATTCTATGTGGTTGAAAGGGGAAAAGAGGAAGAAAGGGGCAGCGGAGAAGGCAGATATTCGATGTACGGAGAACCAAGTAGTTGGGCAAGATAATATGAGTCAAGCAATCTTAAATAGTACTAATTAAAACCAATTATAGTCAGTCATTTAAAGATTATAAAACCTAAACTTGTCAATTTCATTTCATTTTCATTCAGAAGAAGCCATGTGTTATGGATAAAAGTTGACTATCCGCGGAGGCTTTTTAATAAAGGCAAACATAAGGATTGTCCGTGACTTAAGTTCAGAATACTTCAATTATGGTAATAGGTAAAAAAGTTTAATGATGATGCTTAAATGAAACAATCAAAGAAAAACTTGTATGGGACTTTAAGTTAAGACAATCTAATAATGATGCAATAGGTAATACAAATGGTTAATCATTTGTAAAAACTTATAAGATTTAGTTAATTTTACAAAAACAAAAATAAAATCGATTTTATAGGTAGAATCTTTGGTTCTAACAAAGTTTAGGAAATGTAAACGTTAGGCAAAACAACTTGTAAGCATATTGAAAGAAAATTGAATAGCAACCACTTTTGGAACCACCATAATTTTTGTTAAATACTGTGGTCAAGTGAAATTGAATGATAAATAGAGAGTGTTCAATGGTTAATGCGCATTTGACTTCCAATTAGGATAACTCAAACACCATTTACCACGGACTGGTGACATTGAATATAATCCCTAAACGTTATATAAAGCCGGGGAAAGTGTCGACTTTCACCTGGCGGTCGGGTGAGCGTGTTTTCTTTGAAAAAGGATACTCAGGATAAGCATCTTTGTGTTGTGATCGAAGGCCAGCACCTCGCCCTCCACCTCCTCGTTGAAACAGGTCGTGCAGACGACTGTGGATCCAATGCTGAAGCAGTCGTTCACTGCATTCACTGCGCTCGCAGCGGCAGCGGCCATTTTTAATTGCTGGATAAGATTGGCCAACTGGAAAGGTGCACCCACAAGCTGTGTGGATATGGCTGTGGCTGTGTCTCTGTAACCCGCTTCGGATTTGGATGCTGGTGGTTGTCCCGCCTGTTTTGCACACAACGTTGCAAAAAGTGGTAGCAGTGGAAGGAGCAGCTGCCTGGCCAAGGATTCCCCGATTTCTGGAAAGGATTTCACTGGCTCTCTCGCTCGCACTCTCTCTGTCTCTCTCGCGCCGTCTGCCCGTGTCGCTCTCTCGCTTTCACTTGAACCGCTGCAATGCAAATGTCGCGCTTCCTTGCGATCTGGTCGAGATCCTGGTCCTGCTGCTCGTATTGATCCACTTGACTTGGCCAAAAACTCGCTGGTTACTCGGTTAGCCGGCCTTCGACGGTGTGCGTTGGCGCCACTTGCGGTTCGGTAATTGAAAAGTTGAGAAAATATGCGAAAAATTTATTGGTCAACACACGAAACAACAGCCAAAAGGGGGCAGCAGAAAAACGCAGTGTTGCACATGCCGCGCAGCGATAGGCATCGATATTCATCGATTCGCGGGGGGTGGCAACTCCCAAGCGTAAACTACTTACCGGCTCTCCAAAATGTTGTGATTTAACGAACTTATTTTGAATATATAGTTTTTGGATGAATGTAATATGCTCTAAACGTTAAAATTTATTTATCCCGGCCTAGCAATGTTTCATCTTGTCATTCGTAATAAAAGACTACTTTGATTTTTCGTTATGATGTGCAAAATTAAGCTCTTTTTCAATAGGTCAGAGCTAGCAAACATTTAAAAGCAAACAAATTTGGTTAATATTGTCCACAAAGTGCCTTAAACCAGTGCTAATTAACCAATAATAAATTTAAAGAACTTTAAAAATGAAATATAAATATAAAGCGAGGCCGAATCGCTTGAGAATTTTTATGTTAATTGTTGAACGCAAAGGCGCAACTTAAAAAACTTAAAAAAAAAGCTAAAACGATAAATTACAAATACAAATAATACCGTTACAAGTACTATCGGTATTGCTTGGCAACCAAAGCGGCGGGCACACTGGCTTCTTCTTTGTTTTCGATTGTTAGCAATGCGATAAACAGCTGGCCATGCCATTTAAATTATCGATAGCGATAGCTTAGTTCCAAAACCCAAGCCAAACTAACCGAAAATCAAAACAATGGGCGAACCCAAGATCCAATCGCCCGTGGAGCGCGCCCCCAACGCCGAGACCGTCCTGCCCCTCAGCCGGGTGCGGACCATCATGAAGAGCTCCATGGACACGGGGCTAATCACCAACGAAGTGCTCTTCCTGATGACCAAGTGCACGGAACTCTTCGTGCGGCATTTGGCGGGAGAAGCTTATGTGGATGCATTTCCGCAGAAAAACAGCGAAACCCTAAAGTACGAGCACCTCTCGCAGCTGGTCAACAAGAGCAAGAACCTCGAGTTCCTGCTGCAGATCGTGCCGGAGAAGATCAGGGTGCACGAGTTCCAGGAGATGCTGCGATTGAACCGCTCCGCTGGCAGCGACGACGACGATTCCGAATCCGGTTCAGAGTCGGATGAGTGAATGGACGATCCATTGCCACCAACTGATTTTAACGCCCCGCTATCTCTTGGTTTAGGCCAGCCCACTAGATAAGTAAATGATTGTGTATAACCTCTGATTAACTAAGAAGCATATTGTGTCCTCCAAGTGACCACCAGATCGCGAGATGATTACGGAGCGAGTGTGTGCTTCTGATAAGCCCATAAATTGTACATGCTTAGATAATTTTTTAATAATTTTCACCACCTTTTAACTTCAATTGTCAATTTTAACCTATATTCTTGCGAATAACCATCTTATCAATTATAATATAGCTCTAGGTTTACTTGTTAAAACACATTAGTTACCAGATTAAAATTATACATTATAAGGCTCCTTTACTTGTCTGCAGAAATAGATATTAAACTTCAAATCGTATGAAATATGTAGTTTAAAACCATCTTTTAGTTAAACATGCGGATGAGAAAACAGTCCTTAACCTAGAAAAAGCCTTAAGTTCGTTGCTGTAAAGAAGCGTCAGCAGAACAATTCACTTACCTCAACACTAATTTATTTATTTTTACTCAAAACTCATTTAACCTTTGCAAATAGTTTGGATTTTAACCCTCAACGAGCTTAAGGCCTTAGGAATATATTTTTAACCTTAAGTTAGCTTTATATAAAATAAAAAAAAACAAGGAAGAACGCTATAGTCGAGTACCTCGACTATCAGATACCCGTTACTCAGCTAAATAGAGAAATGCAAGTAGCAAAGCGAGATTAAAATGCGGACTAATCGATAGGTATTGATGAGAACATTACATTTCAGTTAAAATTTTTATTCTAGCATCAAAACTGTAGGAGTTACAGTTTTGGGCGGTTTGTGGGCGTTAGAGTGGGCGTGGCACTCTACTGAAACAAACTTGCGCTGCGTAAGAAGCTCAGGAATCTGCACGCCAAATCCCAATAGCCTAGCTCCCATAGTTTCCGAGATCTCAGCGTTCATCCGGACAGACAGACGGACAGAAGGACAGACGGACATGGCTAGATCGACTCGGCTAGTGATCCTGATACTTAATGGGGTCGGAAACGCTTCCTTCTGCCTGTTACATACTTTCCGACGAATCTAGTATACCCTTTTGCTCTACGAGTAACGGGTATAAAAATTAAATGTGGATTTAAAAGAATCAAGTGTAACCAATTTAAATTATTCCGAATATTAACCCCTTGTAAACTAGTATATATGATCCAAAAATAACCTTGTGTCTTAAGTGAGAAATAGAAAATTCTCATTTAAATCTCTAATTGATTAAAGTTTGAGATAGTTATGATTCTAAGCTTATATTTCCCCAAGTTTTGTAAACAAGTTAACTCCTTCCTTCCAAATAAAAACAAGGAAGAACGCTATAGTCGAGTACCTCGACTATAAGATACCCCTTACTCAAAGGGAAATGGAGATATGCAAGCAGCAAAGCGAAATTAAAATGCGCCACCTACCGGCGGTAGACAGATTTAAGCGTTATGGGCGTTAGAGTGGGCGTGGCAAATTTATTTTTGGATCAATCGATAGGTATTGACGACACCAATACATTTCAGTTAAAATTTTTCATCTAGCATCCAAATTGTGGGCGTCACAGGTTTTCGCGGTTTGTGGGCGTTAAAGTGGGCGTGGCAAACTTTTTTTTAGGTCAATCGATAGGTATTGATGAGAACAATACATTTCAGTTAAAATTTTCTATCTAGCATCCAAATTGTGGGCGTCACAGGTTTTCGCGGTTTGTGGGCGTTAAAGTGGGCGTGGCAAACTTTTTTTTAGGTCAATCGATAGGTATTGATGAGAACAATACATTTCAGTTAAAATTTTCTATCTAGCATCAAAACTGTAGGAGTTTCAGTTTTGGGCGGTTTGTGGGCGTTAGAGTGGGCGTGGCAGTCTACTGAAACAAACTTGCGCTGCGTAAGAAGCTCAGGAATCTGTACGCCAAATCTCAATAGCCTAACTCTCATAGTTTCCGAGATCTCAGCGTTCATCCGGACAGACAGACGGACAGACGGACAGACGGACAGACGGTCAGACGGACAGACGGACAGACGGACAGACGGACAGACGGACATGGCTAGATCGACTCGGCTAGTGATCCTGATCAAGAATATATATACTTTATGGGGTCGGAAACGCTTCCTTCTGCCTGTTACATACTTTCCGACGAATCTAGTATACCCTTTTACTCTACGAGTAACGGGTATAATAACAAAAGATGAGAGTTACAACTTTAAAGAGTATAACATATAATTGCACTTGGATTCGATTGGTACATTATATTGCGTGCTGAGGATAGAGATTGCAGCTCCTAGACCTTCAGGTTGACGCCGGGGTAACCGGTGGCATTCAGGCCAGTCACCTTGTAGGTGGTGCCAGCAGGAGCGGGCTGATCGAACTTGGCGGCGGTGGTCACGAACAGGATGTCCAAGTTGGGACCACCGAAGGCGGCGGAGGTGATCTGCTTGGTGGGGAACTTGATCTCCAGAAGGACCTTGCCAGTGCTGCAACGGATCAATGTAAAAATATTAGAGTTGGATCATGAGAAATATGTTTTAAGGAGTTAAGATAATAGAGCTCAGAAATATTAAACAAAAGATGAAAGAACCCATTTAAATAGGGGTCAAAATCTATCACAATACAATAGCATCAACGATTTAGTTCTTACTTGGGGTTAATCTTGAAGATGGTGGCTCCGTTGAAGGTGGCCACATACAGGTTGCCCTCGGTATCGATGGTCAGACCATCGGGCAGCAGATGATCCTTGGGGCTGTTCTTGCGCAGGTTGAAGATCACCTTGGGATTGGTGGCCACGCCGGTGTTAAAGTCGTAGTCGTAGGACTTCACCTCGTAGTCGGTGGTGTCGATGTAGTAGAACTTCTTGGCCTTCTCGTCCCAGGCGAGTCCGTTGGAGATGCCCACATCGCCCTTGATCACCGAAACCTGGCCGCCGGCCTCCCAGCGGTACAGCTCTCCGTGGCGGAACTCGAACTCGTCACCAATGTAGCGCATGGTGCCGCCAAAGAAGCGACCACGAGGATCCACCTTGGCGTCGTTCAGACGGTTCTTGTCCATCAGCGGCTGCACCTCGAACAGGGTGCTCACCACCTTGGCGGTGGGGGACACTCCGTCCCAGTTGACGATCACCACGCGGCGGCCACAGCCCACGGCGAACTCATTGGGACGTCCCTCCACCGGCAGCACGAATCCGGCCAGGGTCTCACCCTCGATCTTCGTCTTGTAGACCTTGTTCTGGGCAAAGTCGTAGCGCAGCAGGCTGCCGGCCTCCAGGTCCACGTAGTACAGGCTCTGCCTGGCCACATCCCAGTGGGGACCCTCGCCCAGGCCGGCGTAGGAATCGGGCAGCGGTTCAACCTTGTAGGACATCTTTATGGAATGGGAAAGAGGAATTTCGATTACCATACCTATTACAATGCATCAAATTCATTATAGTTATTTATATAACAAGTGTATAGTAAAAACGAAACCTTTACAAAATATTATCCAGTATCAGCTATAGCTAATTGAGGTCTCTAAGAATTATTATTATCACCTACATTAGAAATGGACGTGTGAATGATACCCAAAAGTCAGTGATAATTTTGTGTGATAATGAGGTAATAAAGGTTTAAAAACCTATTTATATATTAAAAATCTAAGTTTTGATTAAAAAAATTAGTCTGAGCAGTAGACTGTAACCCTTTAGCGAAAATTGCTTAATTTGGCATTTTAATTTTTGAGTAGAGAGTAATTATTATAAAAAAACAAAATGACACATTTATGACAAGTAAATGACCATTGGGATTATTTTTCACAGAGATAATATTGAATTGTATTATCAAATTGCTCCGAACAGTTTTAAGAGTTCGATTATTATCAAAACTACTCAGAACAGTTTTTCTAGTTCGATTTGAAAACAAAAACACTATATCCTTTAAAAAAGGATGCTTTTAACCATTAACTTTATGTGTCCTAAATATTGAGGTGTTCTAAAAGTCACTGATAATGGGAACTACTGAGTTATAGATCCTCTACCGTTAGTCCAAAGATGCACGCTATAAGCACTGGAATCAGTAAGGACTGTAGAATCATCGCGCGATCTGTCTTTCTGGGGTTCCGACTCAAAACTGAAGCTAAAGCTGTCGGCGGGAGAGGCTTTTATTACCTCCAAACCAGGGGCTTGACATTACATTAACTGAGAACCAGCATCATCGCAAGCGGAACACAAACGAAACGAGAGATTATTTATTGATTTTCATTTCCATGTTCTGAGATCAATTTTTCCACTGACCGAAGGTGCACAGTGGTGTTTTTTTGACAAGAGTTCGTTTCCTTGTTTGGAATTTTTTATTTTTAGTTGATTTTTTTATACGATTTTTTATTATTATAACTGTTTTACTAGAATACTTATGTTTAAATTGTGACATTATTATATCAAGAGTGTGAAAAGCAATATTTTGTGATGGAAATTTTTTAGTACGTAAAAACTTTATTTTAGAAAAAAAAAATGTAATTAAATTGTTGAAATTTTTTCAACCAATTTGTAAAGTAACTAAGATTAAATTCATTGCCTAAAACGTCTTCTTTTAAAAACCACTTTAAAAAAAGGAAGCACTTTAAATTTTTTTGGAAGCTAGATTGGTAAAATGTACCACTGTGCAATGCAGCTGTGCTCTGTGACGTCATGCCCTTCACTTACTCAGCAGAAGCAACAGAAAAAAACAAAAGGAACGATTAACTTTTAACTTTGATTACGCTTGCCATTTAGCATCGTTTGTTGTGGGCTTTTAATTGACTTTTGTTGTCGCTGCGACGGCTGCTGGTGTTATTGAATTGGTCAAGTTTAAACCTCCAAGAGATGTTTATGTTTTGTGGCGGGGACTCCTGTTATCAGCCACATGTAAATGGCACAGTGGGTGTGGTCAGGGTAAAATCTAAAGTTTGCGATCTTCTCTTAAAGTCCAATATGTACAATTTTAACAGGAATAATAATTTTCAATTATTTAGCCTTTGACAGACAAATTCTTTAAGTCTTATTAAAAATATTTATGCTCGTTTTCCCGTTCGCATGTTAAACTAAAAGTAGGCTTTGAACTCTAAATTTCCAGGTTTTTAGGTTCAAAACCTATTTTTTGCATATCATGCGTACTCGAAAACAAACTTTCTTTAAAATGTACTTAGTTTGAAGTTTTGTTTAATTGAACAATTTTTTTTTTTAAATCAAATCTTTTTTTATTTTTTATTTGTAAGTACTTTAATATTTGAAAATAATTTTTGATGAAACCTAACTCAAAATTAGCAATTTAATAAAAAAAAATTATTTTTTGAAAAATTAAATTGAAGGCTTTCGAAGGATGTCTCAATATTTGTATTAATATTAAAACACTTTTCTCACTTTTTACAACCATTATTATAATGTTCAGCATTATTTCGATTTCAAAAGGGTTTTAATTTTTAAAAGGATTTTTTTTATTTCCTTTATGAATTTTGGTTCCAATTTCTTTTAATTAAATCATCGACCATGGGTAAACTTTGTTCAGAAATCACTTTGTCACTTGAAAAAAATAGGGACAGGCTTCCTGGAGGACCTACCTTCGAAGAAGTTTTTGCTGTAGATGGCAACTGAGAATGAGAATCCTTGGACACGGCTCGTCGAGTAACGCGTTCAAACTGAATTCTACCCGATCCGCCCAAATCTTATATACCCCAGCCGGCACGGGCGTGACAGGCAATCTCGCCAAGACCTAGTACCCCGGCGACTGATAAGAGCGCAATTGGAGGGCTGGATAACCCGCCTTGATAACACAAGCCGGCAACAGCCCAATTAACCCGCTGACCAAATTTAATGTTATATTTAAAAAAAACAAAGAGGAGCTAAAGGTCAAATTTTCTGAATCATGATTAGTCATTTTCTAAATCCTAAGGTTGTGTATCACAAATAAAACAATAACGGAAAATTAAAAATAGCCTACAAATAATGGAATGGTTTTTAAATAATTCGTGGGTTCGTTTACTCGTCCGCTTGTTAAAATAAAAGTAGGTTTTACTTTAAAATGTAAACAAAAATGCCTTCAAAGTATAAAAACCACTTCTACGCTTTTCCGCATTTTTTTTTCATCGATCAGGGCATGATTGAGCCAGGTTTTTAAATACCGATTAACAATTCACAGAATAAATATTTTAAACCTGAATTTATGTTGATCAACAAATATGTGAAAAATTATATAAATATATTATGAATATATTTGATGCCTATGAAATTTAAATCCCATTTTATGAATAAAATACCCATTACTTTTTTTCGAAATGTTTGGAAAATATCTTGCCTTGTTTACTTAAATTAAATTACTGATCTGCATATTATAAACATTCACGTCACGATGCCGATGTCACAAGAAAACTGTTAAAGAAGTTCCCCTGGCTCTGAAGAATTCGCGGAATCGTTTTGGTTGAAAAATGCATCGTAAGAGCATTTGAAATGGTTAAAACCAATAAAAATGTATACGTGGTCTATCTTGTTTTAAGAAATTCGCGATTGATTTGTTATTAAAAACCCCGAGTCTAAAAGTTCTTTCTTGGGAATATAAGACCCCAGACCGCGTTATGGGGTTAAGAAAGTGTAGCAGATTTTGCAATATTATGTGCAATTTGCACAGGAGTGGGCGTGTCGTGTGGGCGCCTAGCGATAAAAGACATTTTAAAACATTTATATTATAATTTCTTATAATGAATACTTTTGTTTGATACTTTTTAGCGACTTTCTATGTTTCCGCTGGGCCGCAGATAAGTTGCACACTTGTGGCGATAAATGGCATCCGAGCCACTGTGGCTGGGATGCACAAGGATGGCTCTATAAGTGGATATCTCCATGAAAGAGCTGATATCACTGGCCACATGACCTCCAGTGGTTATTTATGGCGCATCTTTCACTGCTCTTTGCACCCAGAAAGTGGGATCTGGGGTTGAGGGGGGAATTGCGAACCATGACTGCGCCCGAATCCCAATCCGAATCTCGGGGCGAAAGTGTGGTCCCCTTATCGGCAGACGGTGGTCACCCCAGTTGGCCCCTGACTGGGCTTTTCTATTTCCATCGCAACTTTAAATTTAAATTGCTATTTAATTAATTGCTTCAAGATTTATGGGCTTATTTGCTCGCCTGTCCATCGATAAGGAATGTACGACCTCTTACAATCCAAATTCGATAGGTTCGACGCCAACTTTCGGTCCTCTCTATACAGTATACCCAAAATTTTAAGAGATTATCTCAAAAACATCAAACTCTTATCTTTTTTAAGCCTCTTTTGGGAATTGCATTCAAATTATTTGTTGTATAAGGTTATTTACAGACTATAGTTTCCATCAATAAGTTTTAAAAATTAACCTGATCTGTTTTTTAATCAAAAAATCACCCACTTAGGACAGCCACACGCGGAAAAGGAAAATTCCATAGTGATTCTCTTTGAATTTCCTATCCATTTTCATTATGTTTTTAAAACATTTGATTTTAATAATATTATTATTATATATATTATATTTTTATAAGTAATATATATTTTTATTTTCCACTCTGTGCATGAATGATATAATTAGAAAGTTAAAGACAACATATATTATTACTTAAAGAACAATTCTAATGAGATGTAAATACTGTCTTTAAAACAAACTAATTGTATCTTATTTGAGTCGATTGTTCCTACGATCCTTGGAGTTAAAATATTGAAATATTTCAGATTTTTATTTTTATAATAATATATTGTAAACCTTATTATGAATCTGAAAAATGTTGTGTCTGGAATCCTAGATGGAAAACTTGCTAAAACTGGTGTTTTTTCAGAATTGATACATCAAAAGTATCCTAGAAAACCAATAAATAATATTAAATGTACTTAAGAAAATATGGAAAATAAGGAATAACAAAGAGAAAGATTTTTTCTAAAATAAATAAATAAAAAGAATCTATTTTCAGGTAGTTTTTTATCTCAAAAATTAAAAAAAAATCTAGATGGTAAATTAGATCTACGTAAAGATAATGAAGAGTTATTATAAAGGGATATTTTAATGAATACCTAAATTGGAATACAATTTAAATCATTTTTTATATGTATGCAGGTATTTCTTATTTTAAAATATTACATTCTACATTGAAATTGTAAAAAGTAAATAACAAATTTGTAAGCAAAACAAAATGAGTCGAAGTTCCGTTACATTCAAAAGCGGAATTGCAGTGCAAAGGGAAAGCAAAAAGCGCGTGCTGTTGTTGTTGTTGGACCGGTTTTCGTTTTCTTTTTGTGCTGCGTTCATCAATTGTGTTATTGCCCCTGTTCTATGTCAAGGCCATTATCATTGTGCAAATTAGCCGAAGTTGCAGCGACTTTGCATCACCGTGCAACTTGTGGTTGCCTACTTACGATTAGCGATTAGCGTGCCCAATTAACTGCAGTTGAATTAACCAAAATAATTAAGAAAATAAACGAGGGAAAAAGATAAAATTACAATAACAAAAACACACTGTGGGGTCAGCTGGCGGTTATGAGGGCTGCCAACTTGTTCCCTTTTTGAACAACTGTCTGGCAAGGGTGGTTTTATGGTCACCCTAAAGTTACTCTGCCGTATACCCGCCAAATTTAAATAAAGTGCGCCTGGGATTTTAAAAACATTAATTGTCGAATCTCCGGTGCATTATAATAATAATAAGACATAAAGAAGAATTTTTCGATTAGTTAGGTATATTATACTGGAGAATGAATGATTTCCTCTTAACTACTTCGATATTGTGTTATAATAATAAAACATAAATCAGAAATTTCTCATTAGTTACATTTATTATTCTGGAGAATGAATGATTTCCTCTGAAAGACGTTTATTTTGTGTTATAATAATAAAACATAAATCATAAATTTCTCATTAGTTACATTTATTATTCTGGAGAAGGAATGATTTCCTCTGAAAGACGTTTATTTTGTGTTATAATAATAAAACAAAGCAGAAATTTCACATTAGTTAGATTTATTATACTGGAGAAGGAATGATTTCCTCTGAAAGACGTTGATATTGTGTTTATACCGCAACCAGTGGCAATTCCAGGATGTGGCATCCATTTTCTTCAGCCAGTTTACTGCGGTAGAGTATTTGCAATTGATGGATTGCGAAGATAATCTTACCGGAATGATGATAATCCGTGAGACTAGACCCAAGTGGATCCCATGGATCACATAGATCAGGTCTCCCGGATATCCCCACCCCGGTAAGACCACCTAAGCAGGCTGCAATGACGTCGGCACTTCCTTCGAGTTCTAGAAGCATCGAATTCTTCTTCTTCACATCCCTCCTTTGTCGTCTTTTTGGGCAGATTGGTTGTAAATTGTTGCTGATGCCATCATAAAAACCGCTGACCCTTCAACTTTATCTACTTCTGCCCGTAAAGTCTGCCGGGAATCATCGTCCCAGAAATGGAATCCTTGACCGGTAAGTTTCTAAACAAAAAACAAAAAAAATTTGTAAGCAAAATTCTTAAATGAGTAAAAAATTTGGAACTGTATGCTTACAAAAATGTACGACGAAATATGATTTCTCAGAGAAACACCCAGAAATTTCTGACCGGAAAATTTCTATGTAAAGAAAAACAGGTGATAAAATTGATTGAAGTAAACAAATTTGATACCGCAAACTTACAAAAATGTACGACAAAAGACACGACCTTACTCTACTGAGGTTTTTATAAGAATGACTTTGAATAATGAACAACTTGGGCTAATAAGTAAAGGCTTAATGTACTGCCTACTTTTTACAGAAAAATGCGATTTCTAAAAACCTATGGAACAAAAATATCGATAAGATATTATATTCCAGTGACTATATAAAATATCGATGTCGAACATCGAACAACGCACTTGGTAACTGCTACTTTTACAGTGTGACCAGTCCGACGCACTAGAAAAATACCTCCGAAAATTTATTTTTACTTCCTCCGATGGGTATTTAATGTATATATTGTATTGATAAATACTAGATTGGATATTACAATTATAAGATTAGACTCATTAAGTTAATCGAAACTAAGAGCTCTATTAAATGTTTAAGCGGCGCTACCTTCATGGGTAACTATAAATGGTTCAACAAATAGTTTCACGGCTTTCCCTTACACCAGTCTCTAGTAGAATCCTAAAAATAATATCCTCAAAATTCTCAGTTAAATTCTTTAAATTGTTTGAATAAATGTATTTTTCAAAGTTCCGCCACATTTCTGAGTTTTTTTTTAAATATTCAGGGTATTTCCAAGAGAAAATGCTCCTTTATTTCATATTACATATTTTAACTTCAGGAAAGAATGACAACTAGGCGTAGCTATTTGAAAATTTAACAGGAACCATTGTTGATTTTTTAACAACTTATTTTGGGAAATAATTTCCGTTTAATGTAGATTTGTTAGATTTTCGGCTGATCTAATATTTTTACTTGTTGCGATAACCAATCGATATCGCTGCTTGGCGCACGATACTTATTTTTTGCCTCATTCCCAGCCCCGCGAAAATTAAATCCTGCAGCGATTGGGGGATTCTGTTAAAAGTTAACATTTGAGTGACATTTGTGTGGTGAGCAAGAGCTGAAGTGAGTGTTTCTAGTACCATGGCGCAGCAACTTAAGTTGAACTTGGTGAAATTTGCAGGGAAACTGGAGTGAGATCGTTGACAGTGCGCAGAATCTGCAGTGCAAATATGGCGTTAGTGCATGTAGCGTCGATACTTTCGATATATTTCCGGTATATTCCCATAATAAATCTGGTATTAAACGTATTTTCCTGCAGACAGGTCACACCGCATCCGACGCCTCGCACTGCTTACCACCATACAATTACAATCAAAACTGTTTTCCAGCCCCGGCGGAGCACGTCGCAGATCCGCAGTATCCGCAGTTCAATTTTTTTCCAGTGCGACTCCTCGTTCCAAACAAACCCAAGCCCAAGCCCACACCAAACGAAAGCGAAGGGAGAGAGTATAGAGGCGGAAAGAAAAGTAAAGCAAAGTAAAGCGAAGCCCTGGACAGGATCGGGCGAGCGAACCAAGTGCGAACAATGTGCGGAAAGTGGGTGACGCGGGCGGCGTGGTCGACGGCGACGGAGAGCGGATAGTGGTGGATGGTGTGTGGAACGATTGCGAACGGACGCAGACCGAAACAAAAGTGAAAACGTGCAAAAAAACAAAAGAAGCAAGAAGCGAAAGAGGAGGCGACTAGCGAATACAAAGCGACAAAATGTGCGACGCTGCGGCGGCAACGACGGCAACAGCAGCAGCAACAGCAACAACAACAACAACAACAGCAGCAGCAGTAGCAGCACTGGAGGCCACAGCAACGCCTGGAACGGCAGCGGTAACTGGAACGGGAGCGGGCAATGTAACTGGAACCGCATCCCCTGAAGCAACTGGCGCCACACCAGCTGCAACCAAAGGCGAGCGGTCGGCGCGACAAAACTGCTGTCGCCTGTGCATTGCCCCGCAAACCGAATGCATCTCGATCATCAATAGCTATGCGGCGGACAAGGAGCCGCTGTCCACCAAGATCCACAACTGCGTCGGCATCAAGGTGAGTGCGCTGGCTCCAATGGGGTACATATTCCATCCATCCAACCATCCGGCTGTGTCGTCATCCCGGGCATTTCCATTCCCATAACGATTCCCATTTCGATTCCGATTCCCCGAGCGTCCGGCGGCGCTCTCTCTCTGGACGGACGCTCTCTTGGGCACTCCGGTGGTTGGACACCATTAACAGTTATACACACATCCAGTTGGCCAGTTGGAAGGATGAGGCGATGGCCACACCCGTTGGACGGGACGCTCTTTGGAGGCCCGAAAAGTGAGGTTACGGATGACGCTGGCCGATGACGATGACGATGAAGTGTAGCCAATGTGGGCCCCCGGGGCAGAGGCAGTGACGTTGGATTGTGCAAGCACCAGCAGATGATGATGATGGCCACCAAAAAATAAGAGGAAGAGCTGGGGGGAAAACTGAAAACGAACGAAACGAACCAGCCAAACCGAACCCCGCCTCCTCCTTCTCCACCATCGCCATCTCCTCCACCTCCACCATCTCCTCCTCTTCCACTTCTGGCTCTTCGCTGTGCGCGAGTATGGGTGTGTGGCCAGCCGCATGGTCCGCTTTTTGGGTTTCCAGTGTTTCCACTGCCAAGTCACGATGCAGTGGGAATGGAAGAGGAAGAGGAAAAGGAAGAGGAGGAGTAGCAGTGGCGGTGGCGGTGGCCTGGCTGTAATCCAATCACGACCGCAATCTTTTGCTCATAATCAAACTTGAACTCTCCACTTTTGCTACTCCTCCTCCATCTCCTTCTCCTTTCATTCCATTCCGTTTCCTTCCATTCGATTTGATTCGATTCTATTCCTTTCCATTGGTTTGCCTGCCTTCCCGTTTTGAGGTTAGAACTGATCCTGCTTCCTTTCCAAAAATCTACTGCCTGCTCCGCTTGCTCCTCCTTCTCCTCCGCCGCCTCCTCCTCCTCCTCCTCTTCTCGTTCGCCTCTTCCCAGCGGGCGAGAGCAGCTGCGAATGGCCAGCACAAAGCATAAAGTCCGATGAGCGCGCCGTCGTCGTCTTTGCCCTTGTATGTGTGCATACGCTTCTGCGTGCCTGAGTGTGTGTGTGTGTGCGGCGGGCAACAGAGATTCAGATTGAGATTCAGAGATTCCAGGCCAGAAAACCCAAAAACCGAAACCGAAAACCCAAAAACCCAGGCCAATTACACATCCATTTTGCTTTTGGCTTGTGTAGTACCTTTTTCAAGGAATTTCACTTGGAGGGCAGCAGTTGCTCTCTGCTCCGCTCTCTCTTTGCGCGCGCGCATCCTTTGGGGGAACAGGATGAGGAAGAGGAGGAGGACGACAAGGAGGAGGACATGGAAGAGGAAGTGGAAGTGGTGGAGGCGGAGGCGGAGGAGGACTTGGACTGTGCTCCCCCATGCGGCTTCGCTAGCTTCGTTTATTGATTCTTTCTGGGCTCTATATATGTTTTTTGTTTTCCTGTCGAGTTCCCCCGGCATCTACATGTGTATATCCCAGTATCCCATATCCGCCACGCCGCTGCTGCGTGTGCTTGGTGCTTTGGTGCCCCCAATGGTCGTCGCCATCACGTCGACGTCGTGGTCGTCGTCGTCGTCGTCTGGGTCTAATGGTGCTCGGTTCGGTTCTCCTCGATTCTCGGTTCTCTGTTCTTTCCCTGGGCTTCGATTCGATTTCATGGCAATTGCTCTGCACACACACACACCCGCCAGTTGCCTCCGACAGAGGTGTATACGTATACATATACATAGCTGTGTGTGTTGTACACCAACCAGCCAACCGACCATATACAACAACAACAACACGCTGGTTGGCGTCATCGCTAGCTCGACTACTTCTCTTGCTCTTGCTCTTCCTCTTGCTCCGTTCTCGTTATCTGGAGGCGGACCACATGCTCGCATACACGCACACACCCATACAGGGGACGCACACACAGACGGAGGTAGAAGACAAAGACACAGGCAAAAGAGACCGGGAAACGGGAATGGGAATGGGCATGGGAATGGGTATGGGAATGGACATGGGTATGGGCAACGGCATGGGCATGGGCATGGGTATGGTTATGGGTAGAAGAGGAGGAGCAGGGGCTAGCGGACAGCGGGAAAACAGCAGGCGGACAGCGGCGGAGACCCAAAACCGGGCACAAAATTCGAGTGGTTTCACCTTGGGCACAGGCACAGGCAGAGGCTCAGGCACAGGCACACCAGATTACCTGGTGGGATGTCGATATATTTGTGCCTTTTGCCTTTCTGCTGCTGCCGCTGCTGCTGCTGCTTCTTCTTTGGTCGGCTCCTTCCTTTTGGCCCGCATCGAATTTCCAGCAACAACAGCCAGCAGCACCAGCAGCGTCGTCGTCGTCGTCTCCATTTTGTGGCTCTTGGGTCCCCAGGTGGACTAACTTTCTCCCCTTGGCCAAAAAATGCGACGACGACGACTACGACGATGGTGAAGCGACGTGACGAGATGACAAGCCGATAAAAGAGGGATTCGAAGAGGGGAGGAGCAGGACAGGGCAGGGAGGAGCAGGGAGGAAGCCCACAACGGAACAGAGAGAAGCAGCCGAAGCATCCGCAACATTTCCACTCTGGCTCATCCAAGATGGCGGACGAGGGCTGGATGGAATAGGTTGCCAGGGATTTCGAGAGCACAAGGATACACACTTTAGGGATACATAAATGCCCAAGGATGAGTCTCTGTTTATCCCAAAAGGGAATAGATTTTGCAAAAGAGATGATCAAAGATGATATATAATGAATGTAGCGAGTGCTTAAGTCGGGATTACAATGAAGGTGATAAGGGAATTGATTAGATAAATAAGTATATAAACTTTAGGGTTATAGGAAATTGTTAGCATCATCAAATTTAAGATATTAAAATTAGACTCAAGAAGGTAATGATAAGAACTAAGGTCCTAAATGAAAAATGTCTTTAACAAAAGTCATCCACTTAAATACAGGACTATTATCTTTAAGATAGAATTTTATTTTGTTTTTATGAGTACCATAAACTCCATTCAAAACATTCTTTAATCCATTAAAATATTATAAAATTTCAAACATGACTCTACCTCTACTCCTTCGAAATTGTAAACATTTAACTGAAAACTAACTTTATTGCTAGATTGCAACATTATAATTGATTTCCCCGACTTTAAAGCATCTTTGTAAATATGTAGTTATAACCCCCTTTCGCCCCCACCCTTTAAACTTGTCGCTTAATCGATAACTCGCATTGATCTCCGCTTGAACGATAACAGCTGTTTGGAAGTCCTAGGGTGGACCCTGTTGCACTTGTGTTTTTATTTTGTTCTGCCTGCGACGAAATTCAATATTTCAAAGGAACTGCGACTCCCTGCTCCTCTTTGTCCTGCCCTTCGTCATCGCTTTCGTCCTGCTCCTGCTCCTGCTGTGCCAGGCCATGTTGTTGCTGCCCTCAAGATCTCCGGTCTGCTAAATATGAGGGTTACTTTTTGGTTATTTCTACGTCTTCAGTACTTTGTGCGTGGAACTGACAGGACAGGATGCTCTCTCTCTTGCCCACACACACACAGACACACACAGATACAAATTTATTTATATATATATGCGAACAGCATGGGTTTGGAACGAATAAGGACACAAAAAGGAGAAGAACTTGTTCCACGAAGGAGCAGAGGCAGCGGGGAGACGGAATGGTAACGGGAGTGGGAATGGGAATGGGTATGGGAATGGTCCATGGCTGGTGATTATTGCACCTGGTGGCCTGGCCAGCGGAAAACGAAGGCGGCAGCTGGTGGAATCTGCAGCTGCCACAAGTCTTTCAGCCTTATATACACCACTATGTCCACTATGTATACAAGAATGTATGTATTTACCCACCTCCTGCCCTTCATTTTGCGACTTTCTAAAATCTCACCTTATTGCGTATTATCTATAATGTGCGGATGGATAAGCCCAAACCCCCAAATGGGGTTCCGATGTTGCTACATTAAAGTGCAGGCCGCGGAACATGGAAATCCTTGTATCCTGTATCCAATTGCACCGGGGAAAGATGGCGGCCATGGGGGAGACGCTGGTTTGGGTGAGGTGAATGAACAACATATTATCGAAACGGAATGGAGTTGAGCATTGGAGTTGGAGCTCTCGAAATCCTCCACTGGGAGTGTGGGATTCGGATTGTACATAAGGATACGGCAGTACATATATGCATCCACATATATATGCAGGCCCAAAATTGGAGGCGGGTACTTGTGTGTTTGTCCATCCGTGCGTGTGTGTGTGTGTGTGTGCTTTAAGGACCTCCGGGCTTTAATATCCTGGGGTTTCAATTACAATAGCACAACAATGCAAATCCAGCCAGCAACAACAATAACAACAACAACAAGTACAAGACTTGGACTATTAAATTAAACACACTAGCACACACACGCAAACACCAACACACACATAAACAAACATGCATGCACACATAGCTCAAGTCGAAAAGACAAATGCAAAACAAAACATTTTCTTCGTTTGTTTTGATCACTTCCATTCGCCTCTTTGATTGCTAATTCTCGCCGTTCTTCCTATCGATATTCAACTAAAGTGATGAAAACGGGAGCAGAGCTGAGAAAGTAGCTGCTTTCAAGCCAGTTTATAGCCATGGTTTATAAGCCAGAGATCGGTTGGGATTAGTAATGTATAGTGCCCACTTAAAGTGGGTGTATCCACTAATTCATCAAAAATTAGTTACTGCACTAACAAAATAGTCATGAAATCCTAATTGAAATGATTGGATACTACGTATTATTTTCAGTTTAGTTTTTAGGAAAGTATTCTCGAAAAGTTCTGATCTTCAGTATATAAAATATATCAAAATTTTTTTAATCAATTATAATATATATTTGCATATGTACATAGTCATGGTGTGTTTCTTATGAAAAGTATTGATCTGGAGATACAAAGTGCTTTTTCACTTTTTTTTATATCCCTCGTGATTTGAAGAATGTTTGGTTTTTGTGATGGGTTATGTAATTTTTGTAATCTCATAATTGTTTAGGCAGTTCCTGATCATAGTTATCAGTCATAATTATCAGTGCACTATGTTGGAAGATATGAAAGGCAACATTATTTCGTTTACACAAAGCAAATATGTTTCAAATTGTTTATTAATTACATAACATGCTGTTTATATGCCAATTATCAATGGAATATAAGACGAATTTCAATGAAATGGGTTATTACTTACATATTTTTCAAATATTATGATCTCATGAGCCTTATATAAGATCTGATATATCATTATTTTGAAAATAAGAACGCTGTTTATATGCTTATTTTCAATGAAATATGAGTCGGATACCAAAGAGCAACAATTAAAGTAATTATCTTTAGTGGGTATGCATAGGTACATATATACCATGTATGTTATATGTAAATACAGTGTATTAGATTGTTAACTTTGTAGTTTGATCAGTAAATCTAGCTTGTTCTGACCATGTTGCAATGTATCTGCTGGCCATTGCTGAGATACAGCAACTGCTTCGATAAGCGATTACGATAAAACTGCTAAACCGCGGCTTTGATAATTGAGATTTAATAGATATTGTGGCGGCCAAGATGTTTTGAGTCCGTGCTCCCGGCAAAATCGACCCGTGTGTTTGGGCCAGGACGGGCATACATAAGTACATACCTACGTACGTGCCAGCATACATATGTATATACTGAAGGGCGGGCTTACATAGGCTGGCAATTCAAACGATACACACAGTCGTACACAAACAAACATGCGCACACACTGTTATCAGCCAGCAGGACATTTCATATGATTTGCGCAGTCTTCTGTGTTTGTAGTGGTGAGCGGTGGGGTGTGGGATGAATTGGCAAGGTGATGAGGTGGGTGGCATGGGATGCTGCGGCAGTATTGCATATAATTATAAGCAGGTCATTGACATTAATAGGATAGTTGCGAGCGGGGGACCACTACCTGCATTCTCCGCATCGCTGGACACACAAACTCCACTGTTGTCCCCCCAAAACTCCAATCAAAGGCCTGAAAACCGAAAGAGTGGGCAAACATCCCGGGCTATTTCGACTTTAAATAACCAATTTTCCACTAGATAAAGGTTTCTGAACCCACAAAAACAATAAAATTGTTAGTTATTATTATTATTAAACCAGCTAGCCTGGCTAAAACTATAGTAAACTCTTTATCTCTGAGGTATTTCACTAAAACCACTATTTATTTTAAGGATTTATTTTCTATTACTAACTAAATCTTAAAGAATTTTCAAGATTTTGCTGGTCAATCAGTTTTCTCGCTTCTGCAACAGCAAAGAAAACCAGTCGCGAATTCTTCAGATTCATGTTGCAAATTTTTAAAGGGACGGACATTGTTCTTTTAACATTTCAAAAACCTTTGTCATACAAACAAAATATTAAATTCGACTTTCTTACAACTACTTTCAGATTACACCGCAGGATCGGCTGTCGCTGCAGATTTGCCACGCCTGCATCAGCTACCTGAACTCATGGCAGAGCTTCAAGAACCGATGCTTCAGCTCGCAGACGAAGCAGCGACAGTGGCTGGATGTCAACAAGAGCAAGCTCCTCAGCTACCTGGACCTGAACAGTGCGGAGAATGGAGGAGGAGGAAGCGGAGGTGGCTCCTCCTACGATCACCTCCAGCAGCATCAGCAGCAGCAACAGCCATCGGAGAATGAGCTCGAAGCGGAGAAGGCGACGCCAACGGCCTCGGCGACGGCCGCCAACATTTTGGATGGCATACACTCGCTGAAGAAACGCAAATCCCTAACAGTCTATGTGAGTCCTAAACCGCAGCAGCTGCCACAGCATCAATTGCAGCAGTTGCAGCTGCAACCACCGGCCAGAATGACGGCGACGACCAGCAGCGCACAGCAATCGCTGCAGACCCTTCTTTTGCAGGTGCCAGCATCGGCGGCGGCGGCGGCAAGCTGCTCCTCCACGTCCACGTCCACAGCCACCACATCTGCATCCCAGCAGCGGGAGCAGCAGCATCAGCAGCGCCAGCAATCTCACCAATATCGCAGATACCATCATCACCACCACCAGCAACAGCAGCAGCAGCACTCGCAGCAACATCAGCAGCGGGGCAAGCAAATGTTGCCACATCATCATCATCAGCACCAACAGCATCATCATCAGCAGCAGCAGCAGCATAGACGCCAGCGGCAATACCGTCCACAGCGTCCAGTTCCGGTGGCTAATCCGGCTCCATCATTGCGCAAATTCAAACCGAAGCTGTTTATGCCCTTGGATATAGCAGTGCCTCCGCTGCCACCATTGCCGCCAGTGGCTCCCGTATCGATTGCTCCGCCTGGTGGTGCTGCTGAACTGCTGCCCGGGATGTCTGGTGTGGGTGGAATGGAGAGTTTGTCGCTGTCGCTGCCGCTTGATTTCAGCCAAAGCTGCAGCAGCAGCGGTCACGTCCAACAACAGCAGGTGGCTGGTGGCCTGGTCACAGCGACGTCCACGTCCAATCCGCCGGGCAACGTCGTTTCAGCCACGGCCTCTATCTCTGCCTCTGCCTGTGCAACTGCATCTGCATCTGCAACTGCATCCGCATCCATGTCCACGGCTCCGCTGCTTATGCCGGTGACGCTGCAGAGCGCCGCCCAGCAGCTGCGCTTTTTCAGACGCTACTCCTATAATGTAATTGTATCGTGCATTCGAAGCGTGAACGAACCCCCCCATCCTAATCCTGTACAGCGCTCTTCTACCTGTTATCCCGAATGCGAAATTATGCGAAATCACCAAATGTCCGTCTGGGCTTAGTCTTGTTTATGCCGGTTTCGGAATATTTTGTATAGTACCAACTCGGCCATAGCTCTCTGGCTAACGGGTATCAATGGACGCACTGCAGCGTCCATGATTGATGTTATTGATTTTCTGTACTATTGTGATATATACGAACTAGATGTGCTATATTCGATTTAAACTAATTTCCGTTTCGTCTGGCACTGTTTGTTCTCTCGTTTTTGGTTGAATGTGTTGGATCCCCTGCAGCCACTGCCTGCGATTCCCATCAAAGATGAGCCCATTGACACGGATGACGACTACCAGATGAAGTCAATAGACGAGTCCGATGACATGGTCGATCCCACAATGTTCCTAGAGCGTTCCGAGCACGAGGGCGATGTGCCGCTGACGGTGAGTCATCAAGAAATACCAGTTATAGGATGGAAAATTTTACTAGAAAGGTTTTATTTTATTAAGAGAATTTATTACTTTACAAATTTATATGATATTCAAGCTAGTAATATTAAAAGCTTTCAAGCTTCTTATCAATTTAAAAAAAAATTAATAAAATAATTCGCGAATTCTTGAGTAGCATGTTTTAAATACCAACTATATGGCATTTCGTAAACTCAAATGAAGTTTTTTTTTTAAATAGGGTATATTATGAAACTGTATTCTCAGTCTTTAGGAAGGGCTTTATAATTCTAATAGATTTATAGCAAACTTTCTTCTCTGCCAAACCGATATTAATTTATATTTTTTATTTGTACCCCCGCAGGCCTCGGACTACGACTACACTGCGCAACATGGCGTGAATGCCTCTTCCGTTGCAGCTTCGCTGCCGCCGAATGCGGTTGCCAATGTGGCAGCTGCCGGGGATTCCAAGGTGGCCAGCTGTCGGGCCTGCAGTCTGCAGTTCTCCACCCGGGCCAACGCCCGTCGCCACGAACGGAATCTGCACCCGAATCTGTTCCAGCTGTCCACAGACTCGCCCCACAACACACCCATCACAAAGCCAACGCCCGCCTTGGCTGCCGCCTTGGAGATCCAACGGGCAGCGGCTGCGGCGGCCACTGCGGAGGCCAATCGAGCGGCGGGTGCGGCTGGCGGGAATATCTCCACGCAAAAGTACCGCCAGGTGGTGATGAACGCGTTCATCAAGTGCGAGGGCGGCGGCTATGACTACGATAATCCCGAACAGTACCGACCGCTGCTCACCCGCGACAAGGTGGAGTTTATCGAGCAGAACGACGAGTTCCTGGAGCAATACCAGACGATGACCTGCCGCTGCTGCAGCAAGTACTTCAGCACGTACAAGAACTTCATGGCGCACGTGCGCAAGAAGTATCCGCTGCTGCCGCGCAACCTATGCTTCAACTGCCTCAAGATGAACGACTCCAAGGCGCTGTTCATCTCGCATCTGAAGAAGCGCAATTGCATCAATCTCTTTAGGGTCTTGAATGCGCTGCGTGGCAAGACAACGGCCGTGGTTGTGCCCTCTGTCGCTGAAGATGTGGCCGACGATGTCGGAACAACCGGAGGAGTTGTGGCAGTGGCCGATGCCGGCGCAGGTGTGGTGGTGACCATGACCAGTCCGACGGTGACAGTGAGCGGCGGCGGAGAAGCCGTCACTCCCGGCGGAGGCTCCGAACGGCCGGAGAAGCTGCGCGCCAAGGAGCTGTTGGTCAACAAGCTGTACGAGTGCAAGCTCTGTCCCAAGGGATTCCGCACCAAGCACGAGTTCCGAACGCATGTGTACGACAAGCATGCGGATGTCCAGCGCAAGGACAACAACTCGATACAGTGCAGCTTCTGCGGACTGGACTTTGCAGATCCGGTGGACAGGCGGCGGCACTACAACAATATGGACTGCATCGTTCGGCTGCGCTGCATGACCTGCGATGCGAAGCTGGAGACGCACCAGCGATTCCTCGATCACGTCTACCAGGATCACTTGGGCGGCGTGGGTGGCGGCGGAGCGAGCAGCGACAATGCCTCCACCACGGGCAGCGGCATGGCCAGGAGCAACAGCATGGAGCATTCGCCCGGAAAGAGGAGTCTGCTCGGTGCCCTGGGCATTGGCGTTGGCTCCTCGGCGGATGAGTCGCGAAGCAGCAGTGCGGCTCCGCCGCTGACCTCTACACCCAAACTGGCGGGAGTTGCCCAGGTGGGTGGCAGCGGCAGCGGCGGGGGCGGCGGCTTGGCCAGCGCCTCAGCCTCCGCGCAGAGCTCAGCGAATCGAGATGCGTCCGCACCCAAATCCCAGTACTTCTCCCGGATGCCGCAGGTTTGCCCCATTTGCGGGCAGCAGTACAACAACTACAACAATGTGCTGCGACACATGGAATCGAAGCATCCGAACAAGCTGCCAGAGACCTACAAGTGCGTGCGATGCGGCCTGGGCTATCCCCGGATCTCCTACCTGAGGGAGCACATGATCAATGTGCACGGCGTGGACAAGAACCGGCACTCTGGCGGCTTCGAGTACATCGTGAATGCGGATGCCGTAAAGTTGGCCGACGGCAGCACGCCAAACGTCTACACGGGTCGCTACGACTACGTGATGAAGGACCTGATGTCGATAACAAATGGTGGGACACTCGGTAATTAGGCTTAGACTGTAGACGTCCCCCGCTCTGCCTGTTTCCCATTTCATCTCGAAAATTATGGTTTTGTCCTTGTGTTGAAATGTAATTTAAATTGTTGAAAACTGTTGAAACTACAACTAAAAAAAATGTACAACAGAATTAGTTTCTTCCCTTTTATACCTTACACATTCTTGAAAATCAAGTAGATCTCGTCGAACCTTTTAAAAAACTGGAACACGGGTTTGTGAGATGCTCTAGCAGAAATTATTTTCTGTGTGATACTAAAAAAAGACTTCTTTTGAAGTTCCTATACATATTTCTTGTAAAAACTCCTTTTTTTAAATTATTTTTATTTTTATTTATGTAGAATATATAATATTTCTTGGTTGAGCCTTAAAGTGAAATATTGATAACTTAACCTGTCCCGAATTTGTTTACAATATAAGTCGCCATATTTAAGATAGTATTTGTTGATTATTAACATTTTCCCTTAATATGACGATATAACTTAAGGCATCTTTAGACGAGCACCGTTTTCAACTGAAATAGCGAACTCAGATGAAATATTAGTATGTGTTTAAAGGCCCTAAGTCACTTAACTCATCGTCATTGCATTAAAATTGTCCACTCTTCATTGTAAATTCATTTAAATCAAAGGCTTCGCTTTGCTGGTATGCCTTAAGACTATTTACGGTTCTTGTCTTCTACTACGAGACCGTTGCAAGTGTCAGACTAACCCACCCGCTTTACTCCCGTTTCCAGATGACGAAGAGGAGGAGCCGGGCAGCGTGGCCAAGAAGATGCGCCTGGACGACAGCAGCAACAACAGCAGCCTGGTGGGCGTGGCCAGCCAACAGAAGGAGTGCCCCATCTGCAATGCAGTGTTCAGCAACAACATCGGCCTGTCCAATCATATGCGCTCCCACTACACGGCCTCGAATGCAGTGAATGCGGCTCTGGCGGCTGCCAATCGGATGACACCCAAATCGCTGACCATAACAGCAACGCCAGCAGCAGATTCAGACGTGGGACTGGGGCCAACAACATCGGTTTCGGCCCCAGTAACGCCGGCCATTGTGCCACCGGCAATGGCCAACCAGACGCCCCAGGAGCAGGCCGTCTTCCGGCGAAGTCTCGACCAGGCGGCGGATCGTCGCTTCCGGCGAATGCGCTGCCGCATCTGCCAGCGTCGTTTCAGCTCGAAGAAGTCCTATCGCTACCACATGCTCACCGACCATCAGGTGCAGAATGTGCAGTTCATCAAGTGCAAGCTCTGCAACGCGGAGTTTGCCTACGAGAAGGGCCTAAAGGTGCATCTGTTTAAGGTGCACGGCAGGGCGATCAAGGACGAGATGATTATCAAACAGTTTGAGTGCGAGGTCTGCTCGATTGTCTACAGTTCGGAGCTGGAGCTGGCGCAGCACAAACGCAGTGTCCACAAGCTGGCCTCTGCCTCCGCATCGGCATCCACTTCGGCGTCCACTTCCTCCAAGGTTGACGATGACTCGCTGATGGAGGAGGCCAAGCCCACGGCAGCGGATCTGGCTGATCTCTCCACCCTGGCGGCCAGTGCCTCCACTGCATCGGCTTCGGGTCAGGTCCTGGGCACTCCGCTGTACTGGTACCAGTGCAAGTACTGTCCCTCCAACTTCAACACCAACAAAAAACTGGCCATCCATATCAACTCGCACGACGAGTTTGACTCGAACGATTATTCCTGCAAAGATTGCGGCAACGTCTACAGCGGACGCAAGAGTCTATGGGTAAGTCTGGCTGGGAATAACCAGTTTTTTGGGTTGCAGAGTAGCTGGATTACATTGGTTTAAGGGAGGGGAACAGCAGCAGCAACAGCAAAACCATTAACTATTTCTTTTTCTTCGCCCATAGGTGCATCGCTACAAGAAGCATCCACAAGTACCCGACCCGGCCGAGTGCTCGCTGTGCCGCAAGGTCTTCTTTGACCGCCAGATGCATGACAACCACACGCCCACCTGCAACCGCAAGCCGATCACATCGACAGGTGCCCACCAGCAGCAGGATGCGCAGCTGCAGCAGCAGCAGGCGTCTCTCCAGCCGGCCAGACGAACCGTTTTCCGGCACAAGACGGGCGACGACGAGGACGAAGAGGAGGACGATGACCAGCAGCAGCAGCAGCTGGACGAGCGGGCCAATAACGATGGGAATGGAACTGTGGCGGCGGCAATGGCTTCGAGCAGTGTTGTGACGGCGGCCACGTCGCTAAAGATTCGCATACCCGAGGTGGCCTGCACCATTTGCGGAGCCCGCTTCACCGACCAGGAGCACTTTAGCAAGCACATCCAGAAGCATGAGCAGGAGCTGTACGTGGACAATCCGCTGGCGGCGATGTTCGACGATGGGCCAGCGGATGCCGGGCAGTTCCAGTTGGAGCGGCAGAACGAGAACGGGGAGTACGCGTGCGATTTGTGCGCCAAGACGTTCCCCCAGGTGATCGCACTCAAGGTGCATCGCAAGTGGCATTTCAGAGGTGATAGCAAGCAGGTGAGCGTTTTTGGGCTTGTGCAGCGAGGAGGACGATGGCGACGGACGATGGCGAGGATCGTCGTCTGTCGCGCCACCAACAACTTTTGATGTGCTGATGATGATGATGATGCCTCCGCACCAGTCGCAAAAAACAGATATCAACATCTCGTCATTGCAAACCGAATGTGTACTAATCTATGTGTATTTCTCTCTTTTCTTTCCCCCCCACTCCCCCAATATCCTGCCTGTATCTGTGTATCTGGCAACTTAATCCTTGCAGAACCCCATCGACGGCGAAGCGACACAGTTGACCAACAACAATCATACAACCAACAACAACAACAACTCGATGCTGCACCTACGCGAGCTGCATGCGGTGGGTCTGATGCCCAACCAGCAGCAGCAACAGCAGCAGCAGAGCCTCAACAACTCGTGCAACAGCAGCAGCATGAACCACAACAACAACAGCAGCAGCGGGAACCGCAGCAAGTCGATGAAGCGGAAACGTGAGCTGAAATGCGAATACTGCGCCTCCACCTTCATCAGTAACAACAATCTGCGTCGCCACATGTACGAGCTGCACAAGCACGAGGTAAGCAATCTGCCGGAGCCGCCGGTGATTGTGGTCGACGACCATCTCACCTGCCGTCGCTGTCAGCTGAAGTTCGACACCAAGGAGCTGTGGATCGAGCATAAGCTGGCCGACGCGAAGGTGGTGCGACCCTTCTGCCCCTTCCAGTGGGGCTGCGATCTGTGCGGCGAGTATCTGTCGCGAAAGGAGAAGCTGATGAACCACATCAACAACCATCTCAAGGAGGAGGTCATAGTGCCGGTGGCCACCAAGGCAGCCATAGAGAGGACAGCGGCCATGGAGGCGGCGGCGTCAGAAGATGCAACCACAGCGGCGGCGCCATCATCAACAGCATTGGGTGAGGCAGCGAAAACTGAGGAGCAATCCCTGGAGAAAGGTGAGGTGGCAGCAGCAGGAGCAGCGGCAGCAGCAGCAACAACAGCAGCAGAGAAGATGGAAGAAGATAGCGATGACCTGGATGAGGATGATAGCTCGGGCGAAGAGGAGGAAAGTTCGGGCACGGGCGATGATGAAGACGACGACACGGACGATGAGGATGGTGAGGGTGAAGATGACGACGAGGACGAGGAGGGAGATGGCGGCGAGGGCGAGGACGAAGAGGGTGTGCAGCCGCCGGCTCAATTGTTGCCGTCACAGAAGCAGCACAAAGCGAATCTTAACCAGGATGACGATGATCTCGTCGAGCAGATCTACAGCACGGACGAGGACGACGAAGATGATGGCGAGGTGGAAAGCGACGACGATGATGAAGATGACGATGAGGAGGACGATGTTGAGGAGCCGGAGCCAGTGGCATTGCCGGTGCGACCGCTAATGAATGGCAAGTCGAAAATGCCGCCGCTGATCGTGGCCAGCTCGGATGAGGAGGACGATGGTGTGATCCCCATCGAGGACATCATCGAAGAGGAGTTCGATGAGGATGTCGATCCGGATCCCGATCCGGATGATGTCATCGAGGAGGTGGACGACGATGATTTAGATGAGGGGGATGCGGAGGACGAGCCGAATGTGGTGTCGACAGCCTCCTCCTCGGAGAGCGAGTCCACCACAACGACCACGTCCAATTCGCATTCGCATACGCATTCCACGGGTGAGCGGCGTAAGAAGGCCGACGATCAGTTGAATGATCCCGGCTTTACCTGTGATCTATGTCAACTTTGTTTCGATTCTCAGGAGCTTCTCCAGAGCCACATCAAAAGCCATATCCTCAATGGGCCAAAGCTCTCAACAGCGGCAGCGGCGCAGCCAGCAGTGGCAACAGCAGTAGCCGCCACAGCAGCGGCAACAGCAACAGCAGGCGGCGCGGCAGCAACATTGGCAACGGCAGCAAAGACGAAGCCTGACTCCAAGTCAGCGGTGCTGGCCAACAATAACAACAACAAGAGCAAGACTGTTGCTGCCACGACGACGACTGCAGCAGCTGCAAAAGCTGCAACGACAAATTGAGTAGTCATTCTGCCAACACCACCACCACCACCAGCACCACCTCATCATCATCATCTCGATCCAAACTCACTTGAAATGTACAAAGCCAATCCACTTAAACACCGCCATCATCATCTCATCATCATCTCAATCATTCAGAAAACAATGAAACATCAGCAACCACATGAACATCAGCAACGCATTCCATCAACAGAAATCAGCCACGTTTATGTATAGCACGAGATGCGTGTGTGTGCGTGTGTGTTATATAAACCCCTTTTTTTTCTTGCTTCTAGTCGTAAGAACTTAACTAACATATATGTGTACATCATATATATAAATATATGTAAGCTAAGACATTTTTTTTTTCAAATGTTAACCTAGTTTGTACCGCGCACACACCCACACACAAAGCAAGAATACGGGATCTATAGGCATCCTTCTACGGCTAAGTTTCGCTATAAAACCTATAAATATATATACATTGATATAGTAGACCTAAGCATATAGAAAAGTACGTCTTAATATGTTACACATCAATTATCAAGCAAAAAGTTTACGACGCACCAAAGCAAGCGACAGAAAACGCAAGGGAAACCGCTCAGTTAGTTAGTAAAACAGAACCATCAGGATTTTCAAAGTATTTCACACGACAGCATGACACTCTCAAACACACACACACCACACACAAAGCGATAGTTGTTTAGGTTTTGTTTACGTATGCAAACCTTGGTCTTCCCGAAACTCTACAATCGGTTAAAAACTCGGGTCCCCCACTTTAGGACCAAGAAAGGCAGACTTGAATAACTACTTCGATCTACTTATCAAACTAAATCATAATTTTATTTATTTTATTCATAACTATGAACACTTAGTAAGTCTATATCTTTTGGTAAGCTACTTGGTTTGATATGTAAACCAAGTAGGCGGTTAATTTACATTGAATAAATAGTCTCCTTAGTTTGTGTATCTAATCCTTTTTCATATTTTAAAAAATTGTATCTTACTTCCTTTGCACAAAGATAAGGAAATCGGATTAAAATGTTGAACATCCTTCTTCTGGCAAGATACTTTTTGCTTAGGAATGAGAAAAAGGATTGCTAAGATGAACAGAATACGTGGTCACAACATTTTTGCCCCCTCAATTAGAATCATTTTTAATTTCCTCTTTATATTTTTATTAAGCAAACATAGCCAATACAATAGAAAAATCAATCCGTAAAATAAAATAAGTCAAAATTTAGAAAAATTTTTAAATTGTACAAAAAAATTATAACTGATTCATATTTTAAACATTTAATCAAACTGTTTTTGTAATACCCTAGAATGTCGTACTTGGCTGACACAAAAGTTGACGGTCCGTTCTTTTCTTATTGAAACACGTTTTCTTTTCAAAAGAACAAGTATTTCAATGGAACAACTTACTCGATAACAAGATAACAATGGCCGGCCTTATCAAATTAAAGCATTAAATAATTTACATTCTTTTTTTACCCATTAATTTGAAAAGTTTTATTATGTTGCATCCTTGTTTTTTTTACGTTTATAATAAACACAAGAGTTTCTTGGCCCGGCATTTTGGAAATTTAGTAGAATCCTATTATGCAAACAACTGACACTATAATCTTGATGCGGAAGGAAGACCAAGGTCAATAGTGGATCCATACTTAGACACGTATTTACATAGATTGAGATTTATTCGTGTAGCTAATATAAAGATTTACCCATAATCTGTACATTACTTATTTTTCACACTACACCCCAAACCCAAAAACAAACCCACACGCATGCGCACACAACTTCAACATACATATATAGACACAACTGATAGCGGCGGCATTATATGTAAAAGTAGCTTAAGCAAAATCTAAAATGTAACTGGAAATGTAGTCTAAAACGTACAAAATAAATTAAAACAAATGCAGAATCATATAAGCAAACTTTTGTCCCTCACGCGTTGAAGAATCGAAAAGAAAGTAATAAAAGAAATATAAACCTAAAAATATATATAGAAAACAAAAGATAGTTTGCTTTGGTTGGTTTTGCAGATTCCAATAACCCGATAGTGGAGAGTCTCTACTAGGAACCTTATCTAAAATACAGTCGGAAATGCTGAAATAGCACCGATAACCACATGTTTTCGTATCAAAATGCTCTGGTTGGTCATTTATGAATGGTGTTTTGAAATGGAACATGGGAAAAAAATCTTAATCTTAATCTGATTCAGCAAAGAATATAGTACTGAGTTCTGGATCTTAAGTTCATTATATAGATTTAAAGTCTCCAATAAAACAAGATGGTTGCTTAATCTTTCAACACTATTTTAATCCTTAATCAGTTAAGCCCCGGTTAAACAAAAATAGGTAGTACTGCGATCTGGATTTTAAGATCTCCAAATATTATATAGATATACAGTTTCCAATCAAACAAGGAAGTAGTGCAATTTACAGTGTTGTTAAAACCTCTTAGCCCTATTTTAAGCTTTAATCAGTAAAGCGCTGATTTAACAAAGAACGTAATAGTGAGTTCTGCTTTTTAAGTTCCCCAAACACTATATAGATTTACAGTTTTTAAAAGATAAAAGATCATAGTACCGATTTCTGGATCTTAAGTCCCCCAAAACACTAGTTAGATTTACAGCTTCTAATAAAACAAGATGGTTTCGCCATTGACAGTGTTTATTTGCACGTATAAACGTAGTAAAAGGCAATACAGATAAGGTCAAGCACAAAGTACTTCTTTGCAGTTTGTAAAGCGATGGTGGAAATTCGTGTGGGTTTACGAAGGGCGCCCCACTCGGTGTGTCAGATGTGCAGAATAAGTTATACAAAAAAATCACAAATAGTTTGGGTGCACACATGTATGGGGGCAAAAGCAAGTAGAATCAACAAGAGGCACGGCCAGTGGTTCGATCCGTTGGCCAAATGCACACAGTTAGGTAACACAAAGAGTAGAGCAGTCGAGAACACAGAGCCAGTTGGTCAATAGAAACTATTTTATGCTGATAAGGCTTAAACAGATGGATCTACTAAAGCTAAGTGACGCGGCCCGGAATACAGTCGGTGCTCGGCCTAGGAGTACTGCGTGTGCGGGTTCACGTTGATCATCTCCATGTTGCTGCTGGGGAAACAGAAATAAAACGTTGATTAGTTCAAGAGCCCTTAAAAAAATCAGTCGGTCAATCATATCCCCCGATAAGGACTAAAGCTACTATCAATCGCTACTTAAATGTGAATACTTATCGCGCACCGAGCAAAGCTAATTTGGCCATGAGAAAGAATGCGGCTTCAATGGGGTATGAGGATTTCTCGACTCTTAGCGGACCTAATGCACTACTATGCTGTGGAAGTAGGGATAAGGCGGGAAGGTTGATGGTCATGAGGGTGAAATGAGGATGAACCAATGATCTCAGCGAGCTGAACTCACCTGCGGTTGCATCGCATGTGAATGAAAAGCAGGGCCAGGCCCAGGGTGATGCAAATTGCGCCGACCACAATGTACGCGATGCCCAGGAAGGGATTCTTGCCACCGAGCACGGAGGTGGTGGACAGGATCATGCGCTTGGTGCCGTCGAACGAGACCACCGGATATTCTGCAATAGTAGAGACAAGAATGTAATGATCTAAGTACCTACTTAGCCATCCACACTTACGGTACGTGATGTTCAGCGTGTAATTGCCGGCCTTCAGACCATTAGCATAGTTGGTATTCGTCTGGTCCAGCCGGCGATATAGTTTTCGGAAGCTGGGCAGAGCGGCGGTGCGCATCCACACGATCAGATCCTCGTTCTGGAAGCCGTTGTTTTCCGGATTCTCCGGGTCCAACTCGGCCAATCCCTTTTGCCAGAAAATTGGCTTGGCAAAGTCCTCGAGGGAGACGTTGAGGTTGCCCTCCGGGTTGCGGAACTTTACCCGCTTGTCCGACGGCCAGGCAATGCCCGTCTTCAGCAGCTTGATCTCGTTACCCGCCTGCATCAGGGTCAGAGTGTCTGGAAGGGATCAAGGTTAGTTGCAGTGCAATCGATGTGGCAGAAGGGCATGTCGCACCATTGAACAGCGAGTTGGCAATGGCACCGCAGGGCGCAATGGGTTTCCTTGACTCCGGATCGTAGGCGAAGGGGTCGCAGTCCGAGCTGGGCGTTTGCGACAGGTGACCCAGCAGCTGCTCGTCGTCCCGTGACTTCACATAGCGCCGATGGTTCTGGTAGTAGTTGGTCAGGCCATAGTACATGTAGACCACGCCCTGTGAAAGGAAGTTAAGCAAATGGGAAAATATTAATACTACTGCGAATGTTGTTTGTAGAACTAAAATCTTAGTACCATCAGTACAATTAACAGAAAAATGACTTTAAAATTATATAATTAATTCAGTTAAACAGAGCAAATGGATTATAATCTGTTTATGTTTAATTGGCTTAAAATCTTTACGTTATTAAAACAATTAAACATAAATAGTTGATTAAAATATTAATATGATTAAATTAATTAAACAGAAAAATGACTATAAATCTTTATATGATTAACACAGTTAAACAGAACAAATGGCTTACAAAGTAAACGCACTATTTATATTAAGACCTATTGCTATTAGAATATAATAATCAAAAGCTGATGGAAAGGTCATGTTTATAATTTAATCCAGTTTACTCAATTATACAAGAAATGGTAGTAAAAACCATTATTTTAAGGTTACTGCCTAAAAAAAAAACAGATTTTAAGCATTGTGAAACTTTGTAAAAAAAATTATTTTAGATAAGTATTTTTATGCAGAATTTTTGTAGTACATAAAAACCTTCAAAATAAAAACTATAAATGTTTGTTATCAAATATTAAACATGTGAAACCAGGCAAATATGGCTTTTACTATAGCTATATTATAAAATTCATACAAATTTGCTGTGATAAAAGGTAGGTTGATAAATACTTTATAGATTAGACAAAAAGTTATATTGTAAGAAAAAACGTTCTAACTGATCAGGATACTTGAGTTATGAATAGGTGGTAAAGATGGACTCAAATATGATCTACGATGATAGTATTTGCCGAACTGATGAGTTGTGAACCACTTAGTAGGCTACCAAAACTGGATTATAGTGAATGGAAAAACGGTCTAACTGAAGAGGATATATGAGTAATGGATGCTGGTATAGTTCGGTTCAAAATCCCTTAATCCTATGATGGAAGCCATGATGATATTATTTGGCGAACTGGTGAGTTGTGGACTACATAGTAGGCTACCTAAACTGCACCAGGACCCGCTCAACTCACATTGAAGTCCGTGGGCAGGACGAAGGGCACCTGGCAGGTACACTTGCCGCCCGCGTTGGCCTCCAGGTACTCCGCGCAGGTGGCGTTTCCGCCCGACGGCCTGCACTTGGTGTAGTCGATGATCAGCTCGTTGGCGGTGTTGCTCAGGTGCAGCAGGACCACGCCGATGGGTATGAAGAGCACCCCGATCACGAAGAATGTGGGCAGGACGGTGCGGGCGGTGAGGACGGGCTGCCAGGCGGGCAGGCGCTGTTGCTTGAAGGCCGAATCTGCGGATGGAAGTGGGTGGGAGGAGCAGAAGGTTAGCGACCAGGCGTGACCTCATGGTTTATGCAGGGCGTCCAGGATTGGCCCCGAAAATCGATTTGCCATTGGACATTAGTCATTCCCCTTATCACTTGTTACGCGCTTAAGTGTGTGTGTGTGTTTGTTGTGCGTGCGTGTGTGTGTGTGTGTGGGAGAGGGAGTGGGCGGGGGAGTGTACTCGAATTGAACTGGGTTTTCACCTGAAGGTCGCTTGGACTTCGCCGCCGCACTCTCCTCGTTCTCCGCTGGCTGTGTGGACATGGCGGCTACTCTGTTTTCTCTCTGGGATCGGCTGGCTCCTTAAAAAGCTCCTTTGCTCGTCCACTCGCTGCAGGTTCGTCCAATTGAATAAAGTAAATACAATAAATTTTCGGATCAGCGATGGCACCACATGAGTCATCGATATACATCGATATTACTTATAGCTATAATCGGTGACATTTTTGCAGTTTTTATAAATATATTTAGTGCTTCTTAATGAAAATTAATTTATTTATCTCCTTTGTAATAACTTTATTGATATTTTGATAATTTTATTGCTGTAGTTTTTTCTCATTTAATAGAGATGGACAATGGCGTGAGAGTCTTTCAGAATATCGATAATATTCGGTGTTGCCGGATCAAACTAATTAGAATAGCTCTTATTTTAAAACAACCGTTACAAGGTAATGGGCTTATTTTGTTTTTTTCCTGTAAAATGTTAACATTACCTTTGAAAGGTAATGACAAACCAATATATACAACGTATAACGGTATTTAGTAATTCCTTTTTGGAAAAAATCGGTCGTATCGCTGACCTTGGCATAAATATTTGTAATTAGGTTCCCATAATACAAGAATTTTAAAAATTGTAAAACTATAGGAGGTCGAGAATTTTTCTAAGTTTACCTGAATTATCTTTTAAGTTTCGTAGTTTTATTAAAAAAAATTCAAAAAAACAAAATAATATACCTACATACATATTTGCCAACCAATGTTGGTTGTGAACTTTGCTGAGGTCAGGTGCAATGTAAATATATAGTGATTATTCAAACCGGAAACAGAGGTGCCAGATAAACAGTTGTTTAATTTCATTACCAATTTTTTATAAATTTAGAGTCAGGTTTCCCTTTTGTAATATTTTCAAATATTAGTTTAAAGAAATTAATTTTTAAGTTGTCTAATAAGTATTGAAACTAGAGTTGAACCAGAAAAAATATAATTCCAACAGGTCCCCCCATCCAATGCTTTTAAATACAAGACACATAGTTTTTATTTTTACAACTCGACCGTCATTTTTATTTGTAATTTTATGGTAAATCATTAAATGTAATACAGAAATTAGCAAAAAAAAAACATAGGCTGCAATCAATAATTAATAAGTACAGTTAATAAATTAATCAGTAGCGTATAATTGAACTAAACTAAATGTGAGCTGTGGGGAGACTAACTTTTAGTAGGGGAATTACGTGGTACAGACAGGGGTTTTATTTCAAGAGTACACTGCAAGAAGTCGGTAAGTGCTTCTCCCACTGTAATTAGGAAATAAATGCAATATTAATTTAAATATAACAATTTAACTGTTCTCCCTTTCACTTCCTTTTTTTTAATTTTTAGTATTTACACAGAGTTTACATTCAAGAATTACATAGATTAATTAATATTTTTTTTAATAATTTCTTTTGCATTTTTCAACACATTTTGGCGTTGTAACTTTTTCTCCAACCGGCAAACTTTGAGTTTGGCAAACAATAGTCCACAAAAAAATAGATGGGGTTTCGCTGTAGAAAAACGCCAAATATTCCGAAGAGACTTGATAATAGATTTAAAAAAAATTCGAGTAGCACCTAATAAGTGTGGATTTTCTCTGTATTTATTTCCATGCCTCGGCTGCTGCCCAAATATGGGGGTGTGGCAGTATGGGGCAGCACTTTGCTATACTTTCTCCCCTTTTCTCGTTTCTCGATTCTGAACTTATAACTTTGATATTTTCATATTGGCTATCACTCACATTCGCTCATCATCTCCATTCAGTCGATATATTTCAATATATTTGGGTCATTCACTCACTTAGCCTAGGTTCCTTTCGTCTTATCTCATTCGTTCCCTTCTTTAGTACAGATTAATATAGCACTTGTATAACTTTCCTCGACATTTTTGCAATGAAACAAAAACACAAAAGTCTAAAAAATTGCAAAAAAATATATATTTCGGGGGTGACACAGAAATTGCCAAGCGCTGAATTCGGGTGGGGTTTAGTTTGATGTACGTAGCGCCTAGCGATATCTGCAGCACCCCCGAATATGTTTGTTAAAGTTAAAAAACCTTTACGCATTAGAAAGTTCTTCGTGTCGTGACTAGGCAAGTTTAAATGTATTGGTTTTTTTTAACAATGTTGTCCCTCTTGTTTTCTAGATTTGTATCTTTCAAGCAGCAGGATTATCACCCAAAAGTGATCTATTTGTAGGGAATTATCATCCACTGGCACCTCCTGTCGACATCGCCTGTTTTAAAACTCGACTAAGCGCTCGATTTTAGTACGTCTTAGAGCCGTTTCGTTGTTTTTAGTACGTTTGGATTTGGTTTAGTGCGATGTTAGAAGTATTTCGTGGTTTTGTTAATTCTCTTGCTATTTTCGCTGCGAATTTATGTTAAACTGGAGGACTTCGTGGGCACTCTACAGATGCTCATCGCCGTGGTATCCGTTCCGAAGTGGCTGACGCTCTTGCGAGTGATCCGTTGGTCGGTTGCGATTAAAGAAGCCGCACTGTAATGGTTTAAAAATGGGAGATTTTTTATCAGAAAACTGTCTTAAATAGGTATATACAAAAATTGTATTTCATTCTAGAATTAATTTATTTCGAATATTCAAATGTGGTCTACGGTTCAGAAAATAAAAAACAAACTGTGTCTTTTATGGGTAATATAGATTTGTTTCAGAAACTCCCTTTTGAGATAACCAATTCAGATACATTGATTTCAAACCAATTTACAAGAATAGATGGTTTCATAAAGTACAGTATAATTTTTAAGTTGATATTACTTTTTAAACCGTACCAGTTTAATATGTATTTTTTAAGAGGAAGAATCCAAAATTGCATTTTTCACTATCTCTTTAACATTACTTAGTGGAAAAACTGTTACGAGTAAATATAGCTGTAGACACCAAGTTGATCCTGGCACTTTTTTTTTTCAATTTCCAGAAATATACATATCTATAACCCACCTTGTAGAGCAGCCAGACGAGCAGCAGGAAGATGAGTGCTCCGGCACAGGCGGCCAGGACGACGACCCACAGGGGCACCATTTCGGGCTCCTGCAGGGGTTCCGGCTCCGCCTTGTAGAAGATCTCGTGCGTTTTGATGATCGGATCCTTCGGAGCTCCGATGAAGGGCAGCAGGACGACATTGGCCACCGCCAGTGTGGACACATTGAGTGGCACATTCGAGGCCAGCTTCTCCATCGTTTTGGCCACCATGCGTGCCCGGATGGCCACGAAGGCGGCATCGCCGTCCTCGGTGCCCAGATTGGTGACCACACACCGGATGGTCTTGCACCTGGCCGACTTGCAGGGTGAGTTCAGATCGATCTGGTGAGGCTGCTCCGCTTCGGCTGCCTCCGCCGCCTCATTGGATCTCCGCAGGCGACGTGGTACACCAGAGCTGCTCGAACTGGAGCTACTGCTGCTCCAGTGACCTGGCGTTGCCTGTTGCAGGTTGTCCTCGTCATAGAAGTCCTCGTTCTCCCGGCCATAGTAGGGCTTGCTGCCCGAGGAGTAGGTCACATGGTGGGTCTGATAGCCACCGGGTGCACCACTGCCACTGTATTGGGTCTGGCCCTGGTAGGATGTCTGCAGCGGATGTCCCGCCTGGAACTGGGCCTGATTCTGACCCTGGTAGTGCCCCTGGTTGCCACTGGAGAACTGACCCTGGCTTTGGCCCAGACTCTGGCTGGGATTCTGGTATTGCTGCTGACTCCTGTACAGCTCGTTGTCCACATTGCCCCGGTTGAGGGTGCCCAGATCGAAGCCTCCGGCATGGAAGTTGCCATTGCGACCGCCAAATTGGGATTTGTCATTGAAGCTGACGGGGGATCCCAGTCCTCCAGATCCACTGGAACCCGCCAAGAGGACCTGTTGATGCTGCTGCTGCTGTGGCTGTTGCTGCTGTTGGCTTGGCCAAGTGCGATAGTTTGAGGAGCCAGTGGAGCTGCTAGAGCTACTGGATTGCTCCACGGGTCTGGCCATCTGGATGTGACCCTGGGTGCTGTGACCACGCAGCTGAGCCGACGGAGCACCTGAACCCAATCCCGACGAAGAGCTACTGGTGGAGAAGGTGGCGAAGCTGGACTGATTCATCCTGGGCTCCTGGACCGCCAGACTGGCACGATCACGATGAATGATGGAGGCATCTCCAATCGATTCCAGCTTATCCTCATCCAAACGTTCCTGCACCTGTTTGGGTGTCAATCTGTTGCCAGCATCCGGGGTGTTGCTAACTATAACACCCTGAACGAATCCCTGACCTTGGGCTTTCTCCACATGGCCACCAGCTCCAGATTCGGCGAATGCCCAGCCCGATGAGCTGGCCGATTCTCCAGAGGCCTGAACCGAATTCGATATGGCACCCTGGGCCTGCAGATACGATTTCCTAGCCAGCTTCTCGTCCAGCTGGAGATTGTACTCATTGACCGCCACCTGGTCGCATTGGATCTTTCCACCGGTCTCCGGTTGATTTAGCAGGTACATCAGGGCATCCCCATTGATTGTCTCGTAGGGTAGATGGATATTGACCTCCGCCTGCTCAATGATCGAGGGACGATTGTTGCGGATCTCGTAGATGTGCACCACCTGGGGTCCGATCTCGTCCTCCTTGGTGGCATTGTTCAGCACCTTGTAGTCGTCGGCCTTGTACAGCTGGTAGTCGGGCAGGGAGGTGCCCTTGATGTCCAGGTCCGTGTCCACCCAGATGCCCACGCTCTGGCGGATCTTGTTATCGTAGTCAGAGCCCGGCTTTTCCAGATTCGTCGAGTTGGCCTCCCAGTAGAAGTCGTAACTGGAGGAGCTGCCATACTTTTCCTCCGGCACCAAAATGATCTTGAAGTGGGCCTAGAAGTGGGATGTAAAGTAAGGTTTAGTTGGGCTATAAAAAAAGGTATGTGCCACAGGAAGCGAAAGAGGTTTAAAAACACCTTAGATGGTGGCTAACAGTATGCTGTGTGATTTATTGGAAATTATCCATAATATATTGCATACTTTTGGGTACCTTAAGCAGTGATTTCAACACCTTAAAGGTGGTTTGCTTTGTATCCACTAACATACTTTTATTTTAACATTACTATACACCTCAAAAGGTACCTAAAAGTATGCTGTTCCGTTTTGTTGCATAATTTTGGGCATCCCTTCAAGTGCTTTCAAAACTCTCGAGTTTTTTATCTTATAGAGATGGAATCTTAAGTCATTTTTATTTTACTGAAGGTACACTCACAATCTTTCCCGACTCCAAGGGATTTCCAATGTCGCACTTGAGCGTGTGATTGTTCTCCGGAGTGGGCGCCGAGCAGGAGATGGGCGTGTCCTTCTTCTCGCCCAGCTGCTCAACCTTTCTGTACTGAAGATCCGGCGGGGTGACCATGTAGAAGGCGGCTTCGAAGGCATCCTCATTGGTGTTCGAGATGAGAACGTCGATGACCAAGGGTTCGGGTGAGCCAAATAGATACTTGTCCACAGTTCTGTTAAGAAGAATATTATGTAATAGAGAACTAGAAGATATTATAGTTATACCCACTTGACTTCGAGCTTGAGATCCGGTTCGCAGATGTTGTCTGGGCCACAGTTCTTTTGAATGTTGATGGCATCCCTAAGGATGATCTCGCGGTTTTGATCAATCACCGGTTCCAGGTTGCTGCGCCTATGCCGAACCATGGGATCCAAGGGGCGACTGCTGCGCAGATTGTAGCGGGCCTCGACCTCCAGAGGGGTCAACTTATCCTGAACCTTGTCCAGCAGATAAACAGTCTCATTGAGACAGAATTTCTGGCCATAGTTCAACCGGATGGTTTGATTCCTGATATTCTTGCCCTCGTCCCGCAGGAAGAACATACGGGGATTGGGCAGTTTTTTGGCATCCAGCAACCAGGACACATCGAAGTCCAGTTGCTCGGGAAGATAGCGACCGGTGTAGCTCCAGCAGGTGGTCAGAAGCATGCAGGGCACCTTCTTCTGATCCCTCAGCAGCTGGCAACTCCGGTCGTCCAGGCTGATCAACTTCGAGTTGCTGGCAAAACTGGTCTCGGCATTGACGGCGGCCACTGGTCGGGATTTGAAGATGAACACCTGGCCGGAATTGTAGGCACCCACGGCCAGATCTGGATAGGTATTTCCGTCCATATCGAGGCCACCGGAGAGGGCGAATCCAAAGGTTTGCGGGTAGGGAGCTCCCTCCACAATCTGTTCCGACTTGATGATCTGCGATGGTTTGGCCAGGGGACCCAGCGGGGATCCATGGAAGATGTAGACAACGCCACGACCCTCGGGTCCATCGTAGGGAGCACCCACTGCAAAGTCTCCGTAGCCATCGCCATTCACATCACCCAGGGTGGTCAGAGCCAGGCCAAATCTTCCCTTGCTGTGCAATCCATCGCGAATGTGCTCCGTCGTCCAGCGCTTCTCCTCGCTGGGACCTCCCTGCAGCAGGATATACACCCTGCCAACATCGTACTTGCCCTCCACATTATCGGGATCCGTGTACATGGGTGCACCGATGAGCAGATCGTCCAGACCATCGCCATCCACATCGCTGGTCGCCAAGGAGTAGCCGAAGTACTCGCCAATCTGGCGACCGGTGATATTGAAGATATTTGCCATGTTCCAGCGATTGACGACGATCCGTCCCACGAGATTACCACCTCGAGGCATGCCAATGGCCACATCCTCGCTGCGATCCCCATCGAAATCACCGGTGACCATCGAGTAGCCCAAGTAGGAGTCATCATTCACCGAGGCGCTTTCCGAGGTGGAGAACACCTGGTTCTCTGGCCTGGTCACATCGTGGGAACTGGCCATACCTGGGGATTGGGTAAAGAACTGGGGTTAAAAACACTGGCCAAGGCTTTGGGATATCATCTCCTCTATCGGACCGGTTGTTTTTTTGGGTGAGTTTTCAGTTGCGGTCGAAAAATAGTGATATATTTACTTTTGAATTCAAAGTCCTTTTAACAGAATAACACTTAAATCACTATGGTTTTGAAATCCCTTTGAAATTTAATTTTAGGTGTCTAAAAGTACGCAGTGTTTAAGTTTCAAATATATTTCTGCATATTTTTAGACACCTAAAAATTACATTTACAAGTGATTTTAAAGCCTTGTGATTTCTGTGCCATCCACAAGTAGCTTTAAATATTATTTGTTTTTTTTTTATTTCTATTATTAAAACTACTATTTTTCTGGCCGCAACTGTTTTTGCGCATATGGCTAAATGGGCATGCTGGGCAAGAACAAACAACGATATAAACGATGATGGGCACATAGTGAGATGGCACATGGAACTTTTAACTACTCCCAGCCAAGGAAGCCACAACAACAATTAACACAAGATACTACACTACGTTTTTGGATGATTACGTGTATATGTCTGATTACAGGGGCACTACAAACAAACATGCTGGGGAAACGTGCTGAGATTATGATTAGTTTGCATTCCAGTTAGTACAGTCAGGCCCGAAATAAGCTACATGCTCTTAAAAACATAAGCTACGCAGATTTTACGGCCAGACGAAGGGTGCGGTACAAGTCGGGCAGCAAGAGAAAATATATCTATTTTTGTTTTCAAAATATTTCACTTCTTATCATAAGTTTTTATAAAAATGTTGCCTATGCTCATAGGTATAAATCTTGCTAGTTTCCTACAACTCCATAAAAATAAACCATTATCTTATAACCTTCTGAATTTTGTTACAATCTAAAGTAAGAAACTATAGTATAAATGTAAAGAGTAAAAATTGTAGAGCTAGATAGTAATAGGACATTTTCAGTTTTTTAATTCGTGTACAAGTTTTAAATTTGTAAGAACAAAGTGTAATACAATTTGTCTTAAAATGTGTTTACTCTTTCGAGGGACAGAAGATATAAAATCCATTATAATCCCCGAATTTTGGGTGCACTTTTCATATTGATCGCTACCCAAACTAAGAACCCCTCTGTTGATAAACTTTATAATTCGGCTTTTCGAAGAAAGTATATTGTTGCATACTTTATGACAGCTTTCAAAGGAAGGAAAATATTTTGAATATAACCATAAGATCTCTCTCTGCCGTTCCGTGACACCTTTGTCAAAGCCACCCCTTTAGGGATAACCCAGGATCAGATGAAAGAGAAATTAATATATATACACCACTTTCCCAAAACAATTTCTTTTTCATCGAATAGATCCTAAAAAGAGAAAAGCAGTTAAGTCAACAACCATAAAAGCAGTTTTTGGCAAAGCGGGAGGTACGTAGTGTTTGTTTTATCCTCTAAAACCATAGATATTAATAGGCAAAGCTTTCTAGCGACTTCTGTGGGGACGCATCGAACAAATCTATATGGTTTGCTTTTTTTCGATGGGTTGCCCAGGGTGTTTTCTTATATCGATGGATGATGTTGGATAGAGATTTCATGAGGTTTGATTTGATATATTTTTTTTGATTGTCAGACACCATTAATGGGACTCTCAATGGAGTTTATGTTTATGTGGGTGGGTGTTTGTGTTTAGGTACTTTTTTTGAGCTGGGTTAATGTTCGTAGGTACAGTTTCAGTTGAGTTTTGAGGCAGTGGGTGAGAAGCGTAGTTGCTGTTTGTTTTTTGTTTGTTTTTATTGATTTTTTTGCGATTTTATTATTATTACCTCCAGTGCCGAAGGGCTGATAAAGAGGCGGCTTAAATGGAAACTCGGCATCGGGCGGTATCGAGTAGGTTTGTCCTTTTTATGGTTTTTGTTTTCGGTATATCGGGGTTTTGTTTTTTTGATAGCAACAGAAGTTGTAGGGAAGAATGTTGATTGGGATTCGGTATTGGTATTCGGGTTCATGTGATCGAGTGGTGCGGTTCGGTTTTTTGGGAATCGGTACAGAATGCATTACACATTTTCATTTCATTTGAAGTTCGGTACAAAATCGCATGCATTTTGCCCCGATACACAGGATATTGATTGAGTGTAGAGTGAGACAGAAGGTGGAGGAAGGAGCAAAAATATAAAGAGAAAGAGAGAACATAATTTTGATTAATCAGATCAGGAAGAACATTACGCGTTATACGGTACAGGTACAGTTACAATTACAGTTATAGATACGATTACAGTTACAGTTAACGTTACAGTTACAGTAGAAAATCTTGTATCAAATACGGTACAGTAAATGCAGCTAACTTCGATTGGGTTAAATTAACATTAAGATACGATTAACAATAGTTAAGATTTACGGTTATATTGCTGACTCCTGCTGTCGAGTTGTGAATGATATTGGAGTTAGCAAAAAAACTGTTTTAAATTTTGCTCAGGTACTGGGTACAATTTCAAAAGGTACAACATTGTTAGCTTTTAGCAGCGACAATGGTGCGACGTTAGGCCGATTGGGGTTAAACGATTTGAAAGACAACAACTCGACAACACAATATATTGACGTCATGAAACTTAGTTAACTCTACTTTTTCGATAACTGTGCATTTAACGACTGTATCTAACGGATACAAAGTTGTACCTAATTTTAAATATTTATTTTACTTTATCCATTTCCAAAATGTTATTTGTAGTTCAAACCATTTAAAAAATACATTGTAAAATACACACTTATCGGTTCTAAAAAATATTTTCTATATAACAAAACAACTTTACAAAATGTACTTAAAAATTTGTAAATTTGTCTTGACTTATAAAAATAGGTTTCTACAATCTACCTATGAGTTTTTTATCGACTAGACGAAGTTACAATGCGACATGCACTCTAAATACATCTTAGTTTATAGCTAAATCTAGCATGCCATCTTCTACAGATGCATATTGGATGATACCCACATAGAACTACAGATCGAGTGTTAGAGACTGGAAACGTGAGTTCCTAATTTATAGGAACGGAATTAGGATCGGGTATTACGATACAAACATATAGCTAGACCCATATTATGCGGACAGTATCCATTTTATTACGTATCTATTAAGTAACTTAAGTTAAGGACTATCAATAGAGAACAAAAATTAAACACACGAGGGGATAAATAAGATAAACTAAGCTATGGGATACTATGTTAATGCAATCACTTTGATTTTGTACATCGGAAGGCAATCAAAATTCAATATTTTCGTGGACTAGGGGGAAGGACGAGGACAAATGCTAAATGAAAACGGGGATAACGAAATTCAAATTTCAAACCAGACTACGTGTGTGTGGGTGTGTGTTCTTGTGTTCGTTTTGGGATCGTCTAGGGTTTAAGGATATTACTTATAGTTCTAGCTATGACTAAATACATTGGATAAATTTCGATCGTCTCATTGAGACAAGAGGTACTAGAAAGAACAACAACTTCAAAATACATACAGTAAAAGTAACTCGTCTCAAGAGACAAAAAGGTATTGAGGTACGGATAAATAAATAAATAAGAAGTAGAACAACGGTACACGGTACATGTGGGAAAAACGTGCACTTACCTTGCCAGTACCAACTGCCAGGTGCGCCAATAAACAAGCGCGATCCATTCTACAACGGGAGAAAAAAGGTTACACATATATAAACACATGTAGGTATATAATAGTCAAATCGAATGCTGGGGATGCAATTGCGAATGCAAATGTTATGCCACGATCCCAACGAGGTGCCAACTAAACGTGCCCATGTCTGTCCATCCGTCTGTCTTTTCCGAACCATTCCATGCATATAATAACTCAATGAAACCCAAAAAAAAAGAGAAGAAAAAAAGGGAACCTTTTGGAGGTCTAGAGATCGGATTCTGGTCTTCCCAACGCAAGGGGAACTTGGAATGCTCTTTGATTTATTGAAAATCTATAGGGGGTTAGACTTCTCTTAAAAATAATTTCTTTAGCAAGCTTGTGAATGTTTAAAAATTTGTTAGTATATAACGATATGATCTATGTATATGGCACCCCACTCTAAATGCTTAAAAATAAGTAAAGTTAAAAGGAAAGATGATCTATGTATATGGCACCCCACTCTAAATGCTTAAAAATAACTATAGTTTTATAATCACTTGCGAAGCTGTCCAAAAGTATGCTGCAATACATTTCCAACTGCGTAATTTTTTCATTGCATACTTTCAGAAGTAGTTTTAAGTGATTCCAAAACTATAGTGATTACCCACTCAAAACTACCATCCATGGATATTAATTTACCCCATTTTCGGAAGGGTATACCCACTGAGTACTTACCCCGTTGATCGCTGCACTAAATCCAGCCTGACACGAGCCCTGGCGATGATAACCCCAGTTGTCTGCAAAGAGAGATGGAAATGCATAGCATAAGTGAGTGATTGGGCAAAAAAAAAAATAAAGGGAGGCTGGGGCGAGGGAATGCCAGTCACACACAGTTGACCATTTAGGCATTGTGCGATTGCGATTGCGTTTGCGATTGCGATTTCATCATAAATGTTCGCAGGGCCCCGGGGTTTCCGAAAAGGGAACGGTGTGTGGGACAATAAATTGCAAATAATTACCGATGCAATGCAATAAATTGCGCTGCTATTTGTCAGTCGAGAGCTGGACGAGAGTTGGACGAGCGTTGGAGCAACATAAAAGGATTAGAGCGCGCCTTTGGGGCAAGATCTTCGCCTGCCAAAGCGATGGACATTGAAATGAAAACACAACAATAAAAGCAGCCCCAACTGCCGAGCGGCAAACAAAAAGATCAAGACGAGGCCCAAAGTGGAGACGGCATCCGCACATACATATATCCACATCCACAGCCACATCCATTGCCACACATCCTTTTGTTGGCCCCGCCTTTTGTTTGTTTGTTTGTTTGTCCGGCAAAGTGTCTGGCGAATGTTGCCTTGCTACCAAATACGAAATCACGTAACATCAGCAAGAAGATCAACAAAAAAGCGAGGAAGTCGAGCCTTAAGATACCCTTTTACATTATTATCATGGTCAAAAGTACTTTAATAAAGCAAAGTTTATTTGGGCTTCGTTATATGATATGTCAAAAAGCTTGAAAAACAAACAATAACATTTATTTCATTGATGCACAAAGTTTGTGGCGCCCACGGTGGGGCCTTTTACTAATCTTTTTTTTTGGCGCCCCCGGGTGGACTTAAGATCTTTTATGAGCTATCATATTAGGGTTTAATTTTAACGAGCCTCTACAATTAGTTTGCTTAACTGATGAGATCCTCTACTTCAGAAAAGGGTATTCCCCTGGACAACAACAACTTTATGTCGCATGTGCGGATAAAAGCCAGGCTTCCAGTTCAGAAAAAAAGGGGTAGGAAAAGGGGGACTTGGTCTTGGAGCAAAAACAACAGAGAAATCAACAGGCAGATCGTGCGTTTGATCAAATTAAACGATAACAATTTGTCTCGAAGTGTTTCAATTTGAGCGCAGCGACAGCAGCGACGGCAGCAACATGTTGCTGCTGGCACCGGCAATCGCATAAGTCAACTCTTTTACTCGTTTTTTTTTTTTTTTGATTTTTTCGTAACTCGTAACTCGCACACAGGTCCTCCTCTCGTACGTGAGCATACCCATGGCATTGTCTTCGCAGTTGTATGTAGTAATTCCCATAATAAAATCGCCCCGTCTTGAATTACAATTAGTTTTTAGCAAGGGCACGCCGAGATCTCCGCTCCTTTGTCGACATTTCAACTTGGCTGTTGGTCACTCGATTGTTTTGTACTTTTCTTTGATTTACCCATGCCTTTTTTTATTCCTCGGTCTGTGTTTCCTTTAACTATTTACTTTGGCATTTTGTGCGTTAAGTTGGTATTTATTGCTTTCAGTGATGTCGGAATGTGCTGAACGGACTGTCAGGATGAGTTGCTGTTGCTGCTGATGTTGCTGCTAATCATTTCACAACAAAAGCGCTATGTCAGCATTAATAACGCAACAACAAGACCACTGGGAATCGAGTTGGCCCATTCGTGTGTGCTTAGAATCTATAAATCGCCAGGCGGATTGAGCAATCGCCTCGTAAAAGGGGCCTAAACTCATATATAAAAATGCAACTAGTTCAAAGAAACCATCAAAAAATGGTAAGAGAAATATATCATTCGAATGAGTTACATCCACAGATTTTTAAATATGAAAACATCGAGATTATAAATAGAACGCTGACTATTTTCTTTTTTTAGGTAATTTCTAGGTCAATATCATACGCTGATCCACGGGGTGATATAGGGGATAGATCCCACCCACTCGGGTAAAAAAGTATATGTTATATGTATTTTATTTCAAATTTGTTGATTTCTACTCTAAATTTTTGTTATATCTTTTTCACAACCAAATTATGGATTTGCCAATGGTAAGTATACAAAATTTTAAATATCTAACTAATAGTGGTAACTATATAACTTTCGTACGAACGTGTTCGATAAGCTATTTGAACTATCCGCAGAACAAAAAACCTCATTAGAATTTTACAACCCAAAAAGTTTGAAATATTTTCCAGAATAATTCAGTTTATTACAGCCACTTCAATTGACTCAGAGATTTAAAGCAAATTCAATCTACATTGCCATAAGCCATTCCACGAACAAATAGGAAAACAAGCAATAAATGAGCAAAAGCAACAGCAATTCTTCCGTATGATAAACTAGTTCAAGAGTCACAACCCCAACTAATGGCCATATGCCAGCCCCCATATAGAAAGACTAATACGTAAACACACATCTATACGGATATAGCTCCTTAAAAATCCGAAAGATATATGCAGATGTACATACATACGTAAGTTGAATGCTTTGCATCTGCGAGGCGAGGCTAAAAATAATCACACCTTCTCGAAACTTTGCGGAGGAGAAGGACGCGAATGCCCCATGTGTGCTCGGTTTTATATGTACGCCCATTTTTATATAGACCTAGATATAGTCGGTATAAAACGATGACTAACCAAACAAATTTGGCAGGCTGTCCCAAAGGCGAAAAAGAAAAACACTGAATAATCAGAAAAGAAGGGAAAGTAATGTGAGGTAAAAGCAGGAAAAACAAATGCATCACAACGAAGAAAATAAAACTTTGAACATCAAATTAAATATTTTTAGATATACGAACATGGGAGCATTACAAACTACACAGGATGGATATGTTTTTCAAGTTTTCGTCGGTCCGTATTTGTAGGCTGTCAAGTCGCATAAATCTTTCATTGGATCCAGGTGGGTGGAGATATTCTGGGTCGCAAAGGTTTACGATATAATCTAATGCTGTTGGTTTATGTTTCCAAATGACGACGAATTAATCACTTAGGGCTAAGATGTGTGGAAAAAATTAGTGAACTTCAAAAAAGGGGAACTAAGTGGAATGTGTTCATTTAAACAGCTGCAGACTAAAATTTTTACAGAAAGCTCTATTTCCATCACGATCGAACAATAAACTTTATATGCCAAATAGGGTCTTGAGAAAATTGTTTCAAATTTGAATTTATTTCTTTTCGATGTCGCAAAATTAAAATGGTTGGTATGTCGGAGTTCAAACCCAAGGTTTATGAAGTAATTGTTTTTAATTCAAACTGATTTTTATTTTTTGGGTTCGTACAGTGAAAGAATCATAACTTAACACCATTTTATTTGTCTATTGGGTACAAATAAGTCTGAAAAAGGTAGGTTTGTCCGGGTTCAAGCCGAAAATATGTGAAATATTTTTTTCTCTAACTTAACTCCACTTTTTTTTTAAAGTGAAACTATTTTTTCAATCTGCCCAAAAAATCAAATTTTATGCCGTAACTTGTTCCAGTCACCTTAATTGCTCACCAACCGATTGTCGAGCATTCTTGACACTTTTCACTTTCCCTCAAGTTGCCGTTATTCGATACTGGGGCACTACCAAAAAAAACGAGAATAAAACTAAGGAGAAAAAAAGTGAAGCAACAAAAGCCGAAGGAATGCCAGCGACTGACAGTTTAAATTTCGCTTTTCAAGGGATTCCCTGCCGCTCGAATTACAGAATCACACCGAATCGGAGGTCGAATTAGGCCTGTGGTGTGGGTTAATGTTAATGTTAATCCCGGGCAGGGATACCCGGTCCCTCCGATATACGACTACTCACTTGTCCGGCAGGGGGAGACCTCGTAGAACTGCTCGAAGTTGTGCGAGGTGAAGCAGGTGCCCACGGGATCAATGCGGAACGCCTTCGATGGCGTCATCGTGTGGAACACATAGCGCGGTGCACAGGCCTGCAATGAGAGATGGAAATGGAAATCAATGGAGATGCAGTAAAGTGCACAGTAAGAAATGTTTTAGCTCTCTAATTTATATGAAACAAGGTATTTTGAACTCAGAAGTCCAATGAATTCATTTAGAAAGAAGACCTTCTTTTATTCACTGCATACTTTTAGACACCCTAGTGATTTGTGTGGAACCCCCAAATATTTAGATGTCACATATCATATTTTCTATAATTATGTAATATAACTAACACTATGAAAACCATTTTTTTTAAATTTATAATTAACATATATGTTTTTATATTATTTTAGCTATAACACATTTTTTCAGGTGTAGATGAAAGAGACAGGGGCAGGCATGGAAATTATTTGGTGAAGATGTGAGACAATGGCAGGCCAGCAGCAACGGCAAAGTCATGGAGCTCTGCGGCCCTCCTAAAATGGCCAAAGCGAATTAACAGACCCCATATCCACCAAGCACAGTGGGGCAAAAGTACTGGAAAAGGTGAGTTCAATATTATAATAGATCTTTAAGTCTTTTAAGTTCCTTGCAGTTCAATATTATAACAGAACATCAAGTCTTTGAAGTTTCTTACAAGCAATTTTAATAGGAAAAAGTAACTCTAAATATAGTTGAATAATATATATTTTATAAAAAATTAACTTCATTTTGATATATATTTTAGACAAATATATATTTTCTTACGATTCAAATTGTGCCAAATCGAGAAAGATTTCCTTACAAGAAATAACATTTTGGCATTGTTTTTTAAACCGAAGATTCGATTTTCTTAGGCACTGAACCACTGTGCGTGGGGAGTGAGTTAACCTCGTCGCATTGGATCGCTTCGCATCCCAGCCGATCTGTGTGTTTATATAGTTTTATAATGTATAAATGGCTGGCAGTTGGACATAAAACACGCACGAGACTCGGGGTCTCAGCCATCTCTGTCGCAGTGCCGTTCCAAATATGGTCAGCGGTTGGAGTTTTGTGGCATGAGGCATGGGGCATGGGGCAGGAACAGCCGAGGCAGCCGAAGCAGCAGGCATCAGCATCAGCGTCAAGATCTTAGGCCGGGCCATTGTCTCCGCACTGCAATTACTTTTACAAATTTATACATATTGTGCCATTTATGGCAACCAGTGGCTCTCTGTATCTGTCGCTTTTCCGCCTAGCCCCCTCCTTTTGGCAACTCTGACATAAACTCAAAATGACGCGCTATCGCCAAAAATGCATGCTGATCGGATATCGGATGGGAGCGGATGGAGGGGCCGAACCATTCAAATGCCCCATTGAATCACAAATCTATGGGCCAGGCCATATTATGCAAGCAGGCGCAGAATCGGGCAAACAAAAAAATCACAGTCCAGCTAACCCTACACTTTAAGAAACATAAGATCTTAATAATTTCTACTTACTAAAAAGCAAATTGAAAACGTATCTCTTTGTTCATTGCGGAATTCACGGAAATCATAAGGGTTTTGTAAGTACTTATAAAAAGTGCTTAAAAGTATGCAACTTCATATTTGTAATGTTATTATTGCATACTTTTGAACACCTTTATAAGTGACTACGAAAACAGCACTCTATATAAGCCATCATTAAAAGATCCATTAAAACAGGTAAAGAAAACTTGCATAGAGAAAAGCTTATAATTCCCAAGTCGTTGTTTCACTTTGACGTTTTGAAAGATATTTAGTATCCCTAGCTATTTAGTTCAAATTAATTCAGCTACCTTCCAATACCTTGATGTTTTCCCTAGTGTATCCGTAAGAAATGGGTAAATAATAAAAACAAGAGCCTGAGAGTTGGACCAGACAATCGACTTGCCGCTGGGCACTCGGGGGAGCGATGAACAATTCAATTGAAATTCCCAACAATTGCCCGCGTGGACCATTGTCCATGCCATGATCAATAAGTTAATAGCAATTTCCTATTAAAAACTTTATTATCAGTTCGCCGGCAGACAGATTCTTTTGCGGACTTTGCGGCCAACAGTCTGCAGTTCGCGGTAAAATAGTTAGATATGCAAATGAGGAGCGGCCGGTGGAGAATGGATCCCGAAAACAGGTCCGCAGTTGCTCTTCAATCGGAGCATTGAAATCAAAAATTATGGTTATGAATATGGGTTTTGACCAAGAGTGGGGAGTGATATATACGAAATCGCTACCATTTCGAGATGTACTTTTTATAGTTAAAGCATTTTAAACAAGGTAAGAAAGCTATTTACCCGGTAGATATATTGGTTCTTGGCCAACCTACTTTTAAGGTCGTAAATATTTATAAACTTTTCCTGCTTTTAACCCAAATGAAAAGTAATAAACAAATAAAGGAATTATTTACAAATCAACCCCAGCAAGATATGACTTCAACGATTGTGAAAGTATTAATGATATTGGGTCAGCCTTTATTGCCGCGAATTTGGGCCAAGGATCAGACAACAATTGGATGCTGTGATCCAAAAAAAATGGCGTGAGATCACAGAGCGACTGTAGCCCCAATCAACAACTTGTCGCCGAGTGGGCGGGGTGGTCATCGCCACCGCCCACAATGGCCATGATCGGCAATCAGCGGCACAACACCAAGGTGACATCACTGTGAACTCACTCACTCACTCACTCACTAGCGCCTCACCCGTCTCTTTCTGCCCCCATATAGCCGTCTCTTTCACAGCTGCCCTCGCCCGGGGGCATGTGCCGCATGTCGTGCGGTCTCGTTTCGCTACGTTTTTATTCCCATACCCATTATTCGAAAGTTATTGGGTATACCCGAGTGGGTCAGGTGCTTATAGCCGAAATAAATTTATAAGCAATGCACTGGTAATATAAAAATGAAGAGAGTTTTGAAATCGCTTTTCGTGGTGTCAAAAAGTATGCAGTAAAACATGAAACTTTGTTTTTCGGAATGAATCCGTAGAAGTTTCGGTTAGAAAAATATATTGTTGCATTATAGAGCGAAATCTCAACCATAGTGATCAGTAGGGTTTTGAAATCACCTTTTGAGGTTTCCTTGCGGAATGAATCCGTAGAACTTTCGGTTAGACAATGTATAAAGAAATATAGTGCTTAAAAAGTGACTTCTAAGTCTATTTTAAAATCAAAATTAAACTTGCAGTGAAGGACAGATAATTTAAAAACTATAAGAGATTTCGTTAGTATTCCAAAGGATATTTATAGGTTAATTTAAAAATACTGAGTTCAGTTTTTGGAACTGATTTGGGTATCTCGGAGTCGGTTAAAATCCCGGGTTCTCTTCGAGAGATGCTGTTTGGTTTGCAGTGTTCCGATTGCGACATGATCATCGACACGATCTGTGAAATTGCCAGCGCTATTGAACTCAAATATGGCCAGGGCGCTCGCACACAGATATATATCGGTGTATATATAGTATATACGAGGGAGGAAGGCATCGGAGGATCCCGGAGTTGGCCATGGGCCTAGCCGATTCGGCATCTGCATCTGCATTCGGCTCGGGGGCCCCCAGATATTCTTCGGCATTCGCAATGGTAACGTCTGCATGTCGACCATGTCAAACGTGTTGACTTTTGACTTCAGCTGTTGTTTTTCCTTTTTATTCCATTGCTCCCACAACAAAACCAACAGGAGGAACCGACGGCGTCTGCAAAAGTGCAGTTTAATGTCTCAAAAATTTATCGTTGGCGTTTTGGTATGCACTCTGCTCCAAACATGGGCAATAAACCACATAAACAAAAAAAAAAACGTCCGAAAAAGAAACAAAATCGGCCAAAAAACAAAAGACCAAATACAGACAGAGACCTCAAAACTACTAAAACCAAGCGAAAAGAAAGCCCAAACAAGCCAACAAAAATCGTTCAAAATATGTTAAGCTGCAAGGAAATAAGCCGGGAACACGACAAAACAATTTGGTCTTAAAGAATGGAAACGGTTGACATGCCTAATAAATGAGCCGGGCTAAAGGTCACTTCGGGATACTTAGGGTTATGAAACCGATTACGATTGTTATTTGTCTTAACTTAACTCACAGCTCAGTGATATACCTGAACAAAAGGGGCTTTATATCAAAGTTGGTAAATTTTTTTGAATGTATTTTAAGAATTATCTTCAGTTTATTAAAAAACAATATACATTATTCTTAACCAACTGAATAAACTCTCTAGTTCTCAGTATTATCTCAATATTATATATTAGAAAATTAAGCTAGAGTTGATAAGCCCGTGATTTGAGCAAATATAACCGGGTTCTATAGAATTCACCTCTGAAGTATCTAAAAGTATGCAGCGATTTTTGAATTTACAAATAATGTTAATATAACATACTTAAAGACACCTCTAACCCCTTTTAAATACTCAAAGTCACGTAAGTATATAATTTAAATTAATCAAATCATGGAGAGGTATGACTAAAACTAAATTGTCAAGCCACCTGATGATATAATTCCTTTAAGCCAACAGCAATAACCCACCGACTGATGTAATGCCGAATGATGATGTGGCCGAGTAATTCTGTAGGGCACTTGGCGAAGGGAAAACCAATCGATGGATGACCTGCTCCTCCCCATCCGGTTAATGGGCATTTGAAGGCCAGTCCCAGTCCCAGACCCAGATCCAGGTTCCCATTTCACGCTTCCCATTTGACGGAAGTGACCTGACCTGGCCACAACAACAGGGACAGGAAGAAAACACACGAGAATAGAACGTACTGGCCATCAATGTTAACGGCTCTTGGTGCGCCAGGGCCAAAATCAAATGGGCCAAATCAAAGTTAATTGAGAACTAAAGTGAAAATCAAATGTTTATGGTGGGTGGGCGGTCAACAAGCGGCCAACAAAAGAAGCCAACGCCAACGCAATTAACAAAAGTCGCGAGACATGGCGCACCTTAAAGACACCGCGCTACCAAAGCAGAAAAGCATACGAGCACTGTGGCACCAAAGCAGCAAAGCACACTTGCACAAAGAGAAATTTATTACAATATGACACCAATTCGATGTGTTATCAATGTCTAGAAGACATTCCTTTCTTATAAAGTAAAAAAAAAAAACGGATTATTGTGAAATATAATAAGTTTATAAAGTTTTCTGAGTACAATTATTTTTTTATTAAGGAAGTTACTAAAAAAAAATATTCTAAATCTTTATTTGTGACAAAGCACTGCATTCAAATATGTTAAAGGCCATAAAAAATATTTTTTTACTAAATTAATTAAGTGACTTTATGATTTCTCTCTGTGTACCAATACAGCACTGTATCTAAGCATTGGTATCTTATTATAGTTTTCTATCTGCCTTGGTTTTCTTTTGTGGTTTACTTGACGCAATCCCCCGGTGAACCGCAGTGATGACAAAATCATAGAAACCGAAATCGAAATCCAAGCCCAAATACAATTCCAAATCCGAGCCCATTGAGAACACAGTCTTTCCAAACACCCACTGACATCTAACGGCAAAACACATTGAATACCGAAAGACAGCCATAAAAAGGTAATTTTCCTCACAGATTTTCTTGGCATATGATGGAAAAGGTGTCAGTTACACTATGAGGTGGGCGAATACCATTAGTTCCTTGCACTTTCAATGCAATTTGACATTTTAACGAGCGGTTGATGACGCCATCATCGATGGACATTAAAATCGGAGCGGACTGGGTCTATTGGATAGTAGGTCGTCTTGCGGTCTGAGGAAAATGAAAGTATCTCACTCTTTAGTCCTCACTTTGTTTGTCCCATAAAACAGGGTTCTAAAGGGCGATAATGGGAGCCATCGGTGGGCTGTATACTTTTTAAAGCTTACTAAAAGGCAACCATTAAAACCTCAACCTATAAAACTAAAAATGAAAGTAAAGGTTGCTCTGTTATCACTATAGTCATCGTAATCTGGTTAAATCTGTTAGGTTCAAGGTAAAAACTGCTTATATTAAGACTTAATTTTAGTCCCGGTTTAATATAAAATAGCAATATTCTTTTTATATATCTTAAATAATATTACTTTTATTTTTTTAACGCTTAGAAAAAGGGAACCATTAAATCCCTAACCAATAAAACTAAAAATGAAAGTAATGGTGGCATTCGCAATGGTCACCAAAATCTGATTAAATCTGTTAAGTTCAAGTTAAAAACTATTTAAATTGAATTAAAACTCCCACATTTCATAATACAAAATATTTATATGTTTGTTATACATCTTAATTATATAAATATTATTATTTTTTAACTTACCACAACCAAGTCACTATCCCGACCCGTGGCCACCGTAGCTCCTAACCATTGATAGGATTTCCTGTCCACGATCTCCTTATCCACATTCCGATTGTTGCCTGTTATAAAAAGAGAAATTCATATTATTAACTCGGCAAATAAACAACCGACATCTTTATTTCGCAAATCAAAATTGCATGGCAGCGACAGCAAATATAATAAACCTAATTTTCAAATATACTCAAAAAGCGGGTAAAGATTAAGATATGAGGATAGCGAAGGCAAAGACGAAGAAATAATTCAGACAAAATGTGGACGGAAATGAACAATTTAGTGAAATTAATATGTAATATGTATTTTTCAGGGGGAGAAAGGCAAACTAATTAAGCTACACTGAGAACACAACACACTTGAGCACAACGTGGATAATGATGATGGTCACTTCCTTCTGTCAGTGATTTATGGCATAATTTCAGGGGTACAGTGAGGTGCTTTAGGATGTACAGAAATTTGCAATAGGGGTGTGCGGACTGTACAAATTTTTGGGCGGGTGCCTAATGAGGGATAAATGGCCCATGGATGATGGCAATTAAAGGTGATGGATGAGGTGGGATTGCTAGAGAAATTAGGGAAATAATAGGTAAGCAAGTGGTTGAAAAAGGACCTTTATATCATATCTTTTTTCCGTATAGAGTTTCACTCAGCTGTTCAAAATAAAACTATCCTGATCCAATCCAAGAAACTCTTCTGAATCACCAGTAAAAATTCAAATAATAACCATTAATCATTGCGTATTGAGACGAAACGGATATACGTAAATTTCCTTCCGCTGTATTTATGAATATTTAGTCATGAAGACAACGCATTGCCGAGATGAAAGGTGACTAAGATCTAACAACTAATGGATGGATGAATCACAGGGCTGAAACACTTTAGTAGATGACCAAACCCAACGAACCTGCGAGCTGAATGAAGCACCTGTTGACTCCTTTTTTTTGTTATTTGTTTTTTTTAGCCACATTAAGCATGAGTTTGAGCAGAGATTTATATATTATTTTAGCGTTATTGAAAGGGAGTTGGGGATCAAAGTGAATTTATGGGACACACCCCCCGTGAGCATTATGGTTCGCCAACATCCATTATCGAGTCTGCAGTCTGATGGGGCACGTGTCAATAACTTTTACCCGAGGTGTTTTCTTTTTCCTCTTTTTTTTCCCCCCCGATCTGCGTTGCAAAATCAAATTGCATATTTATGGCAGACAAAACGCAGAGTGGAGGGCCGTCGGTTAATGGGAAAAATATGCAAAAACTTTGGAGCGACAGGAGGAAGTATACTGGGGAGGTTGGTGAGTAAGTTTATCATTTCCGTTTTATGCCCAGGATGTTCCCGGCAATTGTCTAAAAATATATTATTGCACTTTTGGATTTTTCGTATGTGTTTTTCTTATTTTTTTCCATTTTTTTTTTTGCCACTGCACATTGCGCATTCTCCGCATTTTGCATACTAAAAGGTTGCGCATGCGTGTAGGCCATAAATAAACTAATTGCGATTTGTGCTTCCCTGGCGCCAGTTTCTGGCGGGGATTGGCGCCAAGTTCGCTGCTAGAGAACTCCGATCCTCTCACGAGGAACCCACAGACACAGACTCGAAAAGGGTACCCGATTTAAGTGTTATTTTTTGTAGATTTTTTTTTTGCTTCGATTAAATTACCTTTGGAGTCGAATGGCACCAATTTGCAGTCGTCATCGTTCAGGCTGCATTTGAAAACACCGCCGGCCTCCGATACGCCCTGCTGGTAACGGGATGTATCGAATTTGGGAGCTCCAACGATCAAGCTGACACTGAAACGGAAAAAATAAGGGTTAAAATGGGGTAGAGACTTGCAATAAAATATATTATGATATGGTATGGTATGGCCAAAATAATGATAACTACTTAGCATAATCAATACAAAAGCAATTACAATTGTGAAAGCCTCACTAAATGCTAACAAATAAGGTTCCATTCTGTACTGTAAGATATGGTTATCGATTTTATAGATGTTGAATACCCATAATATTGATGCAAGTGCTTGTCTTAATTAGAAACTGAACAATTTGTTTAATCATCTCTTGAGAACTCAACCCTGCTCAATGTCTTTTATGATCCATCAATGTGTTTTTGGCCATTCCTATAACACTTTAAATTGAATTCTTGAAATGTCCTAAGCCGATAAAACCTCCCTATTTGCCTTTTGGCAACCCTCTTTATAGGGCATTCCGCCCGCACCCTCGTTCTGATCCTCCCCCCTGACTCTGAATTCCCGGGAGTCAGTGGCTCTGGTATTTCTGGTGGTTCTAGTGGTTCCACAAACGATCTCCTCCAGGGGCAGCAGTTCATCATGGCACACACATTGGCAGCTGTCATTAGCTTTGAATGCGGAAGTGCGGCGAACAGAAAAGAAAAGGGTGCCCAGCCAGCCGATGGTCGTCGACTTTACTTTAACCCTAGGGTGCACTAAATGGGCCTTCATTAAAATTGAAAATAATAAAACGGAAAGTGAATGTATGCACGGGAAAAATTAAAACATCAGATTGACATTAATTTGCAATTATAAATATATTTTTAAAAATATATAAGAGAATATCAAATATTAAAATATTATATAAATAAAAAATAAATTATACCCTTAAATAGTTATAGTCCCTTAGTCTGTGCTCTGAAAATTTTAACAGAAATGGAATATACTTTTGAATACCACTTTAAAAATGAGAAATATATTTACGGTATCACTTGATGAACCAATAACCAATACTTAATATTTTGTGAAGTTGATTGTAGTACCGAAAAGTGGTTCAAATGAAGCAATATAATTTTTTTTAATGTTTCTTAGATACCTTAAATATTTTTTTAAAATATGCAAATATATTTGAAATATTTTTTCTCTGTGTGGACAAACTTCTACGGATGCTATACGAGGCATGCCGCAAACGGTCCAAATCAAACACTTGAGAGTTGATTAAACAACCCCTCCCCCTGAGCTGCCCCGCCCCCAATGCCACCCCCTTATTGGCCGACCTGCTCGGCCCACATGCAACAATTTGACGCTAAAGCAAAAATTGCACAGATGCGTGAAACTTGAGAGGGAGCGACCCAAAGAAGATGGAACTTCCTATGAATGAACGAGTAGTGCACTGTGCCAAAAATTTTAAGACCCAGAAGTATGTTCAAAATTTGTAAAGGCTTTTAGAACTATTCTGACTATATATCCTGAAGAATACATCTTCTAGGTCCATAGATAAATTTTCTTTATACTGAAAAGAATTTAATTATCCATACCTATCCTTATATATTTTTGTCCAGTGTTTAATAAACTACTCATTTTTAATTCATCTGATTTTGTTTGACATTCAGGAAGATATATTAAATTACTTTGATGATCTATCCTTAAAATCTAAATAATTCCTTATGATTAAAAAAAAAACAAATTATTTCAACTTAAACATATATATATTCAATTTTCCCCCAGTGCATCTCAATAAATGGGAGGGTTTATAACGAATGAATGAAGCGGGTTTTTGGAAGTTTGCAAGCTGTTGTTTCTGGTGGCATTTGCAATGTATTTAAAAAAGATTTAAATTACACAAATAAGCAGCTGCACTTTATTACTGGGCGAGGCAAATACGTTAGGTTTTCAGTACCTAGTAGTAGTAAGAACCCCATATCCAAAAGCTCTATTAAGTGCTTTTGGTCGAATTTTCTCTCTCAACCTCAATTCGAGTATCTTTCTATCTTATAAACGGTTCGGTTCTCAGTGCTGACATCATTGGCATTCATCGATCGGCGTCGATTCGATCATTCTCTCTGGCTCCCCCTTGAAAATAATTAATATTAATTTATGGACAGACAAGCAGAAATGACACAAAACTCAAACAGGTTCCCCAACCTCCACCAATTTTTGTTTGAGGGGGCGCCTCACAGATCGCATTTGCATTTCATTTAAATGAATCAATGAATAACGTAAATTCTCAAAAGAAACCTTTCTTCACTCGCGATGATTAATGTATATTTGTTTATTTGGCTCATTTCAATTGATTTCCCAGTATGGCACACCAGAATTTATTGTTGTTTTAAGAAGTAGGGTAAATAAATATATATTTTTAGCTTTATTTGTTTTTCTAAAAAATATAGTTACTGACCTATAATAATACAAATCATTAATGGATATCTCCTCCGATTTTATGACAATTTTTATGATATCATATTTAATTTTTCCCCATTGCCAAACAAATTTCAGCCAGTCAAGCGTTCTGGCTTACGTAATTTAATTTTTTTTAATTCGTAAATTGTAGAGCACGCGTCAGTTTGGAATGCGATGATATTGTTTTGGTGCTCAGTGGACCTTATCAAGATCAAAACCCCCGACCAGCCTCTAAAATAATCGAAATCAATGCGCGTCAATTGAAAAGTGAAATAAAAATACAAATACATGGGACCAGGCGCCAAACGAACAAATGCGATTGTTCGATTTTTAATTTCGATACAGTTCAATGTCTCAATTGGTAGGGAATGCGCCGGAAAGGATAGATCGAAAACCAATTTTCCGCACACATGTCTTGAACACAAAATTCAGGGAAGAAAGGAGCGACCATACAATAAAATAAAATAAAATACAATGGTAGAGAAATGAAAACCTTCTGTTGCTTCGCGCCTTGAATGCTAAATTGAGATGGCCCAGGGAGACCCGTCTTCAATTACATACCTTCGACGTCGCGTGCAGCAGCCGCAATAAAAATAATGTTTTAAAAATAACATTTTTCGAAAATTGCCGCCTCTACTAAGCCCCCGACTTCCGAGTCATTCGCTGAACACATGCTCGCAGGATGTGACGACCATACCATATATGTAGGTATATATAAGTATTTTCGAATGTCTGCACAGATATACGAGTGTGTTTCGGTTTCAGAGCGATTTCTAGACCTTCTCCAGTTCACTTTTCGAGTGACGTGGGTGCGGGGCTCGTGTGAAGCTGCGCATGCTTCCTGCCACACATCCTCCTCTCCTCTTGAATGAATTAAGTCCACCACAGTGCCTCTGGAAAGTCAGCGCACTAGGGTCTGATATCCCCGAAGACAGCTGCAGAATCATCTATATTTAAGATCTTCTATTGTCATTAAATGGGTCAAATTTGTTGACCATTAATATTCTTTAATTGCCAAATAAAAATCGGAAAGATACTTCAATTCAACAGTGGTTTGGTTATTAAGCAAAATTTCAAAACTTCAATTAATTCAAACGTTAGAAATGGCGACCAAAATTATTTTTATGGTACTAAACTATAAAATAAATTGGCAATTATTTTTGTAACAAAAGGAAAACCCATTGGGAAAATTACCTTAAAATTGCAGAAGTTTTAAAAATGTTATAGGTGTCATAAATTATATTTAGATATTTTATAAAATTTATGAATGATATTTCTCAACAGTGTTGCATTTTTGTAAAAGTTGTAAATATACTAAAAAATTACTTTGATATTTTATAAATTTTAAAAATGCTGCATTTTTCTAGTGGTAAATATATTAAATAAAATATCCTTACTCTTAAAAAAATATTTTTAGCTTAACATCAAATTATAAAAAATTTTGAAAATGTTGTTTGGATAGTTTCATCTGATCTATGTACCATTTCAATTTCCTAGTTCTTTTTAAATTGCTTTAAGCCTTTGTTTTGCTCTTTCAACTTTGAACCCAACTTCCGCTGATCAAGACTGACTTTTGAGGGAGACTGTATAACCAGTAACCTTTTAAATAATGTACATTGTGAATAAAAGGGAGAACATTTCGTTTCGGAAAACAGCCAACTCACTTGCGGAGTCAGGCCGCGTTAAAGGAACCGAAACGATCGGATCGGTAGGCTGCGATATGAGGGTGTGAGGATCGAAACCGAAGACTCGGGGAAAATTGGAAAAAGTGGGCTGCGGCGAGGGCGTGTCGGCGCTAAACATGTGTGCGCCCCCCGGAGGTATGGGAAAACTGGGAAAACTGAAACCCTTGCACACGTGACAGGCCCCGGCGTTTGTTTTGTCCATTGAGCGATTTAGTATTTACCATTTACCAGTTTTCCATTTTCAATTTACCATTTCCACGTACCTACATAAGTGCGTGTGTGCGGTTTCCCAGCACCTTTTTTACACATTGACACTTCCGTTTTTCCCCTGGGCCCCGTATAGCCAGCTGATCTGCGATCACCATTCAACGATCTCCGATCTGCGATGGATATCTACTCCACAGCACTCGAGGCTCTGCAATCAAGCGGCAATTAAGGGGGTTCGACCAAACAAATGAAAATGCCAAAGTATAAGCCTACAGAGAAGGAAAAAAAAATCTCTTAAATATTTTTTTTAATCTTTAACAATTTATGTATTAATTTGGAAGACCTTATACTACCTCACCGAACTTTAAAAACGTTGAATATTTCAGTTTTTAAAATATTTCCTTATTGATAAAACATTAAAAACATTTTTATTTCATTTAATATGCTAGTACTCGAACACAGCACAAAATAGTCACTGAGAGAATCGTTTTAGTATTAAGCAATTTGCATAAATAATATATTTGAAACTTCTAAAAAAGCTCATAGAACCCTTAAAACATTGAATATATGAAATGTTACATCTCTATATTAATAAACAAATGTAATAGGGATATATATTACCATTTTTCTCGGTGCATGTACGGCATAAATATTTGAAATCAATTACAGTTCTCATTGCCTGCCGCCGTTTTTGCCATTTCATAACCACAACAAAAAGGCCGAGAGACAAGCGATCGATACGATCTCAGCTGCAGCTGACAGTAGTTTATTTGAGTTTATGCAATAGATAGATTGCCCAGACCCACTTACTGGATTGCCGAGGGAGGACTCCATAGACTCTAAGACAAGAGACGCAATGGAGACCAGACCCTAAATGAACTCCTCAAGTGATCTGCCGTCGATGTTGGTGGGCTACTGGAGAAGTGGCTAAAAGTAGTCCAGGGGGTGACTTTGGAGATGCTATCTCCAAGATTCAATTACCTAATGTCGCAAGAAAATGGTTGAATACCTATTTGCCCAAAAGATCTTGCAAGTGTCACTTATTAAATTTTCCTTTTTTAATTAAAAAATAAATTTGTTGCATTTAAAATGGCTAATCTTACCCTTCATAAAAATATTTAACAGATAAGATTTATAAATTTTTTGGAAAAATAAATTAACTGTATTTTCAATAAGATATAACATAATTAACATCTCAATATACACTTCTAAGTTTCTATTAATCAGAAAAACTATTGAAAAGTTTAAAGCTGGACCGAACACTTATCTGCAAATATTACATTATTTGAATTATAGAATATAAATAGAACACTTGTCATAAAAATGTTTAACAAATACCCTTTATAAAAATCTCTAGAACATAAAGTGAAAAACTTTTTAAGAGATTACAGCTTCCCTGATTACTAATCTAAGCAGACAGAAAGTTCTATATTTAATCTGTCAATAATGAGTCAGTGTAATTATAAAAAATGTATAGAACTTATGGTAATATTAGGAAATGAATTTTAATAAAGGGTAAGATTTCCAGATCGTTATTTAAACCTGGCTGGGTGAAAAATGTGAAATGTATTTCACGATTTCACTTCGCACTGAGGCTAAACCAGATAGAACATTAAAGGATCATTCTTTAATTTTAAAATATGTATAGAATAATTACATATTATTATTTTAATCAAGGGAAATACAGAGGTAAGATCTCGAGATCATATGGGAATAGCTAGCAACACAATTTAAGATCATTATTTAAACCTAGCTGGTTAGAAAATGTGGGATGTATTCCACGATTTCACTTCGCACCGCAATAGAGCCATTCGGCTGAGAAGCTGAACCAGATAGAACATTAAAGGATCCCATAAGCAGGCAAGGCACGAGGAACGGGGTCAGGCTAATGAGTTGGCCTGGCCATTATCCGTCTATAAGGAAACTTGGGGCCAGTGGCCGGCCGATCGACTCTCGTTCTGGATAACGGACAGAACGACTTTATTTGGCCAATTGGGTGAAGCGCGACAACAACCTTGCCGTTTGAGAGTACACACATGTATCTCTAAACACTTGACCGTAAATAGAACGCGCATAGAAAACGATGTCGCACCGCGAGATACTTTGCTGTGCAAGTACATTTAAAGATACAGATATAGATACTCTTTTGGTATCCAAGGCGGCAATGGAGATACAAGTGTGAGCAGCCTCTGTAGATACGGATACACTGTATTAATTGCCTACAAGCAACGATTCTGCCGTTCTCAGGGCAAACCACATATTGGCCAACGGCTTTGCCTTATAAACAATAACCACAACGTGTTACCGAGGCACCTTGTGTTTACCACTTTCATCACTTCGTTGTCTCTTTGCTTTTTGTCTCTTTTGTCTTCTGAGTTTAGCACACAATTATCTCATGAGTCTGTAGAATGGAGTCGGGTAATTTTAAGCTTTTAACGGAGGGGAAGAACCCCTTGGCCATGGACCCCAAAAGTAATGCCCTTCGGCAGCAGGGTAGCACTCTATTCAGACAGCCAAGATCATAATTATAAGAATTGCGACTCTTCGTAGCGGATTCCCTGATGTGGTGTGTACTATATAAAGTTCACTGGTAGATAGTGCTATCAATGATGTCTGAGTGTATAATATTAAAAAGTATTTGCTCACAGTATGTCAGTTGAACTTAATGGGTTTAAACTTTATAGGGTTTTTTAAAGAATTATTTTTTAAGACTTTGTCTATAATATAAAAATGTATTTGTCAGTTTATGACTTTCAACTTTTAAATGCTTTGTTTTCAACAAAATTAGCTTTGAGAAGTTATAACTCAACCTAAGCACTTAAACGTTTTAAGATGCATAACATGCTAAACACTTTCAGATACATTTCAGAGATACTTTTCAAAGAGCATTCAGAGTTCAACCATCGTGGGTTAAAAGTCGCTTGGTGCTAACTTATTGTTCTGTTTTCCCTATCTATGTATTTGTATCTTCAGTTGTCGCCTCTTCTGGGGCAGGGTCTAACCAAATTCCGTGTGTGTTTGCGTCTGTTTATTGAATTGTAAACATTTTTAACGCTGCATTTAAATAATTTTCGTTGCTTTTAAGTGCACTTAGCGCAGGGCATCTAGTTCTTTTTTTTTTTTTGTATCTTTAGCGTGTGTTGTTGTGTGTATATGGATTATAGAGACTTATGGCGAGGAAAGAAGTGCAAACGGCTAAAAAGGCCATTCACACACGTAGCCAGATGCTGTTGCCCTGATAGCCTATAGCCTGGTCGCCACTCTTTCACCCAGCCACTCTCTCTATCGATGGTACGTATCTTCAGTTCTTTAGCGACTTCGTCTCGGGTCCCCAGTACTTGAACGCTCCTTGGAAGACCCCAAAGCACCTCCTCTTCTATTCGGACCATCAAAACAGCTAACGTGCGAAAAGTCTAAGGAGACTGGCCCGGAATCCCACAATACACAGAAATTATAAGCTACACAACTTTAAATATTTAAAATATTATATAATGTTATAATAGACAAGATTCTATCTACTAAATTTACCATAATCTTGGCCAGGAATTTAAAAATACTAACTAATTTTATAAGAACAATCTTGTCAATTTTAAAAATCACAGTTTAGTCTTAGTCCTGTTATTTATTTTAATATTTATTTCCACATCGAAAATTGAAATACAAAACAATTTGTAAAATAACAATGTATTTAATTTAACATATTAATTTTTAAAACTTTAAATACTTTAACAACATACGAATAGTTTATAGATTTTTCCCCCTACTTTAAATGCTTTTATATAATGTTTCCATCGTATCTAAGAATTTTCTTAAAATATTGATATGATTTTTTTGAGTTACAAAGTTACAGCAATAATTAAAAAACAGTCTTATAATTTAGGTAACAAATTTAGATATACCCCATATATCTTACAAAATTCTTTTAAATGCACTTCCTAACCTAAATGTAGTTTTCTCGCAGTGTAGAGCTGAGACCATGCGATTAACACGGTCCATCAAGCTGAACTTTGTGGGTTCAGAAAGGCTATCGCTCCAATCGAACGGCTCACATGAATAGCTGGAAAGTTATTGGGTGAATTGTATAGGCGGGAAATATGTTTTCGCCATTTGTCAAGGGGTCAGGCTCTCGGGAAGAGCCACTATAAACTTTCCGCTTGAAAGGCAAAAAGTCAAGAGTGTCCCAGATAGATTTAGATGGCAAGGGGTTGCAATGGGACACACTGCGCCACACTCGTAAATTTATCAATGAATCTTTTCCGACTGGGGATGCTATCTTGGGGCGATTGAAACTAATGGGCGTTTAGCATTCTGGATGCATATTTACACGCTCGTCGCGATAGGAAAAGTCGTTGCGTGCTGGGCTGCAGATAGCCGGAATCTCTACCCACAGATTAACATGTCACTGGATTATCACCACAAACGGCCGGCTGCGAAAAAAAGAATAATCTAGTGGTCTGTCAAGACCAAAGTCTTGCCAATTGATAACATTTATAGTTGATGGAATCTTGAAGCATTCTAAGAACTATTTAATATTTTTTTATATAGCATATACTTTTTACAGACATGATTCAAGTCGTACATTTTTTAATAATAGCCTAGAAATAAATCGAATAAGTTGAAAATAAAGATTAAAAATTAAAGACATTTTAAAAGTGTAGCAAAAAATATTCTTTTTTTATGAAAATGAATACCAAAATCATTTCCATAAAACTAAAACAATATTTCTTTAAATTTTAATCTTTATTTTCATGACGAATCCAACTCATTCGGTTTTTTTCTAGACCATTATTACAAAAATTACGACTTGAATCATGTCTGTTAAAAGAAATGAAACCGTAATAACCCGGAAATATTAACATATTTAACGAATTCTTTTATCACACGGAAATGACTTAATTCCGATTTTAACACTGCACTGCTGCGCTCGTTTTCCCCTTTTCATCATATCGTAAAATATTTTTGGGCACTATACCACTATCAATAATGAGCTCAAGATACACAGAAAAAAAACATGGCTTAGGCCCCATATTTAAAAACATTTATCTATAAGAATTATAACATTATTTTAAAAATGTAATAACTTTTTAACAAAGAATTTAAAGAAATGCTATTTATCATAATGTAAGTGGACCAGCATCTTTTAAGTACAAAAGTAAAGAAATGGAAAAGAGTATCCGATAGCAACTCTCTTGTGATAATATGCACACAGACTGCATAAAATATAAAGCGTGCTTAAATCTCTCATGATTTACTTATCTTACATGAGGCATGAGTTTAAAGCCCATTTCTTCAAATGAAGATAATTCAGTGAAAAGAAATGTCAAGAGGGTCGTTTAAAGATAGAGGGAAATAAATGACCTTATTCAGAAGTTGTAATGGACGTAGCATGGTTTGAGGTACTAGAAATAATGGTTTAAGATATATACTAAGTGGTAGAAATGTAGACCTGAAAGATGGGCTGTGACTTATGGTTATATAGATTCAATTTTGAAAAACTTACTTATGCTGATTGCTGTAGAATCCACCTCGAGCCTTGTGCATCGCAATGCTAAACCCGAACATCGTGTTGGGGGATTGTCGGAATCGAACGTAACTGGGCAGATCGATGTTATAGCCATGGGTGGATATCGCGATCGTAAGCAGGATCAGGATCATTATCAGGGACTCACCCATCCATCTTCGGTGGAATAGGTCTCCACTCATCTTGCACTTTCTTATCTTTCTATTGAGACTTTCTTTTTTTCGTTGAGTTCTTTCTTCTGAATTTTTACTTTCTTTCTAATCGATTTCGTTGGGCTTGCATCCAAGAACTTTGCACTTTTACGCTTGCATCTTCACAGCTGTCGATCGAGATCGAGAATTATTATAACATATGGTCAAAAGAGACGAACACACACACGCACGCGGTTTTTTATTTATTGTATAAAACCTTGGCCCGAAATGAGTTAAGATTCCAAAAACAAAACACAAAAAAAAAATAGAAGAGAGCATAAAACACGAAAGATACATAAAAGTACAACTCAGTGTTTTCTTCAACTCAGCAAATAGTGAGTGTCTCCATATCTTTAAGACTATATGGTCGTCTTGTCTCCGCTCTCGCTCAACATACAAAATCAAGATCTCTGGCCTTGGGAATCGCGAGGTGGGCGGAGTGGTTAGGGCTGGTTGGATATCTAATATCTAATATCTTCTATCTAATGTCGGATGTCGGGGCAATTACGAGTATTCCAAATTGGTCTTTATCGCACGGTTCAGTTTCTTTTCAATGCCAAAAATCCAATAAACTGCATTTCTAATTTATTTTGTTATGCTATCCGTATTTATTATGTTTTGGTGGTAAATATTTGTTTGTTTATTGTTTATTTTTATATATTTTTTTCGTTTTTAATAATTATTTTCTGTATATCATTATTATATATTTTTGCAATTCACTTTTATGTTTTGTTAAGTTTTCACTGTTTTAAATAATATCTTACATATTTGCTATATATCTTTTATTTTCCTATTCGCACTTGAGCCAAATTCTAGGGTATTAGTCAGGTCGTTTGTTTATCTTGGGCTAATTTTAAAATCAGATTTGTTGTCTTAAGGCATTTTTGACGGTTTCTCGCTGAGCAAAGATTTTTACGGTTTTTCGTTTGCTTTTCAGCTAGGAGCAAAGATTTTGGCGAGTTCTGCGATCAACGTTTAGATGGTGACGTAATTTGCCGTCAAACAGGTTGGCCAAAATAACAAAATAGCCGCTAAGAAGCATTAGTAATGTGGCAACCAGGCAGCCCTTCCCACACAAATTTAATTTAATATGCTCCTTTGATCAAAATCACTTTCAAAGAAACAAACAGTAAATAATATAATAAAGAAATCTTGGCATATTGAATTGAAAATGTTAAATTAAAAACAGATGTTGATGGCTAATCAGATTTTTTTACGTGTATCTAAGTTTGTGTGACCAACAACAAAAGTTGTAGGCGGTGTGCAGGTGACATTTGAAACATTTTTCACTACACATATTGCCTAGTTTTTCCGCCGAGTGTGGGCGACTCGAGTTCATTGATGGGCGGCTGCCATTCATAGACAAGCAAATGGATTATAATTAAAAATAAAAATAAAAGAAAATTCGCTGTAGAACGCCATATGGTGTAAGCAGTTTAACGTTCTACAAATTGATCATGCTGCTCACATTCACAAATGTGCCAATATAAATAAGTCAGTTAATTTGCAGTCGAAAAATGTATATTCGTTGCCAGGCAAACTCAATTGTAAACTGAAAGTTTGCCACTTTGCATTAAAGCAGAAACAAATAAAGTAGCGCTAAGCAGTTTTTTACAGCACTTTTGTGAAAGTCTCTAAAAATGTGTACAAATTATTTGTGGCCAAAATCTGTGATTTTATTTTTAATACATTTTGAAACATATTTTTAACACTTTTCTATTTCTTGTTCATCATTTGTAGATAACTAGTAGTAGTCCTGCAATCCATACAATCTTGCCCAGATGTTAAAGATATGAATTCGAAAAAAACACATCAAATTAGTGGAAAAAATACACACACCCGATCATTTATCTAAAAATAAATCTAAAAAGTTGGATGCTGGGCGCTACACCAATCAGAGTCCGCCTATATCTAGGTATATATGCACATGTATATATAGACGTGCATATACAGATCGTCTACACTGCACAAAATGGGTGCAAATACAGCTGAGACATCAGTGCGTTGGTTCACTTTATTGATTTTGCCTATTTGCGTTTAATTTGTTTTTGTTTTTTTTTTTTTTTTAAACATATATATAGTATATTTATTTTGTGAGTGCACTTTTCACTGGTGCTTCGTCACTTGAAAAAAATGTTAAAAACAAATTTTAGCGCGTCGCGTGTTTTTATTATCTCATTTTTGCAGGTAATTAACGTAGTTCACTTTTATTTATTGTTTGTCATTTTATTTTTAGTTTTTTTTTAGATTTTTTGCTCTACCTCGGCAGCGATCGCAGCAAGATTTAAACCACGACTATCTGCTAAATACACCTTAGCACAGCAATAGGCAACATCGGTGTCGTAGTCGTGTAAGATCGCCTACTCATTGGAGACTCTAGACACTAGTCTCTAGACACTAGCCTCTAGACTCGGGAGAGCAGCCTCGCAGCTCTCTAACAACCGAAATGATAGCAAAAGTTTATTTTTTCATTATCTATGTGCGAGCATCCCACTCGAAAAAATTTTCATAGGTGAGTTTCGTGTGGGAAGACTGTAATTTCCGTTAGCAGAAGTTTCGACCATTTGATTTTGGAAGGTTTATATGCAAGAAAGATTGGTCATAGATGTATTTAAATTGGACCTGGGTAAAATTTTCACAACTGAGCATTTCAAAGAGTTGTTTTCATCTTAATTTTTAAAAAAATTGTCTATATCGATTTAGCAAAATTTTTTAAATTAAAAAATTTAGTCAGAACTTAAATTCCAATTCAATAAATTCCAAAATTTAAAACAAAACACATTTTTTCCAAGCATTTTTAAATGCCCTTGGTACACATATAAACTTTGAAAGTTTTTTCTAGAGATAAACTATTTTCAATGTTGACTACATATTTGATGTTATTTATCTAACAGATATATAGCGTCATTAAAATTTAATTAATTTAAAATACCCGAGTTTAAAATAATTAAATTTTTTCTTTTGCTTAGTTGTGTAAATTTTACCTTATCGATTTTAATTAAAAATTACTTCAACTTTACTTTACTTTGCAAAATGAACTTTGAAAATTATTTGGAAAACAACAAGATTTATAAAGAGATTTTCTAGTGTGCTTTGGGCACGTGGATTTTTCCTCGAAACTAGAACGCTACAGTGAAAATAGGTTCACTCATTTATCCAGATGGTTTAGATTTGCAATCACAAGATCTCGGAATGCTTTGCAATCCGACTATTCATGCATTTTTTGTCGGCCATCCGAGGCAGAGCAAAGTGGCAATGCAAATTAATATAAACAAACAATGAGCCCTCGCACTCCACCGCATTAGATAGACAAATGTATCGGATGTCAAACAAACAGTTTCGCCTTTCAATTACCATCAATTGAACGTGCAAACGCGAATTTGTATTTTCGAAATTTAAAATTTAAATCGTATCGAAACTGGCGCCCTTCAAATTTCCGTTTCGATCGCTAGCGCTCCGCACATCACAATCACATCAGCCAAGAACCGCTTCACGCGACCGAATGCAGCGAGTGGTTGGCCGGCAATCTTTCAGATACAATTTCAAACCCCGCTGGAAAGGCGCTGGTGATACCGGACCGTTATGGGATTTGAATGTGGGCGCGAAATGAAATGTGCCATGGCTCAAAGCACAATATTTCACCAGGTTTTATAATCTGAATCTCAAATGGTTAATAAAATTATAGATTTGTATTACTCTAAATAAGAAAATTATTAATTTAAAAAATTGATGATTCGCCTTTGGGAAGAACTTATAGTTAAAACACAAGCCCAAAACAATAACTAAATGAAAATATACGTTACAAATTTTAAATGTACATAAGTTTCAAATTTTTTTCTTCATGTTCAAAGATAAGAATATTAAATTGTTATTTTGTTTATTTTGTTTTTACTAATTAAATAAACCTATTTAATTTATTAACAGTACTTAAAGAGCTGCCAGACGGACTTGCCACCTGAGCGTGGGCTGCCAGACCGCCCGCAAATCAGCTGCTATTTTACTCCTAAATATCACCGTCAGCTGGTTTTCGTTTGTACACCATCTGATCAAAACAAATGCTCCAGAAACAAGGATTCTTAAGGAAAAGATGGCTTCACTAGAAGAATTTCCCTGACAGGGTTTGTTGGGACTGGTTGAGATGGTGGCGAACAGGTATGAGAACCAGGAAATCCATGTAAAGTGCGTCTGAATCAAAAATGAACAAAAACTGTTTAAACAAAAATTGCAAAGTATATTAACACCTGACCTTTTTGAAAATTTTTTAAATTTGCAACGATGCATTTTTAAAACCTGAAACTTTGAAAAAATCAAAACCAAAATATCGATTTTCAAAGTGTGGCAATAACCAACGGCCAGATAGTCGGTATATCGATGTTATCGGGATATCGATACCTCAGCTGGCAGATTACGCGACCAAACGAGAAGTCTGCGTTTTCCTTTCCCAATCGAATTGCTTGGATTTTTTGTGATAAAATAGCAAACTTAAGATGCACAAGGTGATCCGGCAGATGGGCCAGCTGCGCCTGCAGGTGTCGCAGGGAGCAGCGCTCCTTAGATCGCGGGAAACCGGAAACCCGGTCGTCATATCAACAGCTCCACCTGCCCTCCAAGTGAAATCCCTGCACACGGGCGGAATGTTGTGTGCCAAGTGGAACAAGTACAACTACGGACCCCGCAAATGGCTGGAGTACAACAAGACGGTCCATCCGCCGCAGGAAACGGACGAGGAGCCCAGGAAGGCGGTAAGCAAGATTGCGATACCATCCGCCTGATAACCCGGTTGTAATACAACATATCACCCGCATTTTCAGTACGTCTGCCATATGCGCAACAACATCAAATACAGTCCGGACAAGATGTGGTACATTGCCGCCTTCGTGCGCGGAATGTCCGTCGATGAAGCCCTCAAGCAACTGAACTTCGTGCTCAAAAAGGGAGCCACCGATGTCAAGGAGACCATTCTGGAGGCCCAGCAAATGGCCGTGGAGCGTCACAATGTGGAGTACAAGAGCAATCTGTGGATCGGTGAGTGGGGCATCCAAGAATTTGGTTAAAAGTTTTGCATCCTTGCAGTGGAATTTCGAATTTTGGCTATGGGAGAGGATTTTACCTCAAGAAGTATAAAATATTTCCATACATCTTCATAATTTGATATATTTTTATTGTTCTGTCGAAGCTAAAAACATCCTAACTATCTAGAATCTTTAATAATTTTCTGTCACATCTGTCCCATTGTTTGTACCAACTTTAATGTGAACATTTTAGCCAATTCATTTATCTCAAACTTGAGTACATTTTTATAAACCCACTTTGATCAACTAAAAATAAATAGATCTGCTCACAAGTTTGTTACAACTAAACATTGGCTCAAACTCTACAAATTTTCAAAATAAATATATTCGCTAATCTGTGAAAACGAAATGAAATGAGTAAGGACTGTTAATATAAGTTGAAATATTTATTTTAAAAGACCTACTGCATTAAATTATTTTAGACGTTCAAAATTACGCTCCTTTTATTCTTGTGCGCAAAATAAAAAACCAATCAGCATTTTGAAAGCAAACATAGATTCAAGTATAAGAAATGCCCAGTAGGGAATTCAAAATAAAACTCACAAATAACTCTTATTTACGATCCCTGGAAATGAGAAGAAGCACCACTTCTCAAAGTCCAAGTTCCTCTTATTAATATTGTAGTAAATAATTAATTTTCTATTTACCTTTCAGCCGAATCTTTTGTGGGCAAGGGACGCGTCTTCAAGGGCGTAAGGCGCCACGCCCGCGGTCGCTTCGGCAAGGTGGAGTACAAGCACTGTCATTACTTCGTGAGACTGGAGGAGGGCGAGCCACCGCAGCACTACTACCAGGAGCCACAGACGCCGGAGCAGCAGTACGAGCACTGGCTGGAGCAGATGCGCAGCCGGAAGATCATCAACTCACTGTAGCCCCCGAAATCGCACTGCCACTGTACCGATCCCTACCTTTCCAATCCACGTCTGCCATCGCGTCCACACATTAAGCATTTTGTTTTGTTTTTAGAATATTGTTTAATAAAAAAACAAAAGAAAAAATGCAAAAAATACGAACATCGTATGACTGCTTAAATTACGACTGAGTGTACTTATTAAAATAAAAAATGTCATGGCATCTAAGGTAAGGTTTAGATATATTTTATAAATAATATTACCTTAAATCCACATGAGTGGTTCTTACTTCGCATATTTACAGACGTCTGGTTGTCAAGGATTTAATAAAATAATAGATTTAGACGGAATGGGATTCTCAGAAGCTTAAAGTACACAAAAGAAAAATTAAGAAATAGAATATTAAACCGCTCCAGGCGGCGACAAAAATAATTCTCTCCTACATGGAACTTAAGCTTAATTCACAACCATTAACTAATAAGGAGGGAGAAGTCTAAACTTATTTATTATACATCCTGAAGTCTGCTTCTTATGATTAAATATAGGCAAAAGGTAACTTCATTTGCGTTCGGATGTTCTGCAGTTTTTGCTATTTATCTTGTCATATCTGTTTAAGTTCTTGTCTCTTTGGCAGTATCTTGAAAATTCTGCTTGATTTCTTGTTTCTTTAATTGGTTGGTGTTAAATTACTAGCAGTTTCCTTAGATTTATTAAACTATTGAGCTTACCGTCTTTTGTGCTCCAATTTCAGCTTGTCTTCAAGGTTCAGTGTCCTTTTTAAAAGTATACTAATTTGTATAGCCTCATTTTATCGAATATTCGGAATTTTCAGAGTTGTTTGTTTTTGACCCGATCTTCTAATCCACTTCCTCTTCATCTTGAAGGGTTTGTGCCAGCAGCTCCTCGACGGGGTCATCCTGCAACGATTGTGTGACCTTTTCAAGAGCTAAGGGTTCCCGTTCACGCACCGCCTCCTCCTCTTCCTTGTCCAGTTGCAGACAGGCCAGCTTGGACAGCTGCGAGTGCTTGCTGCGACCGGCATCGCGCCTTCGCTTGCGGGGATTGGACTCCGTAGCCTTAGGTTTCTTGTCCTTCTTCACCTTGCCATCCTTGTGATCTCTGAGCAGATGTTTCGCCAGATTCTGGGCACTGCTGAAGCAGCGTCCGCAGTCCACGGTCTGGCACTCGAAACGCCTGCCCGAATGGGCGGTCAGCATGTGCTGGCGGAGATTCCTCAGGTACGAGTAGCTCTTGCCGCAGCCCTCCTCTGTGCAGGTGAACGAGGTCTCCTCCTCCTGTTTCTTGGCCTCCTTGTGCTTCACCTCGATGTGCTGCTTCAGATCGCTGGGCTTGTCGAAGGCGCACTCACAGCGGTCGCATTTGTGGCGATTCTTGCCGTGCAACGTGTCCCGGCAGTGCTTCGTGTATAGCGACCACTTGTCGAACTTCTTTGGACAACCGGGACACTCGTACTGCTTGCAGCTGGGCTCGTGACTCTGGCACTGCCACTCCTGGTAGAATCCGCGCGAGCATTTCGAACAGGTGAAGGGATACTCCTGTGTGTGCTCCCTGATCTCGTGGCGCTTCAGCTTTAGTTTCTGCGAGAACTTGGCGCTGCAGTGGCTGCACGGATAGACCCGTGGACTTTCGTGGGTTTCTCGCATGTGGCGGGTCATATTGCTGACCGAGATGAACATCTTGCTGCACTCTTCGAGGGCGCACTTCACGGTTTTCTTGACCGTCGCATCCGGACGCTCGTGTGTGCTCCGCAGATGCCTCTTCAAGTGCGTTACTATGGAGTAGGTTTTGTCGCAGCCCTCGTACGCACAGGCGTGCTTCTTCTGCGGGGATCGGGGGTTATTATGGGCTAAATATATAGATCAAATCACTATAATTACAATTCCCGTGTGGTGATATTCATGCCGGTCCAATTGGTCCAGCCGCTTGAAGGTGGCTCCGCATTCTGGCAAGCTGCAGGAGTACTTGGCGGATCCGATGCTGTTCCGGCGCTCATGGCGCTGCTTGAACTCTTCCAGAACGGTGTCCATGTCGCTGTCGCTCGTAATTTGCGTCCCAGGCGTCATTTTCGAAATAATTTCTCGAAAACTACAATATTGCTTTAAACAGGGTTGCCAGATGGTGAAATGATTTTAGACAAAAATCGATTGAATCTCGGTTAACCATCGATAGCAGGTATCGATAGTTCAACATATATCTTAAACCTGGTTATTATTAAATGGAACTAATTAGTTAGAATGTTGTTCAACACTCAACTTATAATTTTCATCCAACCACAAAATAATTTCGTAATTTCTATACCATAAGGACAATAAATAATATTAGTAATATTCCGATAAGAAAAAGCATTTTCAAGAATCCCCCTAACAACCTACGCGATCTCTATCGATAGTACAAACACAATTCCCGGTTCTTATAGCTGTAAACAAACTATCCAGCGAATATTTGTAAGTCATCTACATAAATATACGGCCGTAAGCTAGTGTATCTCATCTAACTTAGATATCCCTCACAATATTGTTACATTTCAGAGCTATGGAGGCGTCCATATGTCGTGTTTGCTTGGAAAACAACGATAATATGGTAAATATCTTTAATCGGACGCACGCGTCGGGGACTTGCATTGCGAATATCCTCTCACACTGGAGTGGCTATCCTGTTGAGCAAGATGATCCCTTCCCCAAAACCATTTGCAAGTCCTGCCTGCAGGATGCGGAAAATGCTTACGATATGGATACTGATCAACAATTTGATGAGATAATGAAACCCTCACTGGAGGACTTCAGCGGAAAAAAGGTGTCCATATCGAAGGAATCAGGAGTTGCAGAAGGAGCCCCCCAAGAGATCCACATTAAGGAAGAAGTTCCAGACTTTTGTAGTACAAATGAACCCCAAGTGATAAACGAGCCACTTATAGAAGACATTTTCGAGGAAGAACAGTGCCATATCTCAAACTCCGACTCTATCCCAGTGATCAAGGAAAATGTACAGGGAACATTTTATAGCCTTAAGGATGGATATGTTAAATTGACCGAGCATCTACCTTTCAAGTGTCCGCATTGTGTAAGAAGTTTTTCATCGAAAGGAAATTACACACAACACTTGAAGATACACTACGGGCAACGACGCTTTAGGTGTTTCGTCTGTTCGGCGACCTTTAAAGCTGCCAATATCCTCAAGGTACACATGCGCATACACACCGGAGAACGACCGTTCCCCTGTGTCCAATGCAATATGTCCTTTACAACTAATTCAAATCTTAAACGACACTTGCGAACAGTGCATCCTTAACCTACGAGTAGGCGACGTCAAATATCAATGCACAAAACTCGACTACTTCCACCGATCACCCGAACTTAAGAACAACAGCCAAACTTAACCATGCATAAAGAAGATAGTCTCAATTTTAAGGATGACTCCCAATCAAAGACTTGCAACGTGATATTGAATTAAGGCATTTACCGGATAAGGGACACTTAAACAAATGAAACCTCACCTTTCTTTATCAGTTTAGCATCAAATTCATTTCCAATATTATATTATTTATATTAATGTTACACAAAAGCCCAACAGAATAAAATGTCTGCATATTATTTTTTCACAAATGATTACCGGATACGGAACTACCAAAAAAATATATATTGTACCTAACAAATTAATTTAGCTATGTTAATGTTATGCAACATATATGTAATGTAGCTAATATATTCAGAAAAGAATCTGCATGTACTTTTTTTAATTTTTACCGGATAGGGACTACCGAAAAATAGTTTACATTGTACCTTTACATATTAATTTAGCTATATTAATGTTATGCAACATATATGTATTGTAGCTAATATATTCAGAAAAGAATCTGCATATCATTTTTTTTTTATACATTTTTACCGGACAGGGACTAATTTAGCTGTATTAATTTATACAACATATATGTATTGTAGCTAATATATTCAGAAAAGAATCTCTGTATATATATTTTTTTTTGTACTTTTTTACCGGATAGGGACTACCGAAAAATAGTTTACATTCTATCTTTACATATTAATTTAAACTAAATTAATTATATTTATAAAACATGAGAATAAACATTTTTAAATATATTGATATTTTGGGAGACAAGACTTTAAATAAGCATGTGCCCTGGTTTTTATCCTTCGACTTTGCTTGTGAGCAACTTGATAAATAACGCTCGTTTTGCTTTGGAATACAATTTTTAGCAGTCTGTGTAGGCCTTGACATCTCTAGGAATCATAAGGAAAACAATTTTATGTAGATCCAAAAAAAGTGTATGTAAGTTCATGTAAAATTATTTTACTTCGTGTAAAATTGGTGTAAGATGTGTAATAACTTAAAAGTACAAAATTTCACATGGAACGTTTAGTATTTTAAAAGTAGGCTATAAATCCAGAGTAAAAACAAATATATATTAAAAATATAGCCCCGCGACGGTGAAAATGTGGGGTTCGAAAGGGTTAGGATAACTAATTCTGGGAATATCCCTAATCTTCAATTTGCTATCGATAACACATGGCTGTGAATATGTAAATTTGGTGATGCATTTCCACTGTTTTTATACCCGTTACTTGTAGATTAGAATGGTATTTTGTATTTAATATCAACATTTAAATTTCCATTGAAACTTCCACACTTTGTATTTGGTAGCAGTTTTTATTTAAAGATTTATGTATAACAATATATAGCATATAGTATATACAACATGATTTCATAAAATTAGGTACTAGAGTTTCATATAATTATAACTATTAAGTACTATGTATAACTCTTTCTCTTCGTCACGCGCAAATTTTCCAAACCTTTGGAATAAATTAAAGGACTAAAATGTACACATTATGAAACAAAAATATGACAAAAAATAGTTTGAATTGATTTGCACGTTTCAATTTGCACGTCGTGTTTTCCTCGTTTTTGATTTTTGTTTTTTTCTTTACTGGAACACATGTGAGTGGAAAATGTGGTGCAGAGTAAAAAGAATATATGTATATATGTAGAGGGAAAACGATCGAAAGGAGTGGTGTGTGCAGATGAGTCGATGCTATAAATATGTGGGCATTGCTTGATAGACAAGAAATAGATAACATGACAAAATGGGGGGTATAAATAATCGGAAATGGGCGGATCTGGGGCGTGGGACTTAGGCGAGGCGTTTCTTTCGACTGGGCGACAGGATCTTCAGCATTGTGACGACGGGCGCCTCGAAGGACATGGACACCACGAAGGACAGGAAGTAGGAGGCCACCGTGAGACCAAAGAACATGACAACCTGAAAGTAGAAGAAAAATATAAAATTATAATCAAGGTACGACATAAAAGTGATTTTATAATTATTCAGTAGTATTCGGATTCGTGTATTACTTTTAAATGACATTTTGGGTGTCTAAAAGTATGCAACACTTAAAAATATAATTTAAAAGAGGTTTCAAAACTCTTGTGATTTTTGTGGCACCCCCAATAAGAAAACTTTCAGAGAAAAATAAACATTTTAAGAAAATGTCTAAAAAATATTACTTCTGTTGGCATATACCCTTGGAACTTGTGAGATCTAAACATGTTATAATACGTATTCAAACGTTTAAAGCACCTAGTTTTTAGAACCAAAATATATCGTTGCATACTTTTGGACACTCTAAAATAAGTTTATAAGCCACCAGACACTTTTGTATTTCTGGTATTTCTAGTTTCTGGGAGCAATCTCCCAACTCACCATCAGATCCCCACCCAGATGCAGTGGCGCATCCGAGTTGAGCGCCATGGAACGGATGACGATCGGATGGACGAGGTAGGCGCAGTAGGTGACGCGGGAGAAGGGATAGAGGCAGGGCGCCGAGAGCAGCGAGTTGATGTAGCCGCCGTAGCCCGTGGAGCAGGCGATGGTGATCCAGGCCAGGGACAACGCCCAGGCCGAGTGGCTCAGCGAGCTGTAGGCTGCGGCGGTGAACTGCGACAGATCGGCCTTGTACAATCCAAAGACCAGGACAAACAGGTTGAGCATGGCCAGGGTCCAGGCGGTGGCCACCGTCAGCTTGGGCAGCCGGATCTTGCAGTTGGTCCTGAACAGGATCCAGCCCACGGCCATGCCGATGAGGTAGGGTCCCAGCCGGGTCCACGGCTTGTCGTAGATCTTGTCGAACAGTGCCAGCGGATCGTCCGTGTTCGGTCGATGGTTGTTGGTAAAGGCAATCACCGCCGTGGTGATCCACGATAGCACCAGGAACACCAGCGTCGTGATCGCCGAGAGCTTGAAGTGGCGCACTCCTACGATCAGGATAATGGCGCCAATCATGTAGAACTGCGTATCATTCGCCAGGTACCAACTCCAGAGCATGCACTGCGGATTTGGAGGAAGAAGGTATAAGGTAAGTATAATTTATACAAATTAAGGAATAGGTACACTAAATTTAGAGATACTTTAAACCTTTTTATTAGTATATCTATTAAACTATAAATAATATAACAGTTTTTAAAATTAAAGGGTTTCAACACTGCTAAATTTTTGTCTATCAACATTTCTTTTCTTTCTTTACAAATATATTCACAATAGTAGAAATTATAGACCTGTATAGTTTCTAAAACTATTTTTTAGGATTCAAACATATGTACTCCTCCTAATTTAAACTAGATAACACTGCGTATGAGTAATGTTAATAGAAAATGGATAATATAAAATTTAGTACAACTTTAAAATTAAATTTTAGATTATTCTTCTTTAGATCATACAACCCCTACATCTTAAATAAATACCAGCTATCATTAACGTGTTATATTTCTTCGCATTTCTATATTTGTTATCAAATTATCTGTATGCTGTAAGTTGCTGTATGTCTAAGTATATCCCATTAGAAGATAAGATTATACTCTTGAGTGATTATTTTTACAAGAAACAATATAAATTACTTAGATCATAAGAGTTCAAAAGTTTTCAATATATTGCGGAATGTTTATTAAACATATATCTTTCCAATTTATATAACTCACCATCTCATCGACGGGGAACAGCGTGTTGATATAGAGGATGTTGCGCCACCAGTAATCGGGGCAGGTGATGTGATCCATGGTGGGGGGGTCGAAGATCGAGTAGGTGGCCAGGTACTTCATGGTCACCTGGACCACGCCCAGGACGAACAGATAGGGGGCGGTGAGTCGCATGAATCGATAGGCGACCAGTCCAAAGAAATGTGCGGTGCCAGCGGTGAATTCATTGGCACCCTTGCTCAGTTTGTTCAACTTGCCCTTGGCATTCGTGCGGAAGTAGATGTACGAGATGAGGAAGCCACTGATGAAGAAGAAGGTGTCCACACTGAAGGGCCCATTGGTGATGGCCTGGAAGAAGAAGTTCTGCTCCACCTCCTTGCGCATCTCCATGTTGTCCGAATACTTGAAGACCACGATGCACGTGTGTCCCAGGATCACCCAGGCCATGCTGAAGGCTCGCAGACCATGGATACACGGTATGGTATCGGCACCCACATTCCGATCGCAGATCGCATTGAAATTCGTTATTGCCGAGAAGGAGAGCAACAGTTCCGAGTAGATACTCAACTTTTCCGGCTCATGCAGATGTCCCTCCAGGTGCTCATCCGAGTTGCTAGTGTTGCTTCCACTCCGATGATGATCATGATGGTCATGGTGATCCGCCTCGTGGTCGTGGTGGTGTCCATTTCCGCTGTCATTATCATTGGGTGGCAAATTCAGCACCAAGGCATCCAATTGCTTCAGGGAACCGGAAGACTGCGAGTGATTCGACTGCTTGAGAGGATCATCGTGGGCCGTCATCGTATCGCTGTAGTCCGAAGAGGCACATCCTATTCCCGAGCTCGTCTCGCTGTTATTCATCATCTCCTTGTCCTGGCGACGCAGTGCCTCCTTCAGCTTGCCCCTCAGGTAGATCTCGTACAGGGTGCCGCAGCAAATCAAGCCCAGCACAATGCTGGATACCACACTATAAAGATGGTATATAAATTCAATTAGTTTCAAGATCTTATAAATTTATAACATTCAAATAAAACTGCCTTTTAAACCATTTTATAAGGGGTTCTCTTTAAATCAGTAGGGATAAATAACCTCTATATATTATTTTTAGGCGTCTAAAAGTATGCAGAAATATATTTAGATCTCAGAAGTACATTGAAATCATTCAGAAAGACGTCTATTCTTTATTTTTTCTGCATACTTTTAGACACTTTAAAATGAGATTTAAAAGTTTTTCTTAAAACCCTCATGATTTGTTTAGCACCCTATATCACTTTGAGTAAAATACAATATAATGTCTTTTAAATTAAAGGGATCAATGTTTTAATGATATTAAATACCAAGTATTATATAAAATCTGTATTTTTTCAATATCAAAATACAAGTTAAATATTCCAGTAAGAAACGTAATTGTACGACTTTGTTTAGCTATTGAAAAAATTATAAAATTCATCATTACTTTATAGGCAACATAAATTTTTAATTTTTTTTGTTTTCATGCTTCAAAAATCCACCTTTAATTTATATAAAACACTATTCAAAAATTATTCTCCGTGTAATTTCAGCAGTTATGGGGAAGCATATAATCATATTACCCGCTAATACTCAGTGTAAACAAAAGGAGTTTCGCTTTTTATTATAATTCGATTTGGGGGAAACAAAATTTCACACAAATCGTCTGACTCAACGCTAATGGCCAAAACCAACTCGGCAAAAGCTCCGCATTATGTTTGATCAATTGTTTAACGCACTCAGGCATTTTTGAAAGTGAACTTTTGATTGGATATTTTTGGGTGTTTTGTTTTTTCTTTGTCCACTTACAGCAGCAGGCAGAAGGTCTTATCCGCCCAGATGTTGAACTCCTTGTCGGTGGGCACACGAATGTCCAGGACGCGAAGATCCCGCGAAGATAGCTCCACGTGAGCCTTGGAGCTCATTTGTCTAATATCCGCGATGGAACAGCTGGAGGGCAGGCACATGCCCACATAAATGGTGCGAAGCTGGGGGAAAAGTCATTTCAACAAAATTAATACGGAAATGTAACAGTTTTTATATAATTTATCTTTAAATCATATTCATGTGGCTATGTTATCTTAGTTACAAATTTTTATAAAATATGCTTCAATTCAAGTTCAATTTTTGATATTAAAAAATATTTCTATCTCTATGAATTTGTTTATCATTAAAAAAATTTGAAGGATCATTTTGATATTCGCTTGGTACAATTATAAAGTTTTATTTTTAATATTAAATAATGTAAATTTGACATTAAAGAATTGTATTACTTGTATTTTCCTTTTTTGAAAATTTTCTTAAATCGAAAAATTGAGAAAAGAGCGATTTAGAGTCTACAAGTACTCTGGGTTAGAGCGAGACAGCAATGTTCGAAATTCTCCGAAATATAAAAGAAGATAATATATATTTATGAAATTCAGACTGGATTTCATAAAAATGATCATTATGATCGGCGTAAGAAATTAAAAATAGCTGCTTTTTCTGGATGCTGCCTGTATTTTTTTATATTATTTTAAGCAATAGGGTAATATAAAAAAACATAAATATTTATAAAGGAATAGGCTGGTTAACTATTCTGAACGTTTTATTAACAAAGCTAAAATTTGATACTTTTTATAAAAAATAATGTGGTTTTCTTACCACTTGGGTTGGTATCGTCTCGTTTAGCTGCATCTTGATCACGTAGAATCCGGGAAGAAAGGGCGGGGGTGCGTTGTAAACACTGCTATATCCTTGGGTGTGAGCGGCGGCAAAGGGCAGACCGCTGTTCTTGGTCTCGATTTCTGGCGAGGATGTGGAGGCGGAGGACGAAGAGCTGTTATCCTTGGTGGGAGCAGCGATCTGGCCGTCGTCAATGGCATCGCAGAGGGCCAACGAACCCATCCAGTAGTTGTTGCCGTAGAAGAAACCGGATGTATAGTGACCGGAAGCATCGTCCACTGCGCGAAGCAAGAAAAAAAGGGAAGAAAAGAGAAGGGAAGGGCATCAGAAGTGTCCGAAATGCAACATACACACTGCACAGCGGCCAGTGTGAATGGGGCGTAAGCAATATATAAAAGAAACTGGCCATTATGCAATTGCAGCGCAGCCGTCAAGCTGCCAACTTAAAAATGCAGCCATCATCTTGATGATATTATGGCTAAGCGACAGGTGAAATGCCCTACAATGTTTGGAATTATGTTTTAAAAATAAGTCTACAAAAAATATATAAAAATAAATTAATATTGATCGCTTTATTTTAAAATTTGAATTAACAACTTTATTTTTTTCACCATTGCACGTATAGTTTTTTTGAAAAATTTTAAATGTCTTCAAAATAAAATACAAATTTTTATCTAGTAACGGAATGTTAAATTTTGTAAAACTCTGTTTACTCAATGTTATGTCTGAAGTTTTAAGAAATTTCCTACATCTATATCACGAATTTTTATTAAGGTTGTTTCTTAGTATATAGTTTCGTATATCAACATTTTTTGAACTATTTTTATCAATATTGATCAATTGTCTTATAAGTTTCTAACGTATACATTTTTTCACATGTTATTCAAATTATTTTTAAATTACTAGAATATTGATGATGGACTTTATTAATTACCTCGCCCTTAAAAAAAATTATTAAAAAAACAGTTTTGGCCTATTTAATTGGTTTATTTATAGATTTAAGGAATTTTAAAAAAAAGTTTTTTTCATATTTTAAGATTACAATGAATATCTATAGGTCCAGGTATCTCAAAGAGTCTCAAAACCATTCCTTTCAAATTTGAAGTGCCTGCCACTCATCAGATCAATTGAATGGAATTAATAGATGAAATAACCCTAACTAGACGACTGCAGTGGATTCAGATTCAGTCCGTGGCCGATGTAAGTCTGCTGATTTATTTGCACAAAGTTGAGGCTGTTATGCTATTTTGTTTTCGTTTTCTTGCAACCAGTTGCCAAAGAGATCGGGGACTTGAGGCGGCGACTGGAACTGGGACTGTGTCCAACCAGTTTTTGTAGATGTTTTCGTTTTTTTTTTCTTTTTGGGTTGGACATGGAAACTAAAGTCATGCAATGGTCTTTTGTTTGGTTGCGTGGTGACATGAGGAAAATGGCAACTCTTACATGAGCATCCAGTATCCAGCATCCACTGGTTGCTCGTAACTCCACTTCCACTTCTCCGAAGCCTTGGCCAAAAGCAGGAACTATCCGGTAATCTCTGGGTTACACAAGACCCGGCCATGACCATGAGGTGCCGTCAAACGGAAATGTTTGCCAGCATTTGCATGTGCCGAAATCAGAAGTGTTTACCAATTATAATAGCGTTTAACAAAAGTCAACAAAACTCTGAAGAGTTTTTCAATGCGGAAAGGAAATGGATTTTCAATTGTTTAGTTGTAAAGGTAAGTTGTTTTTAAATCTAAAAAAATTGGTTAAAAAATAACCTAAAAAAGAATTCGTAAAAAACTATGCAAAGTTCTATAAATTTTTCATTAAAAAAATTAAAAAAGTATATTGTAAAATAAATATTTTAATTTAATTCACTATTTTTTTTGCCATTTTTGTCTTAAAATGCATCCTTGTTTTATATCAATTTATCTATAGTGATCAGAAAGTTTATCCTTAAAATGTTCATAACTACTTTTAGTTTGTAGTGCCCCAAAATACAAAAGACATATTTTCAGGTTGTTTTCCAACACTTTTTACCACAAAATACAACCCTGTTTTAAAATCACTTTTTTCGAATCCTTCAATTAATCTGTTTGCAATGCTATTTTTATTTTATTAGGCATAAAAAAAAGTATTTCACGAAATTCCTAAACTAAGAGTTCCCCAAACTACTAATAAGATACATTTGCCAACTGAAAATGCAGCCGTGATAAAATCTTTATCTTTTTCACACTCCCTCAACCGATCTCTGTGTAATGTTTAAACATGTTTTCAATTTAATTTAGCGATTGAGGTCATTTGATTTGCTGGTAGTCAGCATTTCATCACAAAAACCTCCATCGATACGCCAGTACATGGCAAATGGGTCGGCGTATAAACACACCGATGTGATATATGTACTTCTTCAATTGAACGTGTCATTCAGGCGTTTAACGCTCTTGGTAAATGGTAAATGCTGAATTTTATATGGAAGCTGAATCTGAAGCTAGAGCTGATGTTGAATTCGATGTCGGAGCCAAACAAGATCAACAGATGGGACAGACAATGGGGTTATCAAGGTGACATGGCCACCAAAAGCACACCCAATCCCCAAGTCAGATGAACTTGGTAGCGGCTACCGAAAGTCGATGCCGAAAATACACAGATTCAAAAAAGATTTCATCGTGTATTCTTGTCCGGCGATTCGGAAGGTCGTTCAGCATGTGATCGTTAATATAGGTCGGGGGAAAGCGGTCCAGCAGGTAGGGAAATCGATATTCACGAGACTCACCGCACCTTAAAGGCCCAGCCAATTTTCTATATATTTAAAAAAAACAGCAGTATGTAAAAAATAATTGAAATGCCCCATATTCAATTAAAGTTAATAATCACTTAAGTTCTTATTCGTTTTCATTAGCTAGCTGATAACTATAGTTATATATGTGGTTATTATTCCATGCTAATACCTTTTAATTGTAAAATACCATTGGGGATTTTTAGGAAAATTAATTTATATTTTTAAAAATTAATAAGAACTATAACATATTTAAACAAAATAAAAATAAGATATTAAGTAGCTCATAGAGTTATTTTCAAATATCATTGAAAGCCCACACACAAATTGCAGATACAAATAACATAATACCCTCAAAGCTCATTAAATTATCCAATTAAATACTAGCCACACAAAGGCTATTTACAATTTCGCTTAATTTCATTGAAAGCCTGCCCAAGATCAAACTTTGCACTTGAATCGCACAGAGTGTTTGCAAGAAGATCAAGATATATGTGTGTTTAACTGAAGGTAAGGACATGGGCGGGGTAGGCAAATGTGTTAACATACTAAAAACCGATTGCAGTCGACCATAATGAGTGGCGAAAAAACAATGAGGGCGGGGCCCGAAAAGCCAGGCCAAAACCCGGTGACAAAGCTGTTGAAATCCATTTGATTGATGAAACGATTGTATAAATATAATGGCAATAAATAATGTGCTCTGCCCCGTCAAATAGTTGCCATTATACAAAGGTATCTTTGTTGCCTGGCTATTTTTATAAACATTTTTTTTCGCCACTTTCCGAACGAACAGTTGCGAAACGACGCAAAATCATATCTGGTAAAATTAATAAAAAAATAAAAAATACAAAAATAAGATGGCAGCAACGCGTCTCAAATCCTAACAGTTCAATTAAGGAAAGGAAGGCATTAAATTGTCAAATGACCTGCGTCACAAGAACCAAAAATGTAACCCATTGCAATCCATAAATAATATTTTGCGTTCTATCTGTTAACGATACAAAGTTTCGTGATTTTTCACTAGAAAGGCAGAAAATAGATTAAAACTTTAATTTTAAAACTACGCAAAACAATATTACATTAAAAAAAAAATATATTATTTTACTGCATGTTTAAAAACTAATTGTATTTTTTGCTGAAACAAACAAACAATTGAACAATGTAGATATTCATTTCAGCAGTGAATTTTCGTTTTCAAAATGTATTTAAATATAAAGTATATATTTAAATATAAAAGGAAAATACTCATATATTTTTAAATACCTTTTACAAATTATATAAATATTTTTCTACTTGTTAAATAAAGTAATTAACAGCTTTCTTCCACAATTATTTTTTGTTTAAGATTTTCTTTCTGATGGTAAAAAATATACTTTTAAGTAAATGTCGATTATTAATGTCTATATGAATTATGTTTAACTTGCTTTTGAAACTATTATAAATCAAACTCTTGAAACTGATTTTTGTATATTTTATTTGGACCTAGGAAATTTTGTTTTCAGTGCAGACAAATTCTTTTTTAGCCCTGTTCCCAAGTGGCTAAATTCTACCTGCTTCAAAATGATTGTGTCAAAGGTTTGAATCTGTGAGTTCAAGCAAGCTTTTTGGGCAACTAAATTTGGTAATTGCTTGGTAGTATTTGGCTTTGTCATTAGAACCCCAGAGTCAAGACTCAGGTAATGTGGGGACATTAGAGGCGTGTGTTGTGGATTTAAGATCCACTCGTTTGTCTTGGCCAAATAAATTTCCTGTCATTTAACACGCAACTTGGCTATAAAGCTGGCAAAGTCTTTGAACTTGGGTGAAGTGTTCTGTGTACTTGTTGCTGAGGTGTGTCTATTAGATCACATTAGACCGCAGAAGGAATCTTTGCTTGTCATTCTTTGGGTAAACATTACATAAGCTTGTGGTGGTGTTTACATTTTGTTGTTCTTTGAATTCCAAGTTTTACTTCTGGAGATGTTTATCTCTTTATCTTCTATAGTTCATCAAATATATTTGTTTTTTATCCAATTAGGTAATATTTTTTAATATGAATTTAGAAGTATTTATATTTTAGTGTATGTATTATACGCTTAGATGATTGTATCATGTTAATTAAAATATGTTTTTATATCTTTATAATATAATTTTTTTTAAAATAAATGTTTACAAGTACTTCCCTGAAAATATACCTATAAAAACCCATAATTTAACCACCTGCTGTCACACAGATGATCAAAGTTTATGGGCTGGCTGGCATTCTCCGTCGTTTCTCGTCTTATAATCCATAATTACCCATACCATTTCTGCGTTTTTGTGCTATGTAATAATTACACTTTGTCGTTGCCTAATTGAGTCACATAATAAAACGCGACTAGTTTGGCAATTTTATGCTCGGAGATGCGCAAAGCGAGATCCCCTGGAGCTCAAGATCCCCTCGAGTACCCCAGATAGTTGGTTCGGTCATATAAGATGGGGCGCATACACTTCCTGAATGGCTGGCACTATGTGCATACCCACTGCCTGAGGTTACGGAGGTATCGTATTCGTATTCAGGTCTCGTTGGCCCACACTCAAAGTCTTTCTTTCTTTTCTCCCATTTCAATGTCAATGTTGTGCGACCGGGGGCTTAACACACATATATCTTATCAAAGACCTCCCCTGAGGGTCTTTCAACGCCCACGAAGAAGAGGTACAAAAAAAAAACATAGCCAGACGAGAGTGAGAGTCCAAATCAAAAAAAAAAGATTAAACAAAAAAAAAGAGTCAAAGAGTTGGCCTGTCTTTTGGAGCTTGGGTTTTTTCTCAACGCAGATTCGGCACAAGGTCAGCTGCATCTTCAGCTTTGGTTATTTCGCCTGACTAACTGGTATTCCGATTTTGATTTTCGGATTTCGAACTTTTGGACTTGGTCACTGACACGTGGCAATGCCATCATTTGCGCAACGCATTCGGTGTCGATCGCTCCGAACCAATTGAATTATTTCTGCGCATTTCTTTGCCACGGATGGCCGGTGAAACTGGTCTCGGGTTACCAGTTTTGGTCCAACCAAATTCAGGGCTGCATATTAGTATCTTTCATTTTTTTTTGGGCCCAACAATATGTGAGTCACTTATGGAAATCGCCGTCGTCGTCGAGCGTCATTGCCGAAACGATTATTTGATAGGCAAGTAATTTGGAATATTTGTGGAATAATTAGCTTAAGGAGTGCTTCGTCACGGTGCATCGCCAGCTCATTGGATCTTAAATTAGCTCGTGTTTCCAAGTGATTTATCTTTTATCTAGCAGATACTCAAGTATAATGGTTTGTTTATTCAATGGGACACTGATCATAGCAAATGTTACAGACATTTCAGTGTAATATGAAAAATACAGTATCATATAAAAAATTCGTTTTATGTTTTATATACTTTATAAAAATTAAGCCGATTTAAAAGATATTTGGTATTTTTTGAATGATAAAAACTGTGGGTACATGCAATGTTTTGCTAAGTACTTTATTCTCTTTTTTAAAGTGACCATCGTCACAATATATTAAGAAATACTTCCTTAGTATCTTAAAATCCGATCTAGTTTGGGATCTCGTCATTCTTCGCAGCCACTTGCGATTGCATAACCCTAGTGCGCTATAATCAAATTGATACGACCACCCAAAATTGCAATTATGGTCAATAACCCCAAATTGAGAGCTCGTTCAAATGGCTGTCGGTCGTTTCATAACCGAATCGGTGGAAATTAAAATTAATGCCGAACACGTCGAACCAACGATCACCTGCCGCTATTGTTTGCCTCTCTTTCTATCAATTTCTTCGTGTTTTTTTTTTGTTTTTTTTTTTATTATTTTATTTGCATTGTGGCTGACTTTTACCTAACGGAAATGATGTCTTGCTTTTACCCAGTGTCAAATGCAAATGGGTCGCTTGGTTATGGCATACGGATCGAAATCGAAGCGGTTTTTCGGGGGGGTTTATCGCGCAGGGTGGACCTTCGATCGAAATGCAACTCGACTAGAAATCGATCGATTAGCTATTTGCCATTTTTTTTATCTTTTCCTTTTATTTTTTATATATGTCTGTACTTGCCCAAGACCGAGTGTCGCATTAAACTTGAAACTACAAATGGATTTGGCAAGCGTCCCGCCATGACGGACACAATTCGCAATGATCGAAATTAGCGCCGTCTCATGATGGAATGTAATTTCTGTCTAATTATCGTCCGTCTGGAAGCTGGTCGTAATAATAATTCAACTCAAAGTCGGAGTCAGAGTTGCCTAATTGTGGCATTTAGGCATTTGCCCTCGAACAGTCTGCGCGTTAATTGTTTTTGTCGGCGGTCATCTAAGTGAATTATTAACCCGGATTCAGTGAAGAAACCTCCCTGTTTTATTATGATGACACTTTAAACATGAAAATATAATGACTTTGTTTACGCATCTTCACCTTTGGTCTTCAAATCGAATGCTTAGCAAACAATCATGCATTAAAGTCGTAGTCCTATTCATTTCTTGACCACAAAATGCACACAAAAAATAATATATATGAATATTTATATAAACCAATTTGGGGGTTAAAAACCAACTAAGGTTTTTATCAATAATAATAATTATTATAATTGTATTTTATTTATTTTAGTTTTTTATCAAGGGTATTTTGTTCTTTTAACCATTCAAGAATACTTTTATATTAATTTTATTTTATTTTATATATATAAATTCTTTAAAAAGGAAAACCAACGAAATATCTTTTCAATATTAAGGGGTGGCACAAAAAGTATAAAAAATTGTTTTACCTTTATTAATAATTTGTAAACCCATTTGTATATTAAAGCTTTAATTTTCCTTTGAATTTTGATACTTAGTAACTGATGCTTTTTATATTTTTCAAACATGTGTAACTATATATGTTATTAATTTTCCTCTCCTTAGTATTATATTTAAATTAGTATACCAACATACAATTTTGTAACTATTACTTTTATTTGAATTCTCCTAGAACGCCACGCTGAAAAGTAGGCCATGTTTTGCAGTGATCTTTGATCTTAACACTCCCCTTTGATAAAGTAGATTATTCTTTTGCAGTTTCTTACTCTAACCAATCGGTATTTGGCCTAGACCTTTTGGCCCCAGATTCGCGAGTGGCTACCACTTTTTTGACTTGGCCAATTGCATTGCGTGGCGCGGATTTTAATTACGCACAATTATCCGAAAACGAGTTTGTTGCCTAAGTCATTCGTTTGGCGGCTCATAAAAATGTGGGGGATATGAGCAAAACAGGCCAAAATCGCGGTCAAAGTTGAAAGTATTTTACATACATGTCTCCACTCCAATGAGCCGTTATTGCCCACAACAAAAACAAAACCAACAAAGTTGTTGTCTTGGCCATAATTTCATTTTCGCTGTAAACAAAAAAAAAAATAAAGAAAAACAAAAAACTGCAAGACATTGCAACAATCAAATTAAAGTTACATTACATAAGCTAAGCTTGTGTCCAGCAAAGAGAGATCGATAGAGACGGAGAGAGAGAGAGAAAGAGAGAGACTGAGAAACAGAGATACACTGAGAGATATTCGGGGAGAAACCGAGGAAGACTTGTCCCATGTTGCCGCTGTGCTGATATTGCTGCCGTGTTTATTTGTTGTGCAATTTCGGTGTCTGCTTCTTTTTCTTGTTGCAGGGAAATATACGTACAGCAATGTACAAAATACTAGCACTCGGCTCAAAAAATGTAACATAAAGCAAATAATATTTAATTATAATTTTGTAATTATTAAAAACGTTAGTGTGTTTGGTTATTTGCTTATTATCTGCCAAAATATATATCATTTCAATGCTGTCGTCATTTAGTTTGTCATTGCTTTAATTTTAAATCAAGTAAATTGTTTTTAAGTAATATTAAAAAAAAAAAATGGGGTTTAATGTTATTAACATTTTAAGAATTATTTCAATTATTTAAAAAATACTTTAGTTAAACATGCCATAAAGACAAATAGCTTAGCTTATTTTTATAAGATTTGGTACACTTTAAAAAATACTTTGCTGAAATAGTGGACTTATATTCCATTTGTTACTTTGCTTTAGAACATTTTTAAGATTGTTTGTTTATGTCTTAAACATTTATTTTTGTTTTATAATTTATTTCTGACAACTTCTCACAAGGCCGTACTAGAATTCTGGCCACTGCTGTAGATGTTGGTATTAAGTAAATATGGGAAAGCCGTAGAAATTATGTTGCGTGACGTTTCATTTCGCACAAAGGCTGTAATTGGGCCTGTTACCCCCACCCCTTCACTCAAAACTCGGCTAAGTATATTGGCCTAAAAATGAAAAAAATAACCGTTGTGCATTGTGACCAACTAATGACCGCACAGGCTGCAAAGTCCAAAAAGCAAGCCATCAAACCTCGATCACTTGTGGGTTTTTGGTTAACTTGGCTTCGTTTCAATTATGGCCAATATTTTTGGGGTTTTTTCAGGCATACAGGTGAAATGCAAGATGAGGTCTAAACTGAGATTTGCTCAAAAAACCACCTTTAAAGATATTTCTTTACCCGGAATACTTGCAAAAAAAAGAAAGATTACGAAGTTTGTGAAAGCTTTTTTTCCCGATTTTCGAGGAAGTTTGCAGATCGCCGTCGAAGATGATGAGACAATATTTGCACTTCCTCTAAGACTTTTGCCGACTGTTTACCCCCGACTAAGTAAACAAAGTACAAATTAGTTTACGTCTTTCGATTTTATTGAAGAGTGGACCTTCGACTTGACTTCCACAAGCTGCAATTGTTGTCATGGCAAGTGCATTTCAGGGCAACCTTCAACCTGCCAATCGAGTTCAGCCAAGCGAATTGCATTTGCAATTGCAGTGGCAAACGAAAAAAAAAAACTAGCAAAAATGTAGAAAAGCACACAACAAGCACAGCAGAACGGCTAGAAAAAACAAAAGGTAACACCGGCCACAATTTATTAGCCATTGATCTTGGCCGAGGATTGGTAGCTCCAGATACGAAACCAGTGCTACGGCTGGACATTATGTGCGAAGCGTTTAAATAACAATTTCCAGCCAGTGTCCAAAAGTCCGGTTTTCCATGGGGCGGCAGGCAGGCAGGAAAATCTCTGGCCCTGACTCCACTCATGTGTGGTAATAAAGCGCATAATATACGTGTAAGGGGGACATTGACATAGATGCCTGTTACAGTCCCGGCTTTACGCCTCCCAAAAAAAAACAAACCTAACTTAAAAGCTATTTTTACGATGACTTGAAGGCGGTGGAAAAATATTCAAGGTTGGCTAGGTAAAATAAGGCAAGATTGAGAAAGTCTTTCATACATCAATATCTTTTTTTCATCAAATGCTGTCTCTTTGTTTGGCAAAATGAAGAAATTTCATACTCTTTTCAGCGAATATAAAAACTTTTTAGGTTGACTAACCTTCATATCTACTAATTTATACGGTTGTATTTAAAAAAATGTTATATGGCTTTAATAATTTTTAGGAGGCACAAATAAAATTTTATTATAAACTATCATATATCTGTAGAAAATAAGAAATTATAATTATTTAAGCACCTATACTTATTTTTAAACTAAGTTAAAATAATATATTGCTTGCAATTTACTTTAAACAAATCCTTTTAATATATATATATTATGTTGTAATATAGTTAAATTGTCTTTTTAACTACAAAATATAAATTACTCAACAAACATTAAAAGTAAACATAAAATGGAAAATGCCTAAAAAGATGAAAATTACTTTTGCTACGGAAACATGATTTTTTAAGATGAAGTAAAATAAAAGATACTTCCTCTGTTAAAAATGAGACCTCTAAGCAATGCATTTAGTGCGGTAACTGAGATATTTAACTGCCCGTTAATTAACAAAAGAAATTAAGACGAACTTCCGAAAAGCCGTTGGCCTTTCTCCCCGAGAAAGAAAACCTCGAATGCTTCCGCATGGGGAAATGAAAATGCATTTTCTTTTATCGCCTTTCCACCTCTCTCTCTCTCTCTCTTTCTCTTTCTATCATATCATATTTTCCCCCAAACTCCATGAACTTGAACCGTGGTCAAGAGGCGATTTCAATGAATGTGTCCACTTTCCGGTCACTTTGGCCCATGGTGCAACCAGTGAAATAATAATAAAAAAAAAGAAACTCAAACACTTTTATTTCATGGTTTTTTTTCGGCTCTCTTTCTCTTTTTCTTGGGTTTTGCGTTAATTGATTACATAACCAGCATCTGGAGAGTGGTTTTAGCCTGGCCAAGTCAGTTGGTCAGTGGTGTTTTTCGGTCTCGGGTTGCTTGGGAATCGATAGGATTGCTTTTTGGGTGGTGCGGCAACTTGTCGCAACCAGCAAAAACCAAAAAAAAACAAAAAAAAATCCAAGAAAATAAAAAGAGGAAAACCAAAAAAATAAAACAAGTCCCACAGCATTTATTCATAATTCAGGCTTTAGCTCGGCCTGTCTCACTTTCGACTGCAAATACGGCCAGTCGATTCAATTTGATCTGGTCGTGCAATTGAACCGTTCCGTTTCGGAACCGTCGTTATTCAATACCAAGCCCCCTGACATAATGACCAACAAAATATATAAAGAAAAAGACCGAAAAGAAAAACCGAATTTTTGGGTAAAACCAAATTGCCCAAATGGGGAAAAATTCGGCGAAACACTAAGCGCAAAAATCGAAAAAACCGCCCATCAGGCCAAAAATTTGATTGAGTTGCTGTTGCATGTTGCTGCTGTACATGTTGCTGCTGTACATGTTGCCGCTGTACATGTTGCCGCTGCACTGGCAAGAACTAATTGCGACCTTGGCGATCTCACTCGCTGGGTATCGTGCACTTATTCAGATTGTGTGCTTGCGGGCAAATTCGTCTATTCGCGATCTCTATGAAGTCTCTATAAAAAACCCGCGCATATATCTCCGCCGATCGCCAAAATCGGCGAATGGCACGTTCAAACGCACAGATCGGCTGTTATTTTTACTTTTAGATCGAATGAGTCGCGAACAAGATCAGTCTCAGGTGGAAAATGTCTGTGGAAGTTGCGATAACACGAGGGGAAGTGAATGGCCACCTCATCACGTATCCAATCTTTATTTGTCATCCGAGAAGATTAGCCATTTGTATCTGTGTCTACCATCGCTTAAAAGATTAACATGTATTTCTTTTTCCAAAAACCATTCTTGTTTTTTATAAAGCTTTATGATTTTCATTCTAAACCGATTATTTTTTCTCATAAAAGATATTGTTTATAATTTTAAGTCCAACCACAAGCTTAGATTTCTTACTTATTACTCGTTTTTTCTTTGGCAGCTTAAACCTTTTGGCTTTGGCAAATTGATTTTTGCGGACAGCCATTTTAGATTGAGATTATTAAAGGTTGTGGTTTTTTATAATTGAATGCAATTTTTGTTGGGGCTTTGTAAGCCTTGAAATTTTGCTGACTGTTTTTAAAGAATTTAAAAGACACAAAATGTACAAAAACTTATAACCTCAACTTCTTAAATAAAAAAAATGTTTTTAATACATATGGAAAATTCCAAATAGAGACCTCATCTGATCTATTAAAAACCGAAAATTAAAAGAAAACCCTTTAGCAGATTTTGGTACACCCAAATATACACAATATTATCATCTCATTCTTATATTATCTTAAGAACGAACCTAATAAAAATCAGTTATATCTAATATTCCTTGAAGTATTTTAAACTTAGGAAGAAATACATTTGTTTAAATACCAAAGTAGTATATAATCTAGATTGATATACCTATTGAAGTCAGAAGAAGTCAGTCAATTTAGCTAAAGTTCTGAATAAGTTATCATCAACATGGAGGATTAGAGACAAACTTATTTTAAGGACATTCTTTAGAATTGGTAAAAGAAAAAATTTAAAAAAATGTAAGAGATGATATATGATCTATTAGTAGGTTTTTCCTAGTAAAAAATCTTTACGATACCATTTGGTATAAGGATCCTTATTTTTGGTACTCACTCTTGACGGCCCACATCTTGGCATCGCTGAGGCCCCCGAGATAGCTCCGCATGTCCCGGCTGCAGTTGGTGGACACTCCGCCGGCGCTCTCCACCTGACCCCATTGGGCGGCCAGAACGGCGAGGTCGAAGACGTTGAGGGCATCCCTGAGGCGACGGGTGCGCGACAGGTCGAAGCTCAGCTTGGGGTCACCATCCCCATGCAGACTCAGATTGATCACATTGTGCTGATCCGATCCGGAACTTAGGTTATGTCTGCCCGGCGGAAATTTACCATCGTCCTTGTCGATCGCTGCCTGGGGCGTTGCCAGCAGCGAGAGCAGCATTGCCAGCACCAAAGTCCTGCGCATCATATCGCTCCGTTTCGCTTGCGCCCTATAGACGATACGTTCAAATTGGCTGGGCACGACGTTCCTGTGCTGTCTTTATCTTTATCTTTTTTCGGCCTGCTTCACTTTCACTCCACACGAAAAAAAAATAAAACAACAATAAAATCCAATGTGGGTTAACAGCGAATTATTTATATATTTTGCACCAGCATTTTCACAACCAAAAAAAAATATGATAAACACACTCCGCGGCAGGTCAGAACCGTTAGAATTCGGTATTATTATTGTAATATATTTATATTTTTTTTTTGTGGCACTTCTTTTTATTTTTGGGATGGGAAATGGGGGGATATATTTGAAACACACGCGCGGCCTTTTATAATTTTTCAGCTTTTATATTTGTTTTTTGGGGAGCTGCGACGACCGCTTGGCATGAACGCACGTCTACGAATCGCGACTGCGCGTCTTGAGCAGCTGTAAAAATATGTTAACAATTCGAAAAACGCAGGCCCAAAAAAAAAAAAAGAAAAAATCTCAGCTCAGACTCGAACTCAGCTCAATCGCTCTCTCTCTTGTGCAGTGGCTCTCTTTCTCGACAGAGCCTCTCTCGAAAGCGCAAGTTGTACCGTTAACAGCACTTTCGTTGGGAGAGTGCTTCTCTCTCTACCTCTCTCTTCTCTCGGGGGAAAAAAAGCAAAAGCCCTGCGTCATCGACTATGTGGTAATATCTTCCAGTGTATTCGTGTGTGTGTGTGTGAGCATTATGTTATGGAATTTCGCGAGTGTGTGAGTGTTGCAAAAGTGGCCGCAAAAATGAAATTAGCCATTGATATTTGAATACGCGACGAGGTCTAGAGGATCGCAATCGCAATCACTTTGGGCCACTATAACGATATAGCCATATAGCCATATAGCCAGCGGTCCCAAATTCCAGCCAAGTCGGTCAAATCAGTTAAGCCAAGCCGCTTAAATGAGCCAAATGGATTCGCACTCAGGCAAGATGGCCAAAATCACATTTCCGAATGTCTTTTACGGGCCCTTTGAAAGCGCACTTTGGAAATACATTAATGCATTGCATTAAGGAAATAAATAAATTACATATGATCTTAACTCATGTTTTTAAGATTTTTTAGGACTAGGTTATAAGAAATAATATATCTATTACCATTACTAGTTAGTTAGGGTATACTGAGATCGATTCAAAAATTGTAAGTGCATGAAATTTTAAACTTTCTGCACCTGAATGAGCTGTAAGTGATTCACCCAAGCAAAGAGGTTAATAACTTAAGTGGGTTATTCACTGAGTGATATGTATATTACAAAATAAACATAAAAAACAAAACTAAATTGCATCTTAGAACTACTGAGTACTATCTTTATATATTTTATTGCCATTTAAAATAAATTTCATTTAAAACAAAAATAATTATGAATTATTAGAAGTAAGTTATTAACTATATTTTATTTATATTTAAAATACAATTCATTTAAACCAAAGAAAATGATGAATTAGTAGAGGTTACCTATGTATATTTATTAAAATTTAAATTAAAAAAATGATGATTTAGTGAATATAAATTATTACCCATACTTTATTCTCAAACGTTTGTATAGGGATATAAGATCTTAACAGATATTTGAGTTCATATAATTATTATAATTCAAATGAATTGAATTATTACATGATAAAGATTATATAATGATGTATATTGTTAAGATTTTTTTTTATAAATCTGTAGTTTTCAATGTGTTCTATTTAATGGCTGGTATTAAAAGTGATTGGGGATTTTTTTTTGGATTAGGATGTAAATCAGTTTTTATAGCGCCTCTCGCTTTCAATCCCATTCCAATTCCAGGCTTCCAGCTTTTTTAGCGGGAATGGAAATGGGAATGGAGGAATGCGAACGAAAATGTCGCAAGAAATGGAATAATTGTTGTTATTTCACTGGTGACCTGTTTTCGAGCACTCACACTCCTATATTCACGAGAAAGAGAGAGGGAGTAAAAGATAGTTGCACCTGGTGCAGATTCCCTGGCGCCCCCTCTCCCCCCTTTCCATTTCAATCCCAAAAAAAGAAGTTGTAAATTACGTCTGTTTGGTTCCCCAACTATATATTGCCATGTATTGTGCAATATCCCAAACGTCGACTTCGCTCGTGCAATGCTTTTCAATTTTCAATTTTCCACAAAAGCCAAATAAAAAGTTGGGAATCGGAGAGGGACGGCATGATGCTGTGCATTTACCGTTAGCAAATGGAAACCAGTTCTGAGAAGAAAAAAAGCGACAAGAAGAAGCAGAAAAGCTGCCAAAAATTAAATGTTAAGTGGCAGAGTGAAACAAAAATGCATTTTGTGCATTTTCAAAGTAACAAGACGAAAAATAAGCAGAAGCCTGCAGAAGATCTTGCAACGGTAAACTGGTTTGCAGGGCATAAAACCAAAAAAAAAAAAAATTTTATAAAAAAACTGCATCCAGAAGATGGAAGCAAAAGGAGTGAAAGAGAGGGAGGGGAGTGGTGGGGGGCCAGAGGAAGAGTGGGTGAGAGCGAGACGGAGCAGTGGGCATGAATGGAGATGCAAATGAAACCTCCAAATATTTAAGGTTAGCCTTAATAACTCAGGTGCACTTAAAAAATTATTGGATACAATTTATTTTAAACTTTTCTATAAATATTTTACAACTTCAAAAATATTGATGTAATGTTCAAGTATAAAAGATTAAAAATTAATTTATTGATTCCAATTTAATTGTATTGATGGTTACATAAAGATATTTCTTCTATCTGCCTACATTATTAAAAAAAAAATCAGGGTGTCGGTTTCGCCCCATCCTTTTCTTTAAGCTTAGATTTCCCATAAGTAGGGGAAACTAGGGTGTAGATTTTGCTCCATCCTTTTCTATGTATTGTACAATACATAGACTATAGTTCCTTTAATAGAAGAGATTTTTTTTTTTTTTTTTTTTTTGAAGAATTACTGTCTCGACTAAGGTTTATCTTCATAGATTATCTTGTTTAAGATTAAAGTTCCTTTACTAGAAGGGATTTTTTTTATTTTTTTTTTTTTTTTAGTACAATGTTTTGTTAGGTTTTTGGATCTGCTAAGATGGAGAATTACTGTCTCGACTAAGGTTTATCTTCATCTGGAACATGTTTTTGTAGCTCTATATATTCGAAAATTTTCGATCAGTGCAAGGGTCTGACCGTCAGTCATTCACGCGGTCGGTTGGTACACGTAAGGTCTGTCAGCGAATGAAAACCTGTCGCCTCGCCTGCCCGATTCCCCGCCCAACGGGGTCGAGCTCATATCTTAATGAGAAAAGTGAAAGTGTCAAGAAATAAGCAAAGCGATGGCCAACAGAGGGCTTCAGTTAACAGTGAATAAATAAAAACGCTAAAACGCCACTAAGCCAAGGCAAGAGATATGAAATTCAGTCAGAAATCAAGTTAAATCCGGGCGGGTTATCAATTAGCTAACCGATAACCGAATTGAACCCAATACCTGGGCTCTGGAAATATGGGAATAGTCGCCAAACGGCCATCGATCTTTGGGTTCCAACTCGATTGATCAAGGTTTACTCCAAATTAAAGTCTCAAATCATGAAAATTGGGTATAATCACTTGTAGGGTTCAAAACATAATTAATTTGCATTTGTATTTATAACTTGGTTGATGTAGCTCTTTTTATAAAGAGTTTCCCCAGAGAAACATTTGATTTAGGTCATGTTAAACAGGGCTTTGAATGTTTAGCGATTTCTATCGGAAACATCTTAATTAATAAATAATTTATGATCCAATTCATTTGTCAATAAAACCTTGAAAATGGCAAACACACAGACGAAGTGGAATCAATATTTATTGAACTAATCTGGATTTCTGGATGAATTTTGTGTCAATATATTTTTTTCGTGATTTTCAGATGATCGTTTAGTTTTGAAGATGGGCTTTGGACATCAATATTTATTGAACTAATCTGGATTTCTGGATGAATTTTGTGTGAATATATTTTTTTCGTGATTTTCAGATGATCTTTTAGTTTTGAAGATGGGTTTTGGACTTATATCAATCCCAGAACTGATCGCTCTATGTCTATTTCGTAATATTTTTGTAACAGATTCACCTTAAGTATGATTTCTTTGAGTGATTTCTTCTGATGCACACTCGACAATCGGTTTTGACACTTCAGAAATTATTCGACCAAATATTTAGTTGCACAAATTTTCACATTTTTTGGATCACTTGTGGCGCATTGTGGCTGGCTGTATCTTTTTTTGTTGTGTTTTTTAATGCCATTGTTGATGCTCTGTGCGGTTATTGTTGATGTTAATTGTTTGTTGCTGTTTGCGCTTGCGTCACGCGTGACACTTTGACCATGAACGCATTTCTTGGCAAGGAAAAACCGAAACGCACGGAAGATCGCACGGATGAAATTGAACCGCATGTTGGTCGTTACTTTTCAACTTTTATTTTCCATGCCGTCTTTCCCCATCTGCCGTTTTATTTCTTTTTTTTATAATTACTTCATTTGCAACCTCTCGTGTGGCAATAGAAGAAACTACCGTTAATTAAAAACGCAAACGCACGGCCAAATCAGCGCAGGTGAGTGTACACTGAGAGAAATGCGCTTTATATTGATAGGTATTTCAAAAATATATAGCATTGTTTTTGGGCCAGAAAAAAATATATAAATTCAAGACATAAAATAAATTTTAACAGTATTTTTACGTTCTATTTGAGAAAAACTAGGTCTCGAACTCCAAATATAGAAAATCTAGTCTTAAATATTTATATAATGCATCCTTTGGTTACAATTTAATATGTAAAAATTTAATGTTATTTTGCTATTACAAAAGATTCAATCATAGGTGTTAATGAACATTTTCCATAGGGTTCTACATAATAATATTATGCGGCTTAAAAAAAAATCTTTAAAGTATTATATGTATGTATGTATGACTCCAACAAACATCTAAAATTTTCAATTTCAATACAAATATAACAACTTAATAAAAAATAATACAAAAATATGTAAAAAGAAAAATGGTAACTGAGTACAAAATTAAATAAAAGAATCAGAGCGCTAAATTTTTCCGAAACCATGTTTGGACTATTGGGGATTGGACACCCTATGAACAAACGTAACTGGTAATATTTTAATATTTTTTAAACTCTTTATTGTAGCTTAAAAAAAAAATGTAATTAAAAGTACTAAATCTAAAACAAATATTATATTGAGAAATGGGCAACTAAGTGTTGCATTTTACTAAATTAGAAATAAATTAGAGAAGTTTGACCTAAAAATGGCTACGTTTTTCTCTGTGTAGAGAAGAGAGAGGTTCGCTGTTGTAACCGCGGCGCCAAAATATTTTCACTTGACTTTTGCGGCTCTGTTTTTATGGCCCTGCGAAGTTCACCGGGGAACTCAGATCGCAGATCGGTGGAAAGGGAACGAATCGGGGGCTGTGGATAGTTATGTAATGAGGAGAAAATTGACAATAAGACAAAGCGCAAAATACAAACAAAACCGCGTGAGAGACTGCGACACTAAAACTGCAATGTCACTTAGCCATTATTAATGCCCTGGTATTTTCGGGGGGTATACTGAGGCCCCCGGGGGCGTGGCAGCCCAGCCAGAGACGCCTCACGTCACCGGACGGACAGATTTACGGACGGACTGGGCCCGAAACTGTGCCACGGTAATCACACCGAATCCGAAACACATCAAAACTATAAAGCGTACGGAGGCTGCGACGAAACGTCGGATGCACGTGGTTTATATGCATTGCTAAGAGCTGTTCATATAATATAAGTATCAACAAATTTAAAATTTTAAAAAGCTTTGGCCCTTAAAATGTAACATTTCACCCGCAGGTGAGGGACCAACAACATACCTAATGTGAATGAATAATAAAATAAAGACAACTTGTGGGTTTGTTTTTGAAGAAAAAATATAAAAAGTTAGCCTAATTTGCTCGTGAGATAATTTGGCCTAAATAGGTAGAGCAAAAATAAAAAAAAACATATTCAATTTATATGTGTTTCAGCAGAGCCAGAGCAAAGATTTGTGGAAAACCAAGTCAGATAAATATATACAAGTATTAATAAGATCTTTGGCAACAGTTCTCGGTACTTTGTGTTCTTTTCTTTTGCTCCTTTTGAAAGTAGCACCATCATATTTCCAAAAATACCTTGTAGCGTATCGTGACGAACCTTTTGTATTGTATGAAGATTTAATTTTTTTTGGTATATGTTGACATCATATAGTTATTTGTTTCGTTTCTATAGCCGATAACTAGAATAAGAATTATTTTTTGTTAATTTTTGTGAACTTGTAATTGAACAACTTACTATGTTCAATGTAAGCCCAGAACACAAGTAGACATTTTTTTAGATGTTAGCAACTTTCTGCTTCTAAGCCGTAGAAAAATATTAATTTTTGGAAAAGTGACTGTCAAAAAACGATATGTTCATCACTATACTTTATGTTTATATGGAAAACAATAAGTAAAAAATATATAATGTTTAATTTAAAAGCATCCAAAAAGAAACTGTCTATAAAAACAATTAATAGCGCTTTCAGACGAAAAAAATATTCATTTTATAGAGAATGTATAAAAACCAAGAAGAAATTTTCGCTTTTCGAAAATACAGAAAAGGTTATAAATCAGATTAAATATATAAGTTCTAAATTATTAATTTTGTTAGTATCTAATACAACTAAAACATTCCCTAAACTAATAACACACGTTTTAAGATTCTTATTTTTTAAATCATACATTTTGTTTTAATTTGGTTGTTTGGTATGTAAAATACCAAAATGGCTCCTAAAAATATGCAGACCTTTTAACACCTTCAGAAAAAATCAGTCGCCTAAAAATGCCATACGGAAATATGGATAATTGCTAATTAAGTGAATTAAGCAAATAACCGCCCAAAAAATAATGAGAATTCAAACATTCGAATCGAACCAAAATACTGTTTCCCAGATAATAATACTTATCCAGATCCACGATACTCACTCGCCAGTTACGAAGTTCAGATAGTAAAATCTCCTGAAGCCGTTCGATATGTTTGTGCTGTTTATTTCGACAGTTCTATGTAAGTGCCTTCGAGCGTGTATATCTTAGATATATAAATATATATAGTTGGTATTGGTATACTGGTATACAAAAAAGACGCCTAGCAAAACAAAAGTCCGTATAAAAGGACAATACACGTTTGTAATACACTAAAACAGTTAACATCTTTTTCGATTTCCCATTTCGATTTGGTAGCACTAGTTTCGTTTTTTTGTTTTTTTTGGAAGCCACATCTTAACTGTAACTGGGAAATATATGTATGTATATGTAGGATATATATGTATATCTATCGGAATTATCACAAATGCTTATGATCTAGCTAAAATAGCGTATAGTTTTGCTTGATTCAAGCGCGCAGGGATCGTGAGATGCGTGTGGGTGGTGCCTTTGACCAGCTTTGCTCCTCGGCGCTGGCGAAGATCAGGTAGATGAAGTTCCCGGCTATATTCAAGCCAGCCGCCAGCCAAAAGACCAGATGCCACTGGGTCAAAGTCTCGCGATGATTAATTATCAGGCCGATGACATAGGGTGCCAGGAAGCCGCAGATATTGGCCGCCGAATTGGTGATCCCATACATGGTGCCCGCATACCGGGGACTGAGGGCAATGTGATTCATCTGGTTGCCAGCGTAGACGGCTCCTCCAAAGGAGCCCACGCCGGCCAGCATAAAGGTGACCCACACCCAGTCGCAGCCCACGTAAATGATGCCAATCAAGCCCAGCGACGGCACCACCGAGGCCACCGTGTTCCAAAGTTTGTAGGAGTTCAAGAGGGATATGTAGCGCTTGGCCAGCATCCAATCAGCCAGAGCAGAGCAGGCGATGCCCACGAACCAGGACGTTAGATAGGGTACGGCATTCAGTAGGGCATTCGACTGGATGTCAAAGTGCAGGATGTTGCTCATGTAAGTGGGCAACTCGGTGAGCTGCGTGTAGAAGGCCCAACCCTGACCACATTGGGTCAGCAGGATGGCCCACAACGGCACCGAAGTGAGCAGCGATGACCAGGGTATTGGGTCATCCGACGGCCTCCTCACACCCACTTCATCCTGCTCGTGTCCCTCTTCCTCCTCCGGATCCACCAATTCCTGACTTATCAGACTTTGGGCCAGCAGACTCCTTTCGATGTACTCTCGCTCTGAAGTGGAGATGCGCGGATGATCGCTGGGCTTATCGTAGACCAGATACATCCAGGCCACAAACCACAAGATGCCCAGCAGTCCAAAGATGTAGAAGGCCGATGGCCAACCGCCCAGGAAGTCCAGAGAGCAAAGCCATCCGGCCAAGGGCATGGAAATGACAGTGCCTATATTGGAGCCCGCATAGACAATGGCAGCGAACTTATTCCTCTCCAGCGGCGGTATCCAGTGGGCCAGCATGGCGTGCATGGCCGGATAGGTGACGCCCTCGCCCATTCCCTCCAGGATGCGGACCAGGACCAGCAGCGGTAGATCCCAGTGAGCGGCCAGTGGGGTGATTAATGTGAATATGGCCGTGACCAGTACTCCATAACCGTAGATCTTCTTGCCGCCGTACAACTCGGCCATCCGTCCGCCGGGCACTTGGGTCAGCACATAGCCGTAGAAGAAGCTCCCGAGGACCAATCCCTGCGTGGCTTCGTCCCACACGAACTCGCCCTCCTTCTGCGGATTCGGATCGCTGCCATTGTGATTGGGTTCCGGCAGCGGACAGGTGTCCGTATCGATCACCGATGAGTTGCTGTGCGGGATGGCCGTCTGGTTCACCATGGCCACAATGGCCACCGAGAGGTTGACCCGCATGGCATAGACGACGGCGAATCCCAGGAAGCCCATGAATCCGAAAATGTGACGTGTCTTTGGGCCACAGCCATGGTTCTCTGCGGGAGAAGAAAGAGCAAAAGCTGTATTAGGAGGCGTTTTTAGCGATATCAGTTCCGGTTCAAAACTTTTTTCAGTTCTTGTTGATAAAAAAACAATACCAGATTCAAAATTTCTTAAAAACCATGCAAGATGATATCATAACACAGTGGAAATTTCCTAAATCGAAATGAGAAACCTCTCGAAGGAGTTCACTCTGTTATTATTTGAAATATTTAAACATAAACCCCAACATATACCATTAATACATGGATTTAATAGTTAAACATAAGGGTAAAAACATTTTTAAAACAATTTTAAATTAAAAAAAATATATATAAGATACCTTCAAAGGAATTGATCATTGTTGTTTAAAGAACAAATTTTCTTTTATAGATCAGTAAAGGAACCCAAAACTTAAATACGCCTTACGAATAAAATCTACATAGGCACACACGACTGTAATGGAGAAACGTGCGAAGTGCTGTGATCTCGATAATACTGCGCGAAAATGAAAACCGGAGATTGGCTGAACAGAGAAACAAACGGATTAGTCACTTGTCGAAACTCAATTTCTTAAGTCATTCGAAAATTACTTATAAATATTAAAATATAAAACTACTGCTACTGAATCATAAAATAAAATATACCAATACAAAAATTGTAAAGAAGCAAAGTTGTTTTATAAAATGATATCAGTTTGTTGTATAGAACGTTTGATAGTTCCCTAAAACTTAACTTGATTTTTTTTAAATAAACAAATGGATAATACAAATATCCTTCAAATTATTTGCCCAAAACTTTTGTGATCCGTAAGCTTCCTAACAGCATACAGTAATATGAAGTAGAGAGCATTTAAATATATTGTTTAGCAATTATATAAAATAAATCAATTTTTAACTGTTTTAAAGTACTGTCAGATTTTAAAGGCCTGTGGTGGGGTAGCAGTAAAAATTATTTTATTAATATCTTTTTATGTAACATAAAACCAGAAAAGAAGCTACATATATATTAAAGAAAAAAGCATTTCCTCTTTATGAAAAGTCTCTTTATAGATGCAATTAAAATCGTATTACTGAATAAATATCCCAATCCATAATCCTTAGCTTACTAAAAAAAAGTTTTCCTAGATTAATTTGAAATCGTTAAAAAAAGATACTGTCTCAAGTAATATACTTAGCTGTATGTAGATTTTTCTAATATTCTCCAAAATAATATAAATGGTCTCATGTGCAGAGGTATATTTTATTCCGGTAAATTGAAATATGGTCACGATAACGGATACGGATAGTAATACGTTCCCTATCGGTTAAGAATCAGCGAGAGGTAGCAGTTCCAGACGAGGGCGATGGTCTGGGCATAGAACACCTGGTAGCCCAGCGGCACGAAGCTAAAGTTGATCATCTGGGCGGCGGGCCAGAGCATGTAGTTCCGGGCCATAATGGTGGGATAGGTTTCGTAGAGCCGCTTGCGGATCCGATCGGCTGGCTCACCATTGATCAGCAGCACCAGGAAGGACGTGGCCAATGAGAAGGGTGGCGCGAAGCAGACTTGGTCGACCACCATCTTGGTAACGCCCCGGCGCATCGGTGTGTAGGTTTTGGGAACCTTCGACTCCAGGAAGAGGTACCATTGCCGCAGAACCGGACCCACAAACACCAGACCAAGGGCACCGAATCGAAGTGTTCGCCCCGTATCCCAGTCGTTCAGCGGCTTCTTTTCAATGACCAACTGGGCTATAGTATCGCCCAGGCCCATTATCGCCGCCACAACCATGCCATCCTTCAGGAACGCCTTTACTGCCGACATCCTTATCTCACTTCAGCCCTTTATCTAACACGTTTTAAATGGAAGCCATTCCAGCAATTTCAAACACTATGTATGTCGACTGACTTTTACTTGTGATTTATATTTTTCAAGGACTACTACGTTCTTTTTTCCAAATGGTCTGATTGTTAGACAGATTTTGCTTTCCGATTTTACTAATTTGGACATGAGTAAAAAGAACGTTACTTTGTACATTTATAAGTACAAATACCAGTAGTTAAGATACAAATTGCAAATAATGATTGTTTTTGATCTTTGTAATGACTCAAGAACAAAGAACCTACATTTTTTGTTTTATTAATCTATTAATTATTCCTAATATAGTCTTCGATCCATTCCATTCCGACTAACAAATATACTACCTCGATAGAAATATAAGTTTTTTAAAATTTTTATGCAGATAGCTTTAGAACTGGGAGTTCCCGTAGAAATGGACAGAGTTATATCGCTAGATCGACTCGACTGTTGATGCTGATCAAGAATACATATATCCAATGTCAACGTTGCTAACTTCTGACCAACATTATAATACCCCCTGCTAGGGTTAAGTATAGAATACCCTAGCTATACAAGTAGAACAGTTTTTTAAATAATTATGCCAAGATGATATACTATTTTAAGAGATCTTTCAGTAACTCTACTGTTAAACATATCCGTATCTGTAAGATCTAGTAAGTATCTTTCATATGTGTATCTTTTATTTACTCACCCTCCCCTGCGGCGCTGGAGCGGATTAGCGGTCGTTCGCCGGAGCAAAACGCCTCCCGTTCATCATCCGCCTCATCATCGGAGCGGTCCGCCGTGGCGGAGGAGTTGGAGGAGGACGACGGCCGGCGGAAGCGGGAAGCGGCCGCATCCTCGTAGTAGCATGAGGCGTCCCGCGACTCGTCCGTCCACTTGTGCGGTGGCATCGTGGCGTTCCACTTGGAATCGTCGCTTCTTAATGGAGATCTTGGTGCGCCTGCGAGCGTTTTTGGAGCGTTTGGAGCTGCAACAACTGCCAGCGCATTTTCTCTGCCGGAGCGGCAGTCTTAGTTGTAGTTGTTGTTGTGCTAGTAGCGGCGGAAGCGGTTTGCGGGGAGAGCAAGAGCAAGAGCAAGAGCGGGAACGGGAACGGGAACAAGAGCGCGAGCGGACACTTCACCACGCCAGCGGGAACCAGCGCAGACTGACGGACTGGCAACTGGCAACGGGCAACGGGCAGCGAACGGAGCAACAACAAACCTAAACAAAAGCCAAACGTTGCTTCTAACCACAGGAGGCGCCACAGAGGCGTAGTTGGGTGGAATGACCAAATCGAAGAGGGGTTCCTCAATCCAGTAAGAGGTTACAGGTTATAGAAAATAATGGTAAAACTTGTTTTGGTGGCAAATTCAAGGTATATTTTCAAAATTCTCAGTAACTAAGCTAAAAAGATTTTTATAAAATATAAATGGTAGTTATTTTAAAAACCAACTTCTTTACTCGCTTAAAAATACAATATTGAAGTTGTTCTGAGAATAAGACAAATGTTTGCTGGTGATTTGAAATGTTAAAAACGAGTAGAACAAAATATTACCCATAGAAATATTAAAAAAATAGTAGAAAAGATAGTATTTTTGAATCAAAAAGTAATTATAATAGTAAAAGTATAATAGTAACTTTAATTAAAAATTATATTTTATTTTTTTTTTGGTTTTAAGTACAATGTATATTACAGCAGTTGATGACTTAATGGCACCTGTAATTATAATTTCGATTTAAGTTTTGTTCCAAAAAAAAAAAAACTTCCAAAAAATATTTAGCAAGCAATGTTTAGTGACCCCCTTAGTACGCCCCTGCAAATGGAGTCACCACAGCTGGTGCTCTCTCTAATGCTCTGCTCTCTGTCTAATTGTTTGGCTCTCGCTCTCACCCGTGTGAAAGTGGAGCATTGAATGCTAGTCTACGTCACAGAAGGGGATGCAAGAATGCGAGAGAGCGACAGGGAGAGCACCAAAGAGAAAGGGGGCAGTGTGCAAAAGAGATAGCTCGAGAAGAGAGCGCAGCGTAATGTTTATTGTTGTAAAGTACCTAAAGTACAAAATCTTGGTTTAGTTACAGTTAGTTTCTTTGCCACACACACCCGCATTTCAATCTTTTCGAATGCACCCACACACTCAACGGCGATATGGCGTATTTGCTCGCACTGAATTATTAGTAGGGAAATGAAAACAATAACACAAAGCCAAATTCCAGATAGTCGGAATCAAATCAAAGGGAACTTGTACTAAAAACTTGACTACACTTGCAAAAGGTTAGCAACAACAAAGGCGAAGAGAGAAAGGCAAAGCATTTGCTCACACAAACACACACACTCGTACAACTCTGGTCAACACAATAGCAACTTTTAAATATCAAAGCTATACGCTTGCACATTTAAGCTTCAATTAAACAACAAAAGAAATGAGCAAGAAATAGAAATTCACGCATGGAAACGTTTCCATTTTTTCCATCAGTTTACAACACGACCGATAAGGTAAAGGGTTGAATTGATCGAGTGCTGAATTTAAACAAATATAAATGTATATACATATATGGAACACATAAACAGTTCTGCTATTATCTTTATATGAAGAACATTATGACTGATTTTTACAATTCAGAATGCATTAAAAATGCAGTCTGTTTTATATTAATATGTATTACTTTTGTTAAGCCTTCTTTATGATCATATACCATATTTATTTAAATTTTGTTAGCTTTTTAAGCGTTCGTTCAAAACATTTGATGTAGTTCAAAAGTTCGTACTTAGTGCTATTATTTTGACCCAAAGTGTACATTCATAGGTGTGCCCTTTTACTGCTTTAGGATACACTGCTTTGCAGGAGGTTACTGCAAGCAGTGTATCAGGATTTTCAGGTACTTCTTCTTGTGGGGTCAGCATATGTGCGCATGTCCCGAAAAATGCCTGTTGCATTCAGCAACCGTAGACCTACCCCAATTCTCCCAAATGCAGAACAGTTTAAGGGTTTTTTAGTGGACAATTATTGGCAGAGTATAAAAAACAGTTCTGGCTATAGACTCTTCTGCTGCTCAATTGGAAGAATATGTAGGATACCATATGGTTTAGAAGCCAATTATAATAAAATTTTGTTTTAGAAACAATTTGCTTAATAATTTATACAAATCTCACTACATTTCAGCTTTTAGCCACTTTTTAGTTCAAAATTAGCTTCCCACTTTTATAGTTTCCATATGGATATGTCAAAATTTGTTCGGTATAATTCGAAACGTAGAGGTACCATGCATAATTTTCCAATTGAACTGTGTGAAAAGCCTTTAGAGACACGTAAAAGGCTTATGAGAGGTATTTTTAAGTATTGGTGAAAGAGCACCTGGCTATGTGACTGGTTCCTGGTCACCGAATTTAAGACCTTCACTATCAGTTTGCAAAGATGGTGCCCACGGGAAACACGATGATCCTCCGTTTGCCGCTGACCACCAGGGATTCATAGTGGTAGTTCTTTTCCAGGAGAACATCGTTGCGATTGCCCTCGAAGGCATCCTGAATAGGATTTAAGTTCGGATTGAAGCAGTTGATGGCTACAACATCGGATGGCAGGCGTGGTATCAGTTCGTAGGCGCAGGCCAGTTTCTCGTTCCACAGGCTAACCTGGCCATAAGGCAGGGGATCCCTTTTGGCCAACTCGCCGGCTTCCTTCGCCGTCCGGAAGGTATGCAGGGTTAACACTCCAGTGGCGTCAGTTCCCAGGTAGCTGTGCACACAGTCGTAGACCAAGATAGGCGATTCCCCAGCCTTAAGGCTTTCTCCCTTGACCACCTTGGCCTTCAGCTGATCGATCTTGGCCAACGTGTTGATGTAACTGGGATTCTTGGACACCTCCTGCGGCAATGTTCGCAAATCTTGGGTCACCAGGCCCACAAACTGATCGGCTATGCTCTCCTGGAGCAGCAAGGTGGCCACGGATCCCTCGGCAAATGGATTCTGCAGGGATTTTAGCAACTGCTGGCGGGCTGAGTGCAGATCACCGTCCTCGAAGACAATCATCAGTTGGGGTGAACGCCACTTGGGTTCACTCGGGATTGCCTCAACCTGTAAACAAACAATATGACATTAGTAAAATATAATATTTTACTTGATGGGTTAACCTACTTTACTTTTTTCATACTTTACTTATGGGTACAAAAGAGGTTTAATATTAATAGCTTGCAAGATAATGCTGATTATAATTTGTATGGTTTAGACTTTAAAGATATGTATGTAAGATATACACATTTTTTACCAACTACCCCGTTTATAAGCTTATTTCAACAACTACCTTTCACACCATTTAGATAGAGAGAAATGTACTATTATCGATGATAGTTATCATGTCCTAATCTTACAATCATAGACCCCATATATAGACGCATCTTTCACCGAGGGGGACAGTGATCAAGGTTATGTCTGATACTAGGGGGTCTGGAACTGGAACTGACCTTTGTTTCCCCATCCTTTGATGACGACTGCGGCGTGAGGACCATGTCGCTGGTTATCCTGGTGAACTGCTGGGACCTGGTGGAATCGTTAGCCATGCTCTGCTCCCGGGTTCCTTTGGTCGAATCGAAACGTTAAAACCAACACCCAAATTCGCACGATCAGCTGCGTTATCAGCGGCTCACGCACACACACACACAGCGAAGATCGCTGATAATTTTAAATACCATCTTTTGGTATTTACGTATCTCAATCTTGGTTCGTTTTGCAACACTGTTTGAGAGCTGACAATTATTTAAAAAATATATCTAATTTTTGATTGTCATTAAAGTAAAAGATAAAACTAAGTAATGTTATGTGAAAATAGTTTTAAAAGACAAATTAAATATACACGTTATAGCACAGCTTTAAAAAAATTATAAAAAAAAAATTTTAATTCATTTAATATTAATAGAAAGCTTTCCAAACATTTATTTACATGCATAAATACATAAGCATGTAAAATAGATAAATAATATGAATACTCAGTTTTTATTTCATAACAAGAAAGCAAATATAAACGCTAAACAGATTGGATTGCACTAGCATTGTTCTCAAACTATAAATTATTTGTTTAAAATTTTCTTACAAACCTCTTATTAACTAGCTATTTAAATAATAGTTTTTTTAAAGTATTTTAAAAATATTATAAATCTTATAGGAACCAAAAATACAGAAATATTTGGTTGGCACTGCGCAAAGGCCACACTGTCCTTACAGTCATACTGATTTTTTATTTAAATTGTTTTCGGTTTGGTTTAATTAAATAGACGAACTGCGATTAAATTATTACAAGAAAACCTAAATGTGTGTGCTACATATATTTTGGTTTAAGCACATTTAAATACTCAACAGCTTAGGGAATATCCCTTAATATTCTAATGTAAGGAATTACATATTGAACTTGAAATGGAAAGCAATACACAAATAAGTTTTAAGTTTATGGAAGACATTTAAAATTTACTTTACCAAAAATTAATGAATATATTTTATCTTTAGAGGCAACTCTAAACCAAAATATCAACTTACCCACATCGGTTTATTATGTACCCAGGTGGTACCCATGAAAATCTTTAATTCAAAATATTTCAGTTCCTTGAAAATTATTCTTGGATCAGTAATCAAGTTTCTTTTGCTGAACGCTCACGATACATCAGGTCAAGTAAAAACAGCACCACACAACTTACAAATTCGTTTTTGGCTGTTACTTTATAAAAATATGAATTTTAAAAATTAAAAATAGATTTCAAAACAGCAATCGTGGATACCTACAAATAAAATTCACCTAAACAATTGCAAATAATTTAACAAAGTTCATGGTTTTTTTTTAACAATAATTCACTTTATTCTTATCAATATTTTACTCATCGACACAGGATGCAAACATTTTTGCATAATGATGAGTAATCACGCGACCATTATTAAAATAAAAAAAAACTTGTTCTAATCTAAGTAAAAACTAAGTGTTACACAGGAGCTGATCACTGGTCTATTCTACTGTTTTCTGCTTCTTACGCTTTCGCGGAGGGGCCTCCGCGGTCTCCTCCTTTTTTACCTCCACGTCCTGCTCCTTTTTCACCTCCACGTCGTCGTCGTCGATGACAACCACTTCGTTGTCCCTTGCTTTCTTTCGCTTCTTGACGGATGCAGGTTTATCATCGATCACAACCACTTCGTCCAGATTATTTGTTGCACCATTTACAAGCATTTGCCCATTTGATTTACGCTTCTGTTTCTTTGACGCGATGACTTCTTCCTCTCTGTTCTCCACATCGTCGAGGATATTTTCTTCTCCATTAACAGAGATTTTGCCATTTGATTTGCGTTTCTTTTGCTTCTTGGAGGGACTGGAGTCTTCTTCCTTAATCTTGACCAGCTCATAGCCGTTTTCCTCTACTGACCCGTTGTTTTTCTTCTTTTTGATCTTCTTGACGGGAGCAGCTTCTTCAGCTTCTTCGTCTGAGTGGTTCGTGAGGGTTATAGACTCCATGAACTGTGGTTTGAGGCCGGTTAGCACAGACTGCCGCACAAGTTGCTCCTTTTGTTCCAGAGTTTGGGTGGTGGCCAGCAGCTTGCTACGGATCTTGTAGTAGTTGGCAGTGCGATACAGCTTGGCTTTGGTTTTCAAGTTCTTCTTGTCCGCCTGGCGAAGGGATTTGCTAATCTCCTCGGGCAATTCGATGCGATGCTGGTAGTCGCTTCCGAACAAGGGATGACGATTGCGAACTAGGATCTTGGGTGGCGGTGGAATAGTGGGAAATTCCTGCTCCTCCTCACCGGCGACCGGTTGCTGGGCCTTCGGACGCTTACTGACCACCACATAGCCCGCGAGGGGCAGATTCCGGATGGCGTACTTTCCCTTGGAGCTCACATAGCCAACGGTTTCGCTGTGGGGCGTCGAGTAGCCGACGGCGCGCACCCGCAGGTTGCCCAGGCGCTTCTTGCCGGGCAGCTTGAGGCGCTTGCCGTCCAGCTGGCGGGGATCCGTGCCCTTGGGACACTGCAACAGCCAGGCCTCATGGGTATGACCGTCGAAGTTGCGGAACACATCGCCACAACAATCGTGCGCCGCCAGGCCAGCGTCCAGCTTCTCCCACTGCTCCTCCTCCAGAAACTTGCGGCGACGCTCCTTGGCCTCGCGGCGAGCCGCCTTCTTGTCAACTTTCTCCATGGGGCGCTTAAATAATAGCAAATTAATTTACTAACGATCAAAAACTGCACGTGCTGCTGGCAGCAATCGTTATCGATAGGCGCTCAATCGATAATGGTATTTGCTAAAACTGAAATGGTATATACTGTTTTTTTTTCTGTGCAGCCCTGTTGGTATTTTTAATCCCATTCGGCGCGGTCACATTGGTTAGTAATAGTTATGGGTATTAAGCATAATTAATCCTGAACGCCGACGCCCACAAATCCGTACCGCCCGTCCTTCCAGAGCTGCAACATAAAACCCGGAAAGTGGCTAACTGGAAACTTGGAGACACTCAGGAAATAGGAGATAAATTCAACAGACAACCAGAGCCCCCGTCTCTGTGTGTGTGTGTTTGTGTGTCTGTTGCGTATGTGTGTGTGTGTGTGCAGTTGCTGTCTGTGTGCAACTGCAAGTGTGTGCGTAGAAGAGAGCGAGGGAGTCGAGCTTTGCAAATATTCGCCAGCCAATTTCCAATTTTCGGCATTTAATCGCAGTCTTATCCGCCAGAAAGCTATTTATTCCAACCACAGAACATGCTGCTCGATTTCTCTTTAAAAATCCGCTGATAAACGGCAAAGAGGAAGTAATAACAACAGTGTGGAGCCCAAAAAAAAAAAATTAATCAAAGGAAATTAAATAACAAGGCGACGGCAACAACACTTACATAAATTAACTCGCAACGCAACAACACTAATAACAATAGCTTATCACACAGCAACAACAACATCAGACAGCAGCCACAACAACAACAAACACAACGAAGCAGCAGCCAGAAAGAACAACAGTTTATCTCCAATACACAGCCGGCTGCACGAGTGCAAGCGGGAGGGCGCTAGTTGGCGAGAGAGATAGCGAGCGAGGGAGCGAGCGAGAGAAGGGTGTGCGTGTTAGTGTGTGGGAGCAGGCAGCAAAAAAAGAAGCGAAAAAAACAAAAACAACAAAATATACTTTTACATTGTTCGACGCTCCTAACTGTAAATATATAAAAGCACTTGCAAAAACAAGCAAAGAAAAAAATCGAAAAAAATGGCACGCGGCTTCGATCATCTGTTCAAGTTGCTAATAATCGGCGATAGCGGTGAGTTTCCCAGGCTTTTCCCACATTTTCCACATTTCCCACAGACCAGGTGCTTAAAAATAGCCTCGTGTAAAAAATAGCAGGTGTAAATTTCACTTTGTCCCAGATTCCCAACCGAAAATTCTTCTTTTTCACTCGCTAAATTCAAATCATAATCATACGGAGCTTTATTGTCTCATAAAATATATGGAAAATATCCACGGCAACATGGCGTATGAGTAATGTTTTAGGTTTTTAATCATTCCAACATTTGTCAGCCTTTTGTTTTTAGAACGATATAACTAACTAGGAATTAAAATAAAATTATTTAGAGTTTTCTATATATGTATATTGCCTTTACAAGTATGTTACAAAGACTAAATTTAAAACAAAAATTTAAAACCGATCTTATCCTCAACGATCTCAAACTTGGCTCTACTTTTTAAATATGTAAATACTGGAATAAAACATTTTTAAACATTTTTTTTAATACACAGCTTGAGAAATTATTCATAACCCAAATTGTGGCTTTATATCTCTATTAATATATTCCACAGTTTTGTGGTTTTCATGATATTATGACAAACTTTAAAAGCATTTTAGAAAAAGTGACAAATTTCAAACAAAAATGATGAAGTTTATACAAAAAAAAGATCTATAGATCATCTTTCTGATCTATAGAAAACAGGAAATATGATCTATGTCGACGCATTGGCAGGATTTAGAGTATGATATCCGAGCAGGCCAGCTGAGGCGGTAATTGGAGCAGGAGCATAACCCCACCCAGACTTTTCGCATGCCACATAGACCACTCACAATATCAGTCATAGTAATACGATCCCATCTTTCTATTCCATCCAAATTGCCTGCAGGCGTGGGCAAGTCGTCGCTGCTCATTCGATTCTCGGACGACACATTCTCGGGCAGTTACATCACCACCATCGGCGTGGACTTCAAGATCCGCACCGTGGACATCGAGGGCATGCGCGTGAAGCTGCAGATTTGGGACACGGCCGGACAGGAGCGCTTCCGGACGATCACCAGCACCTACTACCGCGGCACCCACGGCGTCATCGTTGTCTACGATGTGACGAACGGAGATTCCTTTGCGAACGTACGCCGCTGGCTGGAGGAGATTCAGAACAACTGCGATGTGGTCAAAAAAGTATTAGGTGAGGCTAAAGACTGCCCAAATAGGCATAATCAGACGTAGCATTTGTAGTAGCTCTAGAAGAGCTGTAAAATACCCATAAGATCCATATATACATCATTCTAATGCTTTGATTTCCCAACAGTGGGCAACAAGAACGATGATCCGGACAGGAAGGTGGTTATCACCGAGGACGCGCAGCGGTTCGCGAAACAAATGGACATCGAGCTGTACGAGACATCCGCCAAAGACAACATCAACGTGGAGAACATGTTCTTGTCGATCACGCGGCAGGTGCTCGACCACAAGCTGCGCACTTCCCCCAACGAGCAGCAGAAGGACACGCTCCACCTGAAGCCCAATCCCAAGGGCACCAAGGGTGGGAAGTGCTGCAGGTGAAAGCGGCTCCGGCACGGGAGCTGGCATTGTGACTGGATCGAAGGCGACGGCGGCGGGACGGGGATCGGAACCGGATTATGGACCAGGACCTGGATCAACTCCGGGGGCGGATGGAATCGTTGTGGGGGCGCGTAGTTTGTAGGGTTCTCGGCGTACGATACGGCACACACACTCACTCACATAGACATAGCTTACACCAACAAACAAACCAACAAACAAACATGCAAACAAACAACACAACACAACAACACTCACACCCACTAGAGACAACAATTTTTTTTGTTTTGTTTATTTCCTCCTGTGTTTTTATTCGGAATAATGCCAGATAGCCGTAAATTAAAGTGTAAAAGTGTAAAGCGCAATTAAATGTATTTAGCAATTTATATACATATTAATATATACATAAACAAAATTTAAACAAATCGCATATTTATATACAAGAATATATTTATATTTCAAACGGAAATTTGTATTTACAATTACAAAAGCGATAGCAAGAAAATGTATTAGATCGAAAATTTATCGAACGCTAAATGTACGTACATTTCTATGTATACATGTAGGGGAGGTAAAACAGCAAATTATTGGCTTCCGATCGCGATTCTTTACTCCATAGTCCTATATTTTTAAAACCAAATAGCGGAAGTCTATGAAACACCACGAAAATGTAACAGCCAAAAACATATTTTAAATAATTTTCTCTTATATTTACAATAACATGTCTTTTACAAATTGAGTTTAACTTCAGTAAATCTGGAATCTCCATTTAACTTGGTTGAAATAATGATTCAAGAACATTTATGTTATTCCCGGAAACTGCCTTACGTTGTTAAGATTTAGTTTGATATTATAACTGCCATTCCATAATTGGAATTACTGGGTTAACTGAACTCTTGGACTTTTTTTTTTGTGCACTCTTAACAATTTGTGTGGTTACAATAAAAATCCCTTTTTACTAATAAATTATGGGAAGAATCCGAAACTGTCATTAAATATCACTTCCGGTGAGCCATTTTTTCGTAGTACTTGTATTTAATTGCAGAAAACAGTGGAACTAGTAATCTAAAATACTAATATTGTGCACTAAATATCAGAAAGAACACAAATTCTTTCCAAAATCATAATTTGTGGTGATAGGACTGTAATCGCTTCTTATAATCTTTAATTTAAGAGTCTAAAAGTATATTGCACACCATTTAGTATGTGTCTACTATTTCTGTATCTCCGTTTTAACTGATGAATCTCAAAAGAGTTTCTGAAAACTGTATCGATGGAAGGTAAGATCATTACGTCCTATAAATGATAAACAAAAACTGTTTTACGTTAAAAAACAAATAATCTGAATGAATATTCAAATACGTAGACCTTCAGCTGTACAAAAATTGCATACTTTCCGGCGATAGACTGGCGAATATTACAAAAGCCAACAAAGATCGTTTGGTGTGAAATATGTGGATAACTCCGAAATATTTATTTTTCTGAGGCTGATTCTTAAACTACGTGAACATCTCAATAATCAACATGTCAAATTACCCCAAAATATTAATTTTCATAGAGATGGACAGACTTAATGATGAGATCGACTCAGAAGATGATGGTGATCAAAAATTCTTTATAGAGTCCGTCTCTTTATGAGAGTAAAGTATGTGTAATTTTGACTTTTAACAAGATTACTTATTTGTCAGTAATTTATGATTTATTTGATCAGTTTACCTAAATTATAAAAACCATTAGAGGTTTTTTTAAGAATCAATATTTTTCAAAATCCTAAGTAAAGGAGTAACGGATATCCATGTGCGTGTACTTAGACATTTTAAGGAACATTCGAATATCAAAGAAATATGTATTGTGTTTCAATTCCAAAAATAATTACCTAGTGATTGGTTTTGCTGTAAAGGGCTTTTAGAAAGTGTGGTAAGCTTAAAAAAAAGATTATGCATGGTTAAAAAAAAACGTATATTTCATACCAACCACAAGAAAACTATATATTTATATATACATGTATATTTTCGTCGATTAAAATAAAGAAGATAATATGATTTTCTAAATTTTGTGGGTTTTGCTATGTTTCTGGTTTGGTATGTCCATCTATCTTTATAAAGATGATATCAAAAGATTAAGAGCAAATATCCTGAACCACTTTGTTTTAGGATAAGACCAGTAAAATATCACATTGTTTAATATTATTTATTATACGTTTTTATTGTTTATTGATGTCAACACATTTTTGTTCGTTTCGATTAGAGAGAGCACGAGGTTAATGCAACGACTAGTATGGGAAACAGGCGAATACGGGGCGACGAACATATAGACTGGTGCAGATTGAGGCAGGGACGACAGGTGACCACTGGACTGGCAGGCAGTGCGGCTGCGGGGACGACTCGTCCTCATCCGGACTCCTCCACCTCCCGCTCAGTGGTACTTGGCCACCGGGAAGGTGCGCGTCTGGCGGCAGGACACCAGGGCGTCGCCCGACTGACCCTGTGGACAGCGGCAGACCGCCAGGTGGGCCTTAGGCTCGCAACTGGCCCCGGTGGCACACTTGCCGATGCAGGGATCGATGCACTGGTAGTTGATGCAGGCGCGGTGGTCGGGACACTCGTTGTTGCTCAGGCACTCACCCTGTGGATAGAGTGTATAATACGATCAGTGGTTGTGCAATGGAATGGGATATATGTCAAGGCTTTTTAATAGACTTCATTATAAATATTCTATTTCTTATTATTACTTATTTCTTATAGTTCAGACTCATTTTGGTATTCAAAGCTACTAAGGAAAATTTCGCAATAATCTTAAATCCTGACTAAAATCGTAGGACCCCGTAATGCCTATGATAAGAAACTATTCTATCTTTGATTAAATTATGTGTAATTTTTAACTTGATAAGTCCCTTTCATATTTTTTAATATTTAAAACACTTTAAAAAACGAAACAATCGTTTTTGACAAGAAGCAGTTCGACTTGACTCACTAGGTTTTTATAAAAATAGTTTTATTCGTCTACTTGGTTTTACACTCTTTATTTAATGCAGAGTACTTACGAAAACGAGAAATCGAAAATTGAAATTTTTCAATATCAATTTAACATTATGTAATTGAAGTGTAAATTTACCTATGAATATAAAATTGATCCCTAACCTCTTTACTCACTTTTATTATTTAACTTATTACTTCCTAAATTTGGTTTTGGAAAATTCTGACGTTCTCATCTAAGTTAAAAATGTTCTTAAAAATGTTTGAAGTATAAAATGTTTTTATTTTGCTTGAATCAAGTTAAATTGTCGGAATTTATATTGTATATCCCAACAGATAAACTATTAGACCAGTCAGTAGTGTAACTTATCAAAAAGTTGTTTAATAAACTCAATTTAACTTTTCTCATCTCACCATTTTGTTCTAATATTGAGAATAGTGGTACCAAAATGTACTTACATGGTTTTTAAGAAGGAATATTCTCAATTCAAGAACTTCTCTCTGTGTACTATTTGTATCCTTACTTTTACCTATGCTTCATATTTTTTCTAGTTTATGATCTCCTAATCCTTTTTTTTTTCTAGATATAGGGTTTGGATTCTGGGTTTTACGATCCCCTTTTCCAATCTAGTGACTCACCCTGCTGCAGTGGCTCAGCGGATTGCCGGTGTGACCGGGCAGGCAGTTGCAGACGGGTCGCTCCCGCCCCGTGTTGTCGTGGCCGGGCACGCAGATGGCGTTGGTGCCGCACGGATTGGGGTCGCAGAGGTCCTCCTTGGTGAAGGGTCGGCAGCGGACGAACGGATCGCCGGTCATGTCCCGCGGACAGCTGCAGACGGGCGTCAGGCCGCGCAGGTTGCAGTCGGCGCCAATGCCGCAGGCTCCCTCACAGGTGTTCTTGCAGATGCCGTAGAAGCAGGCCGGTCGTCCGGAGGGGCAGTCCACGTCTCCGTAGCACTCTGGACGGCACTCCGTGTACGGACTGCCGATATAACCCTTGGGACACTCGCAGACCGCCCGATGATTGCTAACCGTCCGGCAGGTGGCGCCAGTGCCGCACTGTCCGCAGGCAGGCACGCACTTGAAGTTGCTGCACATATCCCTGCTGTTGCAGTCGCCGTCATGGTCGCACTCATGGCGGCATCCGCTCAGGGGGTTGCCCACGTAGCCGTGGTTGCAGGAACAGGTGGGCACGCCGTTGATTATCTCGCACTTGGTGTTCACGCCACAAGGACTCGGGTGGCACTGCTCCTCTGTGGAGGAAAGGTATTGTTTATTTGGAATTAGTAATTCTATTGAAATATCATTTTTAAATTTATTAAATGTTACTCCAATTTATTGTATCTTAGTTTTATAATGCGACTTTGCATAATTATACTTATGGTTCAATGATTTATCCACATAATTGTTCCTAACTAATCAGAAGATTACGATTTTTAACGAATATGTATGTATTTTCCATTGGAACATCATCTCTAAATTTAAAAAAAGTGACTTTTAATTACTGTGTCTTAGTTTTGTAAGTCATATTTGTGCACTTCTGTTGTTCCTATCTATTTAACAAATTTTGATTGTTAAAAAAATCTGTATATACCATAACATAGTTCTTACATATTTTAAATGTGACTTTTATGTTTGCGTCTTAGTTTTATAATTCAACTTCTATCGTTCCTATCTTTTCAACACATACTGATTCATAAATATGATGTATATTTCTTTAGAAAATTATTTTGAAATTATTCATATATACCTATTAATTCTTATTTCTTAATTTTTTAATTTAACTTTGTATAATTCTAATTATTGTTTAGTTGTCTAATTTATCCGCCATGAGTGTTCAAAATATAATGATTTACAAAAAATATGTACATATATTCCATTAGAATATATTGTCAATTATGTATGTTTATTGATGTTCATGTTTTAGTTTAATAACCCAACTTTGTATATATAAATTTATTGTTTAGGTTTTTGATTTATATCCACAATATTATAATTTACATGCCAAATATGTAAATACATAGTTCACAGAACTTATTTGTGTGTACATTGACAAGGATACTTTAGAGATATCTCAAAACTCTGTTAATAATTTCTATACGCTTGCCTTGATATCCATCTGAAAAATCCTAAGGTAACCCTTTAAGTAAAATCTCTTAGAAGTAACAATCAAGGACTAACTTCGCTTCATTTCAAATAGTTTGCTCAAAGTTTAACAGGTTTCTGGGACACGGAAATTTATATTTTCCATGGATGGAAGTAGTAACTATTACAAAGTGCAAGCTCAGATTTAAAACGACCTTGTGAAGGTTTGCTCAAGAAAGTCACAAAAAAGTCCACCCAGGCGCCCTTTCACCTTTCACCCCATTTCAACCCCCTGTCAACAGCCGCTGTCGCAGTTGCTGTAGCTGCTGCCCAATTTTTGATTTATGCCGGGTCGTATGACTTATGTTCCGGTCGAAGGTTCTACCCAAAATAAGAAAAAAATACCTCCATCGGGGCCAATAATTGGGGGCCAAGCACTCAAGGCGGAGAAATAGAAAATCATATTCAAATAGCCAAATAGCGCTCATTTATGCGCATATTTTTGGTTTTTACTTATATACTTTTTTATTTTTATGCCAATTGTTGTTCTTGATGATGATGATGATGATGATGATGGTGCGGTGAGCAAGCCGAGAAATTATTTTCCGTTGTTTTCCTTTCCGATGGCAAAAGTTTCGCCATTATCAGGCCTTTTCTCTTACATTTCCTTTTGACATAATTTGCGGAGGAGTTCCAACTTGCCAGCGATGAGAAAATGTATTGTAATGAAATCTACAGTTTGTTTTGAAAATCGATTGCAAAATGCCCGAAGACCAAAGTAGAAAAGTCTCGTTTAAGGCGAATGGTCGTTTTCATTAGCATAAAATTCATATTTTGGTCAACAACACTTTCGTTTTAGTGTGGGATGACCAAAATCACTAAATATAGTTAATGGATACATTAAAAAATGGGAATTCAAAAAAACAAGGAATAAATATCAAAGACAAGAAGTGTGATAAAATATAATAAAGAATGAATGAACTTGAACTTAAATTCGTAAGCAAATATTTAAGGATACATTATATAATGGACATATTAAAAAAATGGGAAGTACAAAAAACAAGGAATAAATATTAAAGACTAGAATGTGATAAAATATAATAATGAATGAATGAATCTTAACTGAAATTCGTGAGCAAATATTTAAAGAAAATATTTTTGGAGGTATCCGGACATTCTTAGTCTGCAAGGAATTGCATCTGCCAGAACGCTTCCGCTCCTCAGGAAAAGAAGCATGAACGGAAAGGAAAGCAATCCTCAAGATACGGGGGACGGGAAATCAAGCTCCTCCCTGTCCCTGTAGATTGTTCGTTTACAATTATTGTTTTCAAGTCAGTTGCTAATTGGAAATGCAAATAAATATTGTATTTCAATGGGAATTGCACGCAGGCAAGGGACTTAAATTAAGGCAACACAGAAGAGGATGCGAGTGAAATCAAGAAAATAAATATCGATGGGCAGTTAAGATGCAGAAATCGAAAAAGGAGTGGAAATTGCCGGGTAAAGAACTCGAATCCCAAATGAGCAGTCGACGAAGAAATTCAATTTATTAATGCCGACTTTCGGGCAGAAACTTCAATTCGTTTTGTGCGACACATCCCTTGGCTGCTGTTCCTTTTCATTTTAAATCTGAAGTATAACGAGTAAGGAAATTCATCATGAAAATAAAATGCTGTGCTGCAGAATGGCTTTTAATTTATTTTTCCCTTTTTTCCTCTCAATTTTGGTGGGACTTTCAATGCAAATTGCAACGAACAATCGTTTGAAGTATAAATAAAACATAAATAAAAGCTTTGAACTATAGTATATGCAATTGATTTTCTTCGAAGGCGGAACTTTGCAATAAATATTGATTCCCAAAACTAGAACCATTGAAAATTCGCCTATGACTCAGGTCTGTCGGTCATACACTCATACAACATATGTCAAACACCTTTTCATTTCATGGTCATATTAATATTATTTTATCTTTGAATTTTTTACATTGCGATCTTTATTAGTTTTAAATATGGAAATAATAATGAAAAAATAACATTGAAAAAATAAGTTAATCGAAGGAATTTAAATAAAAAAAAGATTTGAGTTTAAAATTTTCTTTTATTAAATTAAAAACGTTCTTTAGGTAAATATAAAATATACGGTACTAAAAATGTTCTACCTTGACTTCAATATTTTAAAATTAATTCATTAGTTAAATATGTTTTAAATATTACCACCAAATATAATTTCTTTGTGTTTAATTCAAATATTAATAAAGAAATTTAACATAAAAAAAAAATTTAGTTGTACCTGCATTGTTTATTCTTTTAGGAGGCTTTTATTTATAGATGCGAAAAAATCCGCATCAATTGCTTTTGGGTCCTGGCATATTAAAGGGTACAACCAAAAAATGATATTTATAAAGTTTTTTGTTTATTTTTAATTGGTTTAGACTTTGTTTTTTTAACTTAAAAATCTTGGCACGTTCTCTATGTGTAAAAAATAGAACAGAAATTATGAGTTTTATTTTTGCAGTGTAGTTGATCCAGTGAGTTGATCAAGCTATCTTCTCCCAGAGGTGTTCCCAAACCAACAGCAGTCGGTTGACCGACTTTGAGTGGACTGGCGACTGCTACCTGAATTCGTTAGCTTTATAACCATAATCGGATGTTGACTCGAAACCCCGGGGCCACATGGCTCTACCTTCCCGTCGGTTCTCAGCTGGTTGGCCTTGGGACTCGCCCACTCACCCACACGCGTCCTTGATCTTGACAATTATGAAACGAAATGCCCCGCTAATTACCATAAAATTACAAAAGGCCCCAAGTGCGATTCTGGGCAAATGTTGGGCGTTCATTCATTCAGTTTGTTATGGATTATTATTATTATTGTTATTATCATTGAGCGCGAAATATATTATGCAAGCCAATCCCACATGCTTCGCTGGCCCAGCCCCCTGTTTTCGCTGATAGATTTTGGCCCGATTTGGGCAATACCAGTTGGATTTGCGACGTCAGAGCAATGGATTTGCGAATACATTTCACACGTCCATGGACTCATGAGTGGGTTGTACTAATAACATTCGCATTACAATGTTTGTCTAACTATCTGATGTTGTGTCAATCGTATCTATGGGCTTCCGGAACAGTCGAGTTCCCACATTATTTTAATTCATTATAAACAATAATAAACAACATGATGTTTTCTGCAATAAGCTTACTAATTGTGTTGATTTTCTGTCAATTAAATGTTGTCTTGTAGTTTGTCACAGTTTTGTTTTGCAATTCAATACCTTTTCTGGGTCTTCTGATTCTCTTTAACAAGTTGTCCCAAAGGTTTTAAACCTGTTTGCCCTGATTTTACTTGTCCTTTAAAATAATACGGTTGTCAAGGCCTTCTTTTGGTCATTGTTTAAGCTTATAAGACCCCTTCCAAACTTGTTATGCATGAAATTTATACATAAATTTATACTATAAATACTGCAAGTTTCTTATGAAACTTACAGATTTTTCTTAAGAAAGGCACATACCACATTTTTTTTTGAAATATTATAAAAAATAAGAATCTTATGAAGAACTTAAAATACCGAATGAAATATACTAAAATATAATAATAATATATGAATGTATAAAAAATCTTAACTTTTTGCTTGTCCCAAAAATAAGACACTTATCTAAGTGTAAAGAAAATATTGAAAAAAGAGTGTATGGTAAAATAATAGTATTTTTTAAAGGCAGGGTAGCTATGAAACAGTTGTGAAAAACTAAAAATACCGAAAATACAATAAAAAATTTTAATAATAAAATCATCTTAATTTTGTTGACCATAAAAATCAGGATAGATAAAAATTATATTTCAATGGTAAATTAAGAATATATTTTTATCGAGGAAAGGATAACCATGAAACAGATGTGCAAGCCTGAAAACACCGAATGGAATATCTGAGGGTATGCCCATCCGATTGACATGCGGGCTTCGTGCGATTCTTATGACACCCCGGATATTACGCGGTATTACGGGCCACGCCCACTTGGCTGGCTATAAGGCCAAAAAGGGGCGGGCACTCTACTCACCCGGATCGTTGAGGTGGCAGGCATGATAGGGGTCACCATTGTAGCCCGCTGGGCAGCTGCACACGGCCACGTGGTTGCGGGCCTGTAATGATGAAAAGGCAAATGAAATGGGGATAGTGGAAATTCCGGTGGTCAGGGTGGGTGAAAAATCCCTTCGTCGGATACCCGCGCATACTTACGTCACAATTCGAGCCAATGCCACAGGCACCCACACAGGGATTAACGCAGCGATTGTCCTTGCACTGCAGGTCGCCCCGGCAGTCGACGTTGTCCAGGCACTCGCCGCGATTGCAGTGGGTGAGCGGATTACCGCTGAATCCGGGCGGGCAGGAGCACACAGGACGTCCTCCGGAGGCCTCCTGGCACACGGCATTCACGCCGCACGGATTCCCGCTGCATCCGCTACTGTAGGTTTGGGCTGTTCGGGGCGAGAGGGGAGCACACAGGTGGTGGTGAGGTGATGCACAGGTGCGGAGGTGGGAACTCGGTGTTTCTAACTATATATATATATACATATCTATCTATCTATCTATCTTTTGTATTCTATATTCTGTTGGTGTTATATAGGGGTTAGCCACTACTGTTACTAAATACGAGTGTCTTTTAGGGGGTGCTGCGCGGGGGTGCTCTCTTATGCACTTGGGTGCTGGTGCGGGAATATTACGCATACGATTACGGAAATTGTAAATTGTAAATACCACGTGTGTAGACCGGATCTCTATAGACCACCCGCTGCAGGGATCGCCCATCGCCGTAAGTGTAATATGTACGGTATGTGCAGTTCACACAACGCTTCTCGATCTTTTTACCTAGGGTTAGTTGGGGCAAGGACCCGATGGCCACCGCCACGAGGGCCACGAGGAGGAGCTGCTGCTGCAAGAGAAGAATGAGCCCGGATTAGTGCACTGACAGAAAATGATAAAAATAAATATCTGCATATGAAATTTATTTACATAAATATAAACACATAACATGTGCTTTAAGCTGCATGATTTACTAAGAATATATTATAATAAGGGTAGAAAATATTAAATACTATGTTAGTCTTCTTGACATAAATCATTTTACAAATTTTTAACGTTTTTTTATCAGTGTAATACACATAAAATATAATATATGGCCAAGCAAATATCTATATAAAAAATCAAAGCACTAGAAAATATTAATTTGGTTTGTATTTTGAATTTTTAAATTATGAAGTTTCTTTCTTACTGTGTAAATATATTTATGCCTAAAGTATGATACTTATTGACATTTAAGCATGGGTCATTTTAAGTTAAATGGAAAGACAACTTTGCGTATGAGTAATAATATGCATTTAATTATGGATTATTAAGTATTTCCAAGTCATGCATTTTGGAAATTTTAATGTGTTTATTTTTGGTTCGGTTTTGTTCCAAAATTTGCAAGTATTTAACTAGCCTTGAATTTGCCAAAAACTCTCTTTTAAAAAAGATGAACGTTAGCCAATAATTTATTAACACATTAAATCATATTGATAAATACCCATTTTAATTATGAGTTTTTTATGGGCTTAAATAATAGTAAGGTTAATATTTTTTTTCAAAACCAAATCGAAGTCTTATTAACTTAGGAGAATATATTTTATTCTAAGCTAATTTAAATTTGATTTAAATAGCTTTATAAATATCAAGAAACCTTCTGCCGGAAGTAAATGGGGATACATTTGAATTACAAAGAATTCAGAATGCGAAGTTCTCAAAACTGCTTAATATAAACAAACATCTCCATCGGCTAGAAGCGAGCCTCTTTACAGGTTTATGTGTCATCGCTAATTCGAAAAACCCCAATAACAATTGACTGACCGACTGATCGGTGGCAAACATTAGTTTGGACTGCCTAATGGGATTCTGCTGCCCGAAAGTAACTTGACACCATATTTGGTTTACCCGGGGATCGAGATGAGATAACGATCGATGATGATATGGCTTCTCGTTCAAGGTGGCGATGATCATTGTTTGCGGATGACACATAGAAGATAAACTCGTTGTCCGTTTCTTTGGAAGTTCAATTCGGGCAAAAAGTGAATCAATTCGGAATACAATAAGAATATGCAAATGGACCGGCTGCCTTTTTGAATTAATCTGAATGACCAGTATGGTAGCCCATATATATTCGCATTAACTAAGTTGTCGATCACCACTTATAAGGTTCGAGATTGATCCACTGAGGGAGGAAATTGGATTTCTTAATTTGTAATCAGATTACATTGTTGAAAGGATGTGAATGAGGCCATGTTCGGTTCTAAGTATTTGGAATACTGATGAGTTTGATCATAGTATAAGGTCTATAAATTATGGTAGGAACAAAATAGTCGCTACTTAATAAAAACAACCATATACGGTTGGTTACTTTCTTTAATAATCCCAAAAGAATTCCAAGATCCAGATGATGATATAAGAAATATGTGCTTAACAAACATACAAAAATACATCAGCTCAAATTACATTTTTCCTTTTTAACCCCATAGTAATGGGTAAAAAAACCTACCTATAGTGAAACAAAGTGCTAGATATTAATTGGTTTGTTTTTAGCTCTGTTGTCTAAGCAAATGAGTAATGGGTTTGTTATTTACTTGCATGGCTTAAAAAGTTCTGAGTGATTGATCTTCTCCAAGAAAGAATGACAAGACAAAAAGCAAATCAAAACCACTTAAAAAACCCAAAGATCGTGGGCTTATGTTCCCACTTTATGTGGGAATAAGGCATATTCTCTTGTTATTTTTAATTAAACAAACAAAAATATGAAGGGTTTTGTTCTTTAACAAATTGCTTTTTGTCATAGACCTAACGAAATTGGTTCTATTATAATTGGATATTGACTTTTTCATGCACGAATCTTGAGTTCCATAATAAATATTCTTCTAGGGTATTCCGTAATCGATCGTTAAGTAAAGTACGACATTGTTTCTAGCTAACCGGAAGTAAACATTACGCCCAAAACTCAAGTTCGCAATTATCGGTGGGGCCATCCTGTACTTTACTTTATTTTTTTCATGTTTGCTTAGGTTTTACGTGCTTTTAAGTACATCAATATTCCATTCACGTAGCATTACCTGAATGCATTTTTTATGTTTTGTCTTTGTGCGTAATTTTTTCAACAGACAAGAAACAAAAATGAAACGTGTAAAAAATTAACTTGGCCAAGTTGAATATTTTATTTTTTATTATTCCCATACGTTATTCTTAAATTAATCGCATTTTATTAAATGCGGATCATAAAATATTTATAACATACACCAAAAAAACCGCAAAGATAGTGTTGTTTTGATGGCTGGACTTTCCCACTGCAACTCACCATTTTTGGGTTAAAGTTCTTAGAACACACTGACACTACAGCAAATAAACAACGTAAAATAAAAAACAAAAAAATATATATTCGAAAATGGTTCCGTTTTCCACTTGGTAATGTTTGAGTTCAACTGAGTCGGCTTCTAGACGAGCTTGGGCTATTTATAAGGCCGCGACTCTTGACTCAGGTGAGAAACAGCTGAGCGACGTTGGCGTCATCTCTCAGCTGCTCACCTTATTTCCCCCCCCCCCCCCAACCAATTTTTTCATTCCCTTCCTCTCGCACAGAAAAAAATATAGTTTTTTAAAAATACTCTTATGTTCAACTTGAAATTCTGTCTTATAAACCACACTATATTGTCTTAGTGATTTATTTTCCAATATTTCCCAACATATATCTTCAGGGGAATTAGTAAAGTTAAACAAATTTTTAATGGCATACATCAGTATATACATTCCATACATACATAAATACGTATGAAGCATCTGATGACAAATGGAATTAATTAATCATATATTTAATAAAGTGATGGATGAAATCCAAACATACCCTGAAAGAATGGATTGATTTTGCTCCAACTTATAAAATTTATGTCTTTGTAAAAGTTCTATAAAACTATTTGCTCATTAAAAAGGCAGAAATAAATATTATCTAATATTACATAATCATTTAAAATATTACCCATATACCCATAAAATACCCATTTGTCATAAGATGCTTTCTTATTATATAACAATAAACATGAAAAGTATTTCAATCTCTTTTTTTTAACCATCGAAAACTATATATTTTTTTCGATGCACTGGTTTTAAGGCGAATATTCTCCAAGCATTCTGTTGAAAATCTTGATTTTGTTGTTGACTTTGCTCTTTTTTTTTTGAAGCATTGTGTTGAGCTGCTCGATTTCAGTTAAAAACATTTCAGTCTAAATCATTTCAGTGATTGAGTCAGCCGCTCGCTGGCTCATTCATATATTTATTTGTTTGGGCATCGGGCTATTTATAAGCGCGTACTTGACGACTTTGCTTCGGTTTGGCCATGCCGGCTTTGAAATAGCTCAATTTCTGCGTGGGCCGTTGCATCCGAGTGCTGTGGGATGATTCCTAACTATCTATATAAAATCTGAATTGGAGGGAACTTGATTGAGAACGGAGAAATTCCCATCTCAGCAATTGGCAGGTCGTTTACTTACTATATATGCCCAGGATATGAAACGAGTTTTAAAAGCATCTAAAATAAAGTGGTTTAAAATACCAGTGTATTCGAGCTTATAAAACCCTTCTTCTTTATCTTTTTGAAAATAAAATGTTACTCAGTCCAAAAATATTAAAATTATTATACATGGTACTGTAACGTAATATATATTATCTTAGTTTTCTACCTTTTTAGGATGTTGTAATCAAAAGTTGAGACTAACTTCTTAATTTTTAATTTATTATAATATAATTTTTAATTTTAAGTTAAGAATACCATTTTTTCTACAGATTACAAAATGCTTAAGACGTCTCAGTCGCAACGGATGCTTATTATTAATTGCCGAGGTAAATATTGAATATGGTCATTTTGGGTCCAGTTTTTGTTAAGATTATTTTATTCCAATTTGATTTGGTATAATTTGAATATAATACTATTATCATCTTACAATTTTAATTAACTGAAGGTATTTGCATAAATTTCAACCTAAAAGCAGTCGGAAATTGAGAACAAAATATCTCATTTCCGTTGGCAAGCAAAAAAGAGATAAATAAACAGCAAGTTAATCCACTGTAAATGTTAAAAAATGTTAGATCATAAAAAACTTACTTTCAATAAATTAAAATTTCCCTTTTAATGCTCCTTTTTTATTAACTTTAAATTAATAGAGTAATGGGTGCCTAATTATAAATCTTCTTTAAAAGTATGTATATTTTTGTCATAGACTGAATAGAGTTTAATAACTCTTTATTTTGATTTGCTTTCAAAGAACCCAGATTAAATAAAAACCAAACAATTAAACTGAATCTTGACATTTGGCTGGTTAAGTAGGAAATAGAATATATAACCAAGATGTCTGTCTAATCTATAATATTCACATATCGATTGGAGGCAAATGCGATTCAATTCAAAGCATTTCATTTGCAAATTGCTGGCCAAATCATCGGTTCATTATCTTATAGTTGACCTGTAGCAATAAAATGAAATGCATTAAATTGAATCGCATTAGCCTCGCATCGAATCGATATGCGAATATTGTAGATAGACAATTGCAGAGTTTCTCAGGGAAGGAATACCCTCTTGCCCAAAGCCCATTGGCCATAATTGAATGGTAATGGAAATTCGTTTGTCGTCCGGAAGCCAATTTAATTATGCCATCTTGGGCTACAAATCTTTGGGCTAACGTAGCTCTTGTTTTTTTCGAATCACCAAGGTCGCGACAGGTTGCCCTGATGGATCAGGTTGGCCGGAAAGAGTGGTTCCCAATATAGGTCCACCTTTTTCCCTTCTCCTCCCCACTTGTTGTTCATAATTTATACCTCCCAATATCAATCATCTTCAATCATGGTGCCGTACTGTGTGTGTGTGTGTTTTTGTAGGGTCTATTCTAACCTGGACGGGTCAATCCCCAACAGATTGTCATTGACAAATGTTTTATAATCAATTTGGCATTATTAATTTGAATACGCACCACCTGCGAGCAACCATCCAACCGCTCTCTGCCCCGAAATGGGTTCTGGATACCTTTCAAAGTGAACCTGAACCGAACTAAAAGGGGACTATTTGCGGTGAGTCGAACAGGTTTCGCAGAAGTGTTACGGTTTAAACTATGTATAGGGATGGGTCAAAATTAAATCCCATAAGAAATGGCCCCATTGAACTTGAGATAGGGGTACTCTACATCAACGACATGGACTTAAAAAAATACTAGGCGTTGAAGAAGATATAGTTACTTGTAACTAATTAATAATACTTAATACTTACTACTACTTTAAAATTAAAGCATCTTTAGTAATTATATTATTAAGATACTTTAATATTAATTTGGTGTTTTCGTCACTTTAAGGTAATCATTTTTTAATTTTTTATGATTTTTTTAATTGACTTATGATTGATGGCAAGGTCACAAAATAATTTGAACATGTATGTTTAAAAATTTCGAAGTGGTTCTACAAAATAAAACTAAGCAGTTCAAACGGGAAATTTTAGTAGTATCTCTTGAGACGCTCTGTAGTTCCAACGAGGTTTTTTTTTCATAATTAAATCATTTGAACACCTGAATGTATAGAATTATAAGAACACATACCTTTTTCGGAAGGTCGATCCAGCCATCTTTGGCATTTGAGATAGCGACAACTTAAATCTAAAGACAAAAGACCTAATGATCCTCTTAATTATATAATAATCATTCTTTTAAAGGTGGTAAAAATATAATTGTGATTATTTAATGAGAATTCCGTATGCATATCTGCAGGAAAGATATTTTTTTTGGTCTGGCGAATATATTGTGTGTCTCTCGAAATATTTTTCTGACCTTAGCCATGACGTGTATAGATATGAATTCCCTGCCCAGATGCGCCTTCTCACAGTTAAGCAGCCTTTGGGAAAACTATTGCCCTTATAATGGCTAGAATAGGTCCTCTGACTCGGGTTTGATTCGTATAAAAGGCGTTCTTTTTCCGAACATTTTAGGTTTAATTTCTAGTAATTTGCATAATTTGCGGCTGAATGAATGAATGTGCAGTCCGGTGTGTGGGTAATGGATTGTCTATAAAAGGGCCAGACAGAGCTGGGCAAACTAGAAAATCTGGACAACCATGGATATTGTGGAGGTGGACTCGACGACGGCTTTGGTGATCCACTGGCGCATTTTTCGGTTAACAGGGCTGCATCCACCGTCCAAGGAAACCCTGTGGGGCCGCCACTACAGGGCGTACTCGATAGTGTGGAATATGGTGTTCCACTTCTGCGTGTCAGTGTCCTTCTCGGTGAACTTCCTGCTGTCCAACTCGCTGGAGACCTTCTGCGAAGGCCTCTGCGTAGTCCTGCCGCACACTCTTTACATGGTGAAGTCGTTCAATGTTTACCTGCATCGCGACGAGATGCTCCGTAGCCACAGGTTGCTCCGTCACCTGGACAGACGCTTGAGCTCCCCCGACGATTCCCGGATCATCGATGAGGGCATGGCCAAGGCGGAGTTCATGTTCCGGTTCCTTATGCGCTGCTTGCTGGGCGTGATTTGCGTGGGCATCCTTTACATAGCCTTGGCCAGCGAACCCACTCTGATGTACTCCTCGTGGATCCCCTGGAACTGGAAGGATTCCACCGCCGCCTACCTGCCCACCGTCATCCTGCACACCTTCGCCCTGATGGAGACGGCCATGGTGGTCCTCAACCTGACCACCTACCCGGGCACCTATCTCATCCTGGTCAGCGCCCACACCAAGGCACTCGCCTGGAGGGTCGCCAAGCTGGGACACGACCAGCAACTCCCGGCAGATCGGGTGCAGGAACTCCTGATCGGGTACATACAGGACCACCAGGTCATCTTGAAGTGAGTGTGCGGAAAACCGAATTTTTAGAGATTTTGAACGGGAAAGCTGGCGGAGATCATAAAGATCATAAACAAGAAGGAACACTATAGTCGAGTACCTCGACTATCAGATACCCTTTACCCAGCTACAGGGACCAAAGGGAGATGGAGATATGCAAGCACCAAAGCGAGACTGAAATGCACAACCTACCCGCGATCTCAATATATGGTTATGTGGGTCATGGCTAGATCGACTCGGCTAGTGATCCTCATCAAGAATATATATACTTTATGGGGTCGGAAACACTTCCTTTTACCTGTTACATACTTTCCGAGGAATCTAGTATACCCTTTTACTTTACGAGTAACGGGTATTAAAACAGAGCAATAAGCAAGATGATGAACATAATAAAGTTTTACATGTCTTTCTAGATAGTATTGATACTGATTTTCATCCAACTCACTCAAAAATAATTGCAGGCTGGTGAAGTCGCTGCAGAAATCCCTGTCGATGGCCTGCTCGATGCAGTTCCTCTCCACAGCCTGTGGCCAGTGCACCATCTGCTACTTCCTGCTCTTCGGGAAGGTGGGGATCATGAGGTTCACCAACATGCTGTCCCTCCTGGTGGCCTTCACCACGGACACCCTGCTGCTCTGCTCCATGGCGGAGCTGCTCTGCCAGGAGGGCGACACTCTCCTGACGGCGGTCTACAGCTGCAACTGGGTGGACCAGTCGGTCCAGTTCCGGCGAGTCCATCTCCAGATGCTCCAGCGCTGCCAGAAGCCACTGGTCCTGGTCGCCGGCATGATAATGCCCATTAGCATGAAGTCCTTTTTGGTGGTAGATATACATAAGATATATTTTATACCACTTGTAACCCCAACCCATTGCAGATGATCAAGGGAGCCTATACAATGCTCACTCTACTGAATATAATGCGCAAAACTACTAATGAAAGCCACTAACTGAATAAAAACCCAAAGGATGTAATGTTGGACTGGGAAAAACTTAATAAAGAAAAGCAATATCCAATACGTGGATTTTCAACTGTCTTATGCTGCATGTAAACTTACGAGTACTTAAAACCCCAAAGCCACAGATATATGATTAACTACCGCAATTGCATTAAATAGAATTTATGAACCACAATTACTTTGACTTGTAAGTCAAGTATGGGTACTTATTATATATTATACCTTATGTGACGTTTTAATTATAAAATTCGAAGAATCGTTTAAAAAAATAGTTTGATATGGACAAGTCAATTGCAAAACCATAAACGGAACCCTGCAAAAAATCGATGGTCCCCATTCATATTCTCTCTTGATTAGGACATTTGCGACCCTACAAAGTGTATATATTTGCCACCCCATTCTTTTAAATGGAAACTGACAATCGCACAATATCGAGACTTTTTTTGCACATTTATTGCATTTTCAACCGCGGGATTTTCACTTCGCTTGGGCTTTTGATTATTGCTGCAAAATGCAGGAGCTTATTATTAAATGAATTGAACGGAAGTTGTAGTAACACAAGTTCGTCTGACATCTGCGACAGATGAGGGTTCCTGCGAAAAGAGGGTTCCTTAATAGACATTTTAATTGAAGCCGCCCCAAAGCGGGCGTGGCATTCGTACCACTCAGCTTATCATATTCGCAAAAAAATATACGTTTCCCATTTAAGCGAACGCCAGAGCTTAACTTGTTTTTATATTTTTTCGAGCCTTCAGTAGGGATTGGGCACAGTCATACTAAGACTCTGTTTCAAAAATAAATAAAAAAAGGAAAGAATAAAGTTATAGACTAATATTGGGACTTGTTTCTGATAACACTTTTAAAGAAGAATATTGAATATATAGACTACATTTCAGGTGTTAGGTAATAATAAACTTTCAGGACCACTGTGCTTTGGTAAAGTCCCCATAAGTCAATTAATGGATATGAGATTAATGATTCAACCGATGCGCAATTCAAGCGACTCTTTCAATCTGATTCATTTTCGTAGTCATTGCACTGAATGCATACTTAAATATTAAATTACCAACATAATTATGTAGCCCATCAGTGCCAATTTAAATGGTTTGACAATAAGCTGGCATAAGACAGACCACTGATGCACCGATGTTCAACGGATTGCAAATGTTTTTTAACTACAATTTTTTCATATTTAAATATCTTTCCGAGATCTCAACCCTTAAACATTCATCAAATAAAAACCCCTGATTTAAAATATGTAAAATGAATAAATTTGTTATTAAATGTACCAACAAAACTTCGGCAAGCCGAAGTTTCTCTGCCCTTGCAGGTCTTTGCCGTGGGAGCGTTGTATGTTCATAGCTTTAAAATTTTTAGAAAACTAAAATCTAATTATTTTACTACCGTATATGATTACCGACAACAAAATATAACGGTCTTTGTATTATTTTGACTTTAATTATACGATCGATCTTATGGCAGCTGAATGATAAATTCGTTTGATTTGTTTTAAATTTTATTCGAAATTCTGAAATATTAAAAGAATGATATTCCTCAGATTAGAAGATAATAGTCAAAAGCAACGAAATTATATTTTTTTTGCATTTTAAAAAATATTTTTTTTATCATTCCTAGGGAGTTTTAAAATATAGTTTTCCGATCCGGATCGTTCCGACTTATATGATACCTGCAATAGAAATAAGACTTTTGGGAAGGTTTCATCTCGATAGTTTTAAACTGAGAGACTAGTTTGTGTTCTCGTAGATCTGAAGTGTGAATGTGTTTAGATCCAACGAAGTATTTTTCTATTAGTTGAATCTTTTTAACACTTGAATCTATAGAATTATAAGAGTACATACCATATTCGGAAGCTCGATCCAGCCATCTTTGGCATTTGAGATCGTGACATCTTGAATTTAAAAACCAAATACATAATGAAATACCTAATTATATAATAATGATATTTGTAAAGGTGGGAAACATAGCATTTTCATTGTTTTATGTGAATTGCATATATACATCTGCAGGAAAGATATTTTTTTGCTTGGGGCCTGTCTTTTCATGCTATAAATAAATATATTGTGCCCTGCCCAGATGCGCCTTCTCACAATTTAGCAGTCTACTGGAAAACTATGGCAGTTATAATTGCTGAAATGGGTCCTTCGATTCGGATTTGATTGGTGTGAAGAGGTGGTCCTTTTTCGAACTTTTTCGGTTTAATTTGCAGCAATTTGCATAATTTGTGGCTGAATGATTGGATGTGCAGTCCTGTAGGTGGGTAATGGATTGGGTATAAAAGGGCCAGACAGAGCCTTTTAAGTCCAAAAGTTAAGCCTGGGCAAACTAGAAAATCTAGAGAGCAATGGAAATTCAGAAGGTGGATTCGACGCGCGCTTTGGTGAGCCACTGGCGCATTTTTCGGTTAACGGGGCTGCATCCACCGTCCAAGGAAACCCTATGGGGCCGCCACTACAGGGCGTACTCGATAGTGTGGAATGTGGCTTTCCACTTCTGCATGTGGCTGTCCTTTTCGGTCAACTTCCTGCTGTCCAAATCGCTGGAGACCTTCTGCGAAAGCCTCTGCGTGGCCCTGCCGCACACGCTCTACATGTTGAAGTCGTTCAATGTGTACCTGCATCGCGACGAGATGCTCAGTAGCCACCGGTTGCTCCGCCACCTGGACAGGCGCTCGTGCTCCCCCGAGGAAACGCGGATCATTGATGAGGGTGTGGCCAAGGCTGCGTTCGTGTTCCGGGTCCTTAAGCACTGTGTGATGGGCGTGATGTTCGTGGGCATCCTGTACATAGTCATGGCCAGCGAACCCACTCTGATGTACCCCTCGTGGATCCCCTGGAACTGGGAGGATTCCACCGCCGCCTACCTACCCACCGTCACCCTGCACACCTTCGCCCTGATGGAGACGGCAATGGTGGTCCTCAACCTGACCACCTACCCGGGCACCTACCTCATCCTGGTCAGCGCCCACACCAAAGCGCTCGCCTGGAGGGTCGCCAAGCTGGGACACGATCAGCAACTCCCGGCAGATCGAGTGCAGGAACTCCTGATCGGGTACATACAGGACCACCAGGTCATCTTGAAGTGAGTGTGCGTAAACCCCAATTTTTAACGATAATATTTTTCGGAAAACCATAAATTATATGAGAATGGATTACACCCCTTTCTAGTAGTATTGATAGTAAAAATTCATCCAAAAGATCATTATATTTTCGAAATTTTGATTTTAACTCCCTTAAAAATAATTGCAGGCTGGTTAGATCGCTGCAGAAATCCCTATCGATGACCTGCTCGTTGCAGTTCCTCTCCACAGCATGTGGCCAGTGCACCATCTGCTACTTCCTGCTCTTCGGGCAGGTGGGGGTCATGAGGTTCACCAACATGCTGTCCCTCCTGGTGGCCTTCACCACGGAAACCCTGCTGCTCTGCTCCATGGCGGAGCTGCTCTGCCAGGAGGGCGAGACTCTTCTGGCGGCAGTCTACAGTTGCAACTGGGTGGACCAGTCGGTCCAGTTCCGGCGACTCCATCTCCAGATGCTCCAGCGCTGTCAGAAGCCACTGGTCCTGGTCGCCGGGGTGATAATGCCCATTAGCATGAAGACCTTTTTGATGGTAGATATATGCTTGAAAATAATATATATATGCTTGAAAATATATATATTTTACACCACTTGTAACCCCATTCCATTGCAGATGATCAAGGGAGCCTATACAATGCTCACTCTATTAAATGAAATGCGAAAAACGACTCTTGAAAGTCACTAGCTGATGTAAATTTGCGTAAAGCAATACTCAATACATGGATTTTCAACAGTCTCATACGGTTAAGAAACTTATTTAAAATCCAAAAGCCACACAAATATGATTAGCAACCACAATTGCATTATGTTGAATTTCTAAAGTACAATAACTTCGACTTAAAAGTATTCGTATTATAATTTCTGTGACGTTTTTAATTTATATTTTAAAGAATACAACTATTTGTCTAGGAAGAGTTAATTTCAAGCCAATAAACGAAACCCTGCTCAAAGTCAATGATCTTCATACATAAGTATTTTTAGGGTTCTTTCTTGATTAGGGCATATAAAGTGTATATTTTGGCCCCCTTTCTTTTAAATGGAATTTGAAAAACGCCCACCATCGAAACTTTTTCTGCATATTTATTGCATTTTCAACCGCGGGATTTTCACATCGCTTGGGCTTTTAATTATTGCTGCATAATGCAGGAGCTTATTATTAAATGAATTGAACGGAAGTTGTAGTAACAAAAGTTCATCTGACATCTGCGACACATGACCACACCTGCGAAAAGAGGGTTCCTTAATAGACATTTTAATTGAAACCTCCCCAAACACGTTTCCCATTTAAGCGAACGCCAGAGCTTAACGTGTTTTTATATTTTTTCGAGCCTTCGTTTGGTATCGGGCACAGTAATATCTATACTCCGTTTCGAAAATAAATACAAAATTTCATGAAAGGAAGAAAATTATGGACTATTCGGACTTGTTTTTGATAATACTTAAAAAAAAGAATATTGAAGTTGGATTATTTAATTTCAAGGGCTTTACTCCTATTCGGCTTGCATAAAAAAGGATTCAAGACCAAATCCAATAGGACTTTATATCTCGAATATAAAAATCAAAACAGGTCTGTAATATATATGCATATAGGATATTTGGGTATTATTTTTAATATACTTATACAAGCAAAGCGTTGGTCTGTACTATCTGTATTCTATATATGTAAGTATAGACTAAATTTTAGGAGTTAGGTGAAAATTAGACTTTCAGGACCACTGTTCGTTGGTAAAGTCCCCATAAGTCAATTAATGGATATGAGATTAATGATTCAACCGATGCGCGATTCAAGCGACGCTTTCAATCTGATTCATTTTCGTAGTCATTGGCCTGAATGCGTACTTAAATATTAAATTGCCATCATAATTATGTAGCCCATCAGTGCCAATTTAAATGGTTTGACAATAAGCTGGCATAAGACAGACCACTGATGCACTGATGTTCAACGGATTGCAAATGTTTTTAACTATATTTTCTTTATACATATGTTAATATCATTTTGAGACCCCACACCCTTTCAAAAATAAAAACCTTCCAATTAAAATCTGGGAAATGAGTGTTGTAATTGTAAATGTAAGATTAAAATACCAATAGCGAGTTCTATATTTTAATATCACTCTGAGATGAAGGAAATGGATCTTAGCCCTTACACGCTCTCAAAAACAAATACCCTTCATTTAAAATCTGTGAAATGAGTATATTTTTTATTAAGTGTACCAACAAAAAATGTAATTCCATAATTTTAAACGTAATATTAAAATACAAATAACGAGTTCTAAGGCTAAAAACAGTGAAGACACACAATACACATACATATATGTAGGCTTAGGCAAATGTTTATTTGGCGAGTCTATTGGAAAATTTCTTAAATATTTACACAAAAACCGAACGAGCACGGGCCAAACTCATTAAAAGTTGGAAAAGCAAACTCGAAGGCACCAGATTTGCATAACAACAAAGAGCAGGGGCTTAAAAGGGGTTAGAAATCGAGTAAAATACGTAATTAGCGTACCGAAAACAGGGGCAACAACGGCGGCTAACAAATGGGTAAGCCAAACAAAGGTTAAAGAAGCGGCAATCGGGTGGATGTGGGTGTTGAAATCGAGCTTAAAGTTAAGCTATACCAGCTCTAGGTGATGATGTTGCTGCTGGACGGGGTGAAGTTGCTGTTGCACATAGCCTGCTGCCTGCTGCTGCTGTTGCTGTTGCTGCTGTCATTGTTGCTTTGAGCGCTTTAGGGATATTTCACAATATTGTTGCTGTCACCTGGCAGCTGTCCCCCACTTGTTGCGGTTGACTGTTGCTTTGGTCCGGCTACCCTGGGTCCTGCTGCTCTTGGTCCTGCTCCTCCTGGTCCTGCTGCACCTGCTCCCGATGTTGCTGCTGTTGCACCCAGTGCTGTTGCAGCTCCCGGGTGATACAAATGCGTGCCATAATGCACGGCACCCGGATGGCTGAAATATGGTATAATGGCAGGCTGCGAACCTGCGGTCATCAGGGGTGAGGGCGTGGGACCGGCTAAAAGGGGACCGGAACCGGAAATGGCAACGGGTGCCTGCGACTTGTGTCCTTCGTCGCCCGCTCCATAGGACGACACATATTGCTGGGGGATATGGGGGGCATAAAGCGGCTGCAACATGGACGTCGGCTGGTAATGGTGGTAGTGATGGATCGGAGCACCATTTGCCGGTGACAATCTGACCACGTGAATGGGAGATGGAGCCGGAGCCGCCGATTCGTGGGCCATGTTGTAGACGGCCTTGGGGTTATTATTGCTAAAACGTGGCAATATGGTAAATTGATGTTGCTGCTGCTGTAGCTGATTTTGCTGCTCAGGGGGTGCCTGCACGTAAATGGGATTGTAGTGCACCAGGGGCAAGTGTTGCTGGCGTGTTGCCGTTGCCGCTGCTGCAGCCTGTTGTGTTGCCGCTGCTGCTGCCTCGGATGTTGCTGCCGTGCTCGTTGTTGATGTTGTCAATGCTGTCGGTGCCGTTGGCGCTGCAGGCGTGTATTTGTGTTGTTGCTGCTGTTGCTGTTGCTGCTGCGACTGTTTCAAGGACTGTTGCTGGTGCGGCTTCTGATATTGCAGTTGCTGCTGGTGTTGCTGTTGCTGTTGCTGGTGTTGCTGCTGCTGCTGCTGCAGCGGATACGCTGAAAGGAGCAAGGAAAACAATTGGGTTACAGACATCTGATTCCTCGGCTCAATCCCACGCCCCGAGCACTTTGACAGTCAGTTGCATTACGGTCGCTAATTGACCCTGTCAACGATTTCAGGCCATCAACGGGGTACAGTTGCCCCCAAACGAAACAAGTTCAAACAGGCAGGGAATTGTGGGCTCATACAGATGGAACTGTACTGGGCTGCACAAGTGTTTAATAACAAGTTGATATGGACTGGTGACATAACTTGAGGGATTTTTAGCATGAGGAAGAACAATTATAGGTATTTTAGAAAAGAATTTATTACTTCTAATAAAGAATGGCCTATTTTTTATTGGCATATCAACGGTTTGTCTTAAAAGTCAAGCAAAATAATCAGAAATTAGGAAACGATTCGAAACTGAGTATAAATAAATAAAATTGTATTCATACTTGGAAATTTGGATATTCCGACAAATCAGTTTTACATTTTAAACACATTAAGTAGATAAGTCCATTATCTGGCTTAAAAGATCAAATCATATCATTATATACCTAAGCATGGTAATATGAAATCAAAATGGGGACATAAGGGTATTACGTATTATTATTAACGGTATAAATAATCCGATCTTGATGTCAAAAATTGTAATTTTGAATTAATGTTCCATCGAAAATAGATATAAAGTGATACAGCCTCAAAGATTATAATGATTTTCTAACGATTTTTATCAGTGTAGAATATATATTAATGGTGTATGTGATGTAAACTACATTTTTGATTTACCTCCCATTGAAAGAAAGACCAAGGCAAAAATGATTCGGTATTTTATGAAAATGAGTATGGTTTCCAATCAATTGGTTTTTTTCAGTGTAGTATTTCCCCGGAAGCTATAACCAATTGCGTTTTGACTTGCTTACCATAAAGTGGACCTGGCTGTTCCGCGTATATGGTGGACTGTTGGGGCTGCGGCGGTTGCAGGAAGATCCGCTGCAGCTGCAGTTGGATCTGCGGCTGATGGTGGTGCCCCTGCGGCTGGTAGATGATTTGGGTGGGCTGGTAGGTGGGTGGTGCTGGTGGTGCAGCGACCTTGGCGTAGACGGGCTGTGGTTGTTGTTGCTGTTGGTGGTGCTGCTGTTGCAGTTGTTGGGCGGCGGCCATGAGCAGGCTGGTGGGTATTTGCAGGTAGGGCTGGTGGATCAGTGGTGCAGTGGGTCCGGCAAGTGGTGCACTGGCAGCATCTGATTGATAATAGGGTTTGTACTGACCCTGATGGTCACGGGCAAGAGGTCCACCCAGCAATTGCACCACCGGATGTCTGCTAGTGGGTGATGATTGCTGGGCAGGTGGTGCCGTACTGGTGGTGCTGGTTGAACTACTCGTGGGTGGTGGTGGCGAGTAGAGGAATTGCTGCTGCTGCTGCTGTTGCTGTTGCAACTGTTGCTGCTGCTGCAACTGTCGCATGTACGACAGCGGTATGGCAATGATGTACTGAATGCGCTGTTGCAACTTTTGCTGCTGCTGCGGCTGCTGCAGATATTTGGAATGCTGGCTGGGATTGGGATGCGGATGGGAATTGGGATGGGAATGGGAAGGGGGGTGGTGCTGGTGGTGATGGTGGGTCAGTGGTGCGGTGGCACCCGTTTCCGGCTCCAGTTCGCCGTAATTGAAAATCGACTGGGGCTGCGGCTGTGGTGGCGGCAGAGGTGCGGCAGTCGGCTTAAACGCGACTTGCCGCTGATAGGGTTCCACTTGCGGCGGCACTGCGAAGTTGAAGCGGTGCTGCGGTGGCGCCTTCGGTCCGTAGAAGGCCTAGCGAGGGGGGATAGGGGTAGAGATTGTAGTAGTTGGTTTGTTAATTAAATGCACTCGCTGTGGTTGCTGTATTGCACTGCCAGCTTTGCTTGGGCTGCATACCTGCGGTGCCGCCTCCGCTGCCGTGTAGCGCAGTGTGGTGGGTCCGAAGATGGGCGTCGGTGGCTCCGCCTCAAAGTGGCTGCTGGGCGGATAAATCGGACGGAACGGTGGGTCCTTGCTCGATAGGCTCAGGTACGGGCCACCTGCAGGTTGGTAAATTTTGCGGTGAGGCACCATAATTACAGCAAATCAATTTGGGGTCTTAGCCGAAGTTGCTACTATGTTGTGCCATCTTCCCATACTCAGGGGATTACATTTACATTGGTTAAAGAGAAATGCATCAAAGCATAGGAAACTACAAATTAGCTAATTACAAATGTATATAAAAAAATATTGACACATTTTTATTCAATGTTAAATTTTTTTAGTTTTATAATTTATAATTTACTTTGACTAAACTAATTTTAATTGGCTTACACATTTTTACTTTACTTTACTTTACTTTAGTGATTAAAAAAATGTTTATTTAATTGCAGTTATTATGAAATTAAATTTGTGTGTAAATACCAACTATAGGGGAAAGATCTGTAGGTTGTACCTCTCTTAATTTTTCCCCTTGCCTTATTGTCAATAGCCCATCAAATTTTTTGGTGTTATATATCAAAAACTCATTCTAGAAGGTCTGCAAACTTTTTGAAACTATTTATTGTTGTTAAGTTAGTCGATTTAAATTAGAAGAAATTAAAATTTTATAACTTTGTTCATTTTTTTTAATAAAATTTACCAATTTAAAATCAAAACTAGAGGCTGCTTGAGCGACTTACATTTCCTCCAAGATCAAGGAAAGAAACTTGGTCGAAAGCGAGCTTTATCGACTGAAGTGTTTTTTAACAAAATGGATATTTAAAGAAACTAATAACCTTTTTTCGAACTTTTAAGCTACAAAATTTGATGTTGGATATTGTTAGGTGATGAATAACTTATGTTTGTAGCTTTTTGGAAATTTTTTATAATGATTTAATTGACTTTTTATATAATTTTAAAAACTAAGTAAATGTAAACTTGTATGGGTAAATATTTAAGTCGATTGTCATAGATAAAAATTCCCTTTAATTATTTTACTGGCTTTTAATTATTTTACTTAAAGTGTTGTAATCAAATAAGGAAAAAACTATTTTTTGTGTTGGCAAAAGGACCTCTCCCCTGAAATATGATAACTACTCCGGCTCACCTGTCTGAACCGATGAGTCGCGCTTCTCCGTCTTGCTCTTGGGGTCGTCCTCGATGCTGGGGGTCAGCTTGGTGGTGGCGATGGCCTCGACCTTGTCCGCGGCCTTGGTGGCTATCGCCTCGACCTCCTCGCCACTGCAGCAGGTCGCCAGGAGGCAACAGCAGGCGATTGCGGCCAATACCTGGTCATTAAAAAATATGATAGCAAATGGAAATGATGAAATCAACTTAAATCGAAATCGAAATCAACTCAATAAGTCCGCCATTCTCATTGAGCTCTTGGTTTGCCATTTAGTTAATTTAGTGCACTGAATGACGGAAAAACGCGCTTGATTGGAAATATGTGCACTGCAATTCATAATAATAATTTAATTAAATTGATTTATATGCAATTATGAAAATTTTATTCACCGAAGTGCAATTGTTTTCCGCTCTTGTCACACGTTATTGTTTTTATTATTCGACTGAACATGCGATTAATAACTAATACTCGTAATTAAGCCGAGCGATGTATGTACAATGAACCTGGCATAAAGGTAATTATAAATAAGCTCTGCATAGCATAGCAGCAAATACCATTCCATTGGATGTGGGAATGTTCGAGTCCATGGTAATCCGTTCACGGTTATTACTCATATGTATGCGATAAATCTGATGTGATCTTTTGAGATGAGAAATGTTTCGGTTTGGGCAGCTTTATGGTGGTTACTTAGTGGTCCAATTGCCCGGATTGCATGGCCTTATCTATGATGGCATAATTAAGGGAGGTCAAGTCAGTGACCTTATGAGCATATCACTTTAACCAACGGTGGTGCTGACAGATATCAAATTTTAATAATAAAGAGTGACAATAGCGAATTAAATATTGTTTATTTAATTTACGATGACTAATTAACAATGGGTTTTCATCAATCAATCAATGTCATCAATTGATGGATAATTAATTTGCAGAATTATTTTTGTATACATTTTGTTATCTCATTTAAAATATTTCCTTGTAAGGTAAAAAATTGTTATATTAGTTGTCAAAATTATTCCATCAAATTAGCTCAATTGTGACATTGTAAATTAACCAAAGAAAGGCTAAGAACCAACAAAGCGATTTTGATATTATGTATGTTTTGTCTGCCAATTGAATAAAAATTGAATTATTTGATGTGATTGTTGTAATGTCCTGCAAAGTGGTCTATTATCATTTATTGTCCTTCGCGTTTAAACAAGCGTTTGTTCAATTTAATGAATAATAAACGATTGCCATCGATTCGCATCTTTACATTTTTTAAAATTTATCTCCCTTCGATTATCTGACTGCCCGCGAGCTATCAAGTGGAAATAATCAAAATAGGCGCTGATTTATATCATTATCAATATTTGATTGCCAACTTTCAGTGAGTTCGATTTTAATTATATGGGCTTAATCCTATTTTGCATTATTTACCCGTATGAGAGGCATTATTCCAGTTGGGTCTCTATTTATTCAAACCAATAAGTATACCATATATGTTGTGCACATATGCATATATATATATGTGGGGTAAATATATAATTTATGTTGTGTGTTCACTTTTTTTTCGTTTTAATTCGGTTTCCTTCTGTCACTCAATTAAAATTCGATTCGTGTGGCGAGCCAACAAAAGCGGCAAACCAAAACAAAAAAGAGAAAAAAAAAAACTAAAACAAACAAATTTATAAACACTTTTCACGGTTATTTGTTTAATGCAGACGGATGTTGTTCTTTTTTTTGTTTTTATTTTTGTTTATGTGGTTAAGTAAACGCGCCGGTGTCATCCGCGATTTTACTAGAGGCGGCTTAAATCGCTAGCTCGCGTGTTGGCCAACAAAGTGAGAGTGAAATTGGTTCGCCAGCTTTGCGCCGTTTTATAGTCGGCTCTTGGAATTACCGCTTTTGAGCTTGCAGCTGCAAACAGGCAGCTTGCAACTTGCAGCAAGCAACTTGCGGCAGGCAACTTGCAGCCAGCAACTTGCCACCGTTGGGGGCAAGCACCTTGTGGTGTCGCCGCGATCCGATACGGCTGAGCACCACCATTTGTGGAGCACAATCACGGCCATTAACCGATTGCGACTCCGATTCAGATTGCAATTCCGATTCCGATGGTCATTGTCAGCCGCAGATTCGACGCTCCAATTTGGCTTGCGTCATCGACACCCATCTTGCCCCACCTGCCATCTGCAATCGGGGATCGGAAGTAAGAGGATCGAGATACTCTCTTTATAACTCTACCTAGGGGCCTCTTTCTTAGATACTCACTTTTCAATTCTTCGCTAGTCTTTCACAAATCAATCAGTTCAATGGACCTCAGTCCACCCGGGGGCGCCAATTAATTTTTTTTTTTATCTTTTCTTACCTACAAAGATCGTTTTTATACACATTACTCGTAGAGTAACGCCCACATAATATATCATATTTGGTATAAGTGTAAAAGGGATTTTATTTTGATTATCAGCACTTGTCTTCATTCCAAAAGTGGGTTCAAATCGGACCATTCATTAAACAGGTATGAGCAAATAATGAAGTCAATGCTAGAAGGCGCTGTTGGGAGGTGTGCAATCTTTGGAACAGTCGCTGTGGTGCTTGCATATCTTTATCTCAATCGCACTTCCCTTAGCTGAGTAACAATCGTGGTCTTTAGCATTATATCTTGTTTCTTACTACTAATGATCATATGACTTATTTTTCGTCTAACTCACGTGTCTTATTTTAAAAAGTAATGGTGTTATATAAACTACAAAGTTCGTTTATTTCTTAATAGTGATAAAGTTAAGGAACTTTAAATTAACTTAACACTTAACTTTTGATGGCGTATGTTTTGACCTAATACATATTGTACATGTACCTTTTTTCTCAAGGTTGACGTGATTTTATAAAATACTAGTTACCAAATGTCAGCCCTTTTAATAATTCAACCCCTTTTTTTCGATGCTCTCTTGCAACGCGAATCGATAACGCTTAGGTCGAGAACTTTTAGTTCTATTAAAATAGTACTAATTCCTCACATTACATTAAGTGCTACTTCTCGTTGCCTTCTCTTTGTTCCCCCGAGTGGGATTAGCCTGCAATCATTAGGAGTTTGTATTTGCATTACAGGTCCTGCAAGTCCACTGGATGGGGATGGGTATGTGGATGTGGATGTACATAGATGCCTGGCCTGGTCTGGTCTTGGCCATTTCCGTTGTTGAACGAACCGTTTACAACGGACGATGATTTTACGAGCGCTCCTAATAAAATCAAGTGGCTTTCCATAAAACTTAACTGTTACTTTAGCAATAGCACACAACAACACTAACACTCATTCCGCCCCCTAACAACCGACAAACCGACCCACAGATCCACCCACTTGCCCCTATATCGTCTACCTTTTGCTGTTGCTGTCCAAAAAATGCCCATGCCATGTCAAATAAAAGTCCCCCAATTTGCAGTCGGATATAAAATGTTTGCGGCAAGTTAAAAGTTCTGTTTAGTCCCAGACTTTCTGGGGGACTGCAGAAGTTAAAAGCCTCCCTCGTCTCCTGAATTTCAGCCTGGTAACATCCATTTAATTGTTCTTTCGTTCGGACAGGAAAGTGTTATAATTAGTAGTGCCAGTGATGATGATATGGGGGCGTAGTGGATGGGGAAGTTTAGGTGGGTGGTGAAAAAGCGGTTTCTCATGCATGGTTAGCTTTTGTTCAGCAAGTTTGTTGGTTCGAAAGGTTGGCTTGGCCCGGATGAAAAGCATCTGATGATGTGCTCCAGTGCGAATATTGTGCTGAAATCAAACGGAGCAAACTTTTTCACTTTCAGCATATTGAGTTTCTCTCTACTTTTCTTTTTATTCACATCTATTGACCACAAATGGCCTCTGGTGTAATATGAAATATTAAAAGGGCTACTAGCAGAGCTTTAAAGACAATATTTTTGGGCACTATTGCGTAACATTTTAAAAGCAAATGATTCTAAAATGCCAGTTGTTCACTTGAATTATTAATCTAAATGGTAGTTTAAAGGTCAAAAATAGGTTTATATCACAGACGTGGCGTTCAAATACTTTATGTTTATTATTGTAGAAATCATTACCATATAGATAAACGACCTTAACGCATTAGCAACTGATTAAAATCGGCGCTGCCAGCCAAATTCGCATAATTACAAATTAAAACATGACATAATTATGAATAAGGAGTGTAATCGAATCCCACTGAAATTTAACCTAATCGAATTGCAGTGCAACAAAACCGAACCAATTTTCAGCCACGAATAATTGCATCAGCTTTATAATGAAATATTTTAATTTGCCACCCGCTCCATTTGGAATTTCAGAGTTCACATCAGAATGGTATCGAATGCGGGCCAAATTATAGATGAGTGCACAAACGGGTTCGGTCGAATCGAACCCGATAATCCAGGGCGGTATCGAATCGCCAACGATAATGTTGGCAGTTTGTCATTTGCGAGACCACATAATTTATGGGCAGACATACGTAGACCATTCCAGAAACTAATTAGGGAGGCCGAGGGGTCGGGAACTGAAAACTCAGTGCTCAAAACTGGTAACTGGAAACTGAAGGCGGTACACACATCGGGCCAGGAAACGGCGATGCGTTGGCAATCGGACTTATGCAATCCACAGTCGAAACTAAATCAGTGCGGCCAGGCCAACTGGAAACTGGTTATCAAAAGCCCCCAAAAGGAAGCGTGCAGAGCCATCGGCGATCGGCCATCGGCCAGCGCCAATTATTTTCACGGAAATGCACCTCGAGCTGTCGCATTTTGGGTGAAATGTAGCCACAAACTGAGATCCGCAGCCAGGTGGGATCCCGGTCCCCAATAGCCCATACACAATCCCCAGTCCCCAAAAGAAACACCCCATCTAACTGGTTTCATCGGACTTTGGCTTGACAAGTGCACTACTAGCCTTCTTTTGGGGCTTCCGGCGATCTCTTGGCTATAATCGAATTCACCTGGTAGTTAAAAAAATATATTTGCAAGAGATTATACATGTTTGAGTCCAGAAAAGACCCCTATTAATTAATACATTTTATTGTTAGTTAGTTTAGTTATTTCTAAGATTTCTATGCCATTTCAACTCTGCTAAAAATTTGAGACGTATATGATAAATTTGTTATCAATAAAAATCTATATTTTTCAATGGAAACGTGTTAGGCTGATTACACATTTATTACATTTAATCACTATTATCCTTAAAAATTTAACTAAATTTAATCTCTATTTTAAATGTTTATTATCAAAGTATAAGATTATTTTCAATCAGGGACTGCAAGCAACATTTATGGGATTGAACAAAAAGCTCAAGTGAAAAAAGGGTCTAAATGAGCTATCCAAAACAGTAAAATTATTTATTTTCAATTTTTTAAAATTATAAAATAGCTCTTATTATCTGAAATTTTTTTTTAAAGTTGATATAACAGTTTTTCAATTATTTTGGATATAAAAATGAAAACCAAATCCCTTTCAAGCCACGCGGATTATAAAGAATAGGAACATTCATATGTAATCTTCTTTGGATCAATACTTTTCATATAATATACCACATTTTATACATGAATGTTTGAATTTTTGTTAATATAAATAAATATCTAATATGTGTGGTTGTTATAAAATTCGAAAAGATGTCTAGGTAATTTCAAAATTGTATTCCTTTTCCCCTGAATATAGTGTAGTGATAGGGTATTTCCAAGCCTCTTTCCTTTATTGCCTCTCCTTCGGAAACAAACAGAGATATCCATTAAGCAAACTGTATTAAAGCCGCCAAAAGGCTGGCTGCCATGGGCTTCCTATGGCCATATATCTTATAAGGTGGGTAGAATTCGCAGTCGGCTTAAAGTGGACCCCGAAATTCGCTCAAGGTAAGCGGTTCCCCAGGCCAGACTCTCTGCCTGCGACTCAAAGTGGTTGTCAACGCAAAAACTAAACCCAACCACATTGGCCATCCAAACCAGATTGCGTGCCCCCATCTCCCTGGCTTTTTAGCCATCCAGCTATCCATACAACTACCAACTCCCCACCTCGGGCCACCTAACTTGGCCAGCTCCAACTCCCCGAACAGTTAAAAGCTAAATTATTCATTACAATTTCCGCGCTGATGGGGGGAAATAAAAAAAACGCGAACACACTTGCAGATACGGGGAGGCGAAAAAGTTTTCCATGGAAATGCTTCAAATGCTCATTTGAATCTGCCACGTAATTTAGCTTGCGGTCTGTGCCAGTGCTCAACTTACTTGTGCTAAGGGGAAACCAGCGCGAATTGGGCGCTGTTTTAAACGCAGCAGTTGACTTTAAGTAAGTTTGCATTGCGCCCCATCGAAACGCTGCCAATTTCTGTTGCCAAACTCTGTGACAGTGGCTCACAGAGTTAAGCTATTTGTTTTTTCCTTCCGCCTACAGTTGAGATTCTGTACGACGAACTTGGGCCAATTATATTTCCTGGAAATCAAATAACACCGTATAACATCCACCTAATTTATAATTTTTAAAGTACCTATACATTAATTTATTATGTTAAAAAAGTAGCACAAAAATGAAGATGGTCTTTCAAGACGTCCAAACTCTATGACATTTAATAAAATCTACATTTTGCAGTTTAAAAAAAAAATATATCACCCTATGCCTTAAAACTAAAATATGTATCAGTGGATTAACCAATAAGTTATATATATTAAGAAGTATTACATAGATGTATGTGTTCTTTATGACTTCAAATGAAATGAAAATTCTGTTTAAAAAATTTTGATCACCTAATATTTTAAGCTAAAATATAAAATGCATCATTAGATTGCCCAAAATATTACTAATGTAAAATAAATAATACACATATGTAGCATAAATTGAAATAAAAGTTTTCTAGTGGAAAGTAATGTATGTTTTTAAACTAAAATATAAAAAATGTTTTATTTGATGGCCAAATTAAATATTAATTAAAATAAAATAAAATAATACACAGATGCTCTTTTAAAATTAGGAAAGTTCAAAATGTATTTCCCCATGGAATATATTCCACAATACTATATTATAGACTTTTATGATCAGCTTAATTATACTTAAGGAAATAAATATAATTTATAATGAAGCCAGTCTTTTAAGTACTTAAAAACACAATCTAAAGCTTCTTAAATCTCGGATCTTCAGAGTTCTCTCTGTATTTTGTTTGTATAGCGTTCCTTTTTTTTTTTTGCTTACGCAGCTTATCATGCATTCAACGCGATATATTGTGTCCTTGGCCACTTGTTGTGACACCCCAATTGACCGCCCAGCCACCCACAACCCGCCCCCTTGACTCTCTTGACTTTTAAACCAGGCCAAAAACTTTCTTTAATTTTAATCAAAAAACATTTTGTTGCTGCTGCTGCTTTGTGGGCGGCTGGAAAAAAGCGTTTAATTGGGCAAGGGAATACGCACTACAAACAACCAAAAATAAAGCGGAGGCAGCAACAGAGAGCCAACAATAAAACAGGCCAACGGAGAAAGTTTAGAAAGAATGAAAATGAAAACAAAGTGAATACAAGCTGACAACTAATTTAATCAAGTACAGAAAGGGCCAGGCGAAAGACGAATATTCTGAGGGGAGAAAGTGAAAAATAACAAATTTATTAAGATAAGTAAGGATGCCAATCGTTTAGGAACATATGTACGAATTTGTTAGAATCTGAAAAAATGCGGGATGATATTTGACAAGACCCAGAAATACCATGATACTTCCTTCTTTGCTAAAAAGACCAAAGGGATTTCGTTGATTCGGACCAGGTCCTGGCTTCAATTTGAAAACGCATTCAACCGTTTAACCAAAAATACACACAGCAGACATATGAATAAACAAACACGGCCAACAAATGAACAAACATGACATTTATCTTAGCATAAATCACAAAAACCTGTAACTGACAGTACGCCTTTTCTGAGAGCGCTTTGCCATTAGAGCTACCAAAATGCCAAATGCACAGAAAGGGTTGCCTAATAAAGCCCAAAACCCCCGAAACCCTCGATAGAGCCCCCCCCCCTTATAAAACCCAAACCCAAACCCAACGCCAATCCTTGTGGCAACTAAAATAAAAAGAAAATTGCTCAGTCAAATGAAAAACTCTTTAAATGCAATTGCTGGCCGAGCGTCGATTTGTTCACTGAATATTTTGTGGATGCATTCCGAGGTGGACGATGGTCGATGGTCGGTGGGCAATGGGCAATGGGCTATGTGGAGTGGAGGGCCAAGTAAACATTACGAAACCAGTTAGCAGATAGTATAATTTCCGCTATCGGCGTCCGTATCCGGCGAACGACAAGGAATGCAGGACACTCCGGCTTTGGTTGCATGTAACCCAGGCGAAAGAACAAAAATAAATGCATCTGGACTATTGGGTACTTGGTATTATTTGCCCTTAAATAAAGAAGGTATTGTGCACCTCAAGGTGCTAGCTAAAGCATAAAATTACTCAAAAACTATTCAATTTACTTCCACAAATCTACTTTCCACAAAAGTAGCAGTAAACTTGTTAAAATTAAATTAAATAAATAAAATTAATAGTGTTATATGTTGTACTTTTAAATCAAATATATAACTAAAATATTAAAAATAAAGAACATTACAAATATTTAGTATTTAGAATACTGTGAAAATGTTTCTATACTGTTCTATACTGTTTAAGTTCCAAGGCCTTGATATTTATGAGTATTATATATATTCTTTTAGTAATGCAAAATGTTGGTTTTAGTATTTTTTTTACCTAAATTCAGATCTTTTTTCGTTCGTTTTATTGCAGATTAAAGTATGAAATATATACAATGAAAACTAAAAAATTTTAACATTAACACTCAAAAATGTTAGTGACCAAACTAAGATCTTTATTTTTGTACTATCCTTATTAAAATTCCAAGATATAAATATTGATTTCAATATATAGGTGCACAAAAAAAAAATTGATTTTCGTACCTATTTTGTGCGTTAATATAAGCTGTCATAGAGTTGGTTAGTTTTATTATGATTTAAAGTGCACATTTAGCTAATATAATATAGAAAAATTCAAATAAGGCATTTAGAAAACTGTGAAAGATTTATTTTCATACAGCCATTCATTTCAATTCCTAGAAGTTAATATCTCTATTGATATATTGGCCAACCTCCTTTATTCGCCATAAAAAATCTATCATATTGGCAAAAAGACTATGCAAATTTTATGACACACATTTTGTATAGGGCTGATAAGTTTTCTTAACCAACCTTGCACAAATATACCCCAGTTTTTTATGAGTACCGAGTAGGTTTCTCCTGGAATAGCGGCAATTGGCAAGCTCCGAATAGGAGCCATGCCATGAATAAGTAAGCGAGTTTCCAAGAAGCGCCAGCAATTGGTGCCATGTAGCCGTTGCATCTGGTTCGTTTCCTTCTGGTTCTGGTTTTATCGGGGCGGTCGGTCATTCAGGACCTCCATAAGCTGTAAAGCTTATTACGGCTCGAAAGAATGCCTCCGAATCGAAGGAATGGCCCTTCGGTAAGTAACGTTCGCTTTTTTCACAGTGCTTCTGAGAAAACATGTACCCGCATAAATTTCCCTGCAATGGACAACCGCATTGTACATGCAAATATTTCCAGATGTAAGAAACAGCAGTGGAATTAAAATAGAATAGATGCTTTCAATGGCTTTGGCTTTGATTCGAAAAAAAACAACAGGCTGTTTGAGCTTTTATTGTGGTGCATTGCATTTGTTTTTTCTGAATGAATTGAGTAACCATGTGGAATTAATGAAGGTCAAAGACAGACTTATTTTTAGAGCTAAAAAAAGTATCTTGTAATATGTATCTTATGCATGAATTTGGTAAAAAGTATCTTAAACATAAATTTAGGCAATTTATCATAAGCCCTACATATATTATTACCGGTAATACACTTACTATTATCATATTGCAACTCTCTTTTCTTATATGTAACTTCTTAAAATATACCTTTATATTTTTTCACAAATATTGTGGTGCATTCAATTTGTTTTTTCTGAATGAATTGAGTAACCATATGGAATTAACGAAGGACAAAGACAGATTTATTTTTAGAGCTAAGAGATGTATCTTGTAATATGTATCTTATGAATGAATCTTCTAAAAAGTATCTTAAACATTAGTTTAGGCTATTTATCTTAAACCCTATATTATAACCGGTAATAAACTTATTATTATTGTTTTCCAACTCCCATTCTTTCTATGTAACTCCTTAAAATAAACCTATGTATTTTTTTCACAAGGATATTATTCTCATTTACACACAGCCAAAAGTAAGATACATTTCAAATGAAAATTCACATTTAATGTTGTAAAATTAAACTCATTTGTTTTCTGTTTCTGGAAATACACATCAGCAATATCATATTAGTATGTTTGAAATATGTTTATTTGCATAATGAGCTGTTCAATGGGGTACATTTCGATCATTATTTGGTATAATTTTTCATAGCTCTGCATGAAAAGTCCATTAAAAATTGGAGCACTCATTGAGTAGCGCCAACAACAGGCAGCCAGGAAATTAAAAGGGAATAGTGAGCCGAGCAAAAGCCTGCTTGTAATTGACGCCCACAAAGAAAGGAGTCGGAAAAGTCACCCGGTGGGTGGTGGTGAAAAGTGGGTGGCAAGTGGGTGGCGAGTGGGTGGCGATGGGCTGCCGGCAATTGGGCTGCTGCTGTGGCAAACCGTGTAAGCCATCTTCCCTTCGAATTTCCACTCCCATCATCCGAGGCAGTCAAGTGTGCAACACTTTGGGGCATTCGCAGCATGCGCGGCAACTTTGCATTTTACCCGGCTTCCCCTGTTTTTTTCTTATTTTTTTCAACATTTTTCCTTTTTTTTTCGAGCTGAGCTGAGTCACTTACTCACTCACTCAGTCAGTTAAGTTTCCTGCCCCAGCAATTATATCATTTCCCCAATACCAAGTGCCTGCCCAGCTACTCAGCGCCGAGTCTCGTTTCATTCGTGCGTGAACGAATTTAAGCTAATTTGCACATTTTTCATATATATTTTTTTTTTTGTATTTGTTCAACGCCTAATTCCGTTTTTCATTTTCATTTTAAGTTCCATTGCCACTGCTTCAGTTTTTCATTTTTTTTGCCTTTGATCGAAATGCGGTATTTCGACTTCACTTGTGCACCAACTAAAGCGTCAAATTGTCGGTTGTTGTTTGACAGGAAGAGGAAGATGGTACTGGGTCTCCCACGCAGCACAGATGATTAGCATTTAGAGTCTATTAAATTGCCATTAAAATAGCTTAAGTATAGGGGAACATATTTCCGCTAATAACTTTATTTACGAGAGCCAGGCGGATTTTACTATGATATTTGTAAATTGCTATATTACATTGTTTTTAATGTTTATCAGTAGGAAGTTACAATTAACTTATGGAAAATTGATGGCACTCCACATAGTAACGAATCGCACCGGTAGAATGCTCAAGGAGACTACTATAAGTAGCCGCAAAATTTAAAATCTTCTTTGATATTTCAATCGAAACAAGTAATACACCGATCTAAAGGTATTCTGATTTTCTTAAAATTTTTAAGATCTTTAATAAGTCGATTGGTTTAGGAGAAGTTGCGATAGAAATAGTTATATAGAATATTTAAGCTAGGAAACCTGAGAAGCAAAAGGTACCGCACATACGATAGTGTATTTATTTACTCAATTTTAAAACCATTTTTCGTCACAAAAGTTGATATCAAGACTTTCTATGTTGGAGGTGCGATCGTTACTATTTTTTACCTCGCTGAAAGGTGTTTTTGCTTGATAGTTATATATTGTTACATATAGTTTTACATACGACTGTGTGGTTGTAAGTGATTTTATTAATATTAAAGATTTTAAATATATATTTTATAAGACATGGAATTTTGTTTAATGCCCAAATTGCGTTTCCTGGAATTGGATTTATTGGCATATCTGTATCTCAATTTATAAAGTGCTATTCGGCTGCAAAGACTTTTTAAAATAAATGCAGTCAGCTTGTCGAAATTAAAGCAAGTGTTATATTGCCGTGAGGCCGTCAGCTTAAGCTTCTTACATAATTTAAACCAAAAAAAGTAAGTAAAAATTGTGAAATTTAAATAAATCTGGGCTGGTGAAGAGGATTTTCAGTTAATTGGCCGCGATTCAATTTGGCAGGACTCATTACTTTTATTTTATTAAAATGAGGCAAGTGTTTCCGTACGCTTTCGGGCCAATGGAGCGCATGTGAATCAAATTTGTGACTCACGCACACGACAGCCTCGGCTCTTTAAACACGGCCAACGTGTGGTATGAGTAATGAGTTCCAAGCGCAGCGCGACAGGGCAAGGAAATAAATGAGCAACTGTTTGCTCGCTCCGGTTGAAAGGTTGAAAGGGAGTGGCTCTGAATGCTACGGCCCGGCTAAGTGGCGAAGGAAATCCCAGTGGCAGGCCCTCAAGTGACCTAGAATTTTTCATGAACATTTAAATTTACTTTCCTGATGTGTACTTAAACTGGCAAATTTTCAAATTGAAAATTACAAATCATTTATTATTGCACATTTTGTATTTCTTCGTCTTTAGCTGAGAATTGGAAAATTTTATGGAAACAAATAAGGCAACACTGTTTGCACTGTAAGAAAACCTTTTAAACAGAAATGCAATGAAACGTATATTTTCAAAAAATAAAAATAAAAGTATTTCTCATATATTGTTGCACTTATGTATTTCTTTGGCTTTAACGAAGAACTAAAAAATTATTTGAAAACAAATAAGGGAACACTGTAAACACTGTAAGAAAACCTTTTAACTAGAAAAACAATGAAATTTATGTATTCATATGTAATGAATCATAATTTTAATAAATGTATTTATCATTTATTTTGAGAAGAATTTCACAGTTTAATGAAAAGTAACTATAATAAGGGAACAGCTATACACTGTAAGAAAACGTATTTACCATTAATACAATTATAATTATATTCATAAATACTTATAAGTTTTTCGTACTCACATTTTTTGTACAGACTTTGCAACTATAAGTAGGTATGTAACGCTTTAAAAATGTATAAGTGTGCATATTTTAAATTATATAAAGTTTGTTTCAATTGCAACCAAACTACTGTAGTGAGAACTTTTTTTCCTTACATGTTTTACATTTTTACTGTGTACAGAGGTTTTTTTTAGTAAAAAGTGAAAGGGTTGATGGTGCGACCAAATATTTGTGCAAATTTCATATTAAATGCCATTTTAAATGTATGAGCAGAAGAAAAAGTCTGGTAAATTTACTTTTTTAACCTCGGAAATAAAGAACTTATTTACTTTAATAATTTAACATGTTCTTTTTTTTACCAATCATTTTCTAAAAATAATTATAATATTTGATGTTCCATGTTCTCTCCTTGAATTTAAATAGGAACTTGAATGCATGATTTTAATTGTAAAGATTTAACAATGTTAATAGTACTCAGGTAATAAAAAGGAGTGCTTTTTGACCACATGCTGGCCCTTTCTCCGAGGGCAGACTGTACTTTTAGCCACTCAATTCCGTTTTGTGTCCATGTCCAGCCAGGTTCGTTAGATTGCCAACTTAATTTCCTGCATGGACTGCAATACCACTCAACGGGCCAGGTAAAATGAACAATTGCAGGGCGAAAATGAAATGAAATTTCATTCTGTGAAATCATTAAATTTGCAAGCAAATGGAATGTGCCAGAAAGCCGACTTCTCTGGGGCTAATAAGTTACTTAGTGCTACGGGCACTGGCAGCACATCTTCGTCACAATATGCACTGGAAAGTGGAGAGCTTTTTTCGAGGCCACAGGAAGTCAAAGTGCGAGTCCTGGGGAGCGAAAGTTAATGGCCGACACGTAGTTGGGAACTCACACTCTGGCAGCCAGGACGACCGGCCAGAAAGGATCCTCCGTGCCGTCCTTTAATACGCTTCTCTATTTGGCGTCGCCTTTTTACATATTTAATGAAATTATTTTCAACAATTTATAATTGCCACGAGCAGTCAGTTTGGCCGGGATACTCGGCACCTCGTATCCTTAGGTCCTGCCACGCCACCTATCCCACCATCCCACCATCCCACTCCCCCCATCAATGTCCTTGACTGTGTTTTAGTTAAATGCGCCCCGGGGAGCGTTTTGCCGGCAAACAAATTATTATAAAGATATACACGAAAATATGTATATTTTTATATGTACGTCGGTTGGTAGGGGGCAGTATCTAGATGTGGTAGCGCTACCTGCATCCTGGATTAGGGATCCCGTGTCCCCCGGCGCCAGTTAAGCGGCCCCCCCTTAGCAAGCGATTTACCTGCCGCCCCTGAACGATTAACAATCTAAATAATAAGGGTCTGCATATAATCAGACAATGTGAGCCAGAACTTTTACCATATAACGAAATTCTTAAAACACATCTAATTAGCCAACATCTTAGTCACATTTTTCGGAACTGAATAAATTAAGCTTTTTACGGAATTTAATCTTATGCATCGTATGCATTAGGGATGCAAAAACATCGATAGTGAGTACATCGATGTTTTCAACATCGATGTTTGTAAGCATCGATATATCGCTAAAACATCGAAATTTCGCGAAAACATCGAAATTTTGCTAAAACCTCGAAATTTCGCTAAAAACATCGAAATTTTCTTCAATTTATGAATATATACCATAAAACCCTCCAAATATTAATTAAAATATTGTTTTTATGAAACTTATTATAAACTTATATTTATTCAAACAAAACAACAACAATATTTTCAGAAACAAATAAAAAAGCATAATCTTAATACATATTTTAACGAAATCATAAAGAAAAATGGAATCACATTATTTCAGTTCAGTTCACTTCAGTTCAGTTCAGTTCAGTTCAGTTCAGTTCTTACTTATCTTACTTATCTAATCGATATCTATATCTTAACTAATAATCCACTGGTTTTTCTGTAAAAACAACAGCATGTTCAAAGTTTTAGGTTTAAGTCGAGATCTCTTTTCGTCCGCGATTTGTCCTGCCTTGCTGAAAGTCCTTTCCGAGTCAGTAGATGTCGCAGGTATACATAAATATTTTAACGCGCACTGCGCAAGATTGCTGAATTGAACTTCATTAACCTGTAAGAAAATAGGGTTATTCAAGAAGAAATGTAAAACCTGTCCATTGTGCCGAGAGGAACCGCCCTAATATGTTTTACCTGTATCAAACTGTAACAATACTTAATAAAATGGAAAAATGTGCACTTTTTCCCAATTTACGTACCACTTGCTTTGCGTGTGTATCTCTTAGTGATAACATCGATGTTCGAAAAAAAGCATCGATACATCGCTGTTTTAAAAAACATCGATAGTATCGATAGTGACATCGATGTTTTTGCATCCCTAGTATGCATACCAAATGTTGTAATTCTTAAAGTGTTGCTGGAAAATCGGAGTAACGACATCATTTTTTATATATTTTGTTGTGAATTTAAAATGCAAACTTTAAATGCATTTATCTCTATATTAAATATGCATAACTCTAAGATATACATTTAATAATGTGTAAATACAGATTCAACAACTTACATAAACCATGCACTATTCAAAACCCAATTAAAATATAAAACTTGTTGAGTTTTAAAATAATTTTAGACTAATGTAAATGTAATATTAATAAAATTTACAAATGACCACGTCATTGATACTGCTAACTAAACGATATCGTCCCAGTGGGTACTTATAATTCCCAATTGGTTCTAGCTAAAAAGTAATGACCTAGGTGCTGTGGCAACCGATAAGTATGTTAACAGAAATTTATTTCGGCATAACTTACTTCCAATTTTAATGTGTTTGCGCTTTTGGATATGTTGGGATGCTATCATCCTGGTTCTGGATTACAGGAAAGAGCTGGAGAGTTAGCGGGAGTTGGCAAGCGAACAAGTGAATTAATATGTAAGTACATAAAAAAGTTTGTATGTTTTGGTAAACACAGCAAATAGAGCTCGAGAACAATCCATGGTGGGACCATCGATTGTTTTTCTAAAACAATCGAAAACCATCGATGGTCCCACCATCGATTGTTCTCGAGCTCCATTTGCTGTGTTTACCAAAACATACAAACTTTTTTATGTACTTCCATATTAATTCACTTGTTCGCTTGCCAACTCCCGCTAAAAAAGTGATGGGAAAAGCATAAAGTGATGGGCAAAAAAAAAAAGGAAAACCATCGACTTTCACGAAATTTTGAGACAATCGATACTATCGATGTTTCCATCGATTGTTCTTCAGCTCTATTACGGGATGCAATAAATGGGTAATTAAAAATAAAATTAAATATTTTTTATTACGCCTCTGGTAAGTAAGTATTTTATAACAGATGACCTTGTCATATACCTAATATTATTTTAACTGCAAGGGTGTATAAAGTTCGACTTGCGGGGGTCTTCGTAAAACAAATCTTAAAATGCTACAAATTATTTCATGAGCAATATCTGTTGGTTCTTACTCATAAGCCAGGCCCTTTCCATATAATATTGGTAATGCATGTGCATATAAATATTTATATCTATAAATAAATCATAAATTTCGTTTTGAGCTGGGAACCTTCTGTCTTTTTGTTTGGCACGTAATTCAGCAATTTGGTGAGTGGCTGAAAAAAGGCTTTTGAATTTTTAATTGGAAAGGCAACCGTGCGTGCCCCGAACCCTCCTCTTCCCTCGGGCAAGTGTTGTAATAATAACAATATGGTATCTCCGCCTAAATCCCTTTTATTGGGCTTGTCTGCTGCTTATCATTTGACAGCCTCCGGCTGCGTAGAGAACCCTTATCAAAAGTGCGAGACGTCACATTATATTGAGCCAAAATCAGTTTACAACGTGTGTGCGAGGCGAGGGGAAATAGTGGGGGGCGTGATAGGAATGCCAGAGAAAACACGGATGGGAAATCTATTTCGTATTTACCCATTTTCCTTGTCACATCCAACTAAGGAGGGAAAATGTTGGGGGGTACCTCTGCAGGCTTATTGCACAGAACAATGCCATCAATCAAACTTGGCTAATAATGTGAATATCTGCGACCTCTGACCGGTACTTCACCTCCTTCAAACCCGCAATCCAATGCTTAAATGTCAACTAATGGAAATAATTGGCGCGGCATGTGCCTTCAATGACATTCATTAAAATGCTTAACTCCTTAAGGTCGAGTTTGGATTTGATTTTAATTGGAATTTGTTTTCAGAGACCGGACAGGGATTCATTCGTGGACACTTTGTGCGATTTCATTAACCCGAAATTTATAATAATATGCGGCCCTACTTGATAATTAAGCGACCTAAAATTTACAGAGAGTGTAACTTTTGATTGGATGGATGGGGGAATGAAAAAGTTGGCGAGTATCCCTAAAATGGGCTTGCATACAGGCCATGAATATTCATGCTATCTGCTCTTTCTCTTTCGGTTTTTCCAAATTTTAAATTGTAGATTGCCATAAAATTCCTTATATATTATTTTTGAAGGTTAAAAAAAACCCATAGAGTCTGGAAACTTAATGAATATTTCTATAGTTAATATAGTGAGGTAATAAAACTATAGTATATTTATTGCTTATAAAATTTTGTAAATTAAATCGTCAAAGTTTTAGATCGGAATAGTTTTGGATTATATTATTCATATTGTTTCTGTTGTTGATCTATTAATCAGTAAAGCACCCTCCTAAAAAAAATATTTTAAAAACAATTTAGAAGTTTATTTGTATAAATATGGTAGGTTCATGGTATATAAAACCATTCTCGAAGAACATAGTAATATTTGTGAGCCAAAAAAAAAATGATATATAGGCTATATAAAGATACTTGAGGAATACCTAGGAGAAGCAGTGGCATGTGTCCTTCTTGCACTGGCCTATCCAGTGACCTTGGCGCTTGCAGTAGCTGTGGCACTGGGGGTGGTGTGGGTGGTACCGCGACCGCTGTTCGCAGAGGGCGGGATCCTCCTGGAGGTGACGGACCTTGATGGAAACGATGCCCAGTGGCTTGTCGGTGGCATCCTCCTCCCCGAAATCGGTGTCCAGTTCGTTGGCATCGGGACCGGGAACTTCCACCTCGACGGGATTCCCTTGACCTTGGCCCAGCAGCAGGGTGGTGGTTAGGATCAGGCAGAGCAGTACGACGGAATTCATTGTGATCATCTTGCTGGCAAACAAACAACTGAGCATGCAGTGTTCACAATCAGAGGCCCTTCCTTTCCCAAGACCCAGTCCGATTTCGATTGGAATGCCCACTTCCTATGCTGTCTTATCGGTTTCTGTCTCAGTTTCAGCTCCAGTCCAAGGTCACAGAGCTCTCAGCTCTCCTCCGTTCTAATCGCTGAAACTGGAACCACTTCCCGACTCTCTGTTTATTTGCGATTGCGTCCCAGTTTCGGCTCAAGTTATAGATTGGGTCTGTTTTTCTGCGCCTTAACCCTAGAAGATTGTTGTCATTACTTTCAAGCATTATTCCGTATTTAAAGAAATTTAATTTTTCATATTTCTAAATCTGCGCTGAAGAAGTCATAAAATACTACATAGTCACCAGTTCCTTTAAGAAGGCTAACAAATTAGAGGATTCCGATTGTAAAAAGAATGTGCACCGACTAAACGATACCCCATAGTACTTAATTTTTTACAAATCTCCGTAAAAGTTTTCAATATAAAAGTCCAGAAATATCAAAAAATGTCTAAAAAATAGAGAATTTAAATGTTAGCAAAGTATTGAACGCTATTTAAAGTACTTTCTCTTTTTTCCTATATATCAAGAGATTTTCACATAATTGTAAACACATATTTTTCGCCCAAATCTTATGTGAACTGACTCAAACTTCGTTGCTTTCCTGCGTTTTTGTACACAAAATTACAAATGTTGAGCGAACAATTTATGCGGAAATTTGATTTTTATGTTCGCGGAGCTGTTCGCCCTTTCTCCTTTCACCCTGCAGCTGCCATTTGGTTGGCACACTTTCTCCAGAAGTTGGTAAAATTGATGGGCAACGGACAAGCAGTTAAAACAACATAAAAATACCATTTCTTGGGTAATTTTTGGTGCACCCCCAAGCATACATGCGGAGTCTTGTGCGAGTCTCATTTGTTTTAAAATGCAAAAACCATAAAAACAATCATGATAATAATACACAATAATAATAATAATAATTACCGAGCTCAAATGTAATACACAGGGAACAGCTGCCAAGAAGTAGACCCCTTCGCATTTTCCCCTTTTCGACGGTCTTTTCGCCGACACCCTTTGGAAAAGTCAATAAAAACGAAAAAGGATGTTAACATCCGAAATACGGTGTTTATATACCCTGGCAGTTGTAAATGAAATGATGCTATATGCTATAGGTTAAATTTTACCAATCTTAGTCCGTAGAATTCTTTAAATGTATGTTATAGGAGTACCATGACATGTAAGGCTATATTTCTTTATGTATAAAACACTTGATAAATTTAAAAGAATCAACATAGAGTTAAAAATCGTAAAGCTACAGGATACATGTTTTTACCACATGTTCTTACTGCCGTATGCCCCAAGTAATATCTGTTATCTGGTATTTATATAATTTATTTTCTCATAAAAAATGCGTATTTCAACCGATAATTATTTAACATGCACAAGTGAATGAGGAATCGAGCAGCTAATTTCCGAAACAACATAAATCGCATAAAGTCCACTAGACTGAATAACAAAGTATGGGAAACTTTCTCTAAACGCTTAAATTTCATTGCTGCAAATGAAGCGCAATAAGTGGAGCAACAACAAAAGAAGAAAGCAGCCAAGTGGGTGGTTTTCTTCCTTTTTTGTCTTTGTTATTTTTTTCTCGTTTTTTTGCTGGCTGGCTATGAGGTTTAAGCGAATCGAAGAAAACAGGTGGAAAAATACGGTAGGGAAACAATTTCTGTTGTGCTTAACTTGTTGATGGCCGGGAGAAACATTTTGTCAGTGGCAAAAGTTTCATTTCTTTCCTTATTTTTCCTTTTAATTAAAAAAGTTTCCGCCTCCTTGCCGCTCTTCATATTGTTGTGGTTGCCTTGTGCTTAGAGACCTAAGTTCTTCGATGGAATCAAATTCCCATATGGACCTTTGTGATTGTCATATGAGATGGTTTCCCACAGCGGGATTTCAATCAGACCTAATGTGATCAAATGTGACGTCATCTTTCCCTTGAAATGATCAGAAGCGTACATAAAATGTATTTATTTTCCTAAAGAAAGAATACAATGTAATCCAGTTCGGTTAAAATAAGTTTCTGTTTGTTTTTGTGCCGATGTTCCATTATAAAAAAAAATTATAAATATTTTCTCAATGTATTCAATGTATTCCTGTTAATCATATTTAAATACTCAGTTCAATTTCTGCAGTCGATACGAACGGTTGTGCCATTCTTGTGTTCTCTCAAGTAATAAACCTAAAAACTTCCCAATCGAACCACCCCCCGCGACCCCGCGACTGCCTATTGATTTCTTATCAGCAATTCAAATCGGCAACTACTCTCTTCGTCGCCAAAAACAGTCGCGTAGTCAACTGAAGACGAAAAAATGCCCACATCAATCTCGAACTGGTACAGTCATGCACCAACAACTTAAGTTGCATCAACTGCACGGACAGAGAGATAAGGTATGTCCTGTCCTTATCACGTACAAGGAAATCCAAGCAACCGCGAAGCTTGGACCATTTATAAGACAAGACACCAACACGACGGATCCCTCTACTCTACAGTGGCTAGTGTGGGGGCCAATCGTAAATGAAAGTAGAAACTTTTGAAAGAAATCAAAGTAAAGTCATTTTGCATGTAAATTCGCATATGCCTAACAGCTAAACGCAGGGTATAGCAGAGCGCAGCGAGTATCGTCTAGCTGGCCCGCTTTCACGTATAGTCTGTCAGCATAACAGCCTCTCTTTCTCGCGCGCACCGAAAACGTGTGAAGGCAGAAAGGAGAACAGAATCTGGAAAGATCCCGTTAGGTGCAACGCCGCAGCGTACAGCCAACTTCTCGCGTCAAAAGTTCTCGTTCACTTCGTTTAAAACTTTGAATGAAAACGGACGCAAGGGTGCTGCAGTAGTTAGAATACAAACGGAAAATTACAACCCACGCGGTTCGGTTTCCGTCTAGATGTGTGTACACCGGCCAAGTCTACGTTAACAGGAGGATCATTTATATTTTTGCACCCAACTACTGGTAAATATGAATACACGAATTTTACCGCATAGGCAGGTTTTTAAGTGGCATGTATTTCTATGTAATTTTTTTGTAATAGGAAAAGAAAGAAGGTTCTGTCGAAGCCGGCCGGCAACATCAGCGCCAGCGCGGCGTGATCGCGCCATTTTTAATTTCGCAACCGGTCGGCCAAGACGAGACCTTTTCTGGGTGTCAGTTCAAGCCAACCTGCCACGGCAGGGTTGCCACCTGCGGACGCGTGTCGCGCTAGGTGCCCCCCTGCGAACAGCGTAAATCTCTGGCCCGGCATCCCACCAACCGCATGCCACGTGCGGCCTTGTATCGAAGGAAGTCTACATGGACGACCACGGTGGTTAGTGCATAACCTCACCAACACGCGCCACGCGCGGCATTCACCGTCCCAGCTCTGGCTAAGCCATAGAGCGACATTTTGGAGGGTTATGGTACCAATTCGTCAGCCATTTTTTTTTGACCACTGATCGTAAACGTCGTCGTACTTGAATAAGGAAGTGAACGGATACCGGATGTGACTTTTGCTACCACACCCACATCCCCTCACCAACACGCGCCACGCGCGGCAACGGAATTCCCAGCTCTGGCTAGTCCAGTAAGCAGTATCTCGGAAGGCGATTTGTAGCGCAGCAGACCCGGCACTTCGCCCGTATTTGCCACGTGCGGCTTGCCGATGGGAGAAGCCTCACCATAGGTGAAATATATTTGGAGGAGAGCATCGATTGATCAGACCTGCTGTCTGGCATGCGAAGACGCAGATACCTTCGTATGTAGTGAGTAGTAGTTAAATTTTCGATCTACATATGTAAAGTAATTTTTCGGTACTAGCTTATGTAGCGTACCTTTGTATTGATTTAGTAATAATTTTCTTTAAGTTCTGACAATGACCATCCGTACATTCCACAGTACCATGGTGGAACACTCACCTACAAACACTTCAAAAATCAAAAAACACTTACTTTAATATCCTTCGACGAAACATCTCCAACACGAACATAATTAACTATAGAAGAGCCAATGCCCTTCTCAAACGCGAAACAAAAATAGCTAAACGCAACTCACTAGAAATATTCACATCCGAAATTAATCCAAACTCTTCGACCTCCAAAATTTGAAGTAATCTTCGAAGATTCTGTGGACTTCGACCAAGAATCGGTATCCACTGCATCGCACAACCAAATTCACCCACTAAAACAACAAATAGCTTAAAGATAGCCAATGAACTATGTTTCTTTTGGTCCTCCGAATCAAGTGACGATAATTTCTCAGCAACCTTAATCCACCACAAAAATAACATACTACCCTTCCATAAGAATTACCAGCCTTTCTCTAGCGCATTAAAAATCGATTCTCCCATCACATCCCTTGAACTCAACATAGCCCTGTCAAAGCAAAAAGGAAAGTCCCCAGGTCTCGATCGTGTCTCCTACCAAATGCTAAAGAACCTCCACCCAGCAGTAAAACTCAGACTACTTGATCATTTTAACAATATATTTAACAGCTTCATCCCACAACATTTCAAACTTAGTAAAATTATACCAATTCACAAACCTAATACAGACAAAACATCCCTAAATTCTTATCGTCCTATATCCCTTAATTCATGCTTCGCTAAAGTGCTAGACAAAATCATTGCAAATCGGCTATGATGGTTTGTTTCCTTCAACAACTCTATCGATAGTCGAAAGGGGAGTCAATATCAGACAATCTACAGGTTTTAGATCACCTGATATCCTCTTCCTTGTCAACGAAGAATCACTTATCAGTGATCTCACTTGATTTTACAAAAGCGTTTGATAAAATCGGAATCCATACTGTTGTCGACGAACTGCAGTCATGGAAAATCGGCCCTAAGATTATACACTACTGTATTAATTTCATGACCAACAGAAAAATCAAAGTCTATGCCAATAACCATTTTTTTTTCACCCGCCCACAACACAACGGCATTCCCTAGGGTTCGCCACTCTCAGTAATTCTGTTCATCATCGCGTTTAACAAACTAAATCTAGTTATCCTTGATCACAAACAGTTCAACTTTTGCGCCTACGCCGACGATTATCACATATTTAAAAAGATAAACAAAGACACACAAATAAATATTGACCCCCTCCTATATGATATTCACTCTTGGTGTGAATACTCCGGCGCTGTCCTCTCACTAAACAAGTGCAAACACCTTCATTTTTGTAAAAAACAATCCTGCCAACTTCGAATATCCACTACACTTGCACCAATGGACAATACTAACACGTTAAAAATATTAGGAATAAAGTAGGATGGATTTGTATATTCTGGATAAATTTTCATAAGTTTTTTTTTATTGATATATTTATACATATATATATTGTTGATAGGTTATTATATATATATATAGGTTATTATATGTGTATATAATTAATATCGTCTATCAATTCTCTCACCCAAATCCTGATAGCGTTGCATTAAAATATAAACTCCTACTTTGAAGCGTTTTCTGATGTTGCGCTAAATCTTCATATCGGTGTCTGATATATGTGCTCCTACCGTCATCAATTTCCTCATGTTACGTAAGGTCTTTAGTTCAAAATCGGGTAGAATATCCTCATATATCCACTGCATGCTCAGAAAAAAAAACACAATATCATGTGAGGTTTGTGAGAACTATACAGTTTAAAAAAAAAAAAAAAAAAAAAAAAGATATTGTTTCTGTGCAACGATCTATGGTCAATAGATACAACTCTGCGTAAACTACCGAAAACCACCACTCCACAACTAGTCTACCAGCAAAAGTTTCTCGAATTCAAAAACAAATACCCGACCACCACATTCATCTACGCCGATGGTTTCAAAATTTCAGGCGCGACTTCCTTTAGTGTAGTATCCAACGACATAAGCCAACAGCACTTACTACCATACTATAGCTCCATCTTCTCTGCCGAAATCATTGCTATCTACAATGCAGTCCTTTTAGCTCAACACTCACCAAACTCCTCAGTAATCTGTTCCTCCTCCAATAATTCCTTCTACCCAGCCACAATCAGACAAATTCTGTTAAAAACGTTAACAAAATAACCACTAACAAAAAAATATTATGATGAGGCACAAGAAATAAAAATTCTTTCTGGTTGCATTTTATCTAAGAATACGTTTATAAGAAATATCGAAGCTCTCTTAGTTTTTGCAAAGGAAACACTACCATGTATAATATAATAATAATATACATATGTTAATATTATAATTTTAAGAGAAATGTTTTAGTTACCTTTCCGATGGTACTCTTTTTTAAATAAATAGCTTTCAAATAAATTAAAATTACTGAGTTCAAGACTCATAAATTCTTAGATATTTTTCGGAACTGAGTGTGTTTTGGTAAAATCCTATTGAAATTGCTGTCAACTAAATGGGTTACATTGGAACCTACACGGAGATTATGACATCATGTGGGTAATATCTTAATTACCCCTTTCAATTTCCGATTCCATTATAAACACACATTGTGGATCTTAGATGAATTCAGATGACATCGTCAAACTACTACATGAGTTCGCAATTAGTTTGTCTCCCCAATATGAGAATGGCTCAAAGCTAAACTGTCATCATCTCATCCCTAATACACTTTAAACAAATGTGTTCAAATTCAAAAATGTTAAGAACAAGAACCAAGCATTAAGTTTTTAATGAATATAAGTTTAACTTCTTGTCCTTATAGTAAGCTTACAGAAAGATTAAGCTTGAGAAATTGTATTGTATTTTTAAAAAGTCAATGCTGTGATCTATTCTATAAGTCGGATGTCTTGATGTAAAGATTTAGTTTAACTTGATGTGATAATGATATGCACTAAAGCAGGTGTTTTTGGACGGAGGTGGTCCATTTTGACAGGCCATGTGTGACTGGAAATCCGTTTGTTGTGGTCGCTGCAGCCACAAGTACCTTGTTGTTTGGTCCTAAGTTTTAGATACACACCAACTCTATAGGAAGCATGTCCATCGACCCACCTCTTAACCCACCTGCCAGCACACAAACAAGGGCACAGAAATGCCCCATAATCTTATCAAGTGTTTCAATGTGTGTTACCTGATTTCCTGAATTTGGCTTTTGTCTGTGACTTTGGTTGTTCTTACTCCGCTTACAATTTTCCAATTTTACAAAGGATTTCAATGCGAATTGTTTGCTGTAGAATATTATGTTGATTTTGAGTTGTAATCCATATTATTTATCATGAAAAGAATCATGATTTTTTATGAAGCAGACATAAAAAAAATGAAACTGTAAGCTTGGCAATTGATTTTTTAGAAATATCTTACAGTGCATAAGAACCAAGAGCTATATATAGATTGAAATCTTATTTTTAAATCAAAATACGATGAGTTTCTGCACATCTTATAAAATAAAGTATTTGTTGAAAATGGTACCACGCAAAATATTTATTTTATTTTGTAAGCCCACATCTTAAACAATAAGAAATAGTAATTTTTTAAATGGGGGGCAAGAATTATGTACTGAACGTGGGAAGAGTATTTCTTTCTTGTCAAGTATAACTTACGACTTATAATTGTCCGGGGGGTAGGGGTACAAGTGAATCGCTTATTGGAAAGTTCCGTCATGTTGGTCTTGATTTGTGCTCCGTTCACAAATCAAGAGGGCTGGCAGTTTGTAATCTGGCTCACGTTTCGTGTAATTAAAACTTAAGGAAGACCCAGAGGTTCTGGAGTGGGTCTGGTTGGGTTGGGTTGGATGGGATGGGGTTGGTCTGGGGGCACAATTGCAGCGTGGTGGCGGCTGACTGTGGCAGACAAATCAAAAAGTTACCCAAGATTTCCTCGTGGCTGCCACTTTTCTTTTTTTCTGTAATTTTTTAATTTTCCTTCGCCGTGGCTTAACCCGCACTGGAAAGTTTTCAGCCCAAGACATTGCCGCACATAAATCAGTCAGTACGGAGCCACCTGCTGGTGGTGGAAAAGCGCCAACTGACGGACAGGCGGACAAACGGACAACCGGACAGACGGACAGATGAGCCAGGGTAAAGTTGCTAGATTAATTTGAATAGTTCTTGGATTCAATTTGTTAACAACTCACGGACACGGACGCTCCCAATCTCCCGATAGCCGAAACACCATAGTTCACAGCACCAGGTACTTTCGCCAGATCAGGGTACCTAAAAAGCCTTGACTACTACTAGGTACTAGGTACTACTAGGTATTATGGGAACTATAGGTACTAAGAATACAATCAAATAGGCACTTCCCAAATGCTCGGTATTTGGTCAAGTACAGAAAAAAAATTAAGTAGGATTTTCCGTTTGGACACACAGAAAACAAGATGAATATTAATCGGATATACTGTTATCTAATAGTATAAGTTGTTGATTCCAAAATATAGTAGCTTGACATTAACAAATTACAATTTAATATTGACGTCGGTCTCTGCTTTTGAACTGTAACCAATTTATATATTCTTATCTTGTTTTTCTTTTAAGTATTATTTATTTTGGGTTCTGCTTTTGATTTGTATCTCCAATTGTTATGATGTTAGATTATTTTTTCTTGCTTATCTTTTAAAGAAAAACTCTTTAAACTGTTCTATGTTATCCGGCTTGTTTAATTAATAGATTATTATTTAATTTTAAAAATCAGGGACTAGCTACGAGGCCTTGTAGAAAATATTATTACTTAAATATGACATACTTAAAATATGATATTTTGGATTTAAGATATTGGCAAATGTGTATAAAATGTTCGATAAAACAAAGATACTTTTATTTCCTATTAAAAAATCTTTTTTTTGTTTCTCTAACAACGGAAATGGGTAACATTTTGGTTTCACCAGCAGATATAGAGAGACACGAAAAATGGAATATCATTTTGAAAAGTTGGAAAGCCCATGAGGCATCTTAAAGCTCCGAAGCTGGGAGCAGCCGACCATGTCGAGGAAGAACTCACCTCCGCCTCCTTCTAGACAGTGACATTCACATTCGCATTCGCATTCACATCCGCATTCACATCCCCAACCATCCATCCATTCAGCCTGCTCCATGTGCTCCTCGAGTGTGGTCTGTGATTAAAATGATATTTTCAGACAATGTCAAACAGCGTGTTACTAATGGGTCTATGGGTTGTCCGAAATGTCTGTTATTACTTGATAAATCTTGTCGGTCACACATTTTGGCAGGGCACAATGGCCGGCACACACAGCCGTGTCCGTTTGTTTTATGCAAATCCTTGGTCCTCGGACCCTGGTCCTGCCCGTCTGCAGTCAGCTCTAATGACAAATGGGTCAAAAATTTGCGGCTAATGACACAAATATGCTGGTTTCAGCCTATAAATTGTATGCATAAATAAGGCGAAGGGGCGAACACCGAACACGGAATACGAAACACCGAAAAAAGGGGCGACTTCTTATGATTGAAGACTTGCCGCCGAGGACCTTGTGTGTGTCCTCGGCCATTAATCAATGGATAAATAAACATAAAATTTGCGTAAATTGACATTTGGCCATCGACCGGCGATTTGCATCCGTTCCACACTGCCTAAAAGTTGAGAAGATGGGGTAAAAAAGGGTATTTTTACATATTATTTATTTTTGAAGTGTTGAAGAAGCTTAGCTGTTTCTGGCAACTCAGTTAAAGTTCCTTAAAATCAATAAATTATGACAAATAATGGCAAGCAAGTTTAGTTTCCAATCTTTAAGATGATGTTTAATACATCATACAATTTTGTAGCGTTAGGAATATAATGTTTCTGGCAACTCATTGAAGTTTCTTAAGAACATTACATATCATATCAAAATGTACAAAATCATTCTAATTTTATAGAAAGCGTTTTTTATAATGACAACAAATTATCAGAGTGCCAAGAAACATAGGTTCCCAACCTTGAAAGACTAAACATCATTAAATTCCGTAGGGCCTAGAATGAAATATTTCCAGCAAATAAAATCTAGTTTATTAGGAGCCATATATTTTATTAAAAAATGAATACAATCTTTCTTCGTTTAGACTGCATTTTTCATTAATGAAAACAGAATTTTCTTAGCAAGCTAATTAACTGGAGATTGCCCTGAGTGAACCTCGTAATGGTAATATACTAGGTGATTTGGTCATCCTGTTAAGGTTGAGGGCTAGATGAAATAATAAAATTGCAACTTATTACCGCGTAAAGAGGAGGTGAGCAATATTTGCGCTCTTCTCGGGATGTCCAGGATGTCCAGGATGTTGACTTAGGACCTTCCTGCCCGGAAGATGGGGCCGGGGATGCTTTCATTACACCCACTAAGTCCTTTGGCCACTTCAGCTCTTCAGATGATCCCGCTTATGCTGACGACAAATGGTCGGCGGGGCATAAATTCCAAATGGCTTTCCTTTTATGGCTGGCACTGTAGCTGCCGCGACAGCAAAAGCAACAGTTGATGAATAGACGAAGTCTTTTAGAGTGGAGAAAGGGAATATTTGAATATTTTTGATTAAGTTGGCGCACCTTTAACTCCTTTGGTTCCCTTTCTTGCTTTTTTTGCCGGCTAATTAAGAAACTCAAACTCGGGGTGAAAATCCTTTGGCTTCAAGTTCCTAGAAACTTGTGTAAAAACCCATTTATTTATATAGAGAGATTTGAGGGCGACAAAAAATCCGAGAAGTTGCTTCACATATCACATGCTAATGCCCTTGATGTCCTGCAAAGGACGTGGGATTATCAAGGCAAAGCCGCAAAAAACTTGCCGAACAAACCTCCTGCCATGTCCTTAATCTGAGAAGAGCGCTGCGACATCGAAAAAAAAAAAAGATGGGGTAGAAATGCCAAACAAAACAGAAAGGCAAGCAAAACAATGTGGCTGAACAACAGAGTATCTGTGTGGGCCTTGGCCCAAACTTTGATTGTTCTTCGAGTTGTGAGGGTGTTTGAGTTTCTTGGTCCTGGTATCCGCTGGATATCTTCTTTTTGCCCCCAAAAACTATCCAGTCGAAAGTGGGCTTCTGGCAGTGTAATGAAGACAAATAGAGGCAATTGCTGATGCCATCACGATTCTGCGACTCCGTGACTCCGGCATCACCTGAATCACACGAATACTGCATATTTGTTTAGGTCCCATTTCGGAATCGGAATCGGAATCAGTGTGTTCGGTTCTGGTCAGCGGATGTGCCTACTCGAACGGCTATTTGTATTTATACTTGTCCTGTTTGAATAATGGCACTCGATAAACAGAAGCAGCATATTATGTTGCAAATTATGTGCTATTTCTGGGCTGCAAAAAAAAAATCAATTACGATACTTAATCAAGGAAGCGCAACAGGCAGAAGTAAGCTTTTTTTGAGATGCTCAACAAGTTTGAGGTGGAAAATCTACGAACATTTTTAAAGTCACGTAACCTTTTATGTTTTTATATTACATTTATTATCAATTTATTATTATTGGATTATTTTAAAACATAATAATAATAATAAAATTTTAGTACCTTAAGCGTCTTCAGTTTTGGTATACATTTTAAATACGCATCGAAATATATTTATAGATTTAATAATAATATACATGCTTAAAGATTTTTTGTAGAATATATATATATATATATTTACTGAAAAAGATCAAAAAACTATAGATATGTACACAAATTATTTTATTTATTATTTATTTTGCTAATTTTTAATGTCCTTTCAATAATTAAAATATTATTTTAAACATACAATTTATAATAAAATTGGGCCTTCCGACTAAAAGGAGCAAAAAAGGCAAGAAGATATGTAGGGCAAAAAAAACGAGATGGCATTTCGTTTTCATTTCCTCTTTTTCCCGACTCCTTGACAATTTATGAACTAACATTTGTCTTCTGTTTTGGTTTATCTCGGACATGTGCATTATGAATGTTGCCTGAAACTGGGTTGTTCCTGCACCTCACTTCTATTTATACTTATGTCCCCTTGCGACTTTAAAAAGTTAGTTATTATTAATGCCTGCTGATGTATAGGATGACGTTTTTGTTGCTGTCATAAGCAGCCAAGATTTAGAAATTATTGGCACAATATAAAGTCGTTGCAAGAAAAATATTAATAGTGCTATCAAGCTCTTTAAAAATATTAATAATTTAAAGAAGCCCCTATAATAATGGTGGAATGCTTGATCAAAATATATGAAAATAAATTTAAATAATTTATATGGTATTGATGAGTATAAACTTGTTTGATGAAATTATGTATAAGAAAAAGTATTTCAATCAGGACCCTTACTTAAAATATTTTTTGTCGCCGTCTTCGCTTTTTCGCACACCTTATTGATTTCTGAGTATTTCCAATATCTATTTTACATTCTTGGATGGTAAAAATAATTTGCGTAAATTTGCATGTGAATATCAACGTTTCAGAAATAATTTATCATAAAAGGAATATTATTATCTTACCCTCTGAGTAATCGGCAGCTGAAAGTATCTAAATTTTGTGGGTGCGAGATAGTGGGATAAATAATATTTTGCCCCAATCCCTTGTTGTTGGAGCTCTCGCCACTTAGACGACGGGGTTGCCAAATTGAAGGAGACAAATCAAATTTATGAATTCTCACAGCCACAAGTCCCAGTCGAGTGGCAATTTATTAGCTTTCAGTCGATGTTATTTTCGTTGGCTCAGCCATTTCCATTTCCATTTCTGTTTCTATTCCCCCGTGCCATTTCCACATTTTTCCACATTTTCCCCGAGCGTCATTCATTTTGTGCACGCATTTTTCATTGCACATGTTTAGCAAAGCAATCGAATGCAAACAAACTCCGTTTTCCGCTGCTCTGGTGGATATAGAAACAGAAGTTGGAAAGGGATATAAGGGGCATAAGGTGGATATACCGAAGACCCAGAATTGGCAGCGGAATCACAAAATGTTGGAGACATTGCACAGCGACGGAACGTGATTCTCATTTCGATTTCGATTTGCATTCCGACTGCATCGCCCGTCCTCCGAGTGTTTGTTTGTTGTAATTGCAATTGATTTGGCTTACTCCTGCCGGCGACGCGAACCTGGGAGACGAAAGACTTGCCATCTTGGCTAGATTAATATTTACCCAGAAGGACCCGGCTCCACTTGACTCCACTCCACTTCACTCCACTCCACTCGACTCGAATCCCCTTCTTCCGGTGCGACTCGCCTTGGAATAAAGTCACAATGCAGGCCCTTCACTCGATGGGCGGTCCGAGGCGAAGGATGCACTGCGATAAGGACGGAAATCGATTACCGATGGAGAAGGCCTCTTGAAAGCGATCGGTGTAGATATATTACACTTCAAGTGCATCAATAAATGCATTGAAACTACACTTTCTGCTAATTTGATTTTAAATCATACTAGTTTATATCCTACCTTATTTCCTAGTTAGTATATAATTTTATTTTATAATTTATTATCGAACAAAATGGTTGGTGTAGGTACGAGTAAGTGTAGTACATTGTAAGTGCATTACTTAATTCAAGGAATATATACTTTTTTTCAATTTAGTTTTACAACATCCTAGTTTATACCTTTACGTTCCAATTTTATTTTATCCTTTTGTATCCAATAACATATATTTTCTCCGTCCCGACCATTTATTTAAGCCCTTGCACTTCACATTTAGTTTTTAGTTTTCTATTATAATTCTATAACAACTATTTAAAGTGTATGAATGTAAGTCCATCATCACCATAGATATTTTATATTTGAACTATATACATCACAAGATTCTTTGAAAGAGTATTTTCTTCGAATTTAATTTTAAACATCCTTCTTTCTCATTTTATTTGGCTCTTTATCAAAGAACATATTTCTTACATCTTCCAGACAGGCCTGTTTAACCCTTTAAATATATTAAAATGTATTGCAAAATCTTATAATTTAAAAAATCGTTGATAAATTTATAAAAGTGTCGGCAATGTGTGAGCCTAACTAAGCAGATATGTTATATTACAAGTACATCACAAAATTCTGTAAAAGTGACCTAATTCACTTTTTTAGATTTAATTTTAAAACATCCCAGCTTATATCTTTAGATGTTAAAGAGCTATATTAACGTATTTTTATTCATTCACACATTTTATTCATTCACACATTCACATTCATCTATTACAAAATGTAACAATACCTTTTTTTTTGGAAATATATAGTTCTCAATTTGTTATTTGATTTGTTATAAAACCATATAGAGTAATCAATAATAGGTGTTTTCCCTCAGTGTGCTGGCAAACGAAATAGTTGCCGGCAATGCAAATAGGATTTGTATTTGTTTGCCTTTTGGCTGAGTGTCGTGTGCTTTTGGGTTGCCTTTGGCTCCATGGGTTAACTGCAGTTGGCCAGGACCAGATTCAGTCCATATCCAGGCCATATACAGACCATATCCAGTCCATAGATGGGATCAGGCACCCGAAAAGAGAGTGTTGGCCAAACAAATTGTTTGTTGGTCGGATGGAGAGGGCTAATTTGATGTGTGCTATACAGGCGGCATTAAAGTATCGGTATCTTTTGGAAGCAGGACGATTGTTTGTGGTCCTGTGTGAGTGTGTGTGTGTGTGTGAGTATCTGTGTGCGCGTGAGTGGGCAAATATTTGGTCACATGCGGCGTATGAGTAATGCGATGATGAAGTGCGATGGCAGTTTTCTCAGCCTCTTATTCTGTTCCGCAAAGAGTTATTGCAAATAAGTGTAGCATACTCTGCGGCACTTGTGGTTTCGTTCCCCGTGCCTGTCTCTGTGTGTGTGTGTGTGCCTGTCTGTGTGAGGTGGCTGTGTGTTTCCAAGTGTGAGTGATTGCCTCGGTGGCTGAGACAAATGGGCTTTGATTCGCGAGTGATTATTAAACAGCTAACCGCAAAGTCAGCCGCCAAAAGTGGCAAAGTAATTAAAATTTTCACTGCTGCTCTGCTTAGCTGAGATATTAGGAGTGACAGAGAGAGGGGCATATAAAAAGGGTTTAAAAAAAGGGAGAGAAAGTGCCATACCAGCGCTTGAAAATTAAGTAATAATAAGTATGGATTTACCATCAACAAATTATATTTGCTTTGGGATTAATGTACATACTTACATGGGTTCATATGTATCCCAAAAATTACTTTATTGCATGCAGCCGAAATAATTATTATGTGTGATTTGTATTTATAAAGGCTTACTATGACTTAAATATATTTTTAAAATAATTTTTATTTTCGGTATTTAGTCTTTTAAAATGAAACTCACTTATAATTATAAGAATTACACAGTGCCGCACGGAAAATGTAATATTATAATATATTGAAATTATTATTATCATATTTATATTATTATAAATATTTATTATCAAATCTTGATAAAGTTGCCTTAACTAACTTCTGCTTAACAATTTCATTTAAAGATCAATTTCTTATATATGTAGTTTACAGATCTTCTCAGAGTCTTAAGTTGTTGATCCCAAGAATTATGAATATATTTACGGGGTGACACTTTAATATGCCTCGATTTGGTACTTCCATTCGCGGATCTTCGACTTCCGTCGCCGATTTATTAATAATTTTGCCAAAGTAGTCACTCAAACAATGCCAGGATGCTAAAGAGCCTGTATTGCCTTTTATTTATGGCGTTTATAGCCATCGAGCTGAATCAATATCATTGCCAGCCGGAATGCGGTGGAAACCCAAAGGCAAATCGAAAGTGCAAAGTGTGCAAAATTCGGATGCCAGTGAAAGAGATAGAGTGTCAAAGGCGGAAAGAGACAGAGATAGAGCGAGGGAAAGAGATGGAGGGGGATTGAAATGGATGCCCGTGCAGTTGGAAGCTTCAGTTGGAAGTGAAATCTCAAAGCCCGCTTGTAATCCCGGCGGGTGACATCATTTCATATGCTGGCGCCAGCGGCTTCAAAGCCGTCCGTTTCAAAACCCCCCTTTTTACCCCCTTTTTAACCAGGATCAGGGGGCGGAGGGGCGTGGCGGCGAGCCGGGCGTCTGCACACATAAAGTATTGTTGAAGTTGAGAGCTCGTCGGAGATTTTGTCGTCATGCTCTGTAGTTGACATAATTATATTGTAAAATATCGTTGCACATCCCATATCTCACAGCGGGCAAACATGCCCCCCTGAACCCCCTTTTCGCCACCCCTGGTAATATACGATGTGCGGGCGAGTGTGTGAGAGTATGCATGAAATGGTCACTCTTGTTCTCGCCTCGCCTCCAGGACTCGTCCTCCTCTTTAGAACTTTCAATTTTTAATACCGAGATTTATGAAGCTCTGCGCGTGTTTGAGCCGGAGAGTACACTGCACCCTATTAACCTCTTTCAGAAACTCAAACCCAGTTTAAAGACGGCTTAAGATAACCCTACATATATATATGAATATAGGTTGTTCTTTTACAATCCAAAGGGATTTTGCTAAAAATATTTTTTAACATTTTAAACTTCTTAGGAAATATTTTTTTATCTATACCATTTGGTATATAAGTTAAGAGGTCTATAAGGATTGAAGCTATAATAAATTATTTTATAATTTAAAAAAATTTTGAAAAGAATACCATACCAAACTGTTCTTATAACTGAGAAATTTGAAAATAAGTATATTTTTGTTTATAGAAAATAACATCATTTTTAATTAAATGGTGAAATTATTGACCAATTGTTGTTGAACAAGAAATATAAATATGAATAAAAAATAGTCTCTGTTAGAGAAATGTACTATAACTAAGGTATTTTAAAAATTAGCACAATATTGTATATTTTGTATAATATAATTTTCAATTTAATAATGAAATTGTTCAGCAACTGTTATACTTGTAAACCAGAAATAAGAAAAATATTAAATGGTTCCATTAAATATAGCCTGTAACTTATTAAATAATTTTTTTTTTAAATATATGTTGTATGAGCATTAGCGCTGTTAATGAAAACTGAAAAAATATATATCAACTAAGAGTATAATAAACGATAAAGGTGTGACAAAATTTAAAATCTCACGATAGAAAGCAATAACATTGTATATTGCTGAGTGTAAGCTGCTGGGTGTCTACATGATATTACTTTTCCCTTAGTAAATCAGCTGCTGGAGCCAGCTGTGAGTCAAGCGGAAACGACTCCCATTGCTTGGTATGATTTTTCATCTTTCTAAAAAACTACTTTCTATATAGAACAAAAAGGGAAAGTTGCTGAGTTTGTCGATGCCCCATAGCATTTGCCACTTTAAGAGTCGAGTTGGAAATACGAAAAAATAAAGCTGTTATTCCCATGGGCGAGTAAGATCGGGCTAATTCATTCAAGGATGGCAATATGAAGGCCCCGCCAGACCGAATCTCGAATCCCAGACTGAACTGTAGCCATGGCAGCCACAACCTCATATTGCTGTCAGCAACTGGGAAAGCGAATTTCCATCTACGAGGATGGATCAATAAATATGTACATCCACAAGTGTTTGACGTCGAGAGGAGGAGTGTTTGAAAATTGGGTGTGTGCCTGGGATATGCTAACCGTATTACCGTGTATTGTCTTTCACTTGAAGGTACCTCCTCAAATTTCAGCCAGATTTTATGCAGTTAAAAAGCGAAAGTATGGTTGCTTGGTAACTTTTTAATTTATTTGTAAGATAATATAAAATTTCCCTATTAAATTTTTGGATATTAGAGAACTGGTATTGGTTTCCGTTTGTGTAAAGTTGACTATTCTTCTTTTATCATCATAAGCATTAACAAAAATCTTAGGTTTTTTTGTAGCTTTATGATATGGTCCTACTAAATTCGTTTGATTTAGTTATATGTAAGAGGATTCCAAATCTTTTTTAATTTTTTTAAATTTATAATCTGGTTTATTATATGAAATGGGTTTCCAATGCCTTTATCTTACCTTTTCTTCTTCAATGACAATATTAAATACTAATCCATATCTTTTTATTTTGAAGCCAGTATTTATTGATCCACCCTCGTACAGCAACGTGTGCTTGCCTCTTCTGGTGATTTTGGCCCGGTCACAGGCATAAATTAGCAGATGTATTTTCTGGGTCTGCTTTGATGTTGGACATGGAAAAGACTTACTTAAAATCTCTGACCGCATGGAAATGATGTTTCTGGCTAATTATGTACGTCCTCCGGCGACCGACTCCACCTCATCCATCCTTACTGGAACTTCATTTGAGCAGTTTCTCAATGAGGGAAAAAAGGGGACAAATGGCAAAAATGCCAGGCTTCATGGCGAAAAGGGTTTTGCTGGCGCAAAGGAGCATGCACTTGCCAAGGAAAATTGTTTACGCATTTTAAGTTTCGCTCGAGCAAGGGCATCAACAATGGCGACTGCGTTTTGTTGTTCCCCATCGATGCAAGATGCAGGGCATCCAGCTGGGCAAAGTTGCAACTTTGTTACGCTTGGGCACCCATCGCAAAATGCATGGGTTTCAAGTTGAAATTTATTTAAAGGCTACAGCAGAATGTCAGACAGCGGTTGACATCTGCATTTATTTATATCTTATACATTTTTTATATCTTAATACTACGAGCTTGACCTATAAATTATTTATTTACTTAAGAAGTTTTTACAAATAAATAAAATTATGAGCTAGCAATGATTATGAACGATAGCTCAGGTTGTACAACATTTATGTTTTAGATTTCTTTTGGGTAGAGCTGATATAGATATGGTGGTGAAATATGGCCTTTTTAGCAATTGTTAAATATTTGATTTGTTAGATGATGTAAAAATTCACCAGTCAACAAGAAATGTATTAAATAAAATTTTATATTATTCGATCTAATTTTTATATGTTTTACCCTAATCTAGTATATATTAATTAGTTTTTAAGTTTTGAGATAACTGTGTTTTTAAGTTAATCCGCCTGACTGGTACTTATTTTTATTTTCCTTGAATGCTTTGACTTTGGATTATAATATAATGTTGAAACACCTTTCACATGTTATTATAAGTTTTACTTAAATCTATCATATAATAATTTACTTTTTAATGACATTACATATTGAATTTTAAGATAACTATGCTTTTAAAATATTAAGTGGGAGCATTGCAATTTAAAAAAAATTTAATTTCAATGTTTTGGTGTTGGAATAACAATTTGAATATTGTTTGAAGATCTGAAAGTTAAAGTAAAATTTTATAATAATTTTAAATTGAGTACATCAATATTTTGTACTACATTTTGATATATGACCTGCTAGTTTGGCTTGGGAAAATTAAAGTTATTAAAGCTGGTTAGATTTTCCTTGATTATTTCTCCCCATGGGACTTTCGGTAAGGGTATATCCCGTGCCCTGCTGCCTGAACCTTTGCCAATTCTGTGGTCTTACTTCAACATTCCCCTTAACGATCCGCGCACTGCGGCTTGTTGGCAATGTCACGTAAGCAGCGGCGGCAACAACGGCAACAACTGCGGCAAACTACAATGAACTGAAAATAGCGTTGCACAAATTGTTGGCCAAGCCAAAAAACTGTAAATAAATATTTAAACTATTTGTAACTTTATTAACTTTGCTCAAGTGGCGCAATTTATTGCATACCAAAATGGGGCAGGCAGCAACAGCAACAGTAGCAACAGCAACAGCAGCAACAGCAACAGCTACGGCAGCAACATTGGCGGCACAGCAGCAACATGCAACTTGGGTGCAAATAAAAAAAAAGCAGCACAAAAGCGAAAGCGGAAAAAGCCAAACAAAAATTAAAGCGTTTTTAATGGCAGGGGGAAATTGTTGTTTAAGCTTTATATGTACATATGCGAGTGTTTGTGTATCTGTGGGCGACTTTGTTTGCCATTCCACTCGGTTTTTATGGCCAAACTCTATTCTGGCCAAATGTGTGTGTGTGGCCGCTCGTTATCCGTTATCCTGTTAAGCCCATTCACCCATTCTCAGGTTATCGCGAACTTTTGCAAATTGCAATTTCCCCCTGATCACTCGAAAATGTTCAAAACTGTTTTGATTTGTATATACCAGCACGGCAACAAAGTCAAATTTTAAATATATTTATTTTATTAATTTTACTCTGAACAAAAAAGTGTTATGTTACTTCTGTTTTTATTTTTTAATTAGATTTTACTGCACTGGTTATTTAATTAATTTAAGGTTTAATTTTTTTCGACTTGAAAATAATATTTATTTTTGTTTTTTTTTTTATATAAAACCTGAATTTTATTTTCTATTTATAAAACAATCGTTATTTTCTGGCTTTTATATAGAAATTTAACAATAAACCATATTTGTCAAGCAATTTCAGAAAAGTTCACAAATTTGTAAGTCATTGCGGACAAATGTTGGCCATAATAAATTATTTCTTTTGACTTTGATGTCAGTATTTTGATGTCATCCTAACTTTATATATTTGTCGGACCCTGTTAATTATTTTATAAATATTATTTGATATTGGATGACAGCATAATTGTGATTGAGTTGTGGTGAAAATCGAATTAGAAAGTGGCTGTTTTAACTCGCTGAGTATTGCCAGTTTTTGCCTTTCCCCAGCAATTTTACACCTGAATTCCTTCTGCAAATGGTTAGCCATCAGAAAATTCATCAATTGCTTTCCATCCGAAACTCGAAAGGTTTGGGAATCCAAATCCTTCCCTCAGGTTAACAATTCTGCCGGCAGATCCGAGTGTGTTATGTAAATAACAAATATTCTTTTTGGCACTTTGATTGCACGTCTTTTGTTGCTGTGAATTACGCGAAGGTCGACTGTGAATCCGGCGAAAGCAACAAGTATGTATGCCACCTTCTCACATACACACACACTCATCCACACCCACTTTCGCCACTGACAACAAAGGCGACAGAAAAGGCGAAAGTGAAAGTCATCACTTTTATTTCATAAAAATTTTATTAGGCCTCCATATTTCATTCACTTAGCCCGTAACAGGACGCTCTTTCCCCCATTCAACTGCACTTGCAGATCCAGAGATTCGGATTTTCGGGTTCCGAATACCGAGATCTCGAACTCCCGAGCTGCCCAGTTCCCCAGTTCCGAGTCCCTTTACGAACATCTCCTGCAATACATTTACATTTGCTCTATTTACTTTTACGACACGTCTGGGTCTCGGCCCAAAGCAACAATGCCATTAAACTTGTAGATGTGTGTATGTACCTTGTACATACACCCCGGTCTAGAAAAAAGTGTCGCAATTGTTACATAAATTATTCAGATGCTCGCCGGGGTCCTTCGATGTGTCCTGGCCCAAAAGAGTTGCCTGCTTCGCACACGTGTGTTCCTACGGCCTGTCCTATCCCTATTATCCATATTTCATGCAACATGTCAGCTCAATGTGTTAGTTGTATGTTAACGAACGCCCACTTTAAAGGATTCCTCGAGGATATTGGAGATGCATATTAGGAACTAGGGTTGGGAAAACATCTATGATGGGCACCATTGTTAGTTGTGGCTATCGATAGTGGGCACGATCGGTAGTTTTGTCTATCGATAGAGATTACCATCATCGATAGTATAGAAAATCACAGAAAATAAAGCAAAGATTACCAAAAACAAAAGAAAGCAATAATAATAATTAAATTGAAAAATAAAAACTTAGATCATAACACCCATAGAAAAAATATCTATCTTAATTAAATCAATATCGAAGTTGATCATCGAATCGAATATTGCTCATTAACATTCAGATTATCGTCATTTCCTAAAAATATACCTAAAAGTACTTTTTTATTAAACGAAAGTACCAATAATCATACGTAACATTAAATTTTTTTATACTATCGATTATACGGCTTAAACCATCGATAGTATCGATAGTGCTATCGGTCGTTTTACCAACCCCAGTACACCTTTTACCGACCTGGTTGAAACATTAATTGTGAGCGCCATTAAGCCAATTAGGAGCCACAGATCCTGACAGAACATTACTGGCCGGCCGGTCGACAAACTAACCGCATAAATTAGCACTTGGCCGCAAAGGCAAAAGGGTCGCTCAAAGGCGGGTGGAAAAAGTTGCACTGCCTTTGGCTTTTGTGGCGGCAGCTTTTGTTGATGTTGCCGTTGTTAAGACTTTTGTTGTTGCTGTTGCTGTTGCAACAACTACGGGTTGGCTGGCAAACGCAGCGCATTCATTTGGCCATAATGAGGCAACGCTTTGCCAGAAGACGAAACAAGCCAGAAGGCTACAAAGCTACAAAGCTTAAAAGCCGGGGAGCATACTACTGTCCTTGGCCGGGACTTTGGCACGTCATTCCATCTATTCAGGTGGCATTTGGGGGCAAGTGGGTATATGCCCGCTTTTCCCAGAACTCTAACGAGCGAAGTTTTTCAAACACATATACCCTTGCAGTTGGGGCGAAAAAAGTTATTGCTTGATCTACCTAATTGGACAAATCGCTACTTCAATGGCTACGTATACGTAGACATATATGATATAATCACTGGGGGATTCAGGAGTTGGGCGGGGGAGGGGGGCCTATAACATACACTTCTGTATAACAATTAAAAATGATATAGATACATTTTATTTTGAAAATTAAAAATCACTTTTATGAAGGTTAAAAACTGAAAGATTTCATATTCAATTTTTCTCTATGTTTTGTATTCGTTGGGATTTTTAATTATAAATATAGAAATATTAAATTAAACCATCAAAGTTAATTTAAAAATGCTTAAATTTTATACAACATTTCAATTTTTAATGATGTACAATGTTCAAAATAAATATGACTGACAGCGCATCTAATATTTTCTACCTCGATTTGAACATTTTCAAATAAAATAATGCACTATAATATGTATAAAATATTAGGTTTTGTATTTCTTTTAAAAATGTAATAAGAAACTTTAAATTAAATATGCAAATAATATTTACACCAATCCAGTTTCTTCAGTGTGGGTAATATTAGTTTGCAAGGATTTTTTCTTTACATATTTGAATATGATTTTTTTTGCTCATTAGAGAGCTGTTCAGATATATCACATCTGAAAGATGTAGATTCTTGGTAATCACTTAGTTGCAGACCTATTAAATATAATACCCCCTGCTTGTTGCTTAAGGGAAAATAAAGTGCCTTACTTTAGAAATAAATGTTGTTAGGAACAATATTATTTTTAAGAATATATAAAACAAATTTTATAGATTTTTATCAAATAGTTACATGTTTTTATATTTATAAGTCTAAACTACGTATGGTTTGGGGCAATAAATCAAAAGCGAACGTGTGCAAACCATGTGATTCACTTGTGATTTGTGTGTTGGCTGCGGCTTAGCGGGTTGACACTCGCAGACGAGGCAATTATATCTTTTGGGGCCAAAAAGGCGACGAAACAAAGGGCAATACCACCCGAGGACCGCCCACTCGCCAAGGCCAAAGGATAACCCATGGGGGATAAGGGGTAAAAGGTCCGCGGCGACTGGTGCAACCACGTGTCAAAGGAACTGCTTCGCCCTCAATCCTGCCGCCATTTCATTTCCATCATCGGCTTCCTCTAATCCTCAAGTTCCAATGGCAAATGGCAAACTTGCAAGCCCTGTCTGCGGCAAGTGCCACGCCCACCTGGCCAAACAAGTTTCTACATACAAGATCCGATTTATTTTTTGATTGATATTTGCGTAACTGTCAGCACTGGTGATTGATTGAAGGGTTGTGCCCCCCGCATTGTGCCAAGCACAGCAAAAGTCAACTTGCAATTACTGGATGGGGGGTACGGGATCGGAATAGGTATAGGGATAAGGAGTAGGGTTTGGGGATAGCGATAAGGCGGGGGAGGACAAAGTGACTACTGTCAGCTGCGAAATTTTTATCTGAATAATGCGTAATGCGAAATAAATAAGTGGCATATGTGTGTGCGAGTGGGTGTGCTGGCGAGTGTGACAAACGATTTTCATTTTGTTTCTTTCCCCAAAAAATTGGTCGATGACTTTTGCTTTTCGGATACCCCCCCCTTGAAGGATGGGGTATGTTAAACCGGAGTTGCCTTGCCACGGGTTCAAAGGTTGCGCTGTGGAAAAGGTTGCTGCTGTCTGATTTGATTTGATTACCGCTAATCAACTGAACTACTCAAAGGCCAGAGGCCAAAATTGGACAAATCAAGTGGAGAAATGGGCTTAAATAAGGATTGGGTCTGTTTAAAAAAAGAAAAGGTTTTTCAACCTTATTCAATTTTTTAAGACTAAAATGCGAAAAGGGACTGCAAAAATAGAATGTTACCTAGTTTTGGCGTAGAACTTTTGAGGCAAGCCTTACATGTCGACTTTAATTTGATCTTAAGTTTTTTATATTTAACATGTTGTTTTTTTGTTGTTACTTAATGGTCTAAATTTAAATGCAGAACAAGAATATTTTTAGTCCCATCATTAAATATCCTTTTTAAACATTTTCTATGCTTTTTCATATAACTACAATATTACGGACAGATCTCTCTGTTCTTATATTTTAGGAAAAATTACCTACAAATTTACTCAAGGCAATATGTTACCTCAAATATAATTTAAGATTATTTTTCCTTAATATAGGACGGTAAGAGGACAGTAATTTTATCCTAATTTTCGGCTATGTAAAATTTTAGATGTTCTTTTGTGTGTAACTATTTTAGGTATTATTCAAACAGGATTGACGCAAAACGTATCACCTAGAAATGATTAAAATGTCTGTTGCTAGATAAAACGCAGACTAAATAATTACTAAATAATCCACACACATGTTGTTTTTCCTGAGTTCAAAGTTCTGCCCTTCGGCGGCCCAAAAAAAGCCCAAATGATGAAAATGATGGTCGTGCTTAAGCCCTAAAACCAAAGAACTCTAGTTCATTGTAGAGACATTAGTCCTGTTAAGTCCCGGCTAAGTTATTGGTTTTTGTGCTGCCTCCGTAATGATGGCCCCCAATTAGTTACACCCTCTGCTCAGCGAAACGTGGACATAATTTTGGTGCTATTGCGACAGGGCCACGTAAAATTTTCCATTTACCCTGCGGGCCCCCAATAATCCACCCACTTCAAGTTCCCGGGTCCACCTTTCGATTTATCATTTTAAGCCGCACAAACATTATTTCAGTACTCCACTCGGCAAATCTTAACAATTAACACACTTTATGCGGCATTGTTCCAGCTTCCTCTGTGCGTTTTTTGCCCCCCTGTATATTTTCGTTTTTTGGCCAAAATGTCGGGCCTTTTTGGGGGGAAGGGGAAGTGGGATTTTCACCAACAATGCGGCAGCTGATGAAGTCAATGCCAATGCTGATGAACCTGACAGGCCGAGGGGATTGGAGGCTCTGGCTCCCAGTGACGCATTGCCTCATTAACACTAAAGCCCCAGCATTTATTTAGGCCAACTTGGGTTGGTTGGCAGTACCGGGGGGGTTGGGGGGGTTTTTGGCCCCCCCCAGTTGGCACGCATGTTGTCCCAAAAATCGTAGAAGTGGAGGGAGGGAAGCATAAAAATAAAAGTGTCTCTTAATTTGTACGCCTATGACAAACTTCACCCCCCCCAAAACATTTTCACTGCTATTTAACTTTGGTGCTGCTGGTCCGTGTTTGATGGTCTCATCAAAGGCGAATGCGGCCCGAACTTATTAAGCAGCTTTCATTTTTAATTATGCCTTCCCCGCTTCGACTTCGACTTATATTTCTTTTTTCCGTTTTCCAGTTTTTCCTTTTCCCGCTACTGGCTGTCGCAAAAAATTACAAAATCATTTTGGAGTCCAACACCTAGGGCCGTCGGGGGTCCTGAAAAACCCCTCATACAGCCCATCTAGCCAAGTGCAATCAATCACGTAAAATTTAATTAAATTCTTAAGGAAATTCAACAAAGATGATAATTATACCCAGTACTCGTTGGTCAGAAGAGTATATTGTGTTTGAGAAAAATATCTGATGAATGTTATTAATTATAACATTTAAAAAATGAAATCTAACAAGGTAAAGGGCTAAGATAAATTTTATTAAAAGCTATTATATGCATTTTTATAATTTTATATATATTATGTATATATATTAAACATTCATAATATTTGTTAATGATAGTTGTGCATTTCTACTTTAAAGAAGATTAGTTTATATTATAAAGAAATAAATACCAGATTATGCAAACATTTTTACTAAATTAAAAATAACTTAGCCAAAAAATAGTAAATATTTGTTTTAAGGTATGAAATTTAACGAAGTAATTAAACATTTTGTATCTGTATAGTTTTTTTTGAGAGTGTAATGCCCACATTTGTATACCCATCTCCATTCGCCTTTGTTTATAGGCGTGGCACCCAAGGAGAGTCCATAACAAAGTCTAACATAATAATACTTTTTATTTTGAAAACTCAACGCGAATGTGACAGATATATTCCGTTATGGAGTAATACTGATTTAACGACCAATATGATTATTTCCCGGTGTTGCCGGAGTGCTGGTGGGGCAATAAATTGAACCAGGCGCTCCTAAGTATGCTGCGATTGTTTCCATGCCCAAAGGAAAGCAGTCATATTATGCACATAAATCATAAAAATTATGAGTCAGTGCGTGTGTGTGTGTGTGCGTATCTGTGTGTAGGAGAGAGTGTCTTGCAGTAACTGCATGTTTTCAGTGGAGAAATTGAGGGGCAGAGGTGGCCATTGCCATCCGTCAAAGTTGTTTAAGTGTTTCTCTATGTTAATGCCATCCCAGCAGTTCTGGAAGTCACTCATGACAAATGTCATTTGGAAAGGGCATTACCTCTGCCATCCAAGTGTTTCACCGAGAAAAATCTGTACTTCTTGGGAGTTTTGGTAGATATGATATGGAATATCATTTCATAAGTATGTAATGTTTGGTGCATCGAAATATTATTTAAAAGGAAATGTAAAGGATTTTTAATTCTGTTCACATTAAAAAGTAATTTTTTCATAAATGTACCTAAAATTACGAAAATATTCGGAACAGGAAATTGAATTATTTAAAAAAAATGTATTTTAATGCTTGATTCTATGAAATTATATTAAAGTTAATGAGTATATCATGATTTTATTTATTATGATATTATTTGTATTATGCTTATGATTTTATCATGATTACCTATATGATTTTAACATTTTAATTATAATTTTTTAATAGATTAATATGCACTAAAATTCGCAGTATGTTTTTAAGAATCCCCCCTGCTAGAATTCAGCTGACGCCACTGCACTCAAACACACACACACTGGCGCACTCAGGCACTCTCTTGTCAGTGGGGGCCGAAGGACCCAAAGGAATTTTCGAGGACCATTTACATCTAAGAGTGCAACGGCAGTGGCAACATCCCAAGCAGACCCGGAATCGCCAGAAGCGGAACTCCTCCTCGTCCTCGGTAAATCTGAGTGGCCCTGGTCTGGGTAACTGGTTGTGCCGGTGGCCAACACATTTATCACACATTGTACATTGCCATTTAAGCAGTTTGCCATTTACGAGTATAAGTGTGACAACGCTTTTGCCAGGCTTTCTCACTCTCCCCCCCACTTTCCCCACTCGGTGACACCTGAAACTACTCAATTTCCCTCCGATTACCAACAAGCTTGCTAGTTTCCATGGGGTGCTTTTCTGTAGCATCCTCATCATCAACTCATTATCATACTGTTTTTGAGCAAAATTTAATTTTTAAATTAACCAACATGTCCATTGATTCTTAATGAAGTAGTAAAAATAAATACCTGAATTTAAATTGTAGTATTCAATATTTGAAAAACATATAAAGCATAATATTTAATACAAAACATATTAGTTTGCATGATTTTATTTTATATTTAAGCCAATATTAATTAAATATCAAATTATTTCGTAATGAAATCAATGCTTAAAATTCCTAAATTAATTATTATTGTTAAACTTAATATTTCCATATTTAAAATAATATGAATGAAAGATCAATGAACTTAATACTTTTTTTTTATCAGTGCGTCTTAGTAAACACAAAAAAAAGACTTACAAATTAATAAAACCATTTAAATTGAAAACCCATAAATAGGATGATCATGTTATATGCGAAACATTATTTAAAGAAGATAAAATGAAATACAAAATTAATTAATAAACCGTAAAAATAAAATTAATGAGAATTTTAAAATGTTAGGGTTTCAATTCTAAATTTGGGTTAGAGAAGTATGAACTAATAATGTTTTTGGGATGCTGATTTAAATTAAATTAACTATATAGTTATATTAAAACCAACTGAGAAGATATAAAATGCAAAAAAGGTATAGCATTTTACAAGGTCAGCTATTCGGGGATAAGGTGTTCTTGAAAAGGACGGCCACTGAGGAGGCGCCGAGGGGAGGACAAGGTCACAGGACGAGGAGCAGGTAAAAGTAATCCAATTTGGAAACCGCTAGTCCTGCGCTAATCCGAAAACGTTTGCGACTCACGTAGTCGTGGATATGGATCAATGAATGAATCCGAAGGCTTTCATGAATCTGTTTGCCATTAAGCATGTTACGCGGCGATTAGAAGGGGGATCGCTAATCCCTGCCCAAGGATATGCACGTAATCCTTTCGGGCAGCCTCTGTATGTTTCACATAAATAGATCTGTTTCTAATGGACCGAGCACAGTCAGTCGAATAACTCAACCAGTGATACATTACAATATAACCATGGATACGACACCGGTCTTCCAGTCCAGCTTCTCCATTCGATCGCTACTATCTGTGGATGATAAGGTGGATGCCCCGATTCCGAACCACTCCGAAAATAGTTCTGAAGACGAGGCCAAGACGATGGGTTCCAATTCTAGTTCCAGTTCGAAGAGCAATGCCAAGCCGGCTTTCACCTACAGTGCCCTTATAGTGATGGCCATCTGGAGCAGTTCCGAAAAACGATTGACCCTGAGTGGCATTTGCAAGTGGATTGCGGATAATTTTCCTTACTATCGGAGCAGGAAGAGCGTTTGGCAGAATTCAATAAGGCACAATTTGAGTCTCAATCCCTTCTTTGTCCGGGTGCCACGAGCCTTGGATGATCCCGGACGTGGTCACTACTGGGCACTCGATCCCTATGCCGAGGATTTGTCCATTGGCGAGACTACTGGCAGACTGCGCCGCAGCAACTGGCCACAGAATGCACAGATGGCCAGGGCCAAGGTCACAGGTCATCCCTACCAGCGGATGCCGCAGTACAGTCACATCCATGCCCATCCCCACGCCCAACATATCAAGTCTCAAGGCGCCTACTTCCCCATACTCGACCATCACCAGGCCGCAATGCTGCAGCACTACCATGCCATGATGCACAGTCATCAGATGATGCAACAACCCCATCAGCAGCATCCTCAAATGCATCAGCCGCAAAAGCATCTCTATCCACATATCCAGGAACAACATTCGCAACTGCGGCATCACCATTACCACTTCCACCAAGAGTAACTTCAATCGATTTCAGCTTGGTCCTGCCTCGAAATCCCCTCGATATAGACCAGCTCTGAAAAATCCCCCAGGGCGTAGAACGCGGCAAATGTTGTTTATATTAGGTGGGTCAATATAACTAACATTTATTCACAGCTTTAAATTTAAATTATATCATAGTCAAATTCATAGATAGTTGTACCTTATGTTATTTTATAACAAAAACACAAGTAATTCCTATTTCCCTGATTTAAAGGCTTAAAAGAAAACGGTTAGGAAAACCTTAAGGCTCAGCTATAAATAAGATTTACAAATATTTTTTTTAAATTTATATGTTCACTGTTTTTTGAAAACAAGTTCTATACACTTTTTTGTATTAAAATTACAAAATATACTGTTTTTGAAATCACCTGCTTTAAAATAAAAAAAAACATCGTAGCTTAATTGATAATTGTATGTATATAGATGTATATAAAATTAAAATAAATATAAAGTTACCTGATTAAAAGAATATTTTTCATTACCCACTTACATTTACAGCTAAAAGACCTACTGTTTTGAGCAGATTGCAACAAATGCTATCGATTTCCATCACTTTAAGGAACATTTATTTTTTGACCCAATTTCTCATTTTTTGTAAGGGGGTAGTTTGGTTATTTTTGGAATTCAGATTTTGGTCAAAAATACTCATTTTTTAGTGGTTTTTCAGTCGTAGTTTAGTCAAATCAAGCTAAAAGACCTACTGTTTTGAGCAGCTTGCAACAAATGCTATCGATTTCCATCACTTTAAGGAACATTTATTTTTTGACCCAATTTCCCATTTTTTATAAGGGGGTAGATCGGTTATTTTTGGAATTCAGATTTTGGTCAAAAAATCTCATTTTTTCATGGTTTTGCAGTCGTAGTTTGGGCAAATCAAGGCGTACAGCTAAAGGACATACTGTTTTGAGCAGCTTGCAACAAATGCTATCGATTTCCATCACTTTAAAGAACATTTATTTTTTGACCCAATTTCTCATTTTTTGTAAGGGGGTAGATCGGTTATTTTTGAATTCAGATTTTGGTCAAAAATTCTCATTTTTTCGTGGTTTTCCAGTCGTAGTTTGGCCAAATCAAGGCGTACAGCTAAAAGACCTACTGTTTTGAGCAGCTTGCAACAAATGCTATCGATTTCCATCACTTTAAAGAACATTTATTTTTTGACTCAATTTCTCATTTTTTGTAAGGGGGTAGATCGGTTATTTTTGAATTCAGATTTTGGTCAAAAATTCTCATTTTTTCATGGTTTTCCAGTCGTAGTTTGGCCAAATCAAGGCGTACAGCTAAAAGACATACTGTTTTGAGCAGCTTGCAACAAATGCTATCGATTTCCATCACTTTAAAGAACATTTATTTTTTGACCCAATTTCTCATTTTTTGTAAGGGGGTAGATCGGTTATTTGTGGGACTCAGATTTTGGTCAAAAATACTCATTTTTTAGTGGTTTTTCAGTCGTAGTTTAGTCAAATCAAGGCGTACAGCTAAAAGACCGACTGTTTTGAGCAGCTTGCTACAAATGCTATCGATTTCCATCACTTTAAGGAACATTTATTTTTTGACCCAATTTCTCATTTTTTGTAAGGGGGTAGGTCGGTTATTTTTGAAATTCAGATTTTGGTCAAAAAATTCTAATTTTTTCGTGGTTTTCCAGTCGTAGTTTGGCCAAATCAAGGCGTACAGCTAAAAGACATACTGTTTTGAGCAGCTTGCAACAAATGCTATCGATTTCCATCACTTTAAAGAACATTTATTTTTTGACCCAATTTCTCATTTTTTGTAAGGGGGTAGATCGGTTATTTGTGGGACTCAGATTTTGGTCAAAAATACTCATTTTTTAGTGGTTTTTCAGTCGTAGTTTAGTCAAATCAAGGCGTACAGCTAAAAGACCGACTGTTTTGAGCAGCTTGCTACAAATGCTATCGATTTCCATCACTTTAAGGAACATTTATTTTTTGACCCAATTTCTCATTTTTTGTAAGGGGGTAGATGGTTATTTTTGGGATTCAGATTTTGGTCAAAAATACTCATTTTTTAGTGGTCGGTTATTTTTGGAATTCAGATGTTGGTCAAAAATTCTCATTTTTTAGTGGTTTTTCGGTCGTAGTTTGGCCAAATCAAGGCGTACAGCTAAAAGACCGACTGTTTTGAGCAGCTTGCAACAAATGCTATCGATTTCTATCACTTTAAGGAACATTTATTTTTTGACCCAATTTCTCATTTTTTGTAAGGGGGTAGATGGTTATTTTTGGGATTCAGATTTTGGTCAAAAATACTCATTTTTTAGTGGTTTTTCAGTCGTAGTTTAGTCAAATCAAGGCGTACAGCTAAAGGACCGACTGTTTTGGGCAGCTTGCAACAAATGCTATCGATTTCCATCACTTTAAGGAACATTTATTTTTTGACCCAATTTCTCATTTTTTGTAAGGGGGTAGGTCGGTTATTTTTGGAATTCAGATGTTGGTCAAAAATTCTCATTTTTTAGTGGTTTTTCAGTCGTAGTTTAGTGAAATCAAGGCGTACAGCTAAAAGACCGACTGTTTTGAGCAGCTTGCTAAAAATGCTATCGATTTCCATCACTTTAAGGAACATTTATTTTTTGACCCAATTTCCCATTTTTTAGGTCGGTAATTTTTGAAATTCAGATTTTGGTCAAAAAATTCTAATTTTTTCGTGGTTTTCCAGTCGTAGTTTGGCCAAATCAAGGCGTACAGCTAAAAGACCTACTGTTTTGAGCAGCTTGCAACAAATGCTATCGATTTCATCACTTTAAGGAACATTTATTTTTTGACCCAATTTCTCATTTTTTATAAGGGGGTAGATCGGTTATTTTTGGAACTCAGATTTTGGTCAAAAAATCTCATTTTTTAGTGGTTTTTCAGTCGTAGTTTAGTCAAATCAAGGCGTACAGCTAAAGGACCGACTGTTTTGGGCAGCTTGCTACAAATGCTATCGATCCCCATCACTTTAAGGAACATTTATTTTTTGACCCAATTTCTCATTTTTTGTAAGGGGGTAGGTCGGTTATTTTTGGAATTCAGATGTTGGTCAAAAATTCTCATTTTTTAGTGGTTTTTCAGTCGTAGTTTAGTCAAATCAAGGCGTACAGCTAAAAGACCGACTGTTTTGAGCAGCTTGCTAAATGTGCTATCGATTTCCATCACTTTAAGGAACATTTATTTTTTGACCCAATTTCTCATTTTTTGAGGGTTATTTTTGGAATTCAGATTTTGGTCAAAAATTCTCATTTTTTCATGGTTTTCCAGTCGTAGTTTGGCCAAATCAAGGCGTACAGCTAAAAGACCGACTGTTTTGAGCAGCTTGCAACAAATGCTATCGATTTCCATCACTTTAAGGAACATTTATTTTTTGACCCAATTTCTCATTTTTTGTAAGGGGGTAGATCGGTTATTTTTGAATTCAGATTTTGGTCAAAAATTCTCATTTTTTCATGGTTTTCCAGTCGTAGTTTGGCCAAATCAAGGCGTACAGCTAAAAGACATACTGTTTTGAGCAGCTTGCAACAAATGCTATCGATTTCCATCACTTTAAAGAACATTTATTTTTTGACCCAATTTCTCATTTTTTGTAAGGGGGTAGATCGGTTATTTGTGGAACTCAGATTTTGGTCAAAAATACTCATTTTTTAGTGGTTTTTCAGTCGTAGTTTAGTCAAATCAAGGCGTACAGCTAAAAGACCGACTGTTTTGAGCAGCTTGCTACAAATGCTATCGATTTCCATCACTTTCAGGAACATTTATTTTTTGACCCAATTTCTCATTTTTTGTAAGGGGGTAGGTCGGTTATTTTTGAAATTCAGATTTTGGTCAAAAAATTCTAATTTTTTCGTGGTTTTCCAATCGTAGTTTGGCCAAATCAAGGCGTACAGCTAAAAGACATACTGTTTTGAGCAGCTTGCAACAAATGCTATCGATTTCCATCACTTTAAAGAACATTTATTTTTTGACCCAATTTCTCATTTTTTGTAAGGGGGTAGATCGGTTATTTGTGGGACTCAGATTTTGGTCAAAAATACTCATTTTTTAGTGGTTTTTCAGTCGTAGTTTAGTCAAATCAAGGCGTACAGCTAAAAGACCGACTGTTTTGAGCAGCTTGCTACAAATGCTATCGATTTCCATCACTTTAAGGAACATTTATTTTTTGACCCAATTTCTCATTTTTTGTAAGGGGGTAGGTCGGTTATTTTTGGAATTCAGATGTTGGTCAAAAATTCTCATTTTTTAGTGGTTTTTCGGTCGTAGTTTGGCCAAATCAAGGCGTACAGCTAAAAGACATACTGTTTTGAGCAGCTTGCAACAAATGCTATCGATTTCTATCACTTTAAGGAACATTTATTTTTTGACCCAATTTCTCATTTTTTGTAAGGGGGTAGATCGGTTATTTGTGGGACTCAGATTTTGGTCAAAAATACTCATTTTTAAGTGGTTTTTCAGTCGTAGTTTAGTCAAATCAAGGCGTACAGCTAAAAGACCGACTGTTTTGGGCAGCTTGCTAAAAATGCTATCGATTTCCATCACTTTAAGGAACATTTATTTTTTGACCCAATTTCCCATTTTTTAGGTCGGTAATTTTTGAAATTCAGATTTTGGTCAAAAAATTCTAATTTTTTCGTGGTTTTCCAGTCGTAGTTTGGCCAAATCAAGGCGTACAGCTAAAAGACCGACTGTTTTGAGCAGCTTGCAACAAATGCTATCGATTTCCATCACTTTAAGGAACATTTATTTTTTGACCCAATTTCTCATTTTTTGTAAGGGGGTAGGTCGGTTATTTTTGAAATTCAGATGTTGGTCAAAAATTCTCATTTTTTAGTGGTTTTTCAGACGTAGTTTAGTCAAATCAAGGCGTACAGCTAAAAGACCGACTGTTTTGAGCAGCTTGCAACAAATGCTATCGATTTCCATCACTTTAAGGAACATTTGTTTTTTGACCCAATTTCTCATTTTTTGTAAGGGGGTAGATCGGTTATTTTTGGAACTCAGATTTTGGTCAAAAAATCTCATTTTTTAGTGGTTTTTCAGTCGTAGTTTAGTCAAATCAAGGCGTACAGCTAAAGGACCGACTGTTTTGGGCAGCTTGCAACAAATGCTATCGATTTCCATCACTTTAAGGAACATTTATTTTTTGACCCAATTTCTCATTTTTTGTAAGGGGGTAGATCGGTTATTTTTGGGATTCAGATTTTGGTCAAAAATACTCATTTTTTAGTGGTTTTTCAGTCGTAGTTTAGTCAAATCAAGGCGTACAGCTAAAAGACCGACTGTTTTGAGCAGCTTGCTAAATGTGCTATCGATTTCCATCACTTTAAGGAACATTTATTTTTTGACCCAATTTCCCATTTTTTAGGTCGGTTATTTTTGAAATTCAGATTTTGGTCAAAAAATTCTCATTTTTTCGTGGTTTTTCAGTCGTAGTTTGGCCAAATCAAGGCGTACAGCTAAAAGACATACTGTTTTGAGCAGCTTGCAACAAATGCTATCGATTTCCATCACTTTAAGGAACATTTATTTTTTGACCCAATTTCTCAATTTTTAATAAGGGGGTAGGTCGGTTATTTTTGAAATTCAGATTTTGGTCAAAAAATTCTAATTTTTTCGTGGTTTTCCAGTCGTAGTTTGGCCAAATCAAGGCGTACAGCTAAAAGACATACTGTTTTGAGCAGCTTGCAACAAATGCTATCGATTTCCATCACTTTAAAGAACATTTATTTTTTGACCCAATTTCTTATTTTTTGTAAGGGGGTAGATCGGTTATTTGTGGGACTCAGATTTTGGTCAAAAATACTCATTTTTTAGTGGTTTTTCAGTCGTAGTTTAGTCAAATCAAGGCGTACAGCTAAAAGACCGACTGTTTTGAGCAGCTTGCTACAAATGCTATCGATTTCCATCACTTTAAGGAACATTTATTTTTTGACCCAATTTCTCATTTTTTGTAAGGGGGTAGGTCGGTTATTTTTGGAATTCAGATGTTGGTCAAAAATTCTCATTTTTTTGTGGTTTTTCAGTCGTAGTTTAGTCAAATCAAGGCGTACAGCTAAAAGACCGACTGTTTTGAGCAGCTTGCAACAAATGCTATCGATTTCCATCACTTTAAGGAACATTTATTTTTTGACCAAATTTCTCATTTTTTGTAAGGGGGTAGATCGGTTATTTTTAAAATTCAGATTTGGGTCAAAAAATCTAATTTTTTAGTGGTTTTTCGGTCGTAGTTTGGCCAAATCAAGGCGTACAGCTAAAAGACATACTGTTTTGAGCAGCTTGCAACAAATGCTATCGATTTCTATCACTTTAAGGAACATTTATTTTTTGACCCAATTTCTCATTTTTTGTAAGGGGGTAGATCGGTTATTTTTGGGATTCAGATTTTGGTCAAAAATACTCATTTTTTAGTGGTTTTTCAGTCGTAGTTTAGTCAAATCAAGGCGTACAGCTAAAGGACCGACTGTTTTGGGCAGCTTGCTACAAATGCTATCGATTTCCATCACTTTAAGGAACATTTATTTTTTGACCCAATTTCTCATTTTTTGTAAGGGGGTAGGTCGGTTATTTTTGGAATTCAGATGTTGGTCAAAAATTCTCATTTTTTAGTGGTTTTTCAGTCGTAGTTTAGTCAAATCAAGGCGTACAGCTAAAAGACATACTGTTTTGAGCAGCTTGCAACAAATGCTATCGATTTCCATCACTTTAAGGAACATTTATTTTTTGACCCAATTTCCCATTTTTTATAAGGGGGTAGGTCGGTTATTTTTTAAATTCAGATTTTGGTCAAAAAATCTAATTTTTTAGTGGTTTTTCGGTCGTAGTTTGGCCAAATCAAGGCGTACAGCTAAAAGACATACTGTTTTGAGCAGCTTGCAACAAATGCTATCGATTTCCATCACTTTAAAGAACATTTATTTTTTGACCCAATTTCTCATTTGTAGATCGGTTATTTTTGGGACTCAGATTTTGGTCAAAAATACTCATTTTTTAGTGGTTTTTCAGTCGTAGTTTAGTCAAATCAAGGCGTACAGCTAAGAGACCGACTGTTTTGAGCAGCTTGCTAAAAATGCTATCGATTTCCATCACTTTAAGGAACATTTATTTTTTGACCCAATTTCCCATTTTTTAGGTCGGTTATTTTTGAAATTCAGATTTTGGTCAAAAAATTCTAATTTTTTCGTGGTTTTCCAGTCGTAGTTTGGCCAAATCAAGGCGTACAGCTAAAAGACCTACTGTTTTGAGCAGCTTGCAACAAATGCTATCGATTTCCATCACTTTAAGGAACATTTATTTTTTGACCCATTTTCTCATTTTTTATAAGGGGGTATATCGAATATTTTCGAGATTCAGATTTTGGTCAAACATACTTAATTTTTAGTGGTTTTTCAGTCGTAGTTTAGCCAAATCAAAGTATTTAAATTGAATCGGTTTAATCAGTTATTTAACTTAAATTCCTGCCTCGTAATAGATAAAATATTTAAAAAAGATTGAAAAGTGGACTGCCAGGAGTGGGGACTCGGGATATCCTGGTGGACTACAAGTGCCCCTTCCCGAGGGTGCCAACTAGCCGCTATTTCGGGAAGTTTTCAACTTGTCGTCGGACCAGGCAGCTCCGCCTCGGTGACTGCCACATCTAAATGCCGGCTGTAAATGACTTAAGTGCCTGGCATTTATCTACTAAAACGTGTCCCAGCCCCTCGTCCTGCGTCCTGCGTCCTTGGTCCTTCATCCTCGGTCCTTGTCATCGTCACAGTTATTCACTTGGCTTTAGTTGTTGGAGTGGCAGGCGCTGCCGTGTTGTTGCCGTTGTCACACCTGTTAGGTAAGTGAGTGGATCAGGGCAGTGGGTGTGTTTTTCGGATGTGGCTGAGGGACAGCAGTTGCACACAGCAATCACAACTTTTATTTTTTGGCCAAGAGAGAGAGATTTTACATTAAATTCATTTGGCCACACGGACGGTGTGAGTGCCCAATTGTATGCCAAATGACTTTGAAACTTCCCACAACGCAAACAATAAGCCGAAATGCAATGACAACAGAATTCCCTTAAAATATATGTATGTATGTATATATGGTGTAGCATACAATTTCCGAATCCATTCTATTCGTTCAGTCTGGTGAAAGTGAATGATCCGCTTACCGTCTAAATTCCTTGTATAAAGACAACTTATGCTCACTCGGCCAGGCAAATGATATTTCACAGATCTATTGTGTCACTTTTCAGAGTGTTCGAATCAAAAGTTTCCTTCGATTGTTTGTGGTTTGGCTTTGAACTCTGAAAAAGTACTGATGAGCCATGATTTCTGGCAAAGTTTTGGGGTGTTGAACCTGCATCATTTCATCCCTGATTACAAAGAAGAAAGTTTAAACTTTAAATTAAAATTGTATTTATCATTATTTCATATTTTATAGGTTTTATTATGATACCAGGATCTTTCCTGTGCAAGATAAGGGTATTACTGGCCGAAATTGTTTTATTTTTCGCAGCAAAACACATTTACTATGCTTTCTTTTGAAGATGGAGAGTGGCTTTCAAAGAATCCACTCTGAATTTTGCGAGCTTATGCCGGCAACACAGCGGACTTAAAACTAGGTCACTAATGCCGCCACCGTAACAGTTTGCAACATGCATTGTCACAGAGCCATGAGAACTGGGGCTGCATCATATAGTGTACCCGGCTTATTCAAGGAATTTCATGAATATGTGAAATATGCAGCACAGGCAAATTATGAAATAAAAACGTTGAGATAAACAAGCAAGTTAAAGTACTTCACCGTGCCAGAGTTTCCACACCCCTGCAGCTTATTATAAGGATTTTTATAACCTTGCTGGGAGTATTAAAATTTCTGTTTAATGTTTGCAGCTCAGTGGAAGAGACATTTTCGACCTTTTAAAGTAGATGTATTCTTGATGACTGTTTTTAGTCACTGTTGCAATACCTTTTAACAGCCTAGTTTAACAGCTATAGATTTGAAACTACTTCAATCGTCATAGATAGCTTGATATAGGTCCTATAAAAAGATAGTTTAAAGTTTGATAAATTCCACTGTTTTTGAAAAAAGGTTGTGCAGTCTAAAGACATTGACACAACTTGGTAATTATTATATTTTTTATGTATATCCTGATCAGGGTAAAAATTCTCGAGAGTTGGGTGACCATATTCTGTAGCTATACTATGGGAACATTATAGGTTCCAAAGTCCCAAACTTTATAATTTTTAATAAAATTTGGGTAGCTTAAAAACGAATCATTTTTATTATGTAGCTAAAAAATTCCTGCTAATCGGGTGACCATATCCTATGGCTGCCTTAGGAATAATAGGGTTGAAAAGTTGAATTTTGAGATATATATTTTAAGATATGTACATTTATTTCTCTCTCTCATTATTATTATCATTATTTTAGTCATGTTCGTTCCCGTTTCTTTTTTTAGAATGAACATTATTTCTATTTTCGCTTTCCTCGAAAAGAGGAAATTTCGAGGAAGAACGTCGGAGGCCTTAAAAATGCAGATATTCCCCGAAATTATGGATCGTGGAATGGGCGTGAGGATTCCTTGGAGTAATGTGAAAACTTCTGGCTGAGTGGCCACCTATCTCTGACTCGATTGAGTGTTTAATGTTTTGTCGCACAACTTACGCCAACTTCCTGATGAGGCCACGGCCACTTCCATGGCGCTCCACCCCGCCACCTGGCACATGACAAGATTTATTTCTCCATCGGCGTCCTCCATTTGCCGGCCTGCCATTTTCCAAATAATTACACATTTACATTTTCATAGAAAATTTCGAAGCAAATCAGGGCATCAACTTTATTTCACTTGCGAGTAGGTACGGGCGAATAAAGTCAACAGAATTCCGAATTCGGTGAGATGGGAAGTGGAAAAGGGCCGCAGGACCCACTGTATAGGGTCGACTGCCGGAAACGGAAGTCGGGAGATGGAAAGGTCTGCATAGAACCGAATGGAAAGGAATTGGAACTGAATGGAACCGAATGGACTGCGCTGGGTGGTCCATTGTGGCGGTTTTATCTGGCCAATGTTTGCGCGCTGATGTTGATGGCTATCTTTAAAAAGACATAAATCATTTCGGGGGGGTTGAGAGATCGAGATGGAGATGCTGGGACACTGGGACTAGTCTCAGTAATTAATCATGGCCCAAGGCGCTGACTTAATTCCTTGACCGACGGCTCGGCATAGTTTTAGGCCGCTCGTTGCCATTTCGCCATTAACATGGCCATCATATCCATGGCCATCATCGCCCAGCCCCTTTGTGAGTGCAAATTGTCGAATCAATTTGTAACGATTATGAAATCCTTTCGCAACGGTTGCGTAATTTGCACAAATTAAGAGGCTGCCGCCCACTTTGAGTATTCGTCTTTAATTCGAATTGAATTAAATTCAAGCGAGGCGTATGCAAAGATTTCAGCCCACCGAATATATGTCCAATGTGAGCTGAAAATGCCTGGCATTTCGACCCAAACTTCAAGCTAAATTAAATTCCACTTTTGGTCAATTGCACTCAAAGAACCGCAAATAGTTATTGCAATTGCAAAAGGCCTGTGGCCAAAAGGGAGTTTCTGGTTTTGGGAGGGTGGGGCGGAATGGTTGTTTTGGGGGTTGTTCAAGATGGCCGAAGGGCGAGGGCGAAATGGCTGAGATACGTGTAACCGGAAGTACAGTACACACACACACACCCATACACTCGAATATGTCATTCATTATTTAATATCTAATTATCAAATGTTGCTCTTGTTGTCATGGCTGTTGTTTGTTGCTATTGCTGTTGCGATAACAATTAAAACAAGGAAGGCGTCGAAATGAACATGAACAGCTGCCACCACAACTTGGCCACTAGCCACGCCCCCCTTGCCCGTTGCCCTTTGCCCCCTACCCCTGGCATAACCCCCCCTCACCCCCCGAAAACTCGCATGACAAGCAATTGAAATTGCAAGTGGTCACGCCCACTGGCCCAAGCATCAGTTGTTCGCCTTAATTGTCGCCCTTGTTGTTGTCGCAAATTTATGAGCCGCACTCTGAAGTGGTTTTGGTTTGGTTGGGGCATTTGGGCTTCGGTGGGTTAAGAGAGCATTTCTGGTTATTGTTATGGCGGAAGTGGAAGTGGAACTGGAACTGGAAAGGGGACGGGAAAGGGGAAGTGGAAGTGGAGGCACGGTGCCGAGTGGTTCGCCAATTAGACGGCGTCCCACCGAATTGAAGTTGACGCCCGGATGGATGACCACCCCCCCCCCCCCCCCCCCCCCCCCCAACCCCACGCTTTTGCCCACCGGAAACCGAACTATCCGTACCTTCGAATTGGATGGGCGATAAGCGCCCCGTCATTGCGCAAAACTCATTCGACTTTGGTGGATTCAATAAATAATGATTGCCATTAAAGTTTAATGCCACATCATGGATAGTTGCAGCCGAATCACAAGTCACGGAGTCATGGTATTTTCGGCTTAATTATATTAACTCTAATATTGACATTGGTTTAATTAGGCTAATTATATTTATCATTAGATGGCAAATTATATCAAAAGCCTTCTATAAGCTGTTAAAAATAAACGATTCTAATTCATAATAAGATTTTGGCTTAAACTATTGTGATTTTTTGAAAAATTAAAGTGCACATACACTTAATACTGTTTTGCAAACAATTATATGTCTAATTATAATTATGATAATTATTATAGATGTACTATATGGGCAAGCTATAAAAAAAATTTAAAAACTAATTATACCTTTTGTCTTTGTAGATCTAATGTGTATATTTTATTAGATCCATTTATATTAAGTTTAGAATATAATGAAAATAGAAAAGATTATTAATCTAAGATACATTTTATTTACATTTTGATATGAAAACCAATTATGTTTTTCAATAAGTGACCACAGATAACTATATGATTTTCGGAACCTTATTTTTTAATGATGGTCTCATGCGTTGCTACGATTCAATTAAACATCTCCCCCATTAAACTTCCCTCATTAGCCACTCTATACATTAAAAAGTTTTTAAGTTCCTTTTCCCCATTTTTGTTTATTTCTTTTTTATCTGATTCAGATTACTGGACCAAAACAACGGGGGGTAAACAATGTATTTTAAAAGAATTGTTGTTACAAAAACATAATTCTTTAAATTTGCCTCAAAAAATGTGTGAATCTTAAACTACATGACACAATTTAAAGAAGACCCAAAACTTATTTTTAAAATGTTTTGTCCTCACACTGACTTACAGTTTTTCAAGACGTGCTCCGAACAAAAGATGGGCTCAATTTGCCCCATCGATTGATGGCAACTGATGGATCCGCTTGACTTTGCTGTCCCTCAAACACCCCGAAGCCCCGAAAACCAAACGTGAAAGTAAAGTGATTGGGAAGGAGAAATATACGTGATAAAAATTATGCCACATGCAACTTGTGAGCAATAAATCTTCAATTTATTACAAAATAATTAAAATTAATGAGCGAAATTGAAAATGTGCACGTGCGTTTGTAACATCGTTTATGCGCAGATCATTTCAAGAAATTGTTACTGGGAAGGAGATTATGTGGAAAAACCATAATAGTTCATAATAATTTCAGATTTGTTTCTTAAAATGATACAGGGTATCGAAAATTACTTTTCCTCTTTGATTTTCTAATTTCTTTCATATATCTGCTTAAAAAATTCCAGTGCTTTGATATCAGGAACTCCAAAAGTTCTCAAATTCTAAGGCATGAACACATTGTAACTTTTTCCGTGGCTGGCGTTTGGCTGTGTGTGTGTGCGCGTGTGGTTGTGTGGGTGTGCGTCGAATACAAAAATGAAACCATAAACTTTGCCAATTGGCAACCATTATAGATTGCCAGGACCAAGGACGAAGGACCAAGCCAGGCTATGCAAAAGTCCTGGTTCTGTTAATATCTTGAAGTGAACGCATGCTTCGTCTATTTTCAGTAATTCAAACAAGGGAAAAACTTTTTCCGACTGACATAGTCTCCCCAATTTAACTATAGTTACTTTTTAAGAAATGTCCCTTAGATGTTTTTTTTTGGTGGTAAATTTCTTAATATCTTAAATTCTTGTATTCTTTACCAACGCGTTGTTTAGTTAGTGAATTGAATCCACAATTTTTCTCGAGGCCAAACATTGTATGAAAATTTAATTAAAATGTATTGTATTATTGTGAAATTGGTTATTTTCATTGGCCTGTTTTCATTGCTCTGAGGTAATGAGAAATGCATAACGGAATTTCATTTTTAAAACCCATTTACCAGTTGAAAATGGCATCTGAAAGGTATGTATATTTTTTAAAACTGAAGCACCTTTAAATACTGCAAGTGGTGCAGTAAATTGCATATTTAAGGGCCTTTGACCCCATCGCTAATGCCGTAATTCTGCCTGCAGTCTCGTCCTTTGGCAATGTGTGAAAGGCAAATATTATTCTTGGCAGCGTTGTTTGCTTTAATTTTTTTCTCGCCGGGTAAGAGTTTTACCCATCCAGGGAACCAGCTCCACACCCATCCCATCCTTCCCCGGCATCCAATCCATCTTCATCTGTCTGTCAAGAGAGCAATCGAAAGCCAATCATGGTCATTTAGCACGGCAAAATTGCTTGGCTGTATGCTGTATGTTGTATGTTGTATGTTGTATGCTAGATGCAGACACCAATTTATATATTTTTTATCAATTGAATTTGCCGGCAAAGTGCAGTAAGGACGAAATGTTTATTGGGCAACAATTTCCATTTTGTAAATTTTCAATAAATTCGTTCGACACTACGCAGTTTATTTTATCAGCATAGACAACTCAATTATCCCCAACAGAAGCAGCGTTTGTGGATTAATGGAGAGTGAGGGGAAAAGTGGGCGATTGCGTTAAAGTATCTGAAAATAGTTAAGGTTATAGACATTCATAGGCGGGATATTGGAAACCACGCTCCACTCTCGCCGAATAACAGAAATAAATATTTCCCATCAGATTGGCATAATAATGTATGTTATTGCGGTCTTTTGTAAACAGCAAAAATTCCTTATAAATCAGCCAAATGATTCAGTGGTCGTAAATAATTGTATTTTTATTTATACAAGAGGAAACGTAACATTTTTTTGGCTGGATTTAACAACAGAACAGGTCGAAAGTTTAATATGCAATAAAGTTGACTTACCGACTGCACATTTATCAAGCATATTTTATTTAGTTGGTCAGCAAAAATTTAAAGCAACAGCAGAAAAAATAAATCAATTTATAAAACCAACAAAATAATCTTTAAATTAGAAGAAATCACTACAAATATGAAAAGATATTTCGGCTGGGCAAATACATGAAAAGTAAATCTTGTGCCAATATTAACTAACTCACAAATGACTTGCCGTCCACTTTTCCATCCTAAACAAACAGTACAGATATGCAGTGGAGGCGTGAGCCTGCCTATTTTTCCCCCAAACCATTTTCCTTTTTTGGCCAGGAGGCGAAGTGAAAGCCCATCTAAGTATGCTATACATTTGCCAGCGATTTAAAGCAGCCAAAGAAATGGCGCCCAACACACACACACACACACATACAGCCTCCACACGCGTTGTTATAAACAAATTCACACATTTCGAAATTCGAAGTTCGAAAAAATAAATAGAATAAACCCCTGACAGCCGAAGCAGCTTCGTGAGTGTATTTTCCCGCTCTTTTGTGGCTGTTAAAGAGAAAGCAAAACTCTCTTAGCCGCTCTTTGGGCCATCTTCAGTTGGTTAATCAAATTTAAGTATTAGCCAGCAAAAGTAAAATTCGTGGCAATTAAACGCTGCCTACTTGTGGATACACGAATGTGAATGCCATGTCACGCGCCTTTTGGTCAATTCAACAAACGCGCCAACTTAATTGCAACAAATAAATCATGTGTGTGGGTTTTTTTCTGGTGTGTGCTGTTTTTGGTGGCAGGGAGAAAGGTGGAGAAAGTCCTCAAGAATCGGCAAGGACAACTGACTCAGTTGCGCTTCAGTTTCGCACATAAACGTCAAGTGCGTGTGTGCTGGCCATGTTAACACACGCACTCTAAGTAGCTTTAGCCGCACACCAGCCCAAACAATGCATCTCCAAAGTGACAGCAATACCCATCCGCCCACACAGATACAAAGTCAGATACAGATACGGATACAGATACGGATTCAGGAGTCCAGGACCTGCCCAGCGACCCTTTAGTCCCACTAAAGGTCCCACCATGATGAATGCCAATAAGCTCGCCATAAATAAAATTGTTCGACTTGGCCCTTTGTTCGTACTGCTGATGTTGCTGTTGTTCCTTGGCTGGTTTTATTTTTGTCACTCGGTCTGTGGAAATTATGCCGGAAAGAAAAATCACACGCTTCAAAAGTTTGAATGACTTGATTTGCCCGCATTTGCACAAAGTGGCCGGGAAGTGCCGCGGGAATTCCCCCCAAAAAAGATCTGCGATAAAAGTTGGCGTAATCTTAAAAACTGGTTTCCAACGAGATATATTAAGGCGATTTAAAATACAATGAATATTCGTCCATTTGCATTGGGATTTTTTTTATATATGTGCAACTTTGTAAATTATACATATTCTTCTTTTGAGGAATTAAGAATTCTAGCTTAAAAAAAATGAACACCCTGGCATTTAGTTCCCTAGTTGATTTTCTTATTAATAAGATAATTTTCCTTCCGATTGTAAAATTGGAAAAACAAATATTTTATTAAAAAAAGAGCTTCCAATTTTTAGAATTGCAAAGTTTAACAACATTTAGATATACATAAGATTTGTAAGATCATTATTAAGTAGATGTCCTAAAAATTATAAATAAAGTGAAGATTGGTTTAGTTTATTTGCAAAAAATATTTAAGTTCTATTTTAAATAAAAAATTCTTTGCTGTGATCATGTTTATATAATCCCTTCCCAATTTTCATGGTTATTGAAACAGAACCTTTCATTGGCATAACTTTTTCTGATCTCTCACTAATTGCTCTCGGTTTTTCCCCAAATTTGTTCGTCTCCCCTTTCCCTCTTTTTTTTGGTCCTTTTCCGCGGTGTTTTCCTTTTGATGTTTGAATTTTGTGGCCAACATTCACGATGTCGGATGTGGAAAGCGAGCCCCTTGAAAAATGGGTGGGTGGTAGATGGATATTGGAGGTGAGAGGTTGGAGGTTGGCTTGAAGAGCCTTAGTGTCACCACTTTGTGTTTTGGCTTAACCAGGCACGATCCTTGCGGCTGCTCAGCTGCTCGACTGCTCGGCGGCTGCTTCCAATCGACACATAGCCTTGATTGAGCCGCACACGTAATTCCCGTAAAACGGCGAGAGTCCTTGGCTTTAAACTCGAGCCTCGCCTGTCTGCGGATTTGAACAAGGCCTGAATCACCGCAAAAACCGGCATAATCAACAGGAGCCACAACAACAACAGCGGCAATAAAAGTGAGCGGCCAACTCATTCTGAATGACGACAATCAACTCAATTTTTGGTCGCTTGGTTGGTTGGCGGCCCAGCCAGCCGCACACATTCGAGAATCCCAGCCAAGTCCCAGTATCTCTCCGACTGTCTGTCTGTTTTTTGGGGGACTGGGTTTCTTAAGCCGTTCCCTGAATCCCCATATCCTCATCTACACACAGTCAACCGGATCTACCGGCAACGCGCATCGTATTTCACGTGCCAACAGTTTTGCATATTTCATATTTAGAATTTGATGCGGACCAAGTCGAGCCATTGAAGGCGGATGTCTGCGACTGAGACTGAGACACACACACACACGTTATCCTTGGGCCACCAAAAACCACCCGTGGTACACCACCCACCTCCCTAGGAAAACATATGCAGGCAACAAATTACGAGGCTCCTGACGGGCTGACTTTGTCCTGACTTTGAACAGTTGGCAGAGCGCAAGTTTCCCGCACTTCCACCTCTTCGATCTGTCAGCCATTGTGCGTATCCGTATCCGGTTGTCTGTCTATCGGTGCCTCTGTGTGTGCCTAGTACACTCTGCCTATTTGCATAAACAGTAGCGAACACCCAACGAAAGTATCTCAGCCTGGGCGAACACGATATCTGCTGCACAGATGCGCTGAGAACTTTGGCAAGTATCTAAATGTCTGGAGTCGAGGATTGTCAGCAAGTTCTAACATACATTGCAATGTGTAGCAAAAAGTCGGGATGAAACCCGCAATATCTCAATGAGTGAGCAGTTCAAAACTATAACTACCTCATCTATGAACTCAAAAGGTATTATTTCAGGCAGTTGTGGCACGATTAACATTTAACTTGTTAATAATTAAACAAATTAGGAATTTGTACATTTTTGAATTTAAAATCTATATTAAGTTTTAGAAATTTAAAAACTATCCATCTCCCATCTCCCTCCCGATGGACTCAAAAAGATTGAAAGGAAAACAAAATGTAGTAAATATACTTTGTTTTTACCAACTAAGCCACTTTGTTGGTAAACAACTTTTAAATTATGCCAAACTTTCATATGCTTCGTATGTTTTTAATGTATTTAAGTTGGAACACCAATGCAGAGGGGCATTTAGATTCTGATAAACTTTTTTAATGACCTAGCATACTTAAATCGATTATTTTGTTACAGCTTATGGGATTGTTCCCCACATATGTGAACCCCCAAGCTCAAAGATGTGCCCCGTATCCATCGGCTCATCTTTGATTCAAGCTCAACCCTTCTTGAGTTCGGGGCCTGGAAATTCCAAACGTCGAAAATAACGCAGGATGAACATAGATTCCTTGGGAAGGGGGGAAAAGGATTTGGATAAGTAGAAAATATGGTTATGGCTTCTGTAAAGGGGATTGCCAATTTGAGTTATTCGAACGCAATTAATGGCCGAACATTTTCGGAGCATCTTGCCGACTGATGCCTGATCCGAAATTGGAATCCCATGATTGAATCCGGGTCTTCTCGACGAGAGAAGCCAGGTGCAAATACTAGAATAGTAAAACGAAACATAAATTTTAAGTGAAAGCGAAGCTGAGAACCAAATGGGTAAACGTTTTTTTAGCCCCCTTTTTGACTCCTTTTTTTGTCGACCTTTTCAGGCTACCAAAAAACAAATCACAACCTCTGTCGGTTGAATTTCCCTTCACAAAAAAGCAACAAAAAATGCCTAGCCCGGAGTGTCTTTAAGATACACGAAGGCAACAAAGCACATCTAAAAAAATAACGAAACTTGAGCTACGGAAACGAGAGGACCGGAATTAAATATTTGCTTAGAATATATCAACTCATATTTTTTACACGTCATTGTGCATGCGAGATTATCAAAGTCATAAATCATACATACTCGCACAGTCTTTTCATAAATATTTACAAAGGCTCAGGGAGTGTGGGTGCGTAGGAGTTGAGACTTAGAAGGGAAGATGGGTGAATGCAGGTGAATATATAGAGCGGGTGTAGCTGCTCTGCAAATGCAAAAGTGCTTTCAAGATGTATCCAACTACACTGCAAGTATCTAGTATCAGTTCTTGCCCCGTTCCAACCCGTTTCCGCCTTTCGTCGCAGCCGGAGAAATTGTTTTCACTAAGTCACTCATCATCGTGGATGCCGAAAGGTAACTCAAGCTGTGCTCCGGCCCCTGGAAATGAGTAACTACTACCTGGTTCGGGTTCAGGGGTCACGATGGCGGTGGGTAGTAGTGGAAGGCGGGTCCCAGGCAAGTTGTTTTGTTGTGCTCCAGTCAGTCGGAGCTTATAGCTGATGAGGCGTGTTATATGCATTTTATTTGCCACCACCTCCTCCGACACTCTGGAATTCCATTTCAAGTTACCCGTTAGTGTATTAAAAAAAATCCCCCCCTTCTCCGACATCGTATCTTCGGTGCTTCTTTTCTAGCTGCGGTTGTGGCAGAAACGATACGCTGGAAATTGCATTTTGAGGTTTCTGGGATCCTTCGCTCTGGCGTTTTGTGGTATGGTATGGTGTGTGGATGTGGACGTAAATGTGGATGTGGATGTGGATGCCACACATGCCCATTGAACTGGGTGTGCCAGCTGGGTGGTCGATGAGGCATTGCACACACACTCACTGCGAATCACTCATTTGTTATTCCTGCCACATAGCGCTAATGAGCTGGAGGCGGCATCCTTTTGTAGCTTTCTGCCGATGTGCCACCTTGTGAGGTGGTGGCTCCCTCATCAATTAACACGTCAGCTAATGTTCGGCAGTCAAATCGCTGAAAAGTTAATGATAGTCGAGAGTCGAGTGGTGATGCCCCAGATTGGCATGTATGCCCAGAAGTCAGTGGGCTGAAAGCTGGTACAGCTGGTACAGCTGGTGCCCAATTTAAATGGCAGCCACATCCTTATCCCATATCCCATAGCCCTTATCTCCTGGTGCCTGGCAACCCCAAGTGACCCACCAGCTGTGGACATCAATTGTCCTTCTGGCCAAGCGCACACACTCTAAATTGAGAGAGGGCCTATCCCATTTGATTTGCTTGTTTTTTTTTCTAACCCCCACCCCCCCATTGTAATCGATAAATGATTTTGTTTAGCATTGCACACTAGTACGTTTACGGATACGTATACGCAACGTGGGCCCCGTGGCATTATGCCCGTAGTATGCTAAATATCCCGGGTTACGTTGCCAGGGCTACCGGAACGGGCCATCGTTGTCGTTGTCGATGTCGATGCCACATGACATACCTAAAAGGATTTGGACTTAAGCAGCTTACCATGTAAACAGCGCGCACACAAACACAGGCGAGCATCCGCACAACACACACACACTCACACCCATACGCCATGAGAATTATGATGCATACTTTTATGTAGATTATGAACACACACACATGCAGACAGGCACTGGGAGAAAGGCGCCAAGACAAGGATACACTGGTGTCGCTAGATCAATATTTAAGCCAGGTCCTTCTTTCGATGTGACCCAAGATACCAAATACTTCATGTGAGACCATGTTTAAAAATATTTTGGTTGGCTTTAAATCATCCTTAGCTTATTTTTTTGGTTTCTTAAATAAAATTTTTTTTTTTTTGATACAAACTTCGATAGGTTGTTTTATAGATACTGACATGAATCTGTGTTAAAACTACTGAAATACCATTAGGAGGGTTTTAAATTGTTCCAAGTTTTATTAGCTATCTTTTTTGGTTAAAAGTGATACTTTAAAAAATAGTAATATATCGGTATTTTGTTCAATAATATTTAAAAAGAAGTACCTAAACTTAAATGAATTGATAATTATTCCCTTCAGTCAATGGACATGTTTGGGGGATAACCAAAACTCAAATCGATTACTACTTTGACAAACCTTATTGTACCTATATAAAGTCCACTTGATATGAATTAGTATTCTCAATATATTCAAATACTTGTAGGTTGGTTTTAAATAATACTAATCTTAGCTTTAATAGATATTCATAATGATTATGGTAAGTGTTATTTTAGCAAACCTTGAGATAGATTTATGTCACATTTGTCTCACTGTAATGGCTTATGACCAAGGTACTCCGAATTCGGCTGCAGCTGACGCTCCAAACTGATGATCCCGACTTCCTGATAGCCCCTGGCCCCTGATTTGCATACGGAGTCTCAAGTCACGGCATCTTTTGTCAGCCAGCCTGGCCGAAAATGGGCGCGCTTGCGCCTTTCGAAGGGGATGGGTCCGAAGGGGCATGGGGGTCATGGAGATAGAGGGTCTCCGGAGCGGAAAAATTGTGCCAACTGCAAACGAGTCCATCTGTCCTCCGTATCCTTGGCATCCTCCGCCCCCGGAACCGCCTCCACGACTCCATGGCACTACTCCATCTGCCCGACTTCCTGCGTCTGGCTGGCTGCATGCAAATGAGCCTCATATATCTGCCGCTTCTTGCCGCTTTTCCACTTGTTTTTTAGTTGGCCTGCTCGCCTTTATAGTTCGCTTTTTCCTTTCTTTTCCTTTTTTTTTCCTTCAGCACGTGTCGTCTCTTGTCCCGCCTTGGATTGAGCTTGTTATGTAAAACTTTAGACTTTTCATAGTCGACTTTTTCCCGGATCCATCTTGTCTGCTGGGGTAAAAGCCCACTTCTCATTTCGCACTGGGATCTCAAGTGGGGTCTGAGTTCTGAGTCCCGTGCCAGCTGTCTGTCAGTTGTTAGCTCAACTGCTTTGCATCAAAATATCAATGCATACTTTGGGCCATAGGCATAAATTATGGCCCGGGATTTGCAATGGAAGCGGTTAGTTCCGAGGCGACCTTTGCCTTGGCTGACTATCGAAGAGTCAAGCTCACCCCTTCCAAAGAAGTATGGTTTTGGGCTTTGTTTTACGGCCTGCGATATGAAACGGAACGAAATGGAGATTGAATGACAGACTTTGGAGAGACGGGATAATAAAATGACCAACCCAAAGTGGTCAGTGGGCTGCGCATATTTAAAGTGGAATTATAATCCTAATATGAAACCAGTCCGGCAAAGATACATTAAGGTGGGATATCTTGTTCTGCTATATTGTCATATATTGTATATTATAAAGAAGGCATAGGTGTGGAGGTAAATATATAAAGCTGCCTTAAGTTTTCAATAAGAAAGTAAAGACTCCCTATTAACAGTTTTAGTAAAAAACTGCTGTCTATTAATGTTATAAAAAATTCGAAAGAAAAAACAAACTGAAACTTACTGAATTTATAAAAACCGAAACTATTTTTTTTTATTTCGTTATTAAGAAATTGTCCCTGGGACAATGACTATATTTTTTATTTCTATTGAGGGAACATTAATAATTCTATCATTTGAACGATCTACACACAGAAATTGTATATTATTAAAGAACTAAAGTGTCAAATTCAAAATTAAATAATCTATTAAATAGTTCTTTAATGAAGTATATGTACTTCTATTTTTTGTAACAGATATATATCTTTATAAAATAATTATACTAAAAGTCGTGTGTGTATGTTTAATTATCAATTTTTCCAAATCAGACTACCACCACTCACCAATTTTACGTGTTTTATTCGTAAAGGCCTTGCATTAACGACGTGACATCAGATTAATCGGTATTATATGGGGCTGCATAGCATTGAGATACCTGGTTCGCTTTTGCGTGGTGGCTGGCAACATCCAGTTTAAATATACATATGTGCGTTCCCATTCATTTGTCATCAGGCTAATCGGGTTGGCTGTCATTTTGGCAACCATAAGTTTCCCCGAATGTTGCAGCTCCGGCTGCACTGTGCAAATGCGAAAATGATACCTCCAGCGAGCTGAGCTTAGAGTTGCCAGCTTAACGCATAATTTACGAGTGCTTTTTCGGAGGGGGTCTTTGGCATGGAATCTTTAATTAAAAACTGAATAATAACCGTCGATAAGCCAGCATATTTGCTATTGGACACCCGGGCATACATACATGCACATGGAAAAACAGTGAACTGCGGAAAAGGGCTGATAATTACAAATTACGCATACGCCACGTTGCCCCCATACTGCTGACATTCGATTCCCGCCCGCACTCGTTGTAATTTATTTATTCACGCTTTATCTGCACTCGCCTGCACGGCGGAAATAGAAAAGTAAATTGGCCCCAATTTGTGAAAATTGTGAAAAATCAAATGCTGTTCAAGTTGTTTACGCTGCCTCGCATTTGCAACTGATGACTGTGCACACTTGTTTGCCCTGCATCGCTGCCATAAAGAGTGTGCGTGGGTGTATGGGTGTGTTGGTGTGTGGGTGTGTGTGTGCTTAAGTGCATCCTGTTCTTTGCCAATTGTCTGTCTGCCAGTTTCAGCTCTCCAGCTCTTTGGCTCCTCGGCTCCCCAAGTTTCCCTCAATTTCCCTTATTTCGCCTCAGTTCCCCCAGTTTTCCGGGTCTTGGCAGCTGACTAATAGCTTGATAAACTGCATGCCACGCTTTCATAATGAGCGACACCCCCATCCTTCCTCCTCCCTGCTCATTTGTCTTTTTCACACGGCATTAAACGATCATGAGTTGTACATATTTTTGTGATTTAAGTTGGGAGCAAAGGAGGGCTCGAGAGTCTAAGCCCAAAAGTTATTTATTGTGTGTAGGTCTTTAAATAGACAGAAGCAGGGATGTCTAAAAAATATCGATTTATCAAGAGTGTATCGATATTTTACGCAGAGGTCGATAACTTAACGTTGGGATAAATCCATATTCGCTTTAATATATAAGGCCAATTTTCACTCTTAGAGCCACCTGCGCTTGTTTACCAAAGAAGAGCTTTAATTTATTTTAAAATTGTTAAGAATTAGATGTTATCGGAAATATCGATATTTTAACGTTTAATGCAAAATTTTAACGATATATTAAATTTCGATATATCAAACTTTACTATATTTTTCAAACAATCTTTTCCAATCAATATACATCCCTAGGCAGAACTCATATTTTGAAAAGTTATATCAGAAATATGGTATCTGGCTGCCTTTAGCAATGCCTATGAAGAGTGAAGGATGTTTAGAATAAGCTATTAATAAGACATTTTTTACTATACAAATTTAACCCCTTCGCAAACATTTTTCCCCAGTGCACAGATGTCAGAAACTTCCGCATCGGCCTTTTACACCGTTGAAACACATTTGCCATGCCCATTTGCCCACAAAAGCCCTGACGTTCAAGTGCTCGTTTGGCGCAAGGAATTCTTGTTGCTCTTAACTTTTGTTCTTTTGTCGCGGCTGAGGCCTCCGAATATGGAACCCAGGGCAGGGAACATGGCCAACAGACAAGAGACAACAGCCGACAGGCAGCAGACGACAGATATGTATGATGAAATACAAATTAAATTTGCCCTGGCACAGGCACATGCACGAAAAAATCAGATATGAAATGTAAAACTGAGGCATGCCAGGCTAGCTTTATAGCTGGATAACTGGATATCTGGATATATGGAGGTGGAGATGGGTAGCATCCGGGGGGATAGGATGGGGGCTGTTCATCCCCACATATGTGAACGGGGAGACAGAACCCACTTCATCAGCGGAACGCTTCCGCCGTTGTGTTTTCCCGCTTTTCGCCCCCCTCGGCGAGGACCCAAAATTCGAAGCGCGCGGCAATTGAAGTCAGAATTTAAATGGGGTTCCCCTTCACTCATCAGCACTTGTCTTTCCCGCTACTCGCCCCCTGTTGCCTTCTACTCCCAGTGTAAATACGTAAAAAGGCGTATAATTTGCATGAGATTTGATTTCACACCGACGCCAAAGACGGGCTCCAGCCAAAAGTTGCTACACAGATGTGAAGAGGGGAGCATGGCATCTGCGAAAAGTATAATAGGGGTTGGGTTCCACCGAAAACCGCCGCAAAGCAAGTGTTGAGTTGGGATATCTGGATATTCACTAGTTGGGAAGGTGATAATGCCTTGAGCTTGCGTTAAAAAATGCTTGAATCTGCAATTTTGGGGATCAACTATTCAAATTAAATGGTTTTAAAAATATGGATGATGATCTTGGTTGTTTAAAATCCCAGAGATAACTCCAATGATATTTTTCAATAAGGAAAAACTTTATTCGGCTGGGAGTTATTTTTAAATATGGAAATGGAAAACATATTTTCAAAGAAGCACTTCCAAAGAAATATATTTACGGCTCGCATTTTAGATTTGGAAAGTCATTTAAGGTGATGGCTTATTTCCATTAAAATCAACATGTAAAGCATATATTGATCTTTAATCATAATAACCATTACCGTGAACTTTTAAAGGCTCACCCCCATCAACTGTTTCGATTTCGAGTTATGAGTGAACTCAAAGCCAGGCCATTGTCGGAATGGAACCCTTTGCGGAATTTTATGCCATTCGGTCTGATTGCAATTGGCAGTGTTGGCTAATGCCCGCTTTTATGCTGGCATACCTCTCGCCATCCGGCATTCGGCTTTCACCTTTCACCTAGCCCAAGCCCGCCCTCAGCCTGAAACGCCAACAATTGGCGGAGCGTGCCCGGCTTTCAACAGAGCGCTTCTTGCAATTGACAGTTTTGGATTCAGATACAGATACAGATATAAACGCAGATATAGATACAGATACCGCTGGCAATAGCAATGGAAATGGCAATGGCATAAGCAACAGACATATTGGCTGCAGTGTTGAGTACATATAAAAACAATAAGCCGCTCTGTAGCGAATCTGCGGGTGGTGGGTAGAAATGTGGATTCGATGTGCCAAAAACAAATAAGCATGAATACCGCAGTCGAGTTGCTGGACTTGCCGATACCCGTTACTCGACTTATGAGGTGAGGTTTAGGACACGCATTTGTATACTACCGATAAGCTTTAAGCAAATTTGTCTTAGAAACTGCACTGATTTCATTTTAATAAATGACAAAAAACATATATAAATTGATATGTAAACAATAAACAAATGTTTCCAACGACCTACATTAGAAGAAATTAAAATTCAACCATCTAAGGCGTTACTTATCACAATTCGGTACTGCCCAAACACATTCTCGTTTTTAATCTACTATGACCTAGAGATATGTCAAGATAACAAGATCAAAAATTCTAGATCTAATAATCTGTCGATTCCGTTCACAAAACTCATCAAAGTGCGTTCGATAATAAGTCCTTTAAGGGGATATACCCTTGTTATCATCAAGTGGCGGGTATAAAAAATCAAACCAAAGCAAGGACAAAAAGGGGGAGTGCGAAAATACGTACAACAATAAATATTAATAAATTTCACATGATCATAAAAATAAATTTGTGAATCCAACACGCACTGGGGCACACACAAACACACGCACACATACTTGCCGAGAGATACGGGGCCCAGTCAATACACACAAACATATTACATTATAAGGCTTAGCCATAACAAGGCAATCACATTATTAGGCACCGCCCAACCGCCCCCTTTTTTTGGGGGGTGTGGCTGGCTGTCAGGTGCTGGCTGCTCTTCTTCTTCTTCATCTTCCGCTTTGGGGTGCTCGAGGACCAAAAACACATCCATACCCATACCCATACTTATGCCCATACCTATGCCCATACGCATAAGGACGCCTCGTTGTAACGGTAATATAAGCATATGCAATAAGGTTATCTTATTACCCTGCGAGCGATGATAAAGCTGGAGAACTGGGGAACCGAGGAGCCGAGGAACTGGAACCCCAAATGACAGTACACACTTTGGTACTTGGAAATCGAAGCAAAAATTTCACACCCAATCCCCAGACCATAATATCTTATGCCCTGCCATATCCCATCTCATCTCATTCCACTCCGGATCATCTCGAGCTCAAACGCCTTTGGCATGAGTGGTGGTGGTCTGTGGTCTGTAAAAGGTGGGTGGAGGAAGGAGGACTCCAAATCAATATGCTGCTGGGACACTTAATCCCATCGCACAGATCCCGCCCAGATGAAAGGTCGCTTGGCTAGTAATTTTCCCTAGATCGCATCTCATTCTCGGCCAATATTCTGGTGTTGGGAACCGAAGAAGATTCCCAATTTCATCGGCCCACAACCACAACCAATAAAGCACATTCGGCCATCCCGCTCCGCCAGGTGAATTGTCAGCTCTTAAGTATCTCTGATTGTGACAAGTGCCCCACACATGCCGGAATGGGTCCAAGTACTCTCCACCCCGGCTCCTGCTGGCTAGTTAATCCCACCTTTCGTGTGTTCGGGGTATGGCATTTCCACGCCCCGCCATCCAAACACCCAAACATCCAACCATCCAACCAACCAACAACAGAAAAAAACAAATTGAAAGAGCTATGGGTGCAACGACTGCCAGCAAAAGCAAACCCCAAACGGGAAAGAAAAGCAAACAAACAGCAACGAAAATAAATTTAGGCCAGCTCTGGGGTTAGAAATTAGGGATACTCTTACAGAGGACTAAGCCCTGTGATTTGGTAATTATATATTGGGAAAACAAACAATATTACAAAGAGGTAAAAAGGATCTAATACCTCAGAAAAAAGGTTGTCAAAAATCATATATTCTATTACCTATCTTAATAGATTATGTAGTAGACCTATAATAACTAAGGATCTGTTAAAAATAACACTCCCATGGCTTAAAAATGTTATTCGTAAAGCCATCAACCTTATGAATATCCCCATTCACTCGAAAAAAAGAAGTGATATATGAAGGCAATTTCTATATTTGAGTGATAAACTTTAAAACCACAACCCTTAACCCATTATTCCTTATGATACTCTCTGACTTACCAAAGGTCATCATATAAGCGGTTGTGTTTCAAATTGCTATCCCAAATGATAATGCCTTATCCTGCAAGGGTATGAAAAAAGCAGGGGAGTGTGAAGAAATGTGGCGACCAAAAAATGGACCAAAATCGATAAGAATGTAATTTGCCATAATTCAAAGAAATTTGCTCGGCATATTGGCTTTTTCTCTTTTTTTTTTTGTATATATATTTATTTCCCATATAGGTATGGTGCTCTTGCCTGTCTTTTTTGTAGGTGTTTGGGTGTTGCCTAATAACATCCAACGAGATGGGAGAACTCTTGGGAAAAAAGATGAAAATTATTAATGGTTAACCAGTCGGTCCTTCTGGGAAATCTTTATATTTAGGTACTAAAATTAGCTGACATTTGAACCACAAAGGTCAGCCAGATTTACTAGGCCTTCGTGCTTAAGAGCAATCTGCGTGTCAGTGATTGTATCTTTAATTATGAAATACAAGTATTAAATTCCACGCTATTGTACAAAAAGACAACAATCTGAAAGTAAACTAATTAGAGAATGTAAGCTGTGTTTTTGATTATATTTTTTATGGGGGCAGTGCAGAATAAAGGGAGTCACTTCTAGAAAAGTGTAGTCTTTTCTTGAACAAGAGTTCCATTGGGACGCCAAACCACCAACCAACCACCCCTCTCGTATGCATTAAATTGACATTCATATTACTTATTTATGCATGGGAAATTAATTTTGATATGTTGATTTCTCGCATGAGCAAATCCAACATGCCACACACGCGCGTATTTACTTATATAAGTACATACGCTACAACGCAATCAAAACGCTCGCACAGAATGCAGGTGACATTTGTACATATGTACACCCATTTATGGATGGCTTGTTTATCTGTAAATAATGGAGCAAGCTTTGCTGTGCTTTTAAATTATTGAAGAATCCATTTCCCAGCGAAACACCCACTTCACAGGTCACAAGTTCATTACTTCAGAAAAAAAAGAGGAGCGAAAAGTGACATTAAAAGTTGATGATGATTAAGCAGCGCCAACAAACCAGGTTAATTTAAAAACATGGTTGCAGTAAATTAATAAATAATTCATTTCATTTTCACTTGCCTCTTTTCAAATTGTTAGCAACAATTAGAAGCGTTAATTGAAAAGTTTATAGTTCAGCAGCGGCTTATTTTGGTTGTTTTTGTTTCCAAATAAACGGAAATATTTGACTAAATAATTGAAAATTTCAAATAGGCAGGGGAGGTTGAGGCAAAATTCACCTTAAATAGTAGATTAAGAATATGATGCCATGTGGTTTTCTATATTTCCTAGAGATTTCTAATGATAAATCGTAGGTATTTTCTGGTAATGGTTAATGCCTTAATGTAATTCAAAGAGTAGATTGAAGATATGAAACCATGTGGTTTTCTATACTTCACTGTGAAAGCCAATGATAAATCAGGTCTATTTCCAGGAAGCAAAGTACTTGAATAATGGTTAAAACCGTAATGGAATTCAAATAGTAGATTGAAGATATGATACCATGTGGTTTTCTGTCGCTGACAGTGATTTCCAATGATAAATCAGAGGAATTTCCAGGAAGCAAAGTACCTGAATAATGGCAAAAAGCCCGAAGGTTAAATGTTGTATTATTTTTGGTGAGTGCTGATCACTTAAGTGGCAGCGACTCGAATATTCCGAGACCAATTAATTTATGCACGTGGAGCCAATTTGCCCACCCTGGGCCATTTTAATCACTGACTTTGTCATTAGTTATGCACGAAAAACCGGCACTGTAATGGGCCGAAAGGAGTTGTGGCTTTCTAAAAGGGATTATACATAAATTGAAAGCCAATGGGGGCGGATATCTCCAACTTTGCTCTTTGTCTCTGGGAGTTTCTAGTTCGCTTCCGTTGCGCTAACTCATTGTGCGCACTTCCTGCCATCCGGTTGGACTGGCTGGGCCCTCAGCATTATGCAGTAACTCATAGTGGGTCCACCCCATAACCAGAACCAGAACCCAAAACCATCCACCCCCCACCCCATCCAATATATATCCCAACGGACCTGGGATCTAATTGTTTTTAATCACTTTCCAGTTGCCCAGGCTCGTCCGCAAAATGGCTTCGGGCGCACTTTGATTGGCAAAATAACGATTATATACGTATATAGAATATTAATTATCGTCCCCGTTGCTTTCTGTAACAACTATATGTATATATTCGGTATGGATTCCGAACCAGGGCAGTACCCATTGCTGCTGACCCTCGATAACCGGGGAAGTCCCGGTCTTTTAGTATTCCAGTTTCGGATTTGGCCAGTGGAGCGTGAGAATCAGTCGGTGAGTTAGTGAACCAGTGAATCCAGTGGGCAGATGCCAAGTGCATTTTGCTAACAATTTGGCTGCCAACTATGTCGAAAACTCTCCTCGGATAAATTCCGCACTTTGTATTTCGCATTTCGCATTTTGCAACTCGTGTTTACTTTGCATAACTCGAGTGGCTCGGTGAGTGTCGTCCTTGTTGTCGCTGCCACTCTTAGTGGGGCAATTAAGCGATAAGCTAGCTAAATACACAGCACTCTTCAACGCCCCCGAGTCTAAGAAACCCGCCCATCCAACGCCCACCCCCCAAAAAACTGTCAGACGAAAAATTTGCAATGGAAAATGGAAAAGACACAGCATTTTCGTCGTCGGCAACACAACGAGAATAACAGAATAATATGAAAATACCAAGAGGGGGGATTGGCAAGATGAAGATAACCACTTGGAAACTCATTAGTTGGGAATTATAATTAGACAATTATTTGGTTTTTAATTCATTGTAGTGGCTGCTGGCATAGCGAATATTATTATTATTCCTATAATTGTTCTGTTTATTGCAGTTTCGTTAAGGGTGAGTGAGAAGGAGGGGATTGGCTGGGATAAGATAGGATTGCTGTTCAAACTACATTGCGCATACGCCATGTATGCTGTGTGCTGGCTAATGCCCAAATGAAATGCCACTTAATGGTTTTAATTAGTTGTCTAAACACCGCTCCATCTCTATCTCGGTGCCGAGGCGTGGGCTCCTGCTGATTTGCGGAAGCCAGCCCATTAATGTGTGTCGAATGCTGTCCAGGTCCTGAGGTTAGACCGATGCCTTGATGAAGTGTTTGCCTGGTTGGGCCTCAGTTTAAGTTTCAACTCCAGCTACTAGTGCCTCTGATTCTGCTCCGATTCATTCATTTTGTGCGGTTTTCCAGAGGCAAAACAAGGCTTAAATCTGGGGATGTGGGATCTGGTATCTGGTATCTGGTATCTGGGATTTGGAACCCAGGCAACCGCAAGGCCAAACACACTTAAACACATGTTGCCGCCTTCGGGACCTTAAAGGACCCAGTCATTCCTCATTCTTGGAAACTCGGTGTGTGTGCTTACACTTCAACTCATTAGCTCGTAAAGAATCTTAACGCTTCGAAATGAATTAATTTTGATCCACTTTGCCGTTGTCACAAACAAGCCCGCAACTCAGCCCACGACTGTGCTTCACTTTCAACTGAAGACGAGTTTCACGGGCCCGGGGACGCATTGTCGTCTTTTGGCTCATTATGCACCTGGCATCCCAGCTCCCCCCCCCTCTTTCTTTTTTATTTATATTTATCATATTTTTTTTTTATTTTCAGTTTTATTTTCGCCCTCGTTTCACTGTGCTTTGTTTAATTTCTGCGCTTTCTTTATTCTGCTCGCTGATTTTGAACTTCGCCGTGCACTGATGTAAAGTCCGTCCGCTTTTCAGCCTGCGTATCCGTTCGCCGGCTGCGTGTGTGTGTATTTAAATCCGATTTGAATAATTACAAATTTCAATTGTATGAAAACCCACCCGCTTCCCACGCCCCTGTCAGCCAACAATATGACGCCATATGGAAATGGCAAGGCGGGGATTGCGGATTCTGGATTGGTGGCAAGGCGGGGGGAGGCTGGGGGAAGTGAAAGCGGTTCGCAGGAGGCAGCACGAATATTTACCGTACAGTGGCTGCCCGTCCATACACTGCACGAAATTCGAATGCCTGGTAAGGCCTTATCCAAAATATCCCAAAAGTTGGGTTCAAAAAGTTGGGTATTTAAATATTTTTTAGATTTAAATCTCACATCTCAGAGAACTTTTGTAAAGTACTCATAAAATTAGGCAACGGACTTGAACTTTATACCTTGTGGTAATATAATGAAAGAAAATAATATGAAGTTGAAAAGGATAAGCTATTATGTTTTATTTTATTTAAGAAATTTACTACATTAAGTAACAGAGCAAATTATATCAACCACAGTGTAATTTATCTTTAACAAATCTAAGACTAACGTAAATAAACGTAATATGAAGTTACATGAAAATAACTTATAACTATTTACATCCCAACATAGGCTATCATTATTATGATCTAACTAATCATCAATATCACACAGGTACTCATTAATATGTCGTAGGTAATTAAAAAAATTTTATGGATACTGATTCATTTGGGTAATCATCAATGTGATATAGTTAATCGTTAATATGATAAAGGTAATCAATAAGATGATATGGGTATTTGATATAAGTAATCATCAATAATATATAAGTAATCATTATTTTGTACGGGTAATCATGAATAATATAAAGGTTATCATATTATGGGTAGTAATTAATATGATATAGGTAATTGTTAATATGACTAAGGGTAATCGTGAATGTGATATGGGTAATCACGAATATGATATGGGTAATCATAAATATCACATGGGTAATCATTAATATGAAACAGGTAATCATTAATCATTAATATGATAAAGCATACATTTTCTTTGATGCTCCCTTTTAAAGTTTAACCTATATCTGTTCCCTGTACTTTATTTCCGTACTACATTTCTCTGCTTAATTAGTGGTTTCACTAGTTTTTCGCAGTGTCCTTGTCGCAGTCGCTGCTTTTCACAGTCGCTGGCTACGAAGACAGCAACAACAAAGGCACCGACGACAACGGCTTCTGTTTCTGCCGAGTTAAAGATAAGATTATTACCCACCGTGCACACACACACATACACTTGCTGCCGCACCCACACTCACCCACACACACACATGCAGACAGGCAGGACTCGAGGAGCTTTGCCTGCTCGGGGTTTATTTTGGTATTTCGCATTTCGTCCTTTTTCCTGCTCGCAGCTCACACAGCCCGCGTTGACAGTTTTTTCTTCTTTCTGTTTCAGTTTTTTTTGTACTTTGTCGGGCGTGTTCATCCAACGCTCTGCGGTTGACTATTCCGACTTTGGTTTGTTGCTTCGGCAGCTCCACTCTGGCCTTTCATCACGTTTGAATAATAATTTCCCTATTCTGTGCGGTTCACACTGAATGAATGCGATATTCCACAGTCGAATGGCTCGGCAGGAAATTTAGAAAATACGCACTTCTGTTTTAATTCAATTAATTAAATTGATTTTTTTATCAAACAAAATTCTTCAAAGAATCTCCATGTACCAAGAATTCATGGCACTTGCTTACTGATTTTAATTTATTTAGCCCTTTTTCATTATCATAACTAATACTGCACACACAAATAAAAACCATTGGTTAAATGTAATTGTTAATTTGGCTAACGAAATAGTTTCTGTTAGGTTTTAAGAATGATTTTATATATTCATGGAAATAGAAAATTTACAATGTCTAGTTTCTGTAGTGTGAAAGAGTACTAAAAAATTAGGAAACCTTTTAAATTATCATTTCATTTTACAGGTTTTTAAGGTATGAGTTGCACTTGATTTCGCACTATTCAATTATGTTAAGAAATTTTATTTCAAATGATCTATTTAAGTAAAATTATAACTTTAAGGTGTCAGATTTGGAGACCTAACGATTGGAGCGCTAGAACCAGTTGGGAATTATATATACCAACACACTGCGCAATTTTTGTAAAATGATTTTTGCTTGTTTTAGGGAAACTATTCTTCACAGTTAAATAAGTACTTTTTAGCAGTTATAAGATGCTTGTTAGAATAGTTCTCCCATAACAACTAACATATTTATAAGAAAATATTCAATAATAAAAAAAAGTTATTGAAGTTTCAATAACTAATAATTAAGAAAGAGCTTGGTAAGGTCTTTCTTTTCCAGAATCACAATAACTATCACCTTTCCCTCTTTGCCACTTTTCTGCAAGAGCTAAAAATCCTTAACAGAGTTTCGGAGATTCGAAGGAGATATTTTGTAGTTGAAGTAGGGATAGGTTGACTCCTTCTCCACCCCCTCACTTCTCCATTCGCACTCCGCTAGTTGGAAACCAATTAGTGGCTGGCTCCCAAGTGCTGACCCACTCGAAAATGATATATTACGAGCCCGGCTCCATCGCCATCTCCACTCGGTCACTTATCAGCACTCGGCCATCTGTTGGACTCCATGTCCATGTCCACGTCCAAGTCGGGGACCTGGGGGCTTCCCGAGTGGACGGGGACAATCTACTGTTAAATTACTTTAACTCGATTCATTTGCAATTGCTTTTTTATGATTTTTTTTTGGTTTTTGGCGTCTATTTTTTTTTCTTTCTTGTTCGTTGCTTTCCATGGTCTGCCTTTTGGGGAACTTTTTTTGCGGGTCGTAGGTCAGGGGGGGTCAGAGTAACCCATACACTAAGCCTGGAAGCGACAGGAGCAGATACCTGAACAGACTTTCCTTTCATGCCCGCAACCTTGCTCTTTGGGCCCTCGTTTCGTTTTTTGGATTTTTCGTGTGTGAGTGCTGGTCGCTGGCTATAAAACAGATAAATTGCAAAAGTTTTCCCAAATATTTTCACAAGACGACGGCAAGCCGATGGCGAGAGGTGTGTGTGGTTGTGCCAGGGTCCTGGGGGCGTGAAAGGGCGGTGTGAGAGAGGTGGGCGTGGCAGTCGACCAGGTAGCGCAAAAATCTGCAATAAAATTTTACCAATAAACTTTAGACGCACACATGGATGGCCTTCCGACACAGATGCGGATGTGGATGTGGAAGTGGATGTGGATGTGGAAGTGGATGTGGGTGGTGGAATGCGCACAGGTGGAACTTTTTGGTGAACTATACTAAATTATTGTAGTTGCTGAAAAAGTTTTGGACCCCTTTCTCTGCCTCCCCGATTCATTCGCTGTCTGGCACACGCAAAAAACCGGGTCCTAGGACAGACACACATACGCACGGGATAGAAAATGTGAACACCTTTCGACATGTCCTTAGATGCCAAAGGATAAAACATAAGGGTCACTTTTTTTGCCGGACAAAAAAAACCATTGCTTAAGATTTTTGTGGAGATTATACGGTATGCCATAAAATTGAATTTTTAAAAATCATATTTATATGAAAGGATATTGGTTGGTAATATGACCTTTTGGGGCACTCGAAAGTTAAAAATCAAGATTAACAAGGATAAAACATATGGGTCACTTTGCCTTTTTCGTTTTTCATAAGATTTTTGTAGAGATTTTACTAAACGCATTGTGATTGGATTTTAAAAAATGATTTACGAAAGGGAATTGGTTGGTAATATTTACTTTTGGGGCTGGGAGTGCATGTTGCACTCGAAACTCACAGCTCACAACTCAAAACTCGAAACTCCATGTGACAAATGTGCCAAACTTGTCCCGCAGCCAGTTTTTCCAGTTTGTATAGCTCTGGTGTTTGTTGGTTCGGCACTCCCGCAATACTCCTCCCTGATTTTTGGTGGGGTTCGGGTTCTGGGTTCCGGGTTCCGGGGTCGGCACACTGTGGGTCAAATGTGCGCCCAAGGTCGCCGTGTTTGGCAATTGAAACTTTGCATTCCCAGCGGAATGCCACTGGTGGCGAGGCTGGCAAAGCCAAATTAATCCCAAAAATCCACCCAACCCATCCAGTACCTTTCCGTATCCCCCCCTCCATTTCCATTTACCATTTCCATATTTTAGTTGGCTTAATTTATTGATTTGATACATGTGGTTGATTCTGGGCTCTGAATTCGAATTTGTGATTTGTGTAATTTGTGCAACTGTCACTAATTTCTATTCCCCGTCATAATGCGACTCGTTTCCTGTGCTGGAATGGCATTTCTCGGCTGCTATCAGGCCACTAATAAGTTTGTCATTTATGGGATTTATGTGTGCAACTCTCGAAGCAAACAAGTCCGAGCGAAGGAACTCAAAAGCTGAGAGGCAGAACTTTCCTTTAGTTGGCAAGCCAAACACGTACGCGTGTGGATACAATATGTCATAGTGCCAGGATGACGAGGAGTTGGGGGCAAGAGCAGGGTCTTAAAACACAGCATGTGTTGCGATTTCTGCAGAGTGGGCTGTACTCTATATACATCCCATAGATATTGATCGCAGTTAGGGGTCAGTACTTACAGATCCTCGAGATCATCGAGTGGGTTTTATAAAGACTCCGCGATAAGGCGGCTCCTGGGCTTTTATTTCGAGACCATCTCTGGCCCAACATCCACTTACATACCGATGTGGCCGAAAGTGCCGATAAAACTTTCACTAAGCCCCCCGCCCCCACAACCCCCTTCCGCTAACCAATAACCACGTCCATGTGCACCAATGGCCAGCTGACGAATTTGGCGCGCGTCACATTAACGCGGCTAATGGTGAAAGTTTTATGCCTGGATTCGGCTTCATAATGTGCAACACTTGAGCAACAAGGGCGCCTTAACGCTCGTTTCATGTGGAATTTGGCCCGGTTCGTCCTGGTGCTACGCCTGCTTTCACCACTCGTTTGCTGGGGCCGAAAGAGAGCGCTTAAGAGAGAGTCCTTTTTTGGGAAGCTGGGCAAGTGGCACCCAAAGCGGGCGCCCAAAAGTCTGACAGGAGCGCCCCATTAACGGTGTCTCCGAAGAGCCAACTTCGAAAGCCCTTTTGAACGCGAAAGAATCCCCATTCGGCTCCTCGGCTTCGTCCATGGACTTCGGGTTTTTGGATTCCGAATCGGATGGTATGGCTCTGTCGGCTCGATGAGGTCCTTCGGCGGCGCTGACTCGACAGTTGGTTATGAAATCTGAACGTGTTCGCACGTGCCGCACGGATCTCGCAGCAGCTAAAGCCATCAACTCAACTCAGTTCCACACCAATCAGCACTTCAGTCGCATCGTATCATCCCAAAACTCTGACCGCACAGTGAAAGTGAAAGTGTATAGGACAACAGAACTGAAAACTGAAACAGAAACAGAAACTGAAACAGAAACCAGAAATCGAACAGTGTGTGTGAAATAGTAGGGGGAGTTTCGTATCAGAGGATTGGAAACATTTCAGGCCAAGACTTTTTGTGTTGCAAATCAGTGTTTTTGTGTTCGCGCTTCGTCCTCAGTTGCCATCCCTCATGAACTTTAACCAACTCAATCAACAAGCTGCACAACTAAGGTTGCAAGAAAATTTACCCTCTAAATATCATCTAAATTAAAGTTATATTACAATTTAAGAAGTATCCGTCGGCGATAACAATTTTTTTTTAGTTTTTTTACAATTTTTTTTAACGTTTTGAAAAGAAAAAAACCAAAAAATAGTTAGTGTTTATGTGTACAAAACATTTGGTGGAGGCCAAAGAATACAAACGTAAGAATCGAATCGTTATGAGGGCAATTTGGAACCCGAAACCGTGTGAACTTCGACTGAATTTAAGTAAAATACCAAAGCGAGCAATGTAAGTACACTGGTTTTTGCACCTAGATTATAATCCGTTTTTCGCAGAATATCTTTGCATAATCAAGTATTGAAATGGTGGCGGTAATATACGAGAATATTAGTTACTTTGATGAGGATTTTTTCCCGGGACTCAGATTCCAATTCTGCGAATGTCGGGCTTACATCCGACTAACCATTAAATGGGAGTGCTCAAAGTCCCTAACTTCGGCTAGCAAATCAACAGGAGAGACGTCAATTTCAGATTTCTGATTTCACATCAGAAAGGCACAAACACACAGGCATCTGTGGCCTGTGCTTAAGTTAATTATTATCAATTAATAGCTAATCACGATAAATGTGCATGAAAGCGTCGGCACAAGGACACAGCGATACGGGATGTCCGTGTCTAAGTGTTCACTAGGATATGGGATATGGGATATAGGATGTGGGACATAGGATGTAGGATGTAGGATGTAGGTGGGTGGTGCTTATGTGGAGTTGGGGCAAAAACATTTGGTACAAGGCAACAGCATCCAACAAATGGCACTGGCATACACACATAGTCATCCCCCCTCCCCCCCTGGGCATCCTCACCTAGTTCTGGCATCCTGTTGATTTGCACCACGCTGCGTATGAGCGATTGGAATTAAAAGTACGCATACGCACTGTTGGCATAACCCGTGGCTACAAAATAAATTACGCTGCACTCGGTCACGCCCCGAGAATGGCGGGTTTTTTGTTTTATTTTCGCAATATGCTCGTTTGTATCGGTTACTTTGTCAATTGCGGTGGTAACAAAAATTGGATTTGCGATTCCGAATGGCCACAGTTTTAGTTTAAATTTGAAAGTAATTTAAACGGAAATTAGGAGGTCACAAAACTGTGGTTCTTTAAATATTACCAAAATTAAAATAGCCTAGTTTTATATAATTGATTTTTGTTTGCATAGAACTAAAGCCTTTTTTCGGAAATAGCTCAAATTTTAACGGAAAGAAATGGAATCTAAAAATATGTTTTTATATATTTTTAATTTTAAATAGTTGATTTTCATTAGCAAAGAATTTATTCTTTTTCGGAAAGAGCTCAAATTTCCACAGATATAAAATAGTCCAAAAAAGGTCCCTATAAATATTATTTTATTTTCTTTAAATTATTATTAAAGTTAAAAAATTATTAAAGATTTTTAGCCTTGTAGTATCTGCATTTTAAATAATTAATTTTTGCTTGCAAAGAATTTAAACTTGATTCGAAAAAGCTGAAGTTTCAAAATGTATTGGTCGAAAAATAAATGGTGCCTAAAATTATAATATTATTCTAGTATTAAAGTATTTCAACCGATAGTAAGTAATTTAACTTTTTTTGTAATTAGCTAAAATTTTAATATTTTCAAGCAGACTAAAAATATATAATATCTGGCTTAATGCGAAACCAAGAGCAGAAGATTAATTCGAGCTTAAAAGCAGCATTCGCATAAGCGTTTAATAATTATCAATGTAATGGAAAATTTCGTCGGTTATTATTGGCAAATGAACAATGAAAGCGCAAAATGGCCGCGTAAAAGCGAGTATTTATGATCTTGTGCTGGAATTCCCATAAAATTCAATCAAAGTTGCAGTTCTCAATGCCTCGCTGGCCCGTGGAATGCCTTTCGCCGCGCTTCGCTGGCGAAGCCAAGTGAAGTTCGTCGTCTTGGGCTTTGATCTCGGGCCTCAGCCTGGGAAAAATGCAGGGGGATGGGTTTTTTCTGGATGGGATGAATGGGAAATTCCGGGGGTGAATGGGAGATGGGAGACATGGGCATGGTCGGTGGACAACAATCACATTCGCCGTTGGAGTGCCCTCAATAAACGATATTTTATTATTTTTTCTCCTCTCTGTGCTGTTTGCCAGCTCCCCTTCACTGGTTCCGCTCCTTTTGGTCCTTGCAGCCTCAGCTGCTCTTCCTGTTTGCCGCCCGCTTTTCCCGCTTTTCCCGCTTTTCCCCATCCCCATGTAACCCATCTTTCTGCTCGGTTTTGTTCGCTTTTCCTGCTGCTGCCACCTTCTTTTTTCCCTTTTATCGTTTCAGTTACAAAGCGGCGCGCACTTTACGCTGATTGCTCGCTGGCGCAAACGTTCCGCAGGACACGGCTCCTGCTTCCTCTTCGTGCTTCGCTTTTCCTTTGTTTTCCCCGAGTCCCGAGTCTCCGCCCCCCCATTTTCCAAGCCCCTCCCCCCCTCGACAAATGTGTGTAACTGGGCATCGATATCATTGGGTTTATTGTTACTTCCTTTTGCAATTATCCTTGTTAGTCGGCGCACAGGCCAATGCACAGTGGCTCCCGTTTCCCATTTTTCCCCATTTTCCCCGATTTTCCTCCCATTTCTAGTGCTCACTAACTTCATTTGCCTGCCCCCCGCAACGCAGTTTGGCTTTTTGCACTGCATAAAGTATCTGGAATTGTCACCCGACTCCAGCTTAATAAACCAGCAGTGGGTCCTTTTCGTCGAGGGGCGTGTCCTGCGGGTCAGGAAGCGTCAGTTTTCCACCGCATTTCCCATCCCTTTTGGCGCAGATTTTGTCCAAATTGGGAAAGCGAGTATGCACAGCAGGGAAAATAGCCACTGCAATTGGCCATCGCTCTATTCGGCACTTTTTTACACAAATTAATTTCCTATCTGCGCCATGTTTGGAAATATTAAAATGATTTACTTTTTGATGTCACTCGAATTAGATAAAGGTTTTTACTACATTTCTCATCTGCATGTTTAACTACCAGCAGGTTTTAAGGAAAAGGATATGTTTTAAAGTTGAGGAAGATTACTCGTAAACCATTAGATCCAAATATATGAAAATCGTGTTTCATCCAATAGGTTTTTATCTATCACTCCTCGTCCATAATTTTGCAAAATCTTCTGGGCCAGTTTTTTCAAGTTTGTTCCGTTTTTATTTTAAATTCTTCTTTTAGTTAAACATAAGATCAAAAAACCTGCCCCTGGACAATTATTTTCCTATGTAGTGAGCAATGATAGCCATGATTAACAATCCACAATTTTTTTTGGTTCCGACGGGATTTCAAGGGATTGGCTTTCCATGAATAAAAATATGAACTATATTTCAGGAGGATTAAATATCCTTATCCCCACAATTTGTGAAAATCATTGACATTAAACACTATGCTAGCAGGCAATTTAAAAAAATTAAAAAATGTTTATTAGAAAATACTCTTTAAAGTGAAAATAGTATTTTATTGGATGATAACACCTTTTTATTCGTCCTGATGGTAAATCAAATGAAGGTTCTAAACATAGAACGTCTTTGGAAATTGAATGCTTTATTCTCAATTTACTTTGTGTTTTGATTTTGCGCTCTTGTGTATTTGTGTTAGCTCTTAAGAGTTCTAAACAATTGTCTTTGGAATCCCAAAACCTAAATTAAAATCTTAATCTTTGCTACAAGTTCAATAGATATTGACATTATTTATTTCTGAAGCGTAACAGGCACTCGTATATAAGTAAATAAAATACAATACAATGAATATTACTAAATATATTGTGTTACTATCACACAAAGAATTTGTATTTGTTTCTAGGTCCAATAGCGCATGATTAAGATTATAGTAAGCTTATTTGAAACAATGAAAAATTCTATAAATTCGATGTTCTAAAGTAGGTGATTAGGTTAGTCTATGAAACGGGGATAGGACTGGCTGGCAATAACAATTTAGTTAGCAATATTTTGATATATTTTTCAAAAATGAAATCATTAATTACTTGCCTACTTAATAAGTGATATAAAATAAAATAAATTAAAAGGTAGATTTATTCAAACAATGGCCTATAAACAGCGAATGCTAGTCTGTTACTGACATTCCTTAATTGCTTTTCTCCCGAAAAGAGGACAAAAAGAAAGCGCTGTTACAATGCAAACTCAATCAAATGGTCAGTGACAATTCGGTGGCTCTTTCGCCGGGGGTTTCAGCTGCCACGCCCAGTCGTTGGTCAGCAGGAACCAATAAACAAAGCATCAATTCCGGAGACTCCTGCACGCTGACCCCCGAAAACCCCCAGCTATCTATCCCTCCATCCATCTATCTATCCATCTATCTATCTATCTATCTGCACACCCGAGTAATAAAAGCGGAGCATACGCGCGGCATTTAATTAAAATCGTGCGTAAAATGCAACACTCGAAGGCCTTCGAGTGACCCAACATCGCACACACCCTCGGTAGAGGAAAAAAAAAAGGAAAACAAACCTAATTAAATTTATTAAAGCACTGGGAAAAATCCGAGCTAAAATCAGAGCGGCAAGGAGGAAACTCAACTCGAGACTGCTGCGAAATTGAGTTTAAGTTTAGCCAGCTTTCCGCACGGATGGCAAACTGGCTGTTTGGCGGTCCGAGAGTGCTGCATACTTTTGTGTGTGCAATGCAACGCCTTTTAATGACCAAGCTGCAACGCCCAGGAAACCCAACACCCAACCCCCATCCAAGCCCAACCCCCAACGCCCCTGGATGGCACCACATTTTTTGCAATTAGCGGAATTGTTTCACATTTGCTTCACTTTCACACTTTCACCACCTTGCCTGCAGTTTATCTGCGGTTGCAGCACCCACCCCCCAGAGATGCCCCCCCCCCCCTTTTGGGGTTTGTCACTCGGTTGACTGCCTTAGTGTCCCCCCCCTTTTAGACCCGCCACCCATGGACCAAGAGCAACCCCCTAAGTGTGTCCACTATTCGGCACCCCTGGGGAGATGGGGAAATGGGGATGTGCAGCTAAATCTTTTAAAATACATCTAAAAACGACGTGACAGAGGGTGAAGTCGGGGATGCACAAACACTTTTCTGCACTTTACTTTCTTTTCCCACACACACAAACACACACACAGATACACACAAACACACTGGCGATTCAGATGGCTGCACTTTAGTGGATAACCCAGTTTTCTTCGCTTAAAAGGTTCCTCCGTTTTGGAGAGTTTTTCCAACCGCTTTACATAAGTGTCGCCTCGATCTGGTTTGTCTGCAGCTCATTTTCAGGCATTTCCCAGTTTGTTAGTTTTGCAAGACATCCAATGGAGTCGCATCCGGAGGATGGCAAAAAAGGAAATACAGAATTTGGCAAACGTTGAACCATGTTTTCCTCACCTTTGCGGGTTTTTTTTCTTGTTGGTGAAAGCTGGTAAATGTTGGACAATATTTTCCCCACCTTTGGGGGTTTTTAAAATAAAGATGATGCATCTTTGTGTGGTTAGAATAAAATAAAAGCAACAAGGGAGAACGCTATAGTCGAGTACCTCGACTATCAGATACCCGTTACTCAGCTAAATGGAGATATGCAAGCAGCAAAGCGAGATTAAAATGCGCCACCTACCGGCGGTATACAGATTTAAGCGTTATGGGCGTTAGAGTGGGCGTGGCAAATTTTTTTTTGGATCAATCGATAGGTATTGACGAGACCAATACATTTCAGTTAAAATTTTTTATCTAGCATGAAAATTGTGGGCGTCACAGGGTTTTGCGGTTTGTGGGCGTTAAAAAGGGCGTGGCAAATTTTTTTTTGGATCAATCGATAGGTATTGACGAGACCAATACATTTCAGTTAAAATTTTTTATCTAGCATGAAAATTGTGGGCGTCACAGGGTTTTGCGGTTTGTGGGCGTTAAAGTGGGCGTGGCAAATTTTTTTTTGGGTCAATCGATAGGTATTGATGAGAACATTACATTTCAGTTAAAATTTTCTATCTAGCATCAAAACTGTAGGAGCCACAGTTTTGGGCGGTTTGTGGGCGTTAGAGTGGGCGTGGCACTCTACTGAAACAAACTTGCGCTGCGCAGGAATCTCAGGAATCTGCGTGCCTAATCCCAGTATTGTAACTCTCATAGTTTCCGAGATCTCAGCGTTCATACGGACAGACGGACAGACGGACAGACGGACAGACGGACAGACGGACAGACGGACAGACGGACAGACGGACAGACGGACAGACGGACATGGCTAGATCGACTCGGCTAGTGATCCTGATCAAGAATATATATACTTTATGGGGTCGGAAACGCTTCCTTCTGCCTGTTACATACTTTCCGACGAATCTAGTATACCCTTTTACTCTACGAGTAACGGGTATAAAAATAATATTTAGTCCATGGCTTTAGATAAAATATTCAACTGTAAATGTTGATAGCCCAACGATTATATCATATAAATATTTTTTTATGCTGCGTTGAGTTTCTTAAAAACGTTATGAAGGTGTCCTCTGGAAAAGTTCAAGAGATTGAGTCTTAGAATTACTTTCTAGATTATTTTTCCTACTTAAAATTTTTTATAGAATTTGCATCTGAATTATATTTCTCAAAATCTCTTAATAAGACTTAAAGCGAAAGTGAAAAATGTAACTTTCTTAGTTAGTTAGTTTTAGACAAAATATTTAACTATAAATGTTGATAACCCTACTATTGTATTATAGACATATTATTTTATGCTGCATTGAGTTTCTAAAAAGTTTTATGAACGCGTCATCTGGAAAAGTTCAGGAGATTGAGCCTTAGAATTACTTTCTAGATTATTTTTCCTACTTACTTATTTTTTATAGGATTTGCACTATCTGTTGTTTACTTCTCAAAATCTCTTAACAAGAGTTAAAGCGAAAGTGAGAAATGTAACTTTCTTTGACGATTTGCGATGCTGCTTTCGGCGACTTTCCGTCTCTTCCGTTTCCGTCACTTTTTAGCCTTTTCCCAGCTTTTCCCAGCTTTTCCCCAGCAGGTACCAGGAAACCTCAAGGCGTCCATCTTTCTTTCTGTTTGCGTTAAATCAGCGCACTGCGGAGCAGGAGACACTCGCTAAAAGGAATCATGCCGACATTATGCCATTACATTTGCATAATTATCCTTATGTGTCTGTGTGTGTGTGTGGGTGAGTGGGTGTGGCTATGTGACTCACGCACACACACACTCACACGCACTTGGCTTTTCCTGAGTAAATGTTTGCATTTATTTGCATTTCAACGGAGTCAAATAAATATGAAAGCTCAGCATTTGCGGAAGTACACAAGTCTGAGAAGGGAAAGTGGGAAATCGGGAAAGCGCGTGGGAAAACAGCGATGGCAATCGGTTGAGAGGGGGGGCTGGCATAGCCGAGAACTTTAAATTGAATTCAAATTGAAAAACTTTCCTCTTCTGTCATATCCCACGGGCATATCGATGGCCCCCGAGCTGCCCTGCCAACGAAAGAGTCACCTGTTGCCCAAGGCCAAACGACCTGCAGGTAATCAACAGGTGCAGCCCAGATTCCGGGGGGATAGCGCCGCTAAGAAAACACTCCATTCCCGGTAAGGATATTATCCTGTTCAAAGGGATTCCGCACTGAGAAGCCGCGCAGCTGCATTTTTATGCTGAGAAATGGCGGCAAATGGGATGGGTTGTTTTCTATTTGGAAGTATCTTTGAGGTAACTTCTCTGCAGTTTCCGAAGTGGGCTAAAAACATTGTTTTTAGGTTCGTCTGTCTTTGAAACACTCATTTTCATCGATTAACTAATTACTGATGTGGATATAGAATGCTGAAATAATGATGGCCTTATGGCACTTGACTTTTTACTTTCCACTAACTTAATGCATTTATTTTAAAAATTCATTGCAACCCAAATAAAGCACAGCTTAACATTTTATAAATTAATTTTTTAGAATGTTAGAACTTTCTTAAGTAAAACCAGTCACTTAGTCGCAACTCAAGCCAGTGTCATATGACCTTTGGTACCACTTGGTTAATCTATATTATTAATTGAAGGGGTTTTTCTCTATTGTACCAAAGTAGATCTTGAAAATCACAACAAGGAGTGATAAGTTATCACTGATAACTGAGAAGACTATAACATTAATAGATAGCAATTTAAGAGATTTTATTGCAACTTTCGTTTGATTTTACTGGCAGTTCCACACCCCCTAGCCATAATTCCATCATCTTCTTGATTTCAAGGCAAGGGTACCAAAATGGAAAAGCCAAAGGCGACATCCTGCCGCATTTTTTCGCCAAAGGAGCAATGTGAAATTTCCAATTAGATAGCAGCTGGTCTCAGTGGCTCGGTCTCCGGGAAATTCGATGAGGGGGAAAAAGCCGAGATGGCCGAAATTGTGAGCTCGTCTGTGAGCCGGAGTCGTTCGAATGAAAATCAATGTCACACCGTTTGAGCGCCAGCTGACAAGTCATCCAGGACCACATTCACATCCTACTTTCACATCCTACACTCACATCCTACTTTCACATTCTACTTCCACATTCACATCCTGCATCCCTTCGAGAGTCTAGACAACGTCCCTGACCACTGGTGAAAATGGAGCCTATGTACACACGAGAAAGTTGACAACCGACGGGCTACAATCCACTTTTCCATTTTCCCCTTGGCCCGTGGAAAATTGGCCAGTGTTTTTTTCGCCCACTTTTTGGATGGTCGGAATTTTGCGAGAGAGGAAAAGCACTAAGCTGTTACTCCGGAATCGCATTTAAACTGCAACTAAAGCCGCTCCATAAATTTATAATTGGGTGGACAGGTAAACACCGCGTGAGCTCATCGTCAATTAGGGCTGCCCGAAAAACCAAATTAGAATTACAATTCTGCATAATACCGCCGAAAAGAACCCCCGTCCCCGTCGTAATACACATTATTTTCGCTCATTTTGAAACATTCAGATGATTACCAAATTGGAAAATGTTACAAATTTTTGCGGATTAACAGCAGCAATAAAGTCTGTATCTGTGTGTGTGGCAAACTCGCAATCAAATTTACAATTCTAGCCACACAGCCCCCATTTTAAGGGCACACTCACACACAGACACTTGTTGAAAATCATAAAAATTTGATGTACTTAAAATTTTCATAAAGCTGCCAAACAATGCGCCACATCAACAGTAATATCAACACAACAGCACCACCGAGGGGCACACAACACGAAAAATGTTTAAAACTTGCCAAAATGTTTGGGCTTCGTTGGTAATAGCAAAAAAAAAACCGAAAAGCGAAAAAAACCACGGACAAACGAGCAATCAAATTTGTTTAAATGCAGTTTTGTGAACTTTTTTGAATTTCGGTTTTCAGTTGTTATTTTTTTATTATAAGAGGAGCTGCAGCTGAGTGGCAGGGAAAAAGGAATATATAAATAAATTTTAAACAAGGCTTACAGCAAATAATTTAACAATAAATTGGCAAAAAATCGATGCGAGTAAAATATGTAGAATAAATATATCGAATTAATGTCAGCGAGGTACATAAAAAAATATAAGTAACAAAGGCTGGATATTTTCATTTTAAAAGCTAATGGGCTTTGGGCTTTTAAAAAGTTAATATTTTTTGCAAGGTGACAAAAACTATTACTGGATTTAAGTTTATTAACATTATTGAATAAAAATGTGCACCCCCTTCAATTTTATATATACATAAATGAGCTTAAAATGGATTTAAGTTGATTTATATATTTTTTTTTTTGTGTATTTTGGAATCAAGGTATTACTTTTCTATCAAAAGGCCTCATGGCACTGGCTTTATTTTTTACTAACTGACTCCATTTAATTTAAAGAGGCATGACAACCTTAACAGGATTTAATGTATACATTCATATAAAGTTGGTAACTTGTAAAGCCTTTTTCTTCTGTATTGCCATGACTTAATCAAAGTAAATCCTGTAAGTCAATTTGATCTATGGTAAACTGTAAACTGCGTTTCTTATTTAATAATTTTGATTAACACACTTTGAAAGACTTTCTAGCAAATTTACTTTACCCAATATTATTCGGTTTATTCGGTTGCTGTTCTATTTTATTATGCCAAACTATTATTATTAGCTGTCTGAACAAAACATATTATTTCAACCATAGCCGGCCGAATTTATGATAATTATTTGGCTGTATTCTGGCAGCTCGATATCGGTGGTAGATGGGCATTAACATGAACATTACGGCTAAATGTTGCCCGTGGAATTTCCGTCGACATCGCGACGAGGTGTTCTTAATGGGCCTAAGTTCGTTGGGATGGAGGAAGAGCCGGATCTTTGTCGCCACCAGGCACGAATAATACTTAAATATATATATATGCCAGGGTACTTGGAATGTCAGGCGGTACTGGTCCAACTATCGTGCATCCATCGCATTAATTTCGAGGAGGTATTTTTCTTTTTTTTTTTGGGGTAGAGCGTGCGTGCCGATAACGAACTAAGTGCAAGTGGCATTCGCTAATTGTTGGCCATGTTTTTCTGCTGACAATTCGCTTTCGGTCAAATAATTCATGCAAAACTCGGTGAAATTGTCACGCAACGAAGTTGAGAATACGGCGATGATGATGAGACGCTGTTAATTAATTAATTAGACGCCTTCCATGGAGGGGCAAAAAGGGGGGGGAGGGGCGTGGCCAGTGGTTTCCTGATTTATGATAAGAGCACATTTTCCACCCAACTCCCCCCTGCGTTTCCTGTGTACATTTTGCGATTTGGTGAAAATGATTTCCTTCTGGCTCCCAACACGCAAAAGTGACATTTTTATTGTTGGGGTCCTGGGATGTCCTGGCTGTTGGGAGGGGGGGGGGGTTTCTGGGGGGCCTGTATCATCATTAGGCCACCTCATTTTAGTCCTGCGCAGCGTGGGACGCGTGCATCATGTTGCAAAACAGCCAGATGGGGCACCGAGTGGGAAATGGGCCAAAGGACCTTAAGGTGGCCCTTGTTGACGATGCTAATTAGCCTCCGCTCCGACATTGTCCTCGGCATCAGCTGGCTGCCCGAAGGACACCCTGGTCCTCCAAAAGCGACAAACAGACAGACAGTCAGACATTCAGTCGCAGGAAAAAGGGAAAGTTTTCAGTGAAAGCGCTCTGGATAACAAATGATCTCCGGAGTGCGTTCCAGGAGAATTTTCACCCACAGTTTCCTAAATTTTCCATGGAGACCTTGATGTTTTCACTGGAAAAATTATTTCATTTAAAGTTTTGGGTAATGCTAATTGGCATTTGATTTTCATGCGCGACAAGGGTTTTAAAATAATAGGAAAAACACCTATATGATATATTTTATTTAACCGTTCTAGTAAACTACTCCATCTGAATCATATATATAAAATAAATAAACAAATCAATTTATAGCACTTATCAGAAATATTTTTCAGTAAAGTAATGTAAAGTACATTTTTGTTACGCTATGAATTGGAAATTACATTATTAATATTATTAAAATTATGTATATATTATATATTTTAACATTCATATTTATATATTAATTTCATCATTTGTATTATTAAGGTTTATTTAAGTTAGCAGTTCAGCTATGTTTTAAAGCTCTCTCATAAATTTATTTCAGAGCTATTCGACGCTTTTAATCGATTTGAGGTAATCTAGTAGTTGTTTCAATAAAAAAGTCCTGAGCCAAGTGTTTTTTTTTCCATAATTGTTTTTTTAACAATGCCAAATAAATAAATAGTGGTACGTGATTTATCGGTCTGCCAAAAGTTTACATCCTTGAGTACCCCGCTTTGAAGTATTGTATTCACCATCTGACCCCTGGCAATCGTAATGCCCATCTTGGCCACTCAATAATCGGCCAGTCAGCAGTTGTTCCCTTCCGAATCTTCGCTGTCAGCTGTCCCATTTTCGATTCCATCTCTGAACTCTGGACGATGAAATGCGGGGAGTTTGTGTATTCGGCAGCCACGGTGGGTATTATCATCAATTCCAGAGTCTGGCTGGCTCTGGTTTTCCCTGGTTTTCTCTGGTTTTCCCTGGTTTTCCCGCACCTGCACCCCGACCATTAAGCAACCGACCCCCCAACTGGCCACAGCATCCCTCGTATTTCTTTCATCCGAGTTGGTCGTTCTTAAAATATTTTCAGAGCAATGTTTCCATAAATACACAACACAACACAACACAGGATCTGGATGGGGGGGTAGTGGGTGGTGGTTGATGGGTGGTGGCAAAGTGGGTGGCCTTTGGGGGAGCAAAAAACAGGCACGCACCGATAATTCGCCACGCTTTCAGTGTGTGCGTGTATCTGTGTTGTTGTGTATCTGTGTACCCATAAGCAACATAAGCAACAGCGGAGGAAGAAAATAAACAAAAGCTCTGCTCGTCCATTGTTTGCTTAGGCATACACACACACACACACCACCCCTCATGGCCCCTCTAAAAATTCATAATTCCCTGAACCACACTGCGTATACGCAATGCCAAAAATCGCGCTACGAGAAAATTTTGAATGAATAATAAAAATCCAAAAAATTGGCCTTCAAGTGAAACGAAATGAAATTAGACAAAAGTTCTGATGACTTTCTCAGGACCAGCAGCAAGAGGCATAGGAATGGAAAATGAAAATGGAAAATGGTAACTGGAACTGAGAATGGAAGAAATACGAGGGGGCCAGCCGACAATTTGTCAATTGACGCGCATCCAGGCGCTGGCAGCTCCTTCCGCCCGACTGCCTCTCAATGCCAGGACACCAAGTCAATTTTCATAGACATTTTACTGCAGTCCATCATTTTGCCACCCCCCCACGCCCGCCTACTAGCCCCCCGGCCACGCCCCCTTTGCCGAGCATCCTTTGGGCACGGTCTTTAGAGCCTTTCGAGTCCATCTGGCTGGAATAAATACATTTGCTTTGCTCTGGTCCTCTGGAGTTGCCAGGTCCTGGTCTCGAGGTCCGGCATGATCGTTCATCTAATTGAGACCGCTTTGTGGAGTCCTTTTGTCCAGGGATGAGTTGGGGACTTTGAAGGGTTGGAGGATGGACTTCTGGCTAGTTAATAGCTAGCAATCGGTGGTTGTGGCCAGGACTTCCAGGGGCTTCTCCTCGCAGGACGGGGTGACATCCTCGGGATCCTCCTCCGATTGCTCAGTGGTCTGATCCGTTTCCTGATCCTCCTGATCCTCCTCCTGCTGATCCTCCTGCTGCTTCTGCTCCTGCTGCTTCTCCTCCTCCTTCCTCTTGATGATGGATTGCCCAATCCTTGACTTGGCCATCGGCACCTCAGTGGGTTCCGTGGCCTCGAAGGCATTAAGCCAGAGCAGGGCCGCCAGGGTGGTCATCAGGCCGCCCATAATGGCCCACTCCCAGCGCTGGTAGAGTTCGGTGGACATGCCCAAGTAGCGCCGCAGAACGAACTGGAGGGTCAGGTGGACGATGTGCTCCACGCTGCACCAGAGCCACAGGGCCAGGACCTCCATGAAGGCCACGCCCAGCACCAGTTCGACCAGGAAGGCGGTCAGACAGCCCATCCGGCGGCGGTACCGAATCGGCAGGACCTCCATGTCGTGGAGGAAGTGCAGGATGGCACAGTAGGCGATGTGACCGGCGTAGACGGTGCCCGGAATCACAGGGAATCGCTCGATGTCCAGGAGGCAACTGCCGCGCATCCCGAAGTGCACAACGCTGGCGATCAGGAGCACCAATGTGGAGGTCATTTTGGCGAAGCTATTTGTGGTCCCTTTTTTTTTGGGCAAGCAATGGAATTTTTTACAAAATTTCTCTAACTATTTTGAACTTTTTAGTTGGAATTTTTAACTTTTATTTTAAGGGCCGAAAGGGGTGTGTGTGTGTCAGCTCCAACGATTCGTTTTGAATTGCCCAAAGCTGCTTTTTCATGGCTTGAAGTTCCGAGCATTTTTCACCAGGGCTATGTGATCTGCTGGAAATTATAGTTGAATCCGATTATTATTTAATCATTTTGGAAGCCCCATTTAGATATTTTAATGGAAAAGGGTATAGTAAGCGGAAGTAGTAAACGCAAATCTTATATTAACTACTTGCTACTTAAAAATTGTAAGCCAAAACATGACAAACAAACTTATTTATTAACTTACTTTAAGGTTTTTTTTAGAGATAATAATAATCATTAAAACAGATATATTAGTGAATGAACATTAAGAACGATCCACTGACTAGAAATTAATGGATTGCTGGAGAAATATTAAATACTCACATTATTTAAGTAGTATAAGTATATAGTATTTTATATTATAAATATTATATTATTATTATATTACACATTAGTGTTCAACTTACTTAAATGGTAATTAAAATACATTATAACTACATCATATAATAATCATTATGATTTATTAACTACATCGTATTCCACTATATGTATTTAGTTTTATTAACTTACTTAAGCTGAGTTTTTTTAGGATACTTCTTTCTAAATACTATTTAAGATTCTTGAAATCTTTATTATGGGAAGGACATTCTAGATATTCAGAGTATTATTTTAAAACGTATTCAGAGATATTAGTTGCTTTTTTTTCTAGTACGATCTTATAACATACCATATTTTCATAACAGAAAATTATTTTAATTAAAGACATATTTTCTTAGCCGACTTAGATAGGGTTTCTTTACTCTTTTGTAAATATTATTTATGGCTTTTGAGAACTCCAATATGCTAGGGAGATGTACTAGTTCCATGGCGAATCTTAATCTTTGTGCCAGAGCCCCATAATTATTCTTTCCGCTTTTCAATTGCCTTCACGAAGACTTAACACGCTGGCTGGCAATCCGGAAAACCGTCCCCACCACCCGGGCTAATTCCGGGCTAAGCCATATTTCCAATTAATTGTAATTCGCTCTGGCGCAGACAATTTCCATGCATTTAGCAGTGCGCCAGGTCATTAGTTGACCCTCAGTCGCCCAACCCCGCCCCTAATCCCTTGTCACGCCCATTTATGTTCATAAATTATGCAGTCAACCTCTGATGCTCATTGACCCAAAGGAGAAGCCCCCCCCTCCCCCCAAAGCCCCACCAGCTGTCGAAATGTTATTTCTTTCCTTTCTGGCTCATTTTTTGTGTTGCCGGGCTGGGAAAACCGTTTGATCCCTTCCGGCTTAGCTGGGGACTAAAAGTAGAGCACGACGAAAATAAAATTAAAAAAGCAGACTGACAGCGGGTGGGTTAATCGGAAGTGGGGTGGGGTCCAAAGTGGGGATAACTCAGCGCCAGAGACAACTTGAAATTTATTACAAGCCCAAGACCGATGAAAAAGACCAAGAGGCCAAGTCAAAGACAAAATTATTTATTTGCCTTTAATGTCTTTCCTCTTTTTTTGGACATACGGACATAAACGAAAGTCTTGGGAATGCCGATCGGTTTGATTTTTATTCTATGCTGGGGTAAGACAATATTTTGCACTGGCAGTTGGCTTTGATTAAAAGGCAGACACATACATAGCATCCCCATCTAGTTGGCTTTTTGGGAGATTGACTTGCCGGTCCATTGAAAGTTTTGTTTTCTGGTTCTCCGGGCTTCTCCCCATCGAAGCATCACGTACAATGGACTTGGACTTGGGGAAATGGGGAGGTCCCATAGCACCCCATACCATACCATCCTATACCATCTCCATCCCCCGAAGAACGCACACTATTTGCTTATGCAGATTTTGGCCAACATTTCGCATTTATTTTCGGCTGCTGTTGTTCTTCAACGAAAAACAGCAAAAAAAAGAAGGAAAAACAAGCAGAAAGGAAAATGTTGCAACAAAAGGGGTCACCAGATCGTTCTGATATGAAATATGGGCTATGAGATATGGTCCCCGGAACCTTTTGTCTCACTGCCGCTCGCACTTGCCACTTGCCATTTTTATATATATATACATATTTATGTTAAATTCATGATATTTAAATTAGTTAGCCAACAGTTTGTCCTTGGTCCCTTGTTGGCCGGGCCCCTGACCTCTGCCCCCTGGGGGGTTGAAAGTTGGGGTTGGTTGTTTGGTTGGCCACCCTGCTGCAGTGACCAAAAACATTCAATTATGAGGCCTCCAGTCAGACTTTTGCTCTGGATTTCCAGCAGTTCCCCAGCTCTTGGCTTAAGCTTGGCTGCCATTAGCATTTCAAATGGCACGCATGGTGAAAGTCAGGGGCGGGACAAAGGGGGGGCCTTTGGATGGCATAGATAGGGGGGATATCAAACTTTTACCATTTGCCTGCGAGCGGCAAGCGACAGAAAGCAAAAGTTTGCCATCATATATCTTGTCAGTGTGTGATGCATACGTTATCGGCGGCGCCCTTCTTCTTTCTACCCAAACTAAACTTCTACATCAACCCATGCCCCCCTTCTAGATTTTCCTTGCTGGTCAAGTAAATGAGTTTTCCTGTGGCTTTTCCACTTTTGTTTTTGCGTGCTTTGCCATTTGACAGATCAAAGACCGACTAATACACAGGCAAACAACAAACACACGGATGCCACAACGGAAATGGATATTTAATTAAAGTTCTCGGCTTTGTCGTTGGCTTTTCTTTGCCTGCCACATTCGAATTTCCCCCGATGGAAAATAGAAAATTGAAATTGCTTAATGCTGAAATGATGGCCACCGCACAAAGGTGGGCAAATGTTTATCTATTGTTTGAATCAAAAAGTGATTATCATCTAGTTTGAATATTTATCATTAAATTCGATTCTTTGCTAACTTTTTTTTGGTAAGGATGCAACACACAAAAATAGATAATTTTTTTTAATTAGCTTGTTACTTTTTTGTTACCTCAAATAGATTTTCTTTCACGAAACATAACCCAAAATATCGATTTAAATTCCACAACACTAAAATAAAGTCTAAATGTTAAGGCATTAAAAAAAAACATGGTAATCATTGTTATTATAAACACCATAAAATAAATAAAATCTAAAAAAGTGAAACTAAATTATTTACCACATATTAATCTATGTACTTTTGCTTTAAAAATACTAATTTATTTCGGAAAGATACATTTGTCACCAACACATTTTAACCAAAATAAAACCAAATTTTAATTTAATCTTAAATAGTTGAAAAACCACTGTTTTTCCAGTACCTACTGGAGTTCAGAGGGCATAATGCCAAAAGTGGCGCACGGGGAAGAAAGTTGCTCTGAGTACAGGAGACAAACTTTATGACTTTTATCTTAGCTCAAGTTTTGAGTCAACCGAAAAAGTCGAAGCGTCGAACCTCAGCCCCCTCGAAAAAAAACAAATTTCCTTTGCCAGCTATTAGCCGTAGAATCACCCATCACTCCCATCCACCTCCCAACTCTCATCAGCTGAGTTTTTAAACTGCCTCACGGCCAAATGCATAAATATTTTCACTGCCAGCCTGCCACGCCTCCTTTTCACCGCCTGCCTTGCCCGCCCACCAGATCCTGGATTTACACCCAAAGAAAAAACCTTTCTCATCGCATATTAATGTGGGAATTTGTAATAGTTGGAATGTTGCCAAGGGTTTTACAAAAATCCAGAGCTCAAGAAATTTTTATTTTTTTAAAGAACTATTTTTACAAAACTATAAATTCGTTGTCCACTAAATCGCTTTAAAATTTGCCCAGTGTACAGGCCGCGTAAAAACTTAAACACGGGAATTTTCAAATAAATTTATTTGGGGGGCTGTCCAGTAGCCGGACCATGGAGGCGTATGGAATATAGGCGTGGCAGCAGATGGGGGGGGGTCTAAATTTGCATATTTGCAGCAAAGCAACGCAACGCAAAAGTGTCATAAAAATTCAACATTTCAATGGAATGGAGTCAAAAAACATCAACAACAACAGCCGCCGGCGAGGGATGGGCCCAAAGTCTGGACAGCTAAATATAAGGGCAATAAAAATGTTATACGGCGTCAAATGCCGGACGAGAGATAACGGCCAATGTCCAGCAGGAATTTTCGAAAAATTCGAAATGATTAAGGACCCGGAGAAACCGGAGTCTCTATGTATCGGACTTTGGGGATACACACTTTTATTGACCGTTTGGTTGAGCTAACGAATTTAGTCAATAAAGTTGGTTGGGAGACAGAGCTTATAACTTTCCACTCATTTTATTAATCTTAAGGACTTTAAAATTAAAAAATGTATGATAATAGATTGGTTTTGTGAAAATCATCATCACCATCACTTTAAGGAACATTCAATTTTTGACCCATTTTCGGATTTTTTATAAAGGGGTACATCGGTTTTTTTTGGGACTCAGATTTTGGTCAAAAATGCTCATTTTTTCGTGGTTTTTCAGTCGTAGTTTAGTCAAATCAAGGCATACAGCTAAAAGACCGACTGTTTTGAGCAGCTTGCTACAAATGCTATCGATCCCCATCACTTCAAGGAATATTTATTTTTTGACCCATTTTCGGATTTTTTATAAGGGGTAGATCGGTAATTTTTGGGATTCAGATTTTGGTCAAAAAATCTCATTTTTTAGTGGTTTTTCAGTCGTAGTTTAGTCAAATCAAGGCGTACAGCTAAAAGACCGACTGTTTTGAGCAGCTTGCTACAAATGCTATCGATCCCCATCACTTCAAGGAATATTTATTTTTTGACCCATTTTCGGATTTTTTATAAGGGGTAGATCGGTAATTTTTGGGATTCAGATTTTGGTCAAAAATACTCATTTTTTCGTGGTTTTTCAGTTGTAGGTTAGTCAAATCAAAACGTACAGCTAAAAGACCGACTGTTTTGAGCAGCTTGCTACAAATGGTATCGATTCCCATCACTTTGAGGAACATTTATTTTTTGACCCAATTTCTCATTTTTTGTAGATCGGTTATTTTTGGGAATCAGATTTTGGTCAAAAATACTCATTTCTTAGTGGTTTTTCAGTCGTAGTTTAGTCAAATCAAGGCGTACAGCTAAAAGACCGACTGTTTTGAGCAGCTTGCTACAAATGGTATCGATTCCCATCACTTTAAGGAACATTTATTTTTTGACCCAATTTCTCATTTTTTATGGGGGTACATCGTTTATTTTTGGGATTCAGATTTTCGTCAAAAATACTCATTTTTTCGTGGTTTTTCAGTCGTAGCTTGGCCAAATCAAGGCGTACAGCTATAAGACCTACTGTTTTGAGCAGCTTGCAACTAATGCTATCGATTTCCATCACTTTAAGGAACATTTATTTTTTGACCCAATTTCTCATTTTTTGTAGATCGGTTATTTTTGGGAATCAGATTTTGGTCAAAAATACTCATTTCTTAGTGGTTTTTCAGTTGTAGGTTAGTCAAATCAAAACGTACAGCTAAAAGACCGACTGTTTTGAGCAGCTTGCTACAAATGGTATCGATTCCCATCACTTTGAGGAACATTTATTTTTTGACCCAATTTCTCATTTTTTATAAGGGGGTACATCAGTTATTTTTGGGACTCAGATTTTCGTCAAAAATACTCATTTTTTAGTGGTTTTTCAGTCGTAGTTTAGTCAAATCAAGGCGTACAGCTAAAAGACCGACTGTTTTGAGCAGCTTGCTACAAATGCTATCGATTTCCATCACTTTAAGGAAGATTTATTTTTTGACCCAATTTCTCATTTTTTGTAAGGGGGTAGATCGGTTATTTTTGGGACTCAGATTTTGGTCAAAAATGCTCATTTTTTCGTGGTTTTTCAGTCGTAGCTTGGCCAAATCAAGGCGTACAGCTATAAGACCTACTGTTTTGAGCAGCTTGCAACTAATGCTATCGATTTCCATCACTTTAAGGAACATTTATTTTTTGACCCAATTTCTCATTTTTTGTAGATCGGTTATTTTTGGGAATCAGATTTTGGTCAAAAATACTCATTTCTTAGTGGTTTTTCAGTCGTAGTTTGGCCAAATCAAGGCGTACAGCTATAAGACCTACTGTTTTGAGCAGCTTGCAACTAATGCTATCGATTTCCATCACTTTAAGGAACATTTATTTTTTGACCCAATTTCTCATATTTTGTAAGGGGGTATTTTTGGGAATCAGATTTTGGTCAAAAATACTCATTTCTTAGTGGTTTTTCAGTCGTAGTTTGGCCAAATCAAGGCGTACAGCTAAAAGACCTACTGTTTTGAGCAGCTTGCAACTAATGCTATCGATTTCCATCACTTTAAGGAACATTTATTTTTTGACCCAATTTCTCATATTTTGTAAGGGGGTAGATCGGTTATTTTTGGGAATCAGATTTTGGTCAAAAATACTCATTTCTTAGTGGTTTTTCAGTCGTAGTTTGGCCAAATCAAGGCGTACAGCTAAAAGACCTACTGTTTTGAGCAGCTTGCTAAAAATGCTATCGATTTCCATCACTTTAAGGAACATTTATTTTTTGACCCAATTTCTCATTTTTTGTAAGGGGGTAGATCGGTTATTTTTGGGATACAGTTTTCGGTCAAAAATACTTCATTTTTCGTGGTTTTTCAGTCGTAGTTTAGTCAAATCAAGGCGTACAGATAAAAGACTGACTGTTTTGAGCAAGAACGAGAAGATTGATAAATTGAACAAGATCAATAATGTATCCCAAGGTTCCTGGTAAAAACCATCTTTTCATAAATGTAACCAATCTATTATCATACATTTTTTAACTTTAAAGCCATTCTCAATATGGATGTGATATTGAGAATAGTATTACTTGATAATACTAAACATTTTGAAAGACGATTAAATCAAAATCCTCTTTCATGGGATCATATGGTTCTGCAATTTGAATCAATTAACGGAAGACAAAAACTCCACCTCAATATTGCTCCATCGATTCAGACCATCCCCATCAATTGTTAAGCACATCCCTTGCCGAATTCATGTTTATTTACCAAATGGAAATCCGCGATGTATAAGCATCCGGTCTGTCCCCGAATATTTTGATGCCGTTTCCTATGTTTTGTTTAATCATTTTTGCATCGCATTCTAGTCATGATGTGGGATGTGGGATGTTGCTTATGGGATGTTGGATGTTCGGTGCCTTTCGCCGGATTTTTGCATAATGAAATTGGAACACGGCGCACAAAGTGAGCTGCGATGCCGACATCATCGAGTTACAAATTCGTTTACGTTCACGTCCCCTGCTCTTTATCGCTCGCCGATGGCGGGCAGAAAATTCAGGAAAAGCTACAAAAAAATACAACAAGAAAGCCAAAAAAACAAGGAACAAAAAAAAAAAGCACAACATCCATGGCGCGGAAATTTTGTAGGTTTTTCTCACTTTCTTTTTTGTTCGTTTCTCTTTGGCTCTCGGGCTTTTGTTTTTCGTGGCAGATTGCGTCAGATATTAAATTTATTTACGCGAAATTCGCACGTCGGCTGCTCTCATATTGCTCTGCACAAAACACATAGTACATATAGAGCACACAGCAATACGGCAGTCGAGGTCCAAAATTGTCGGTTAAGGAAAGGCGGGGGGCGTGGCCACAGCCCGTGATACCCTAGCCAAGTGCGAAAAGGCTTGTTTTGGAAATTTCTCCAGTGACAGCCACATGATATAGAGCCAAAGTTTGCCTGCTTTCGAAATCCCTCTTCCAGGAAGTTTTCGCAACCCGAATTCCATGGAGAAACCGAACTGTTTTTGATAGAATCTGACTTAATGAGCAGACATTATCAGCTTTTTAAGGAAAAATCATGGCCGTATTTATAGTATGAGCTGTGAGGAAAAACCATTCCATGTTTTGGAATAAGAAATCATTTATCAACATTTTTAAAATTAGTAAGAAAATAATAAATTACTATATGTTATATGTTTTAAGTGTTTTATAAGACACTAATTTCAAATGCTAATTTGTGTTTAATTTATTATGGTCTTACGTTGGTCAAAAGGTACTCTAAAGCCCTTAACCATCCCACTTTGGCTAAGTACTCATAAAAAAAGTACAAAAAAATGTTGCTGCTATTTTCGTTAACAATTTGTTGTTCATTATTACTAGTCCAAATGAGCAAAAATGTTCCAAGTGCCGACACACAACTGAAGCACCATTTTTAAGTGCATTTACACAAAACCGGAACAATCCAAAGGGAGAAAGCCTCTTGTTTCCAATTATTATTTTTTCCGCTCCATGCTGCGCGTTGTTGGCGCTGTTTTGGCGCGGATTACCAACTCAAAAATGCAACCATCTGTATGTGTTTTTGTGTAACCAAGGGAAAAGGGTACACTGAACCGAATGTTGCAGGCTAGTTTATGTGCCTTAAAAAAATATGTGTTCTTGTAAAATTAATGTAAATTAATTTAAATGCATATTACTTTTATTTTTTATATTTACTCATAGATAAACAGTGAATATGATCATAAGAAAAAATTGTGTTTCCGATTTTACAATGCTTTGGGTTAATATTTTAGTGTACGATTTTTTTTTTATTTTTTAAGCCGACTTGGGTGATTTTTTTTCCAACTGTAGGTACAGCGGCTTAATTCTATGAAAGGAAGTTTTTGAATTTGCCTCGCGTCCGTGGCAGTGGGATTACGTTTCAATTAGGCACTAGCCAGGATCCGAAACAAAGGGTCTGGTAACGCCAAGCTGATTGGGTCAGATCCGACTTATTAGCTGCTTGTGAGGCTGATAACTCATTTTGGCCAAGAAAAAAAGCGTATTTAGTGCCCCTTAAATTGCTGAAAAATGTATAATATCGGAAACATAAAGCTCTTTTTTTACCAAGGCCCAGCTTAAACATAATTGCACATTTTTATCCGAAACATTTATAATGCTTTTGTACTACCACATATCTTGTTTTTCTTAATTTGTTTCGACGATTTAGGTTCAAAATACAAGCGTGCTAAACACCAACTATGTTTGTGCACAAATGGACAGACAATAGTTTATTCTGTTTGCGGCACAAATGGGCAGAAAACAAGGCATGTTGAATGTACCTAGAAAGGGGCATAAAAATGCACAATTCGCTTTAAGGCCATACACAATTAATTGAACTGTTTGTGGGCTTGTGGAAAAAAAGAGGGGATGTTGGCTTGTGGGGGGTAGCATAACATTGCAATTTAAATGTTTTCATTGCCTGGCTTAATTTATGGCTGCCGGAGGCTTGGCCAAACGAATCGAATATAAAATATTTAATAAGCATGCGAGCGCAGACAAAAACTCGACCAATATTGTATGCATAAATGGGGTGTGTGGGCCAGGATATTCAGGATGTGGAAGTGGACGTGGATGGTGGATGTGGATGTGGACGTGGATGTTGGATGTGGAAGTGGATGTGGATGTGGATGTGGAGAACGCAGGACGGTGAGCTCTCAAAAAAGTGTTGGCAGGACGAAGGACCTGCACTGCATCATGGGCATAAGAATCTTAGAACATCTTGAGCTGTAAGTGACGTGAGCAGCTTTTAGTCGTCTCCTTTGCCCAGCAGCTGTCAGTCGTCCCTCATTCCTGGACTTGCCCTGGTTTTAGTTCCACATCCACACCCACATCCACTTCCACTTCCACGTCCGCTTCCTGATCCCAGTGGTGGCAAAAAACCGGTCGGGACATCCTTTCGTGGCAAATGGCTGTCAAATCTGCTTACATTTTTCATCATGATATCGCCGAGTGTCCTGACTTTGTCATAAACTAACATGTTCCATTTGCCCGTTTTTTTCTCCGCAGACCGAACACTTTGGCATTACGTACTTAGAGTCGAACCGAGACAGGATTTCGGGATCCAAGAGACTGGACACCTCGGACCACTGGAGTGGTCGACCGATTGGTAAGTGTCTGGTGGGAAAATAACTTGGGGTATTTCATTGGCCAAAAGTTGGGTCAAGAGGGTTTTCCCTTTTTCTTTTTCTTTTTTTTGGTTTTTTGTGGGTGGTTAATTAAAACACAGAATACACTTTGACAAAATGCCATTTAATCTACTCAGCAAATCCCGAAAAAAGCAGGCGGCAAATTAATTATGCGCATATTTGTGGCCTTAACAACAATAACGGAATAATGAAAAGAAGAGCGAAGTCGGCCCAAAGGAAAATAAAAAGGCTCATTGTGATTTGCATTTTCGTCCTTGTCGGTGTGCCATTTATGACAGATTTCTGCGGAAGGACCGCCCGGGACGAAATACTGTATATACCGTTGCCTGGCAACCCTCTATAAAGCGGTGGGTGGTTCCGGGCGTAGCCGTCTATTAATTACAACAACAATCTACTACTAATCAGCCGGGAATCGCAGGGGAAGTTGGAGCAGGGGGTCGGAATTAAATCGTCTTCGGTGTTAAATGAGCCGCTGAGTCGCATAAATTTCCAAATGGCGACTGTACTTTTGCGGGGGGTGGATCGGAATCGAGACAGGAGTCAAGATGCTTAATCGTCAGACACGGGGTCAAATGGTTTCCTGTTTCACCTTAAGAGCTAATTCGGAGAACTGCCACCCCAGGCAGTTAACCGAGTTGAATTTGGTTTATGGAGACCATTTCGGCTGTCATTTAGCTCTAAAAAATATATATTTTACTGTTTTACCTTACACCATTGAGATGAATTTATGTGCAAATCGATGAACGTAATGTTTATTTTAGCAAAAAACTAAGTAAATTAGGTTTTAAATAAAAAAGGTGATGTTTAAATTAAGACTAAACGCATTTTTTTACATGTAAAAAGTAAAAGTACACATTTTAATTTACATATTTACCAAGGTTTAAATCAAGATTAGGTTATAACAAAATTCAAAAGTGGGAAAGGGTAGTCAAAATCATATTTACTTGAATATTATTTTTTAGCTGCTTTATAATGAATGATACCTACTTACCTACTACCTATGTATCTTATCTAAAAATGGTCCGTTTATTTATTAATTTTATCGTATTACAGCTAGTATATAATACTAAAACTAATATTTGAAAAATAAGGAGCGCTGGAAGCTAAAGTCTTTTAGTTCCGTTTAGTCCGTTTAGTTTATCTTAACTTTCACAGAAAAATCAATATCTTTGAATATTACTTTTGTAATAATTGCTGTTTGTGCTGGTTTAAGCTGTTTTAGCCAGAGAGCGTAGGAAATTGTCCATGGGGACCTTTGGCCTGAAACATGTCCAACATGCCCGTCTTATCTGGGTTTATTCGATGCCAATCTATTTTGTCTGCATTACCGCTTCGCTTATTAACTTCATATACTTGGCTTGTTTGCTCAGTACCCCCATTTTGGCCCCCTTCCCCGCGATATGTTGGCCCACATAAAATATTTATGCTGCGTTGATTGGGGCCCGTCCGTCATGGTGGATCGGCTTTTGCATTATTAAATCGAGACTCGAACAACTAATCAAACTTATGCAATTATCGCCGCTGCTTATTCAGTTTAATGCGCATTTATCTGCCGGGTAGGCGGGGCAAAACAATAACGAACTCCCATTAAATTCGACTGAAATGTGTGGAAACAAGGCCAATCTGCACACACAGTCGTTAAATATTATGGCTTTATTTTTGCGTTTATGCATTGTAGACTAAATTGAATACAAAGCATCATTAAAATATTTTAAGGAAAGACCAAAATCAATATTTTAATTGGGGACAAAATAGATGAAAACTTTTTGGCTGCTATTAAATTCACAAATTAAAAGTGTGTGTTTAATATTTTGAAAAGCAAGTTTATATTGGGTACCTTTTAAAAAAATTCTAGGAATTTTATGAAGCAATTATTTTGTATTTCTGCTCAGGACGTGAAATTAAATTGATGAAATTTCCGGAAAATGCTTACTTAAACAGCAAACTAAATAGCTTAACCGTTGAACAATGGAGCGAAAACCCCATGAGCGTTTCGCTGTGTAATTCCCCGAATGAAATAAAAGTCAGCAGAAAGCGTATTTTTGTGAAAAGTCAAGCAAAAAAGCGCGAAAGTAATATTTGGGTAAGTTCGAACCGAGGGCCGCGGCGGCAATAATAATAATAATAACTCACAATATAAATATTGAAATGGAAAAACCGCTGGCCATATCAGTGCTCCTGCGAGCAAGGAGCCCGGAAAAGTCGGCCGCCGAATGGAAAAGAGGGCAAGGAAATAAACAAAGCCAAAATGAAATGAACTGTAATCAATTTCGAGTTCGAGCGGTGGGTGGTGGGTGGTAGTGGGTGGTGTTTTCCAGGGGGCGGACAAGGACGCGGCGATGGCCGAAACGATAATATCCCAAGCAATTTATTGTAAGGTCCTTCTGCCTTGAACAGCCAAGCCAATTATTAACATTTTCGCTGGGAAAAACAAGTCAAAAGTATATATAAATAAAATACAAGTTGACCCGAACCGCAAAAGTGAAAAGAATTATTAACCTGAGCGATAGCGTCGGCGGAAAGGTAGAAAAGTAGGAAGAATAGGTCTCTTAGTCCTGCAAAAAAAGGTAGATATTTTCCCAAGATTGAACAAATAAATGCCATACTTCAAATAGTTCAGATGAGCAATTTTTGTTAAACAAGAAAAAAAGGTAACATTTTATTGTAAGGTTTCTGAGCTCTTGAAAATAAACAGCTTTTAATTAAACTGAGATATTTCAACTCATTGCTGATTTATAAATATTTAATTATTCAACAAGAGATTTAAAATCCAAAATATTACAAGCCTCGTTGGATTCAATTATGGAAAAATGTGCACATATTTCACCGGAATAAATGGGTAAAATTTGCACTTGGTACACTATAATATTTTTGATTTGAACAGCCTGCTGTTAGCCCACTTGTGTTTTCCCTGTTCTGTTCTTGCCTCCTCGGTCACACTTTTTTTTTTGTAATTTTCAATGCTTTTTGTAAAAGTTTGCCACAAATTTTGCGTTCGTTTTTTGCTTTTTAACGATTCAACTTTTGTTTGCTTCTTTTTTCTTTTTAATTTGGCATGGCCAGTGAAATTTATGAAATCTCGCACAGTTGCCGATAAGAGTCGAGTGTTCTGTGCTGGGGTGATTTTAGAGTGGTGCAAGGTGGTGCAGGGTGGTGCAGGGTGGTTCAGGGGTGGCTCAGGGTGGGGCAGGCCGGTCCAGCTGCAGCCATGAGCGAAATCAAAATCAGAACGAAAGTGCCCAGCCAAAAGTATCTGCATTCTCTCTGGCAGCTCTTTTCCTTGCATTTCTATGCACCAACTGGTAATTAATTTCCACAGCCAAAGCGCCCAAGTGCCGAAAAACACTGAGAAAAATGCAAGGAACTAAATTAGATATAAAAATTATTCATAGAAATAGGAAAAAAGAGGTTCTGAAATAAAATAATCGCCATAATTACTCTTTCTTACTTTTTGTAACAAGCACTTTCTATAGATATCATATAATTAGTTCTCTTAGTCCCGAAAATGATCGTTTCTTTAGGTAGAAAATTTTAAAATCAAAAAACTAAATAAATATGTACAGAAAATAGGATGTTCTAAGATAAATGTAATTATTCTTAAATTATACAATGTTAACTCTTATTTACTTTACAATGTCCTATAATAATATAATAATTATACTCTGAATAAATATAGGAACAAAAGATTTTCTAAACTAAATAATTTAACCTTTAAGTTTTACAATATTTACATTTATTCTTATAAACTTTCTTATAACTATATAATATTATCTGATCAACTTCCTTTAAAGTCAAAATTTGTCCTTTTACTTAGGCATTATATATAAAAATCAAATCTTAATATATTTTTTATAATTTTAATAAGACCTGTTGGATTTTTTTTCCTAGTGCACATAGACACGGTTTTATGTAGTTATGCTACGGGTGTACCAGTACATGCTGTGGACCTGGTTGACGGGTGGGGAGGATGAGAAGGAGAAAGGGGGGACTTTCTACCCTGTCCAGCCTGCAGATTCGTTTTCGCCTGGTTATTCCCGGCACATGCAGCAGCACACTTTATCAATTTTATGTCGACTATAATTGCATTAAATTGAGTTTCTGCCAGCGAGCGAAGCTGCCGAGCAGTCGAGCTGCCACGCCCCCTGCAACGCCGGTCCGCCCATTTTGGAGATTCGTGCGATAGGAACGCTGTGCATATATTTACATGGCCATATTAAAAAGTTGCCTGCAAATGAAGTTATTGTTTAAAACGGGCGGCAACAAATTGATGTGAGTCGCTGTAAGTGACTTCGCATTAAAGCAATCTGCAGGAGACGCTGCTCCTGGTTGACATTTTTCCTGGTCGAGGAAAAGGGGGCGTGGCCGCCAGCCGCCAGCCGCCTCCTCTCACGGCAAGGCAGGGAAATGAAATTATTGATTCGAAACGATGGAGGAGACACGAACATGACACCGCATGAAAATCTGACAACAGACGAGGAAATAAGAAATTGAAAGCCTGAAAATGGAGGCCCCACACACACATGTCCTGTTTTCTTTTTCTCTCTGCCTTTCTGTTTCACTTCATCTTTCAGGACCTTTGATGGGCGTTGGGCGGTGGGCGGTGGGCTGTGGGCGTGGCACACATCAAATGACAAACGAGTTGCCGCTGCATTATTGAATTAAACGCGAAGAAGGCGGCGGACACCTCCCAAGGACCAAAATACCCGTGCTCTGAGCCTCCATGTGGATGGTTAATAAGCAAGGCGGATCGCCAATTTATTGGCCATTGTATTGGGCCATGTAGGAGACCTTAAAAGTTGCCGGAGTTGCTGGAAGCTGCCTTCAACCTGCACTTACAAAAAAAAATGTCTCCAGGAATTCGCTTTTTCTTTTTATCTTAGCATGGGGGCACTTTGCCAAACTTATATCCCTGGGGTTAATATCCTCGAACATCAAGCGCCTGGACAAGGGTCAGCATTCAATTCCCCAGACAGGTACCACATTTATTTATTTGTTTTAGTTTTTATACCCGCCATTCGTTGAATAAAGAGGGTACATATAAGGTAAAAGGTATTTCATCTGAAAATAAGGGAATTCATTGGTATTTTCAGGGATAAAAATGAGATTGGCAAAGCTTTAAAAATTCTTATTTTATGTGGGCACATTGTTCTAGATACTATATCTTTACATACCTTGTTGTAAGTACAAAGATACATACAAAAACTTTCTTCAGTCTGCCATTGCGGCTGATCTGGAACCCATATTTATTTTATTGCCATTATCATCTACTTAGTAAAATATTTTAATCATAAATAAATTGTTGTAGCAGGTCTACAATTATGTACTTGGTCATGAATTGATCTATTTACAAATCAATTGAATTTTTAAATAATTCCGTGATTTCTTCAGACGAAAAATGATTATTAGGCATTTTAAAGAATTGGAGTGCAAACAATATTGATAATATATTTGTATATGAACTTACTTCTTTTTCTGTTTTGCTAATTTACTTCGCTTTTTAATAAATACTCGAATTCTTTGGAATTCTCCGTTTGCTTTAAAATTAAAATGCGGATAAAAGAACTTTGCAAGATTGTAAAGGAGAAAGGATAATATCTTATAGATTAAGACAACAAAGAAACTTATTTCGTATATCTAATTTATTGAAATAATACCGCGAATTCTTTAGACCAAAAATAATTTATTAACTTTAAAATGAAAATGCATATTAAAATGGTAAAGCAATACTCCAAAGCTGAGCTGGGATGGCTACATTTTTTTTAATTATACATTTTTGATACATAGTACTTGCACCTAATTTCGCACAGTGTACTTTTGCGATGGCCAGTGCTAAATGCTCCAGGTCCGAGTTTGGCATCAAATTGGGCCACTCCGATCCCGAGGCCGGCAATTTCAGTGCTGGTAAGCAGTTGCTTTGACTAATTTGCGCCAGCCCCCGATTGCGGCCCGTATTTAAATGAATTTCCCAGCCATCGTCCTGGCTCTCATCTTCGTCCCCCTTACCGTCCTTGGCGTTATAACGGTCTATTTAATTGTAGCCAAGACAGAGGCAAGCGGAGAGCTTTGGCCGCCTGAAATTTGTGTTTGTAGCCATCTAATGAAGTTGCCCGCAGTGGAGAGCGAGTGAAAAAAGTCGAGGAAAAGCAGAAAACTGGGCTGAAAAAGACGCACACGGCGCAATGGGAATGGAAATGGAAATGGGTCGGAATGGGAGATGGGTGTGGGTGTGGGTGTGGGTCTAGGCCAACAGCAGTTGCCTAGGACCCTCATTTATTTTCACTTTAATCAAAGTGTATGGCAACGAGGCAACAACGATGACGAAGCGGCTCCGACCGCAGATGCTCGATGCTCCACGCTCCTTGCTCCCTAGCTTCTTGCACGTCGGAAAAGCGTGGAAAAGCGGGGTGGAAAATTGCGATTGGAGGGTGGTGGTGGTGGTGGTGGCCGATGATGGAGGATGCTGAACAAATTTGGCTTGGCATGCCCAAAAGAATTCTAAAGCGTAAAATAACAAAGACTCAACGACGGGCCAGACCAAAGGCATAGGCGGCGATGGGGGTCTCAAGAGTTAAAAGGGGGGGCGCTGCTAACGAAGAAGCAGCAGAAGAAAGTAGTTGTGTTTTAATGCCAGCACCGTGCTACACGTTATCCTTTCAGGCTGGAAACAAAAGCAAAACCAACAGAGATTGGACCTCCTTCGCAGCCCCCTCAACCCCCCTCAACAATCCACTCCCGTTAAATGGAAAAAGTAAGCTAATTAGTTAATGAAAGATATTTTCCTTTGTTCGAGAGAGCCGCAGCGTCCTCTTGGACTGAGCGAAAAGGGGGTCGAATAAGATACTGAAATTGATTTCGCCAAGGATTCCCCTTCCCCATCCTTTGTTGTTTCATTGTGTTGAGAGTTCGGACCACTTGTCCACCTTTTGCCAACAGTCTTTGGTACAGAGAACGAAAGGAAAACTTTCATATCAACGAGACCCCAAAATAAAGTTATATTCGGTACTTTGGGGACCGTTATCCTGTTAGCCCTTTTCTCGAATTCCTTTTAAAAGGGTGGACCCATTCAACACTCCACCTCTTTGAAATTAGGTCTTAAATTCAATAAATCATTGCTTTATTATACCTAATGTTTAATATGTTTTTATCTAGTTTGTCATAACACTTTAAAAAAATCTAGGTAGTAAGCAGGCCCATAACATCTATAAGGAATACCCCTTTTGCAGTATACAAGACTATAGATAAAAACCATTATCAAGGGTTATTATCATATTTCCAATAAAAAACCTAGCTTGTATAGGAAATCAGAAGGCCTAACATAAATTAACATTGCTGCATATACCTTGTCCCTATTATGCCATTACCTTCTCAATATGTTTCTCTTTAATTTCAAAGGACAAAAGCTCCTTTAAGGTCCTTCGAATTTTCCGCTCTAGCAGGGAAAGTGTTGCCTGCTTTGCGGCTGCTGGAAGTCCAGCTCCGTTCGGGTTTTTCGCCTTTCGCCGTGTGTAGGCGTAGGCATCTGTAATATATGTAAAGTGCAGACCCTGGGCTCACAACCCCGTGCCACGCCCCCCTGCCGACTGCCCCCTGCTCCTGGGGCGCCCTTTTGCTGCCACGTCGATTGTGGAAATGGCGCCTTTGTTTGGCAATTTTGCCCCGTTCGCTGCTCATTTTCCGCTTTCTTTTCTTTCTTTGTGCCCCACTGCATAATTCTGCTTGCCTGCCCCGCATTTTCCAGCGAGCATTTTCCACCCCCCTCACCCGTGGCACTTTTCCATTTTTCCACTTCCCACGGGGAAAGGGGGGGGGAGGGGGGAGGCGGCGACGGAGACCAGTGTCCAGCACTTTGTTGCGCTTTCTGGTCGGTGGTCAGCGGCCCGTGAGCTCTATGCCCTTTTGTAATGCAAAATTGTTTTGCTTGAATAAATCATAAGCTTAAAGAGCCGCAGTTCTGTTTAAAGTCAGTTGGCGGCGATGTCCTTCGGCGCCCCTGCCATCTGTTTTTTTTTTTTGGGCATTCGACGGAGATTAAGCGGAGGAGAAAAGGTCCTGAGACCGGGTTCTTATTCACGTACTACATATCCGCGGGGTATTCGGCAGCCTTTTTTTAAAGTATCACTCAAGCTCTTTATCTAGTTCAGATGATTCGGGGAAATCAGGTTTGTATCATGCGAATTTTTTCAACACATGATGGTTTACTGGTTTTGAAAGAACGTCACCTACTTAAAAGTAGTATTTGGATTTTAATAACTAATAATAGAATAATTAATTCAGATTAAAAAGATTTGCCCAAAGATTTTCAGATTCATTTTCATGCATGCTACTAGAATTGGTTGTAAAATCGATAGCACTATCGATAGTATCGATGGTTGTAAGACTTGGCAGACATCAATAGTTTGAGGCCTCTATCTATATATATGGTGCTACTAGAATTAGTTGTAAAATCGATAGCCCTATCGATAGTATCGATGGTAGTAAAACGTGGCAGACATCAAGAGTTTATTTCTACTGCATATAGTTAGTCTTTTCAAGGGAATAAAATAAATATAGTAAGGTATGTTAAACACAACATGATGGTTTTTAATCGTTCACGATCAATATTGATCTTATTTTAATTTTACTTTTAGAAAAGTGAAGATAGCTTTTGTTTTTAGGTATTACAATTTAAGCATTACTATTCTCTAAAAATAAATTTGCATTATTTAGTGTTAAGTGCCATTTATTTTTCAATGATATTAAGTAAAGATCGATGATATAGATACTATCGATGGTTGCGCATTATCGATGTTTTCCCAAAGATTAAAGCCCAAAAGCTCTATCTGGGCTAAGTACTTCTTGCTTACCCCTAGTTTTATAATCTGACATAGTGCATCAACAAAATATGATGGAAAAACAACGCATTTATAAAATTCTAAAAAATTCCAAATCACTTAAGACCGGTTTGGCTTGCAAGGGGGTGACCCAAATACAGAGTCCCCGTTCGCACACATCCACTGCGAGCCGTCACTTACTTGGACATCCACAATGATAACAACTGTCTAATCTCTTTTTTTGGGCTGACAAGTGTACGAGTGTCCCTGCTGGGAGTTTGTTATCCTTTTCTGCTTAGATTGCTCGGCGATGTTGGCTTTTCTTTTGTCATTTCCCCGCCTGGCAACTCACTCCTTCGCCGCCCGTTCAATTTAGACGCACTTTACTTTTTCTGCATTAGAAGAAAAATCATTGGGGAGTACGAAATAACAGGACATGACAGCCTCCTGCCGAGCCCTGTGGAAAATTGAGTGTGCAATTTGGCTTTTCTTCTCAATAATTTTCCATTAGACAAGAATACGATCCAGGCAAAACAAAAAAAAGAAATATGAATGAATGTAAAGAAAAGAAAAGAAAATCACAAAAAATAGAAAACAATAAAAACCGACAATGGGATAGGGGGGAAAAATCGAATGCGTTGGCACAAAAAGGGGCAACCATTGGCCAGGCGGTGTAAATGATGATAGAGTCTGGCTGGGGGACTGGGAATGGGTTCCGGTTCCCATCCACGGGGTGGATGACTTGCTCACACACTCACCTCCGCAAGTGTGTGTCCGCATTTCTATATATATACATATTTATATATATACACCCATATAGCTGCGATGCGAACGAGGATGATGACGACGTGGCCGACGACGACGACGACACTTCTGGTTCAGTGAAGCATAAGAAATTCTCGAATGAATCGCTCTGTTGACGCTTGAGTAGACTTGAAGCGATAAGCGGTTTTTGTCCCATATACAAAAATATATCTAGTCGCGATTCCCTTTGTCTGCCTCCCAGGCAACCCAACCTCCCACCGGGCAATCTGGTTCACCCATTCAAACAATAACTTTAAGCTTAGGCTTGGGGAAATTCAAAATCACTCGGTGGTTGGACCAGAAAATAGGGGGCAACCCTTATAACATGGTTTTTATATACAGTATATATTTTAATAAAATATTTCACGGTTTCTTTGAGTGAGAATTGTTCTTAAAATTTTTTCAATTTTTATAAATATGATTTCATAAATTATGACATGCCAGTCAAAGTGACTTTGCTCAGCCCACCGTGCGTATACGTGATGTGGATGCCGCCCAGCTGATAGCTCATACGCCCCGTTGCCGCCGCCTTGAGCCATAACCCAAACCCTAAGCCCTGTTCCCCTACCTCGACTGCCTTTCCTAATGGAATTAATCAAATGTCATGCTGATGTCGCACAAATGTAAAAAGTTCCTGCGGCGGTTGGCGATGCTGTTGTCGCTCCTGTCCCGTTCATTGGCACTAGTGTCAGATGTTTAAAGTTTCGGACAGCGGAGCCGCCGCATAACTAGTTAACAAGCATTTGCCGCAGGTCCTGGCAAGCGATTGCAGGACGATAGAGCTATGGGACGATACAAGGACGACGATGCCCATTAAATTGTTGATCTTGGGCAGGCGACAGCATCTGTTCCATACCGCAGGCGACACAGAGAAGGCAGCTCACACACATATATGGCACATATGGACCGTGGACTCGCAGGACCCGTTTTCGGTGTCGTGATTCTTTTGCGCCCCTGGGGCAACATGTGTCTCTGTCTCTGTCCCTGTTTCTGGGTCCTGCCACCGCGTTCGGACTAAATCTGAAACCAATTTGCTCACCGTCCCCACTGCCCCGCTGCTGCATTCTATTTCAGCGCAGCCATTGCCACTCAATTTGAATTATGGGCACGGGTCAAAGCTACATACATATGTGCAAAATGTGATATCGTGGCTCCCCCGAGGCTCATCGCGATGCCATCGACTCGGGCACACAGGAAGAATGTATATCCGTTGTGCTATTTCCGTAGACCTTCTGTATTTTGTTAACTCGTGCTTTTACCACCACCTTTTTTTAACAGCTAGACATCGGGTTATAAGCAAATACATATTCTAAACAATCCATTATACGGATTGTGCTCATAAATGCCTAATTAGATTTAGACATAATCAAATTAGGAAGTTTTTTAAATAATTGTATCTGCCAACTAATATTTAGATATTAAAATAAATGGGTGTGGTATATAATATGCTGGGATCAAATATTGGTTTAGGTACCTTCGTATATCAATGAAAATCAATCACTGAAAAATTTAAGACGCTTTGCACTTTCTTGGTCCTAAATATGTGTTGAGTATATTTTAAATGTATAGTTCATCAATGATAGGGAAATTAAAATAAAATCCATTATGTTATACGTGGATGTCACACAAATCAAATAACATTATAGGTGTTTAAAAGTATGCAACAATACATTTTAAACTCAGAAGTACAATGATTTCATTAAAAAAGTCGACAATACTTTTTTCACTGCATACTTTTAGACACCTTAAATGACATTTAAATGTGATTTCAAAACCCTAGGGTTGTTTTTTTTGCAATACGGTCTCCTAGGATTAATTTAAAATTAAAAATGTAAATGTAACTGACATTGCTTTGTGCTTTTCCTTGATTGCCTTTCCCTTCCCAAAGTGATTATAATGTGAGCTGAGAAAAGGGAAAATATATTTTTAAATGCAAAAGCCCCAAGGGCTAAAGTTGTCCCCTCTGCCATCTCAATCCCGGCCATGTGTGCTTTCTTGACCTTGGCACCCAGCTCCCTCTAGCCCCATCCAAAAATGCCGCCGACGAACTTTCAACCCCCACCTTTCACCACTTTCCCCGCTACTTTCGCCACACGCGACTCACCACGATGGCGTTGAAAATAATTACACTTGCTGATTTATTGAGTGTCGTGTGGTGCGGCGAGCAGTGGAGCTGTGGAGAAAGGGGAAACGCCTTGCACTGGCCGGATGTTGTTAATGAGGCACGACATTGGCCGGGATGGCTGGGATTGCTCGGATCGGATTGGATTGCACCGGCCACGTCATATTATAAGCGCCCCAAGGTTGAGTGGGGTCAAGTGATTAGACCCACTCCGGCGACCTGGCAGTGAGTAATTGCGTTTGCCGGGGAGCAGGAGAAAAACAAACTGGGATCGGGATGGGCCAGGGATATTGAACCGAACCGAACTGAAGCCTTTGTGCCGGGCACTGCGACCCCGATTCCGCTGCGGAAATGCAATCCACCCCAATTCAATTACAAGCCGTAATAGCGGAGTTAACATCTATTTATGCATGTAGGGGGTTCATTTAAAGGTTAAAGGTACACTAGTTTCTCAAGGATTTAGTATTTCGTAGTTAATGAAAATTACCTTGGAAATTATCTATAAAAACAAAAGGGAACTTGCAAGACTTGGTATACTTACAAGTTTCTCAATTATTTTGTAAAACCTAGACTCTTTATTTACTTTCGCCTACAAATTGCATTAAAATCAGATAAATTGGAAAACAAAATAGACAAATATCCCACTAGAATACCTTTTGGACTTCACTATAGGATACCTAAAAATCTTTAAAAAAATATTTAAAATTATAAAAAATATGAACGCAAGCATAACGCCCTTGGAAAAATATGATCTACATAAATATCACGTTCAAAATTAAATTAGGCATATCTTAGAAGCATTCAAGAAATATGTATTTATTTAATAATTTACTAATAATGCTCCAAATGCTTATATATTTCAAAAACTTCTGCAAATTCTCTGGTATTTCCTAAAAACCTTTGTATCTTTTCTTCTTTCGGTGTACACCTTTGTGGCCCTAGGCCAGGACACCTATGTAGATCCCATTGATTAGGACTTGTTTCCCTGAGAGCCCAAATGTGGCAGTTTGATTTGCAGCTAGTCGGGGGCTCAACGATTCCGTGTTCCTGTCGCCGGGAGTCCGATGTGTGCCAACAATGATTAGGATGTAATGGACCAGACAATCCCGAAAGGAGTCGTCTGAATTATGTGGCAGAAGGCAGGAATGACTTCTGTGGGGTTGGTGGTGATGCGGGTTGGTGTTCTAGAGACCAGGAAGCGACACTCTCACCCGGATCCGACTCCGAATCCGGATCCGGACTGGGGGCCCGGCACTCCGGCTGTGCTTTATGGCTTGCGTGCGGCTGGCGCATATTCAAAGGCATCGCTCAAGCGAAAGTGAAATTAATTACTCGACTTCAGCTGAGCTGAGCTGAGTTGCAGGTCGGGCTCAGTCCGGCTGAGTCTCGTTTTGGTTCGCCTCGTTTGACTTGAGTTGAGTTAAGTTAAGTTAAGTTGGTGTTTCTGCCGCTGCCGTAATTAATGAAAGAGCCCCGGCACTGCGCCATTTCGATGGCCTTTCTTCTCCCCTCCTGGCCGAGGGCCAAAAATTTGATTAGTCCTTGGTAGCTGGACACACGCAGCTCCTCTCCGGTCTCCCGGCGATGCGGAATCCATAATCCAGTATCCAGAATCCCCGATTCAGGGGCTCTGCACTACCGGCTAATGAGTCCATTTTCGAACCCTTTGCTGCGGATCCGATTACTTTTGGCCCCTTTGAAACAACTCAAGACACTGCCCTGCCCTGTCCTCCACCTGCTGCCTCTCCTCCTCCTCTCATTAGGCTACAACGAGCCATCTTTTAATTATGGGCCATCGACTCGGGCGGCTTTAATCAGCGTCAATTGGCAAATACAAAAGCGAAAATTGCAAAATGTGTAAAGGCAAGATAGCGAAATGGGGAGTGGAATGGGCCGTTGGGGCCAGAGACACAAAAACCTTTTGCTAATTTAATTAAATTACACAATTTTCGCTGTCGCTTTTTGTAGAATAATTGGCAATAAATTGATTAAAGAGTTAATTAAACATGCGGCCATGGCAGTTGGGAGTGGGTCTGTTTGGCCAATGGGGTCGTGGGGAATGGGGCTTGGCCAAGCGGATAGATAATTGCAAAGGCATAAAGTGCAGGACCCCAGTGGGAGGAGTGTGAGTGTGTTTAAAATGCAATCGGGGTAAATGCACAGGGATGCGACCAAGCAGTAAAAAGCCATAGAGTTTACACTGTCCTAAAGAATGACCTAGTTCGAAAGATACGATTTGTAGGAAAACTGCTTTTAAAATATTTAAACATTGGAAAATTTAGGATCATGTTTTTTTGTTAAGAATCTAAATTTTTCGTAGTGTTTCTGCTGTAAAAATGTCAAAAAAATGTTCCAAAATAAAAATGGTATATGTATTTTTTGACCAATTTTTTAAAATTATTTTACTGTTGTTTCGTACCTAACTTTTTTTTATGAAAAGTGGTCAAAAATGAAAATTTCCAGGTTTAAATGCCAATCGATTGGGAATTTCATTACGAGTTCAGCAAGGTATGACACTTCATATTTGGACCACTATTCTCAGTGTTTCATTGAAAATACACACAGTTTTGGTCAACAATTTAGCACCTTGTTTTTGGTGATAAATCTGTATTTTTCGTAGTGTATCTCTTGTTGAGACTTGGCCAAAAAATGTCCCAAATCAAAGAGTCATACAGTTTTGAACAGCTATTAACCTAATAAATATATCCCTGTTACTTTTCGGCTGATTTAAAATATATGAATTTTCTGACCAATTTTTACCATTTTATAAGGGGTAACTAACGTTTTTTTTCGAAAATTGGACAAAAATTAATAATTTCAGCTTTAAATGGCAATCGCTTGCAAATTTTATTACGAGCTCAGCAAGGTATGACATTTCATTTTCGGACCATTATTAAGATTTTTTTCGGCCAAAATGCTGGATGAATTGGGTGTAAAGTAAGGATACGTTTTTAGGTAAAAGTATGATTCCATTGCTTTTGCAGAGCAGGGTATACGTTATCTGGGTACACAATTTTACCAATCGGGTAACTATATTTAAAAATCTGTAAATACGAAGGTTGAAAGTCTTACCGATCACTGTTTCGGGATATATGATAACATTTTTGGGGAATTTTACAAATTTGCAATGTTTAAATTTTATATCTATATATTTTGGTAACACTTGAATTCGTAAAATTTGATGTAAACTGTTAGTATTCTAGTATTCGACTTTTAACTTTTAAAAAAGATATCAACATTTAAAACATATATTGTTTTAAGACTATTTCTGATCCGTATTCCTTATGTCTTTCTCTCCAGCTAAAGGAACCATGCCGCTGGCGTTGCAGGAGTTGCAGCTCGTGTCCGCTGGCACGCCCCCGCCCCACTAGAGGTTGAGCCCATTCGATTGGCGGCGGGGAACCATTAGCGGGACCAGCAGCATTATGGCAGCCCAGCCATTGAGCAGCACGGCGGCAACATCCGCGGCAACAACTGCGGCAGCCGGTGCAACATCGGCGACCCTAACCACGTCAGCCGCTTCCACATCGACGGCAGCCACGTCCGCATCCGCATCCGCAACGGCATCGGCATCCGCGGGAGCCACGTGGATGCAGAACCAGCAGAGCCATCATCAACTGGTGGCGGATGGCGGTGGCTCCAATCCGGCGAACGGCAGCGATTCGCAGGCGGGCGTTGAGGGCCCCACAATGCCGGCCGGCTACTTGCCGATCTACGAGGATGTGGAAACGGCGGCGGAGGACGCCGGCTACGCGCTGATCGACGACATCAGCGAGTGGCTGTTGGGTTCGGTGGGTGGTGATGAGGTGGCCGTGGGCGGGCAGGAGAATACGACGACCTTGGCGGTAACGAACGGCGTTGGCGGCGCCAATGGAACGCTGGGTTGGCTGGAGGTGCTTAACAGCACGCTGCCAAATGGCCGAAGCAACTCGAGCGCGGAGGAAGTGGAGTTGGAGGCTCTGGAGGAGGGGGTAGGGGAGCGGGCCAGGGGGCGGTACGCCCTGCGCAGCTTTGTGGAGCAGCAGTTGGGGGGCGGCGGAGCTGCGGGGGCGGCCGGTGGCGGCGGTGGCGATGCTGGCATCGCGCTGATCGACAGCGGTGAGGAGGCCGCCCTGGACAATGTGGCGGATGCGGAAACGGACTATGGCCTCCTGGGCGGCTTCGGCGATGCGGAGCTGCTGCAGCGGACCGCAGCGGCGGCCAGGAACACGCTCGGCAATCGAACGGCGCCGGCGACGACGAGCTACGATGGTGGCGGCTCTGGCGATGTGGCAGGTACCGCTGGGGTCGGCGGCGGAGGAGGAGGATTGGCTGGAGGACTGGGAGGAACTGGAGGAGGATCAGGGGGCAGCACCTTCATGCTGCTGCTCGAAAACTTTAACGATTATTTTCCCAACTACAATGGGAGCACGGTTTCGGGAACAACAACCATTGCGCCGGGGGCGGGAATGGGCTCGGGCATGGGCGTGGCCATCACGGGGAGCAGGGGCGGCGGCCTGCTGCTCGAGCAGAACCTGACGGGACTGTACCTCGACGGCTACCGGTTCAACTGCACCAACGAGACGCTCAACCTGACCGACCCCTGCGCCGAGCTAAGAGTGGGTGAGTACCCCAATTTCGATTCCAATTCCCAAAACAAAACGAAACGAAACAAAACCATCCATCATAGCCATCAATTTGAGCCATCTATGCTGAACTTTCACGCAAATGGATAATAGATATTAAAGTTCTGAAATCACTTAGAAAGTTTTTTGAAGTATATATATATTTACAATTTTTTTTAAATTTTGAAAGACGATGTTCTAGTTCTGCAGTTTACTTTTTCTATAAATTTAAACAATATAAGAAATATAGATTTAATATGTGTAAACTGAAAAAAGACAGTAATCCAATAATTTCATATTCAATTTATATAATTTTGCTTCCGAATGAAAATTCATAAAAGTTTTCTTGTTCTTAAAAACTAAAATATAAAATCCAAGAAGTATGCTTGATTTAAACGATTCTGTTTTTATATAATCTTTTTTTATCAAGTTGGTAAAACAAGTTTATAAACTTTATAATGTAAAGTGCTCAATGTAAATTCGCATATTAACTTTCTACCTTAGTTCAAATATTATAATATTCTTATTGACAAAAGGATCTCCGCATTCTTTTATTTTCTTAATAACAAGTACAAAATTATACAAATTATGTCAATGTAGTACACAAGTTTTTAAAATCCAAGGCGAATACTTTTTTGTCTGTATATTGCTTAAAAAATAGAAAGCAAACTCTAAAGTTTTTCTTTCTAAGAACGTAGAAGTACTTACAAATAAATTGAATAAATTCAGAGCTCTAGAAACGTGTATCCTTAAATGCGAATATTTTCTTTGTTTGTACGCCCCCTAGATTAAACAAACAGTTAATTTAGTTGTCAGCCACATTTTCATTAGACAACGCTGAATTAATAATTGAGCTAAGGGGCATGTTGAGGTTTTCTCATAATAGTGAACTGCAAACAGGACTTCGGATGCAAAATTAAGTCAGCAGAAGCCTGGGGGTGGAAACAAAACCGCACACGAACACCGAGGAATGCATTCCACAGCCAGTGACTTATGCCATCTCTCCTTTTCAGTGGACCACAACTACTGGGCGCTCATCCTGATCCTGTTCCCCATCCTGACCCTCTTCGGCAACATCCTGGTCATCCTGTCCGTGTGCCGCGAGCGCTCGCTGCAGACAGTCACGAATTATTTTATAGTCTCGTTGGCCATCGCCGATCTCCTGGTCGCCGTGGTCGTGATGCCATTTGCTGTCTATTTTCTGGTAAGTTACCTCTATCCTTCTATCCTATATACCATACATACATAGGTAAACCATGCTTAATGGCCTGGGAATTTGGTTGGACGAGTTTCTTTGCGAATGCCTGCGATGGGGTGCCAAAATCAAAGTGGCCAAGTGCAAAATTACCAAACATTTCCGTTTAATTTTATCAAGTGTTGGGTCATATAATAAATAAACACGCTCATAAATACCAATCAGGATGGAGGCAGAGTTCCTAAGATTTTTTTTGAAGGGGGGTCAGGACCCAGGAACCAGGAGGGACGTGGCTTTTAAGTAAATTGGGGCCATTCAAGCAATAACATTCAATTTTTGGCGATGCTGGCATATAAATCAATGTGCTTCCTGAGCAAGTGTTTAAGGCAGAGAAAGCGAAACCGAGAAAGGACCTCAAACGAATGGCGGTAAAAAAAACGTTACATAAGAAAAAACACTTTCAAAAAAGATATGGAATATTTAGATTTAATTTAACATTTTTAAACCATTTATATATTTAAAATTTGAAAATTAAAGAGATTCGAAATGGTATGCCTAATAGAAAAGGTGCTGAAATATTTCCGATCTCAATTGAAAAAGAAAATTAAGTTTATTAACTATAAAGGTAAAGGTAAAACTGCTATGCTATTAAAACCAGGAACTGTAGCTTTAGTTTTATAAGCTATATCTATAAATTTCTCGCAAAAATTTAAAGAATCATTTAAGTTTGTACTATATATTCTTACTGTTACTTAGGTTTGTGTCAAGATTATTGGTTTTGACCCAACTTGATGCAAATTTGGTAGGATAGGTCTTAGCCTAGTTCATATTCAATAAATCAAAAATAGGCAAACAAGTCGTTGTAGTTGCATAACCAAGTCTTAATTGAAAAAAGTTCAAGATCCTCGATGGCTTTGGTGATGATAGATTAGAACTGAGCTTTGGCTTATAAAACTTTCTGAGGTTATTAGATCGCTGAGAGGTCCTCAAATTCTGCGACTGTAAGTTGGACGGCGGCAGACAAACTCCCGTCTTGGCCGACTGCCTTTGACTTAAGCCGACGTAGCTGTCATTCCGTATGATTGATTGTTCGATTGACTGACTCACTGACTGACAGACTGTCTAGCCAAACGGGCCCCGCCCACTGGGAACGGACTAACAGGACTAACAGGACCCACTAACTGACTGACAGATTGATGGAAGTGCCTTAGTACCGACTTTGTGCCCCATTCCCAGCTCGTTTCCGGTCCTGTCCACTCTGGTGTCTCATCAGCATTCGGATTGCGGTCCCATATCCGCTATGCAAAACCCGGAAATTCCGCTGTGGATTATACAAAGGCATCGAAGGGATCGCCTTTTAAAGGACTGGCCTTCTTAATTGGTTGCAAGCCGCGCTTGTCACGGCTGCCACAATTAATTGCATGTTTATTTCATCGCTGACAAATTATACCAAATTTCCCATTGCAATATTAAAGCCCTCGGAAGTCAAATGAAATTAACAACAGCCCACATGCAGTGACAGCGGGGGCGCTGGGCGTGGTTGCACAATAACAAATGTGCAAACTTGTCGCACAAATGAGAACAAGAAACTCGGTGCCAGAATAATTGAATGTTTGTTCAAATATTTATTTACGTTCTAGTTTTTTTTTTATGTACACTTGTTTTCTGCCCCGCTTGATGAAGATTGACTGACCGGGGAATATGGAAAAAATACAATTAATACGATGGCATAACAATATGGCAGGAAAAACAAATTGGTAGAAAAAAAATAGTTGTGAAAACTCGGGCTCGTCCGGGAGTTGAACCCGGGACCTCTCGCACCCGAAGCGAGAATCATACCCCTAGACCAACGAGCCGCTTGAAGGACGGCCTGCCAAAATGACCCCAAAAAGAGGGAGAGGGGGACAGACAATCAGAGGGAGACAGCCTACTTGATTGGTAATGTTTTTTTAGGTCGGGCAGCAAATCAAATCGATGAGGATTAAATGTCGTTTGTGTATTACCAGCAAATTAAAGGCCGCCCACCTTGAGCCTTTGTTGTTGACTTTCTAATGACGCACGCCCACTGAAAATCACAGCAAATTAACTTGTCATTAAGTGCATCAGTCAGCTCACCTGTGCAAGTGTCGGGTTTTAATTACCCATTCACCGATTTACCTCTTTACCTCTTTACCCCCTAACCCATTTAGGCGCCCACAAACGCACACACACACACAACCTCCCACTTGTCAGCTGCAGATGATGCCATCCATTGTAAACTTTCCCCGGTGAAAGTGATTTGAAACCCGAGATTTTGCGCACAATTGATGATGCGGTCTCTTTCTTTCTGGCGGGATCTCTTGTCGCCTGTCTCTCTCTAATTCATGCTGGCCTTGGCCTTCGCTTTTTCCACCCAAAAAACTTAATTACTTGGAAATACGATATATCATAGAAGATTTTCCTAAACCATTACTCAAAAAAACCCATTTGTCTGTCAGTTGGTTCTTAATAACCATTTACCATTTCAGGGAAAGAAGACTTCATAAAAGGTTTTATTATGATTTTAACTACCGTAACTACCTTTCTGTGTAACAAAAATTGCATACTTTTTGGCGGTTCTATAAATATATAAAAATTAGTATTTTCTGGTATTTTTTTGTTAGTTTAAAGATTTGCATTTTAAAGAACATAGGGATTGAAACCACAGAACGACCAGTAAAACAATTGGTAGCTTGAATTTTGTATTAAGTAAGTACAATTATAAAGTAGAACATTAACATATTAGGTATTTCATATAAGTCATGTTATTGTAAAGAACTTATAAGGTATTTAAGAAATATAGGTTAGGGATTGTAACTACCTGAGCGACCGAGTGAAAGAGTTGGTAGTTTATAATTTTTAATAAATTATAATATTATTTATTTATTTGACATAGAGTACCTAACTAAAACGTAGTTAACCTGTAGAAAAGCCTTGGTTACTAGAACTTCGGCTATTATATTATTATTATCAAAAGAGGTTCGGTTGATATTATGGTATCCCATCATATCTCTCGCTTACTGGAGATTCCCCGAAAATCTTTGATCATGTCACAGTAAATCATGGGCTGGCATTGAAACCACCAAAACACTACTGGGTATTATTAAACTCAAGTCTTGGCGGTTTTCCAAGGGATACACACACATACCCATGCCCATTGATGTACGCATACCCACATTCGCACGCGGACACACATGAAAATTGATTTAGTTAAGAGGATTTGCGTCAACAACAGCACAATAAGTGGGCAGTAACACGGTCCAGTGCGATGTGAAGGAAATGGGAAATGCGAGTGGGTCAACTGAGGGGGTGGGGGTGTTGAATGATGGGGTGGTGGGTGGTGGGTGGTGATTGGGTGGCTGCTGGAGATGGGCAGCTGAAGGTAAGGAAGATTGGGGGCTCTCTGGCGCTCTTTGTGTGCGATGGCATTTGTGCCGGATAGCACTTAACTCATAAAAATGTGCGCAACAAAGGTTGAGGTATCCACCGCTCAGTGACCCCCACCCAAAATCACCCCACCACCCAAAAACCCCCCCCAACCACCCCACCAAAAACAGAAGCAACAAGAGAGAGCCTGGGGCGGAACGAACGAGATGCCAACAATGGAGAATTATTGCTTATGACACAAGCCAGCGGACAAACAAGGGGCGTTGGCTTGTCCTCGTAGTCCTGTCAGCGGTGGGCGTGGCAGGACATACACACACATACACACACATACACACACACACTCACTCACGCCCATTTAGAAGCGCCGCTCCCACGGATCCCGTGATTCTCATGCTGATGCCGAAGCTGATGTTCTTTGGGCACCGTACATGGCTCGTTTTAACTCGCGGCTTAAACAAATATACAAACATGTTTGCCTGCCCTCTGTCTGTGTGTTTGAGTATGTGTGTGTGTGGGGCAGTGCTTTTCTATTTTAAGTGGTTGTATATGTCAGTTGAAAGCTTTTGTTGACATTCAAGTGGTCATTGAAAGTGTAAAAGCGTGCACACTGGACTGAATGGTTGTGGGGATGCTGGGAAGGTGGGGCTTTCCGGGGGAGAAGCCCGCTAACTGAAAGAAAATATCACCGGAAATGGTGATCAACTCGGTTTTCTACCGCCCAAAAGAGGACCACATGAAATGCCCTGCAAAAATGCACTTATTTTGTAGAACGGTGAAGGTTAGGGCCAATTTCTCAATGTCATGTTAAGGTTTTAGTTTGTTATCTGTCAGACAAAGTTAAATTTTAGGGAAAAATATTCATTTTCTCAATGTGCTGTTACCTCTACGAACATCCAATCTTCACAGGGTCTGATATCACACGATTCAGTTTAAAAATCAGACTGACAAACCTGAAATGCCATCTTGATGCTTGTATAGTTTTGACGACCGACAAATTTAACATAAACTTTTCCTCTAGCTTAGATTTAAGTGACTTTAACACTAACATTACACTGTTATACTGTTAACTAAACGTTACAAGTTAACGTGACATTGAAAAATCAGGTCTAAAGTATATTAATTTATAAAAAGAAAGCATAATAATAGGGAGATCCAGTTGTTCACATTACTTTGAAGCCATGATCACTGGTATTTTTCCTTGTGTAGGATCCAAGCAAGTAAAAAAAAAGACCTCGTCTGGGAGCTTGTTCGGGGCACTAATCTTATCAGAGCTGTGTTTGCTTTTTGTCTGCGAATGGTAGGATTTCTCCGTTTCCTTTCCTAATTTTCCTTTTTTCCATTCTCAGCTTTTTGGAGCTCCCACTGGGTGTTTTTCAGCCGTTGTTAATTGCTTTTGTATGCAGCTTGGGCAACGCTTTCAAGCTGACTTTTGCAGAAATGGGCCAGGACAGTGGGGATTAGAGGGGGAATGGGGATCGGGATCTGGATGGCCAGAGGATAACACAGAGCATCCCGGTGAGCAAATGCAACACGAGCAGAGCTTATCATTTCCCCAGATAGGATTACTATCCACACGCCATCCGTTTAAACAGATCCAAGAAGGTTTAATTTCAAAAATGGTTTATTATTTAACTAATGGCGACTGTTTATATAAGCTTGTATTTCTATAAAACAATAAAAAACATATGATTCAGTACATATCTTCCCGAAGGTCCGAAATCATTATTAAATTTAAGAACCTATATATTTTGTAGGGATCGTTATCCTGGCTGACCCATATGCAGCTGCATATACTTACTTGGAACTTTCACTGAAATGAATTTCTTTAGCACATGTGGCGTATGAGGGACGTCAAGTGCTCGGAAAACAGCCTTTAATGGCAATTTTCAATCGTTCAGGTCTGCATTACCCTTGTCCTTGTGTCCTTACCTCCTTGGGTCTTTGGGTTCTTGGGTCCTTGGGTCCTTTGGTTTTTGCGCATCGCACTCACTTGAGAGGACCGTAAAGAGGCAACAGAAATTGCCATAAGTTCATGGCAAAAATAAATAATCTGATTAATGTACACTCACAATCACAATCACGGACTTACGCACACACACACACTCGGCCACTTGAGCCACTCGAAACGGAAGTCAAAGGAGTGGGAGCCACTGGCGAAAGGACTCGGGCATCGCAGTGAGTCCTGCCAAATGTCAGGCTCTGCGGTTGGGGAAAAGGGGAAAAGTATCTGGCACCCGGATATGCGGCGACGATAACGGTACTTAATCAGCCTTTGACCCAGAAACAGCCGCTAACGAAAAAGAAAGGGTCTTGCCAGTGAAAATCACAGTCGGAAAAGGAGTTGTTTGTTTCCAAATTGTGGTAATGTAGACTATCTTAGCGACTGTTCTCTGGCTAATTTTATTTATTTCTTCTAATATATTATTGTTCGGTATACGTGATATTAACTGGTTTAGACGATAGTCTTTAAATGTGCTGAGCAGGATTTATTTATCTAAAAGAAATAAATTATACACCCATGGCAGCTCTTATAATATCTAAAATATATATAAGACTCTTTAAATAATATATAATGAATAGTGAAAAAATTATAAAATAAAAAATAACCATACATTTTGGTTTTTAGTTTTATAAAAATAGCCACATATGAAGTGAAAATCTGGCGTGTATTTACCTTTTTTTTGGTCCCTGCTTTTAATGGAAAGATGGTTTCAGATGGTTAAATATATTCAGTTCTAAAACCAGGAATGAAGCTTTTATGGGATAATGGGTTAAATTCCACACGTGCACTCACATATGTAGGCCAAAAAACTGTTTACTCCTGGTGGCCCAGAAAAAGCTGCAACCACTTAAACCACAGTTTTTATTCAAATTGCATAAACATGTGACATGTGTTTCTAGCTCTCCGAAACGTGTTCTCCCCAAACAAAAACCACACACACGTTCCAAAAACAAAAGCCAAGAATGCAGTTCTGCTGCGAACGACCCATATATAAACATAAACCTGGACATTTTGGCAATTTACATTCTGTTATCCTGTGTAATCATATTTCGTGCGTGGCCCCGAAAAAAAAAAACATAGAGTTGTTGTGGCAGTGACAGGCCAAACGGCCAACAGGCCAAGTGTCGTCAAATTCTCCTTCAGAACGACTTGTTTTTTTGGCACTTTTATTATGCAAACGTCTGATAATTGGATCGAATGGGACTTGGCTCTTGCATTTTTGCAGGGGAAAAGTTGCGAGGCTGCAACTCTAAGCTCGCCCGCAATGATTCTCAAAATTTGCCCGAAATGTGCGGCAGATGGAGGGAACATTTATGACTTCGGCTAGAGCGAAAATAAAACTGCAAACAAGCTTGTAGTGGGCGTGGTCCTGATCCCGCCCCCCAATCCTGCTCCTGCTCACCTGGCAAACTGGCAACCTGGCAACCTGGCAACCTGGCAACTTGGCCACCCGGGGCCAGAAACTGCCAAACTACACAAAAACTGTTTCCATGTGGCAGGCAATAAAAAGAGTTTTCCGCAACTTGTTCCTGGCCAGGCAACAAAAATAAAAAACCAAAAAAAAAAAGGGTAAGCAAGGGAAAAGCGAGGTGGAAGGTGGATAAGGGGTGGCATTGCCGAGCTGAGTTGGTGGGCGGTAAAGTTTTTTAATTTTAATGGCCATTTAAAAGGTTGCAGGCAAATGCTTGGCCCGGCTTAAGTGCCGTTCATCAGAGGAGGTGACGTTGGGTCCATTCGGTTCATTACTAGCCCAGTTCAGTCCAGTTCGGGCCAGTCCCACGGGAGTCCGCACTTCGGACCCTCATGTCCTGTCAGCCGGGATCTACAGCCACATCCCAGCCTTGGCCCACTCATTTGGGCCACTGCCAAGACTCTAAGGCCCAAACCGAATAGTGAAAGCTGAATGCTGAAAACCGAAAGCCTAAAAGGCTTTCTTTCCCTGCATTCCGACAAGCCACTTGAACGGAAAATGGAGACTGGTCCACGGCGATGCTGTCAAAGTGCCTGCAAGTGGCTGAGCAAACAAGCTGCAGCAAACACCCAAATAGAGACCTCGACTTAGGGATGCATATCTAGAAGAAAGAGTTCCACTAAATATCGAAACAAGGAACAGAATAGGTCTAAGGAATTTGAAAGATCCCAGGATTCAGTAATGGTACCTTCAATAAAATTGAAATACAAATACATATATGAATGATCTTTTATTCCTTGTAAATTTGAAATAGTTAGGCAAATAACACCTATAGTTTTCCAAATAATTTTAAAGATTTCTTTTCAGTTAATCTATTGCTGAATTTTCAACACTACACACAAAAAATAAGATCAATATTAATACATATACATTTTTTTAAATATGACCTTAAAATGGGTTTATTGACATATGAGGTCTTAGATCTTCATATTTGGAAAATTACCCAAAACTGTCCATATAAAATCAGTGCTCAGATCATTTCCTCCTCAAAAAAATGATGATACGATGAATGCTTGAAAAATATTTAACAAGATGTTGGTATTTTTAGAACTGGGTTATTTTACTTTCCGAGATGTTTATGGAAATAAATGTAAAACTTCAAATAATTTAGTTCTGTGTACAATCAAGAATATTTATAGGGAACATCGCATCTAAAATAGATACAACTGTGCCATCCCTAGTTGGTATTGAGTGGGGTTGTTTATGCGGTGCCTCTGCAGACTGCAGTGACCCCCAGTCAAGCTCCTTGGGCTGCAGAAACAATTTATTGACTAAGCCAACTTGAATGCGCCCGAAAGCAGGCAACGCTTTGTTGCTCAGCATTCTGCGGCTGTGTTGGTGGATAGCACATATGTGTGTGTGTGTGTGTGCTTATAAATCCTTGTCAGGCAGCGGAGCACACTGAACCGCAGGCCGCACATCAATTCAAATAAATAATCTAACAGCATGAAATCGTCCGGGGGGCAGAAACTTTTCAGCTGCTCAGTTGGATTTTGGATTTGGATGAGTATGAGTGGGTGGGCTGCCTGCCCGGCTAAATGATGGCTATAAAAAATATGGCCTGCAATCTTGCTCACTTTCACTGCCACTTTCCCTGCCATTTCCATTTCCATTGCCACTTACCAGCGACCTCTGAACCCCGAAAAACGGACCCCGACCGGCGACTGCCATCTCCGGCACGCATGCGAGTTAAAGCGCGCACTTCCGGCCGGATTCAAGACCACGGACCGCAGATTTCGGTTTCTGGTCGCATTTTCCGCCAGTGCCGGCTTGAATAATTAACACAGATTTTGATTCGACCAAAAAACCCCTCGGTTCCCCACCCAATTCCAATCCAAAATCCCAGGGCCAATCCCAAAAAAGGCCAAGATTCAATCAGCGAACGGAACACGATTCCCGGATGTCTTCTCCGCAAGGATAGCAGCGAAAATATATTTTATTATCATTTTCATGGCGAGATGGCTATATAAATATCCAATATCCAAGGCGAAAATATGCCGCCAAGGGGCTGGAAAAAGTCATCTTAAAACCGAATTTCCCTCGACGCTAATGACAGCTAATTTGTTGCAACAACAAACATGGGAGAGCTGAAAAGAAAGCGAGGAAATCTCTCGAACGCACACATGCTCGTATGTGTACTATATATATAAATCTGGTTTATTTACGTACATATATAAGCCATATAATATGTACAAATATGCACCAAGTTGGCCTTCGGGGGCGAGTCCGAGGCTATTAAAAATGGCGCACAAAAACGCTAAAATGGTTACGACAGTGACAACGAAAGAGAGGGAAACACCGGAAGTGAGCGAGAGGGCGTGAGATAAGCGTATACGTATATATATACACGTATACCCAGGCAGACAATAAACTTAATAAATAAGTCAATTAATTGCCCTGAGCTTCGCATAGGGCCAAGACCCGGACGAGAAGCAACAGCATCAAGTGCCAGGCACTTGGCTAAAAGACCGAGCCACCCACTTTCACCCCCTTTCCCCCTACTTTCACCCACTTTCCCCCAGTGTATTTACTATTTATGTGTGTGTGTGTGTCTATTACGGGAGCCAGTTCAATTAACATTGTCTGGCTGCCTGGCATAAGAAAATGTACGCGAAACTCGTTTAATAGTCGCCAGCTCCTTGGCTTTGACACTGTCGAGGTTACGGTAACTTTATTACCAACGCTGCAAAATTATCTACGGCTGCTGCACTCCACTGAACGAAAATGGGGACTACACTGGGGGAAATTTCATTGGAAAATATATCAAATGCAATTTATAAATTTTAAAAATATTTAATTGTCCATTATATGTTTTTGAATGACTATGATTTTATTATTATATTCTATTTTTAAAATTATGTTACTAATATAACAACGTATTTTTATAAAGCAAATAAATACTCGGGAGTGCCCAAAAATCAGTAAAATAACCTTTAAACATAATTTTAGGTGTCTAAAAGTATGCAACAATATTGCTTTGACTCAGAAATACGAAGTAAAGCTGAGAACATTTTATTCACTGCATACTTTTAGACACCATTAACAGAAATTCATGAAATAATGTAGTTTTATTAATCTAAGAATTTATCACACCTATCCGGATTAAAATAATCTGAATGAAGAAATTATACAAATATTTTTAACTTTTTTCCTCTTGTCATCGTAAATTAAAATAAAATAAAATTTTAATTACCCAAAACTTCTTGATATATATAAAAATCTTTGCAAGCTTATTGCTAAACCCATTTCGGTTTGGTGTACCATGGTTTTGGTTGTTAGTTTTAGTTGCAGCGAGTGCAATTAGTGGAAGCCCCACATCTCCTATATATGCGAATAGTCATAAGTTTTCCAGTGCAACCGGTGCAGCTCCATTTTCGGTTATTCCGCACTTTATGTTCATGAAATATTAAAGCGGAAACGACAGGCAGCCGCGACTGCAGCATTTGGCAACATAAACAAATTATTTGATGGCTTTTACGCGACTCACCTCCCACATCCCACCACCCAAATGGATGCCCAAATCCTGCCACGCCCCCTCCCCGTCGAACTCCCCTTTTTTGGGGATCTTGACGTCTTGTTCCTGCGGTTGGTGTCGCCTTCTTTTCGGGGATTTTTGGTGGGTTTTTTGGGTTGCATGGCCGGCCACTAAGTAAACTTTAATGGCGACCATAAAATAGGCAAAAAGGGGCGCGCCCACACCCCATACACACACACACAGTCACCCATACACACACGTATCCTCGTATATTATGCGAGTGGCATAAAACCAAAGACCACGAATAAGGAGCAGCTAGCAAAGCAGCAGGATCAAGGGCGACCAATCCTTAGCAGCATATTTTGCAGCTGCTGTGACATTTTTATGCTAAGCAGTCGCCAAATTATGAAAATTCGTAAAAAGCCAAATGTTATGGCATCCTGCCAGACAGAGATAGATGCTGTTACACACACACACACACACAATACACACAACACACACATAGAGCGCACATCCTTGCCAATTTGAGCCGCTGGTTTTGGCCAGCTTTTCCTCTGGTTTATCGCTTCGGAACTAAACTCGTTGACTCGTTTATCATCTCGTTCCCAAGAACAACAAGAACAGCGCCACAACTTCCGTCAGGAGAAAGAAAAGCCTGTTAGTTTCCAAGGATGGATGGAGGTGTAGCTCTATTAGTGGGGAAGAAAAAGTTGGCATTACCATGCTTTCATCGTTTCTGAAGAAAAAATAGTACAAGTTCTGGAAAAAGTAGTTTTACCTAAAGTTTGATTTCAAAATAACCATTGATTATAATCATGCGCGGATCTACGGGGGAGTTATATGGTATCGATCCCCCACTCCGGTTAAACAGTATATGTAACATGTATTCTATTCAAATTTTTGAACAACAAACTTTTTTTTATAATTCCCCTACAAGCAAATTCTGGATCCGTTACTGATTATAATAGACCATAATTGACTTTCAACTTGGAATTATATTAAATCCGTATTCTCAGTAGAAAAATAAATATATATTTTTATTTCTTTGCGTTCCTCAGTCAATTAACTAAAAAAAATACTTTGCCATAGATTGACATTTTTAAACACTTGAAAAAAGGGGGAAAAGCTTAGGTTCGACATTGAAATAGAGTTGATCCCGAATCTAACTCAATAGTGAGTGACCTGGGTATCATTATCTTGGAGTTCTAATGAGACGATAATGAAGCTGTCCAACCGAAATCGGGCTTAGCCAATTGTCAGGAGAAAAATGGAGGAGAAACAGGGTCGAGAGCGAGGAGCAGAAATGGTCTCAAATGGCGAACCCAAATCAGGAAAACTTTCCCTCTCAGCTTGACACTTAACTTGGGGGCTCATTGGCAACTATTTCCTGCACCACATAATGTGCACAATTTGTTACGCATGCCCTGCCTGCCACGCCCACCTCGGCCACGCCACCTGCCGCCCACCACCCAATCCGCCCCCTTTGCGGTTGTCCAGTGAAGTATCAAAAATCTGTTTGAAGTTGAATTCGCCAGGGCTCAAAAAAAAAATAGAAGAAATGTTGGCTAGAAGCAGAGCTGGCAGGAGCGGTCCCCAATTCAACCATTCCATTTGTGAAAAAGGAGAAAAGGGTTGTCAGGTTCTGTTCGTTTTATTTGGGAAATTTTCTGTGTCTACTTTCGGTTTTATAATTAATTTTAAAAAGCTTTTAATGGCTGGCACGCGTTTTGGCAGCTGCAGCTCTTACCCCATTGGTTCCTGGAAATTTTTCAGAGGAGTCCAGAAACCCTTCAGCTGAAAGTCCTTTTGGCAGGCGGAGAGGGCAAGTTAAGGGCTCCTAATTGACTTGCCAATGGGAAGGGATTTCAGGGGATTGGACACACCGTTTAATCGGGACACCACTTGTCGAGCCAGGAAAAAAACCCAAAGCCATTCAAATGGGCCAAAAATGAGATTTTTAAATACCTGCGATTAAAATTACATATATATTATTGGTTAGGAGTCAGGTTTTCATTTATCGACTGTCAAACATTTTATTTCAATTAAATGTGGGCGAAACATTACCCAGGCCCATAAATCGTTTGTTTATATTGCCCCCCTTCTTGAAATATACTGCCCCACATCTAGTATTTTTTTAAATCTACAAGAACGAAATACAATATAAGATAGAGTAACTTTCTTGCATATTTTTAGTCAGCAGTTGGTTATATTTATCGACTGGCACGCCCTTGCTTCTTTTGTGTATAAGGTCACTCTATTTTAATATACTTCACCGCATCTTGTATTATTTTAGTAACCTGCAAGCATTCAGTAAATATACTTTTACACGGATTACAAATTTAGATAGATCAACTTTCCTCGTTTATTTTTGGTCAGGAGTCGGTTATATTTATCGACTGTCTGGCCAGTACCAACAATTATGTGGGTGAAACTTTAACCCGACACGTTTTTCCTTTATATACTGCACCCTCTTTTAATATACTGCACCACATTTAGTATTCTATTTTTGACTTTGCTAGTATTACACGGAATAAAATCTAAGATAGATGAACTTTGCCGGTGGGCTCAATGATACTTTCATCTTGTCCCCGGCTACCTGTCGCACCCACGTGTCTGAGACTCCTCCGGGGGAAGTTTTTCCTGTTCTGGCCGATGCGATCCGTTGCTGCCTGCTCCAATGAACAATTTTGGGGCCACTTTCAATTCACTAACAATTTAAGTGACGCCCGGGGCCGTCAAACTTTTAATAGCCAAAACGAGGAGCAGCAGGATGAAAAGGACGAAAAGGACGAAGGGCAAGAAGGGGAGAAAGGACTAGAACCTGCAACGTGGAACACGTGCGACACTGCCCGGGGTCTTTTATGGGTCCTGGGCTCGGGATCCTGGAGAGATGCATAATACGTATACACGCACATGCTGTTTTTTTTGCAGGGGCGACGGGTGGCTGGTGACTGGGTGATGGGTGGCAAGGTCAAGGCTCCTGCGACTGCTACAAAGTAATTCGTTTCCGCTTCCGCTTCATTACTCTCGTCACCTCGCCTCACCTCACCCATCGAAAGCACTTAGAGAAAAGAAGGCAAATAAAGCACTGCGGTGCAAAAAAGAAAAAAAAACGAAATGAAATAAATCGAGGCTGGTAAATAAAATGCGCAATTGACAGGCATAAAGGAAATGGCTCCCACACACACATTCGACTGCAAGGATATTCCGACTCACAGATAGGAATTCAGATTCAGACGCCTCACCTGCCAGCTTGCAAAATGCTTATAGGCAAATACAAACAGGCGAATATCGGTGGGCGGGGTTGGCTTAATGGCGGCTAATTAACGCGTCCTTTGCCGTCAACTTGTTGAGTGGAGAACAGGACTCTTTGGCAGTCAACCGGCCTCAAAGAGAAGACGCTGGCTACTCCGGGGGTTATCCGTATTCCAAGCCCTTGACTTCCCAGCGCTCTGACCAATGTTGGTTTTAATTAAAAACCTCACGTTTTGTTGGCCTTTCTCCTTCTGATATTTCTTTTGAGAAATAATTACAAAAAATGTTCCTGCTAATTGGATTAGTATCTTTTATTTCACCATGCTAAACAAATAGGATACACATTTCGCTTTAGCAATCTTAGTATGGAATATTTGGCATTTCTGCTTCTGGTATTTCCTTCAAAAATTAACCAAAACACCCGGGAAATTGGATTGTTGCTTTAACTAACTTGTATAAACATTATTTCCTTTCGTTGCCCCATATTAACCAAGTAAGATACACTTCTCACTTTATTTAGCTAAGTGGGGTGAAATCCCTTCAGGGATAAAATATATCAGAAAACTTTCCACTTATTCAAAAATAGGAGATGATTGACCCCCATTTCTGCAGCAAGGAGCTTGAAAAGGATTTCCGTGTACAGTTTATTACCTGCTCTACGTATTTTTTTTTGGCTTCAACAATTTTGGTAAGGCTTTAAGAAAATTTGCAAACTGATTAGCTTACATCCAGCCATCGGTTGTGTTTGCACAGGAGTCTGATGAAATTTGTAGCAAATTCGGAGCGTTGAAGCGATTCCCAGTGGGTTTTAAGACAGCTTTTGGCCAAGCCTTTCAACCAAATCACCACCCTCAAGCCTCCTCATGTGCGAGTGTGTTACCCTGATTTGTACAAATAGTTACTTGGCTCGCATGGGGGAACTACCCTTCTTACACTGAAAATGAGGATAGGCCAATAGGAAAAGTCGCAAAAAAATATACATAATTTATGAAATCACTCTTGAATTAGTACGATACATTGTAAATGATTATATTGTAAAATCTTAATCTAAGTCCATCGAAAACTAAACAGTCACATACTTCATAAATATCAAAAGAGATCAAAAAGGTTTACCTTTACTTGAATTTTAGAATGATCATAGCAGTTCCCCAAAACATCTGCCATGTTTATACATATTATTTGATTCAAAATAAATATTTTTTATATCTTTTTAAATATTGCCAAATTTATTTACCTTCTTTGTTATTGTCCAACCAAAATTAATAACGTTCTAGAATTTCTGTGTATTTTAAAATCAGCTTTTTAAGCAATCGATTGTCTACCTTTGTCTAAAGGTTTCCGCTTTTAAAATCGAAAAGGCCATTGAATGGGGAAACAATAGAAGTCTTTTGAAAGCGTATCTGAGAGTTTTTCTGCGTGTACCTAGGCACACAGATACACACACACAAATCGAAGCCATACTTGTGTGTGTTTGTGGATATCCTTTGCTTTCTCTGCGTATCAGCGTGCAAACTATAAAAACCAGAAGCTCAATTATCAAAATGCTATGTGTGTTTGTTTGTTTGTTGGTTTGTGTGGGTGTGGGTAACTGTCCCTGTCTCTCTTTCCCCCCCTACTATTTTCTATTGTCCTGGTCCAGAAAGAGAGAGTGGGACAGCATCTGAAAGCTTTTCCCTTTGGGTTTTCAGTGTGTGCGCTCGCCTTTGACTGTGCAAATAGATAAATTTATTTATTTTATGCCCTGCTGCAGGAACCGCACACAAACAACAGGCGGCTGAGACGGCGATAGCATAGAAATTTTCTTTCTATTCCTGCTCTAAAATAAACCAGAAGCCAGAAAAAGAAAAGGACGAAGGGCGCAGGACGCAGGACGAAGGTGCTGGGGAGAAGGACAGCCAGCTGCCGGCAGACAACTGACTTTAAATGCCTTTATGCTCACAAAATACATAAACCGAACATTTTCGAGCAACTCGAAGGGGGCAGAGAGACACTTTCGCTGAATTGGAAATCGCTTTCACAATACCCAAACAGAATAGACTTCGGGCGGCACCCCACTGGGAAGAGTGGGAGGGGTTTGGGGGTGGGCGGTAATATGGGTTTGGAAAAAATATTAAAAAATTCAATGAAGCTTGCAGCTGAAGGAATGTCGAAGAAAGAATCAAAAGAAACCAATTCCAAGCAAACTTTCCAAGATTAAGCCATAAATAATTCGACAAATGCTACATTTGGTTAGCAATAGAACCCGTTTAGTATAGATAGAAAAGTACAGATCTCTGTTGATTTGAGTGATTTTATTTCTCTTATCGAGGAATTAAGGTACACTTAAAGGTTAAACATCTTCATAAAACTAATATACAAATGTTTCTGTTATGAAAAAATTGATTTAATTGAATTCAAAGGTGATAAGAAATAAACAGAAAAAAATGATTTAATGTTAGATAAGCTTTATGAACCTCATCCTTTACTTCCGGAAACTTTAGGCAGAACGAATGTAGTATAAAGATGCGTGACTTAGGCATCGTAAACAATGCAAAATTGAATTCAAACAAATTTCTTTGAACAGGAAAATCGTTTTTAATATCAGGTTAGCTTTCTATAAACCTCACCTTACTTCCGAAAACTGTTGGCTGGGAAGAACAGCAACAAAAGTAAAAATACAGCAGAATAGTAGCACATCCAAGGTATACAAAAAATGGTATGGCCAAACAAAAACATTAAGTGAAAATGACAGGAACAGAGTCTGTATTTTTATGCAAGTATATAGACTTATGGTCAATACCCAGGAATATATTATAAATTATAGTTCAGCTGCAGGCAGCCCTGAACCTGGGCGTACGCCTCGTATACGCAATGTTCCTGACAATGGACTCCGACAGGAAGCCAAAGAAAAGCAGTAAAAAATGTCACATCTTCGAATATGTAGCAAGTGTGTGTGGGGGGGGGGGGGGGGGGGGGGGGGGGAGGGTAAGTTCAGAGGGTGAGCATTCGTGCGTGTGTGCCTTTATATCCAAAAGTTTTTGCCACTTTCTTTAGCCGAGCTCAACTTTTGTTATGCTCGCTTAGCTCCGGCTAAGGATACTCCGTCTGAGTCTGCGACTGCCCAGCTATTTTAGTACATTTCTATGCTGCTTTCAGTTGACTTTCACTTTTACTTTCGTGTGCCTGCGTGTGTACCAATATTTTACACTCTTTGCAGGGGATGAGCTCCGGTTCGAGTTTCAGTTTGTTTGTATAATTTAAGTCCAAAACCGATTGGATAAGAAAAACAAGATAGAAAACTTCGGTCAATTGAGTACGACTATAAGATACCCGATACTCGCTTTCCAGCTACCAAATATGTTGCCTAATAGGGATTTTTGGATTAAAAAGAACCAAATATATTTAGTAGGTGTGGTACATTTCTAACAAATACTCTTATTTTCAAATATCAATAAAACGAGTTCCGCCCAAAAACATTTATAACGAATAATGAGACATGCATTAACGTTTGCAGATCAAATCATATATATATATATATATCACATTCTGAACACAATATACCCCATTTACTAAGTATTGGTAAGGGGAATGCCCACGTGCAGCCACGTGAGGTTCAATTCAACCCAAAACATATCCACATTCCCCACACTATCCCCACTCGGCCTTTTTTATGTGCTTTGTGTGCTACAAATTGTTTGGCTTGGGAAATTCCTGACGTTTTTGTTGAGGTTTTTATGGAGTCTCCTTTGGGACTTGGGGCTGCAGGAGACGTCCATGAAGAGATAGAGTCTAAAACTAATTTGTGGCAGCAGGCCGGGAAATGGGAAAATATTGTTATTAATATTCGACAAAAGGATGGGCATTCCAATAGAGCTCCTCCCCCAGAGTCGATTAAGTGCCGAACAAATGAAGTGTGCTCCCTCCTCGGTTACCATACGCCTAACCTTCCCTTTTATCTATTTTTTCAGGTAAATGGAGTCTGGGCCCTGCCTGACGTTGTTTGTGATTTCTATATAGCCATGGATGTGATATGCTCTACTTCATCGATATTCAACTTAGTTGCCATCTCCATAGACAGGTGAGTTTGTAAGGGAAGATATGTGGAAGATATATCTCATATTCCCTGATTATTTTAGATATATCGCTGTGACACAGCCAATAAAGTACGCCAAGCACAAAAATAGCCGCCGCGTTTGCCTTACGATACTGCTGGTGTGGGCCATATCGGCTGCCATCGGTTCGCCGATAGTTCTGGGCCTCAACAACACGCCCAATCGCGAGCCCGATGTATGCGCCTTCTACAACGCTGACTTTATACTCTACTCCTCGCTGAGCAGCTTCTATATACCCTGCATTATTATGGTGTTTCTCTACTGGAACATTTTCAAGGTGAGCTGAAGTGGAAATAAATATGTAGGATACCGATAAAAATATAAATACTTATATAGTTCCGGTAACTCTATTATTAATTTTACATTACACTTTTAGGTATAAAACAAAATTTTTTTAAATTGATAACTAGCATGAATAAGCTCTAAAACCAAATTTTTTAAAACAATTACTATAAGGAAAAATAAATCGCAAAGGTTCTTAAATCATCAACTTCAAGAGTCTGTGACATCTTTAAATTGTTGAAGACGCCAAGAAAAACAAAATTCAAGAACATTCATTGATTCAAGAACAATTTGTTTTATTTTGCATAAAAACATTTGTTCCAAAAAATATCTAGCCTTGAAGTCTATGGGATCAAATCGAAAGCAACTTAGATATATTTTATAAACAACACTTTGTAAACCCAATTGAGCTTAGTTTTTTAACGTTTCAAACTGTTTTTTTTTTCCGTGTGCAGCTAGACATTTCTATGGCATCTTTTTTATAATACACACATCAGTTTCAAGCGCTTTTACTCAGATTGCAATTAAAATCGGATTTTTCCGAGCCGAGTGGAATCAATATTCCCGTGCTGTCCGTGGCACAATTCGCAATCTGCAATCTGCAATCCGGCCAAGAATGATAGAACGGGATGGTATGGGGTCTTATGTTTGTGCACATTAGCTGCTGACTGGGGGCGAATATCCGGAGGATGCAAGCGCAGCATGGCACTGCTTAATCCGCTCATGCCGTATCCCGAATACCGTATCCTGTACGCTGTACTCTGCGTCTCGTATCCTGTGTTCTGTATCCCCCATCCTGTTTTCCATCCGTAGGCGCTGAGGAGTCGGGCGCGGAAGCAGCGGGCGGCCCGCAAGCCCCACCTATCGGAACTCACGGGCGGCAGCGTCATCGAGAACATCGCCCAAACACGCCGCCTGGCGGAGACGGCATTGGACAGCAGCCGGCACGCCAGCAGGATCCTGCCGGACGAGGCGGCCACCAACACGGCCAGCGGCTCCAACGAGGAGGAGGACGAGAACGCCATCTCGCCGGACATCGACGACTGCCACGTCATCGTGAACGACAAGTCCACCGAGTTCATGCTGGCCACCGTCGTCGAGGAGACGGGCAAGTGAGTACTCGTTCTGCGGTGGAGTTTGAGGTTATGATATGAATATCCCTTTTTTGGACCATATACGGGTTCATCCATTATAAACATGGAAAATATATAGCCATTAAGTGGAGATACCTAATAAAAAAAGGACAAAGTTCATTGATTTCCTGGTCAATTTATCTTTTTGATTTTAATCTATTGCAGTTTTAATTTATTTGAATTAGGGAATGTTACATTTATACTTCTTTATTTATGTTGTATTTAATTTAATTACGATTGTAACATTTGCTTCTTTTATATTAAATAAAAAAAGACTTAAAGTAACTATGAGCGTCGTTTCCAATATTTTATACCTTGACTTAAATACTTTTATAATACATTTAGTGATTTTATAATGAAATTAATTTTTATTAAATGACTTAAATATTGCCACACTAAATTTAACAATTATAGTTTATTTTAGTATTTTAAACCTTGATTTAAATATAGGACTCTGCTTTATTAAATTAAAAAATTCTCATTGTATGCATAGCATATTAAACAAGCTGCTTAAAACAGTCGGTCTTTTAGCTGTACGTCTTGAATTGGCTGAACTACGATGAAAAAACCGAAAAAAATGTCGCATTTTTTGCAAAAATCTGAATTTTGTATTTTTGACAAAAATGTAAACCCTTTTTTTCGCCAAAAATATTCGGTTTTTTGGCTGCCATAACAAAAGTATAAGTCAGAATGAGGAATGTCATACCTCGTTGAGCTCGTTGTTTAATTTCCAATCGATTGCCATTCTAACCTGAAAATTTTTTATTTTTTGCCATTTTTCGAAAAAATGTGATGAAACCCCTACAAAAATTGCGAAAATTGGTCAAAAAATAAATTTTCATAAAACTGATGAGGATCGTTAGCATATTAAACAAGCTGCTCAAAACAGTCGGTCTTTTAGCTGTACGTCTTGAATTGGCTGAACTACGATGAAAAAACCGAAAAAAAATGTCGCATTTTTGGCAAAAATCTGAATTTCGTATTTTTGACAAAAATGTAAACCCTTTTTTTCGCCAAAAATATTCGGTTTTTTGGCTGCCATAACAAAAGTGTAAGTCAGAATGAGGAATGTCATACTTCGTTGAGCTCGTTGTTTAATTTCCAATCGATTGCCATTCTAACCTGAACAATTTTTATTTTTTGCCATTTTTCGAAAAAATGTGATGAAACCCCTACAAAAATTGCAAAAATTGGTCAAAAAATAAATTTTCATAAAACTGATGAGGATCGTTAGCATATTAAACAAGCTGCTCAAAACAGTCGGTCTTTTAGCTGTACGTCTTGAATTGGCTGAACTACGATGAAAAAACCGAAAAAAAATGTCGCATTTTTGGCAAAAATGTGAATTTCGTATTTTTGACAAAAATGTAAACCCTTTTTTTCGCCAAAAATATTCGGTTTTTTGGCTGCCATAACAAAAGTATAAGTCAGAATGAGGAATGTCATACCTCGATGAGCTCGTTGTTTATTTTCCAATCGATTGCCATTCTAACCTGAAAATTTTTCATTTTTTGCCATTTTTCGAAAAAATGTGATGAAACCCCTACAAAAATTGCGAAAATTGGTCAAAAAATAAATTTTCATAAAACTGATGAGGATCGTTAGCATATTAAACAAGCTGCTCAAAACAGTCGGTCTTTTAGCTGTACGTCTTGAGTTGGCTGAACTACGATGAAAAAACCGAAAAAAAATGTCGCATTTTTGGCAAAAATCTGAATTTCGTATTTTTGACAAAAATGTAAACCCTTTTTTTCTCCAAAAATATTCGGTTTTTTGGCTGCCATAACAAAAGTATAAGTCAGAATGAGGAATGTCATACCTCGTTGAGCTCGTTGTTTAATTTCCAATCGATTGCCATTCTAACCTGAAAATTTTTCATTTTTTGCCATTTTTCGAAAAAATGTGATGAAACCCCTACAAAAATTGCGAAAATTGGTCAAAAAATAAATTTTCATAAAACTGATGAGGATCGTTAGCATATTAAACAAGCTGCTCAAAACAGTCGGTCTTTTAGCTGTACGTCTTGAATTGGCTGAACTACGATGAAAAAACCGAAAAAAATTTCGCATTTTTGGAAAAATCTGAATTTCGTATTTTTGACAAAAATGTAAACCCTTTTTTTCGCCAAAAATATTCGGTTTTTTGGCTGCCATAACAAAAGTATAAGTCAGAATGAGGAATGTCATACCTCGTTGAGTTCGTTGTTTAATTTCCAATCGATTGGCATTCTAACCTAAAATTTTTTTATTTTTTGCCATTTTTCGAAAAAATGTGATGAAACGCCTACAAAAATTGCGAAAATTGGTCAAAAAATAAATTTTCATAAAAATGATGAGGATCGTTAGCATATTAAGCAAGCTGCTCAAAACAGTCGGTCTTTTAGCTGTACGTCTTGAATTGGCTGAACTTCGATGAAAAAACCGAAAAACAATGTCGCATTTTTGGCAAAAATCGGAATTTCGTATTTTTGACAAAAATGTAAACCCTTTTTTTCGCCAAAAATATTCGGTTTTTTGGCTGCCATAACAAAAGTACAAGTCAGAATGAGGAATGCATATTTTAATCTATTGCAGTTTTAATTTATTTGAATTAGGGAATGTTACATTTATACTTCTTTATTTATGTTATATTTAATTTAATTACGATTGTAACATTTGCTTCTTTTATATTAAATTAAAAAGACTTAAAGTAACTATGAGCGTCGTTTCCAATATTCTATACCTTGACTTAAATACTTTTATAATACATTTAGTGATTTTATTATGAAATTAATTTTTATTAAATGACTTAAATATTGCCACACTAAATTTAACAATTATAGTTTATTTTAGTATTTTAAACCTTGATTTAAATATAGGACTCTGCTTTATTAAATTAAAAAATTCTCATTGTAAATGTAATGATTGAGTTATTTTATTCAAATATTAAAAACGCAAATTCTATCTCTATTTTTTTTATCAGTGTAATGTTGGTTTTAGATCTCTACACATATACATTTTAGCACCCACTTTTTGGACGCTAACGAGCTGTTTTTTATTTGCGTACTTATTTGTTTTGGCCGTGGCACCTTGTTTTAGCATCTTATGATTGCCCCCTAATATAAACACGTCGTGCGAATTTGAAATGGACGTATAGTTTTGCAAAACCACTTATGTCTTACGTGGACGGGGTATGAAAAGCAGTAACTTTCAGTCAATTTCAGTGCAAACTCCGTGCCAGAGAATGAAAGTTGGGGCCCGGAGCTATCTGCGATGGCCCTGGGAAAGTGGAAAAGTTGGTAGCTCAGCAGTTTCGTTTCCGTATCCGTATCCTTGTCCGCTTTCCGCTGCGGCAGCTTGCAACTTGCAACCTGGCAACCTGGCAACCCTGGCACGTGCCGCAAACACGTAATAGATAAGCCTGTTTCTGCTGAGTGGTCTCGAATGCACTTTCTTCCAAGAGACCAGAACTCCAGACGACCAGACGACCCATGCCCGTGGAGAACTGTCAATCTAATGGGCTCCACCATGGAGCCACTCAATTGCCGACATAAAAGCGACACGGCACTGCACTTTCAATCAGGTCCTGCCAAAAGGACACCTTCCTCATCAGCACTCTCTCCCTGCAATCAGATTCCCCGAATCCCCATCTTCATCCGAATCCCTGTCCAAAACCGCCATTAAGTGCGAGCGTTAAGCGCAGCCAATTAGCATCCTGATGGCCTGTTTAATCCAATAAGGACATGAAATGAGACCATTAATGACAGGCTGGATGCACAAAAGAAAGAAATGGGATGGGATCGACCGGGTCTCGAATGGCATCAAAGACCGCGAAACTTTTGCCGCCTCAAAAGAAATCCCAGCCAATGCCCGAGAAAAATAATTCTCAATAATTCAATTAATGCGTCACTTTATTAAAACTCAATCTTGCCTTGCCTTTAATTGACGTTGCGCCCCGATTTTCCGTCTTTTTCGTCCTTCATCAATGCCGCTTCATCGCTTTCCCGCCTGTTGCCCCAACGATTGATTGATTGATTGATGGCCGCGGCTCCTTTAATTGGAAAACAACATCTCCACATCGCACTCGCAGCAGCGTCGTGGCCCAAATCACCACTCAGCCGCAGCTGGTCGTCGCCGATCCGAATGGTAATCATGATTCTGGTTATGCAGCCTCAAACGTTGACGATGTCCTTGCAGGCGTGGCGCCCGCCTCCGCCTCCGCCGCCACATCCGCTGCAGCTCCGCGAAGCAGCGGCTCGCCGCCGGACAGTCCGCTGCCCAGTGGCGCCACCCTCCAGCGGTCCAGCGTCAGCAGCCAGCGGCGCAACCCCGACGACTCGCCGAAGCGCGGCGAGCCGACTCTCAGGTCAGTCGGTGTCGATAACTCCAGGTATTTCTATTTGGCTTTCAGATACGTAGGTCAGAGCTCGAACCCCCTAGATTTTGTAATCTTAAAAAAATATTCAGCCTAAATTGTAGAAAATTTTGAGTTACTCCCGATTTTTTCGATATTTGGAAACAAATATATAAAAAATTTAAGTAAAAGTAGAACTGCAGGTATATCAAATTAGTATTCAGAACCCAACGCCACAACCCAAACTCCCATAATATACCTAAACTATACAAAATATTCGGCCTGAAACCTAGAAAATTAAAACAAACACACACAATTAATTTATTTTTAAGAAAAGTAAATTTTTCATAAGAAAAAACTTTTTCAAAACAATTAAGAAAGTCATATTTTACTCGGAGTTTCTAGAACACATTGTAAAAATGTTTTGTATTTATTTTCCCGATATCTCTTAATCTCAGCAAATCTTTTATCCTCGAACATTTATTATATCGCCAAAGCAGTTGAACTGACATTTTAGACAAAAATCTAGGACATATAATTTATCACATTAAACTAACTTACTTATTAAATTTGAATCGCCATCTCTAAAGTCATTATATACAAAATAGTCAGTTTATAACACAAAAACAAAATCTCTTTTTTGTGTTTTGTTGTTTGTGTTATTTTATGCAAAAATAAAACGAATTCTATTACACAATAAATTGTGTTATAATGCTTTAAATGCCCGAACATGAAACAAAAAATGTTTATGCAATTCATTACTAACTTTTTGTACCATGTATATACGACAAAAGAGTCAAGCCGTGTCAAATGTGACAGCAATTTAATTAAACATTTTAGAAGACCGTCAATTTGTGTGGGTTTTCAACCAAAATGTATATATAGTTTCTAAAAAAGGAACATTGAAAATCAATCAATCTTTTTTTATTTAAATTTTATTTGATCCAAATTGCTTAGCAGGTTTCTAAAATAGATAGTAATCAAATGTTAATCGCTTTCCTAAATATTACCAGGATAAAAAAATGTGTTTGGTCACTTGTTTTATTTATTTTCCTTGTAATTAATCAATCACACTCTTATTTAATAGTTCCAACAAGTCCCAAACCTTTTCCAAAAAGACCCCGCACTGTTTTCGCACTTATAATGTCAGAAACCGCAAGTAGGCCCCCTGGAATCCGAAAATAGTTCGGTAATGCCGTAGTTTAGCGCTTCTCGATTGCGTTTTCATTCCGACCGCTTCCCACTTCCGTTTCCGCTTGCAGCGTCGCCATGAAGCCATTGTCCTTTGTCCGCTACGGGGTGCAGGAGGCCATGACTTTGGCACGCAACGACTCAACGCTATCGACCACATCGAAAACGTCCTCGCGCAAGGATAAGAAGAACTCGCAGGCGTCAAGGTGAGTAAATGCCGACGTCGCCCCTAATTACGGTTATTAGTTTGGCTTTTCTGTTGGCCAGTTTGGGCCCTACTTTCCCACTCCTACCTTCCCACTTTCACTTCCTTTCTGCCTTTGCAAAGTGCAATATATATATTACATATACCATGGCCTATTATCCTTTGCGTGTCGTACAGATTCACGATATACAAGGTGCACAAGGCCTCGAAAAAGAAACGCGAAAAATCGTCGGCCAAAAAGGAACGCAAGGCCACCAAAACATTGGCCATTGTTTTGGGTAAGTTCAACAGCAGGCCCTGAATTTTGAGCGTATGCTAATGTGAAATCTGAATTCCGAATCCATGGCCAACACAAACAACCCAAACAGGTGTCTTCCTGTTCTGCTGGCTGCCCTTCTTCAGCTGCAACATCATGGACGCCATGTGCGCCAAGTTCAAGAAAGACTGCCGACCGGGCCTCACGGCCTACATGATGACCACCTGGCTGGGCTACATCAACAGCTTCGTTAACCCGGTGATCTACACGATATTCAATCCCGAGTTTCGCAAGGCCTTCAAGAAGATCATGCACATGGGGTGATTAAAAACGCGAATAGCAATAGCAACTACCAGGATGGTGAGGGAGTCCTTGTGGACTGGATATGATTATGATATGATATGCCAAATGGAAGCCATCGATGCACATGAGACCTCAGTTGGCAGTGTGCATTGGGCTTTAGTTACGTTTCGTTTGTCGTTCGTTGGCTTCTCCAATAGCATTAAGGTTCAGCTACTTATGTAAATAGATCTGTATATACCTCTACTCGGTTAGGCCCATATATTCAGCAAAACAGACAGAGAGAGAGAGGGGAGAGCATTACGAGCTGTAGGCTAGGTAAAATTTTTAACAATTACATTAAGCTAACCCTAACTAGCGATATAATCAAGACACGACAACCACAGCAAACACGCGATTAACATTCCAAAGTAGCCATAAGTTACGCTAGGGTTACGGATACGACTCGCTTTAACAGGACAATGTAGTGTTCTTCGTAGGCTGCTCCCAAAACCTATCACATATCACGAGCAGCAAGCTATACCCACCACACACAGCACTCAGCCCCCCTCTATTCGAACCCAAAAATAAACCCCGAATATTAGATAAGAGAGTATGAAACAAGTTCATATCCCTAAAGGCTCTGCTGGCGATTGTTCCATATCGATACATGGTGTCGGTACCTAGAGTTAGTTAGTTAAATAATCGGAAATAAGTAGATAAGGTAGCTAGCGGGCCTTGGGGTCAGCGCCTTCCACCACAGACACATCACATGTACGAATTGGTCCAAGTTAGTTGGCGGACATGGGCGATTGGAAAGGGAAGTATACAACTTGACAGAGTGACACAGACACACACACGAGCAGACACCATAAATCAAATGAGCCCCACAAATTAATACAATATCGAGGGGCGCTGACCTTGATGCTAATCCCGCTTAGAGGTCACTTTCCGTTCGACTTTCAGTTCGTTTAGCTATAGAGACGAGCATTATATAAGAGCATTTAAGATCCAGAGGTCGTACCTAGGCTAGTCATATATATACATATATATATATATCAGATAGTACCAAGGGGGGCTGGCGTTATAAAGAGCCTGGATGCATAGCAAGGAGGGGGAGAATCAGGGTATCTAGAGCAAAGGCTACCGCATTGCTAGAAGCAATAGGCGGGGTAAAGGAGCTCCGACTTTGGAGCCACCATAGCAGATATACTCATCGGTTTAAGCGTACGTGTATAGTGGAATATCAAAACTGAGTTTTGAAACACGGACCGAAACCTTTGTCCTGCCGGAACTCGGATTCCCAGGATCCTGAGATCGTTTCAAAACGGCAGGGCCGAAGGCCTTTGGTCCCTGATTTCAACAGCCGTCCTCTTAACTGTTTCTATGTGACAAATAATTGATAGGTAATTACTCCTACGTGTGTAGTAGTTTATAAAACAATTCCATTTATTACATATAGTACATATGGTATAAGATCGGATTTGTGTACTTAGGCGTAAGCGGTGCCCCCAGCTCACATTTCCATGGAAACCCCTAGGAAACTCGAGAAAAAGCTCAACAGTTTTTATACTTTCCTAAGAACTCCAATACAAATATAGTAGCGAGTGTGTTGAGTGTGTGTTGGTGAGTGTTTTTTTTCGACAGGTTAGAACTCTAGTCGATAAGGTTAGGCTAAGACTATACTGTTCCACTTTCAGATCAGTGCGGAATGCTCTTAAGTTAGGTTCTTCCAAAGAAAACGCTTATTAATTATAGCTAATTGGTAATTTTGCAATTTGAACAAACTATTTATACGACACCAACACAAGCACACAAACACACAATATTACTGTTGATTTATCAAAATTGTAGCCTGAGTTTTCCAATCGTTGAATTGTTGTCTGTTATCGTTAATTTGTGAATGAGATATAGCATACTTTTAAGGTCCCTCCGTAGCGAGATCTCTCTACCAATAAAGCATATATACGATACCGAGTTTGTAAAATAACTGAAAATGGACATGGAAACGGAAAAACTGAAATGAAAACTATTTTAAAGAAATGGAAATATTTGTGTTTTTTTTTTCTAGAAAATTATGAGAATTATTAACTAAATGAAACGTAGGCTAAGCTCTAAGAAAAGCAAACTATTTCAAAAATAATTATCATAGCTTACGGAAATAATAATAGCGAATAACAACAATAAACTAATGATACCAAATAGGATGTGGAGCGGCCTAGACTTCGTCAGCATAAGAATACATCAAATAAATAAAGCAAAACTGAAAATATTTCAAGGCAAAACAAATCGCGAACTTTTTATTTCGATGGGAGAAAACTTTCTCTTTGGCTCGGGGGTTGGTAAGTTCATATACGTCTGTATAAATGGCCTCCTACTTTTCCTTTCAGCTTTCTCCTACCGTACATGTGTGCGTATATACCAACATTTTATTGCACTTATATGAGCTGATAATAAAATTCCAATAAGCATGAAAAGAAATAAAAATACTTACACAAGACAAACAAGAGGCACAATGGCTGGAAGTGAGTTCCGGTGGTTGGGTTGCTGGATAGTGAAATCCATTCGAGAAGGAGCTGACGGTCGTCGCCACCTCTTGGGAAACCGAAAACCCAACTAAGAGCCCCTAAATAGATGAAAGGAGTCGGAGTCGAAGGAAAGGAATCTCCACCACAGCACTCGTCATATTCTAATGGGTACTCAGTCAGCCGGTCCAGGAGTTGGAGGCGGTTATTCGGATTCATATCCGCATTCAGACTGGTGAATAAATGAGACTGGGAGCTTCCTGATACGAAACGACCCGTACACTGCGGAAAAATTCATAGTTGTTAAGTACGTTCTGGTATTCAACACATTCCGACAATATAAAGTCGGAAACCATAGAGTTTTTTAAGCATGTTTTCATAAATTTATTTAACTTCAAAAATTAATATCACTGTGGACGGCATTCCACGTAGTGACGAAGCGCACCAGGTACATATGTATTTAATATCTAGATTTTCGAAAAATAATGCCAAGATCAACATTGAAAATATGGAATCCTTAAGTGGTTCTTTTGATAGCCACGGAAATAAAATTAATATATAAATTTAATTCTTAAATTAAGTCAGAAATCAACTTGAAAATGGACTAACTTTTTTAGTTCCTACCATTTCGTTCTTGAATTAAGAACATTCGGCTCAAAATATGAACATTTGTACTTACACGGTTTTTGAGAAAGAATTTTCTCGATTCAAGCACAATGTGCTCGGTTTTTCCTCTTTGTGTAGTAATATATAATATTATGAAGTATTTTTAAAATATTTGATATATAATATTTTGTTCTGGAAACCATAGGAGATTCTTTTGAGGTTAATATTTAGTGCACATCAATGTATATTCAAGTAATAGTTATGTTTAGGTCATTTACATATTTTCTTCTGAGTGCAATTTAAGTTAGACAATTTCGTAAATGCAACACTTTTACTTAGATCATTAAAAGCCTGTAATTTATGAAACCGATACATTACAAATTTTTCTCAATGAATGCCAATTTGGTTTTCGCACAGCTACAGCTGCTCGGTCCGCAGAGGCGTCATTGTCTTTGAGCTGTGTCTTGGCCTGACCATAAATACAAATGTAAAAAGGGCAACCAGAGCCGACCCCTGACCTCCTGCCCCTTCCCCTTGCACTTTCTGCCTCCATTTGAGTGCGAGCAAAGTTGTTTCATTCGATTGTGTGTCTTGGACTACCAGACTGCTGGGTCGAGAGTTGTGTGCTCCATGTCCATAACTAATTCGAACTAAATGATGTACTAAAGTGTTGAGGGAACACGGATACTCGTGCCCAGAGGAATGGACATCCAGACAGTCAGACACCGGGAGACCAGAAATACGACACACACACGAGGAGGGTGCGTATGAAATGTTTTCCGTCTGGGGGCGATATCTTATCGTTACACACACTGGGTGGCGATAATTGACAGACCATTAACGTTTGGATTGCAAAAGCCAAAGTAAAACTAGGCGGGCAGGCAAGCGTTTAAATCTTAAAGGCATATGTAGGCCAGGCATATCGATGTCCAGAGAACTGTGTAATTTGCTGAGATTCCATACGAATCGAGTGATCGAAATTGAGGACTAAGATTCCATCGAAATTAAAGAGGCGTTCCGGTTGGAGATGCTCCATTGCCAGAGCCTCCGATAAAAGACCCAGCCCAGCCAATCAGGGGTATTTTACCCCTGAAGGGGTTGACCCCTCAACCGCACCACTATGGCTTAACATCTGACCCGGAATGGAATTCTGGCAACCGGAAACTCTACGGGCCAGAGTCAAAATCGAAAAATATGCACACGACCAGAAATAGTTTAAATACAAGGCCGAATATTAAAATGTGGAAGGACTCGGGACGCAGTACTCGGAACTCGGGACCCAGGACCTCTGGCGATGGGGTTAGTGCAATCAAGCATGCCTTCTCAGTGGATTACTGTCCCGGCCTGACCTGCCGCCGTTTCAACTTCACGGTCGATGACTTTTCAGCCTTCTGGCCAGCGAAAGATGAAAGGCGGTTCGAAAGGGCTGGCAAGCTGAGTGACCAGCTATAAACTCGGAATAAATTCACTACCCGAATTCTTGACTTTAAGGGGAAACCTGCTTTACATGGTTGGGTTGTCCATGCGAAAAAGGTCTCTTGTTTTTATATATATTCCGAAATATTTAAAATTTTAAAAGGGTAAACTATTTTTTTTAATACAGATAAAAGGGTATCTCGGTAAGTAAATTGATCAGAAAATGTTGATTTATAACAATACACAATAGCTAGTTTAATGTATGATTTACTCATGCTTTAATTACTAGCAAATATTGTTTTATAAACGATTGAAATATTTTGAACTGCAGTGATTGGTGTCCCCCACAAACATTAGTAATCTCTGAATACTATATGATGAAATATACTTCAATTTAAAGTGTTTTAAGATTTGATTTTAATATTAAAGAAAAATGTAAAACGAAACTTTGTAATATGTCTTTTGATTTATGTTTATGCTAAAAATGTACTTTTATCTTTATATAGATATTGTTTTAAACGTTTAAAATATTTTCAACTGTATTCCTTTTTGCCCTGAGGACTTGGCACTTGCTCAAGTGACTGGAAGCACTTATATTTATGGATTTGCAAGGAGGACCGCAGTCATCGTCTGTTCCCTCTTCAGTTGGCAGGGTCAATATAATTTTACTGTCATCCGATTATCGTCGTGGCTGGCTGGCTGCCGTCAAGACCGATTGAATGGCTGGTCCTTGAGAGGTTCTAGTACTCTCAATTAACTCTTCGGCTCCGCTTTTTTTTGTTCTACTGATATTCCCATTAAATATTATACTTTACATAACTAATGCTCAATGGTAAAGGATCTAAAAAACGAAATACCAAAGCTATCATCCAAGTAGCCCAGCGGATAACCTTTATCCACCCAGCCCATTGTTCAGTATCAAAAATCGTGCTGTGACTGTTCGGGCGAGTAGAAAAACTATGAGTAAATTTTTAGAAGTTTTAGCTGCTGCGTACAAATCGGTGCTTCCTGGCAAACAAACCGCCGTTCCAGAAAACAAAATCTAGAAACCAAATCACCGGATCGGTACAGAAGGCAAGATGGTGGAGTTCGGCTTCGACCTCAAGCACCTATTTCCCCAGCCGATCATCCGGGTGCAGGCGGACTCGCTGCATCCCAAGGTCCTGTCCACCGGTCCCCGGGCCCATCCATTCATACCGTACCAACGCCAGCGAGGAGTTGGCCAACCGGCGGTGCCGCCGGGGGGACCCAGCTGCGAATTGAGCCAGATCGTGGACGTGATGGGGCAGCTGTCGGCGGTTGCCCAGGGACTGCGCTATCCGGTGACCACCGCCGCAAAGTTGGCACCCGACCAGGTGGTCTACCTGCTGGCCGACAAGGATGCGGCGGGCCGATGGTCAGTTGCCGGGCTACTCAAGGTCGGCACCAAGGACCTCTTTGTGTTCGACAACAAGGGTTCCTGCCGCCGGGCGAATCAAACTCCAGCCATCCTGGACTTCTATGTCCACGAGTCACGCCAACGCCGTGGCCTGGGCAAGCAGCTCTTCCAGCGGATGCTGGATGAACAGGGCTGGACGGCTGGCAAATGCTCGGTGGACCGGCCCTCGGAGAAGCTACTCGCCTTCCTGGGCAAGCACTACGGCCTGGTAAGCACCATTCCCCAGGGGAACCACTTTGTGCTCTACGAGGGCTTCTTCGAGGATCCGCATGCCAAGATCGTTTCGGCCCGCAGTCGTGTGCCGGGCGGCGGGGATCGCAGCCAGAGTCAGGGTCACCATCTGCGGCAGACACAGACGCAGGTCCAGACGCAGCAGCAGAAGCAGCAGCAGCAGCAGGGTCTGGGCACTGGGCAGACCATTGGCAATCCCAGACACTACCGACGGGACACCCTCAATCAGGGGTCGGGAGCGAGCCTGGCAGCATCGCTGCATGAACGTGGGCCCTGGACTACCAGCATGGACTACATGGCCGGCTCCAGGGGCAGAAGAGGAGACCATTAGGTGTACCCATACCCGTTCCCTTGCCCGTAACCCCGTCCCCTCACTCCAAGGCGAGTTAACGCTTGGCTCGTTTCCATTGAGGGCATCATCGCACACAAAATTGCTAGTTTATGTTAAAATTTTAATGGTTCCTAACTGTTATATAATTCAATCATCCAGAAAAACGACAAAAGAAATCCACATTTCCGGGTTTGACTAAATAAATTAAATTATGTAAATGCACACGTAGATTGTATAAAGTTGTGAATTAATTGGATTAGTCAGGTTACAAAACGATTAGGGCTCGGTTTCTAAGGCTTATGTTAAGGTTATTGTTAGTTGTGTGTCAGAGACAGTTAACAGCAAGTTGAAATGGTGTGAAAGATTGAATCGGTTTTTCAAAGAGGTGTATATTTTATGAACAGCAGATCTGTTATCAAACGATTCAGTGGGAAATTTTACTTAAGAATTGAGATTTAATTCGATCAGTCAGATGGACAAACGATTAAGGACCGATTTCTCATAAGAATGTAAAAGCTTTAGTTGGTTATTTATCGAAAGAAGTTAACATTAAGTCTAATTGTTCGGAAGACAAGTTTGTTTTCTGTTAAAAAAGAGTGTTATCAAATGGAAATTGAGATTTTATTGGATTAGAAAGTTGGCCAAACAAGTAAGGGCCGATTTTTTAACAGCACGTTAATGTTCTAGATAGTTATCTGTAAAAAAGTTAACATTAAGTTAAATTGTTTCGAAAGACAAGATCGATTTCCCAATGTTGTTTGACAAGCCCTAAAAGAAAATTAGCCGAACTATTCGTTGTTATTTTGATTTTGACTAGAAACTTTAATTAAGAGATGTTAATCAAATGAAACTTAAAAGCATATGAAGAAACTGATTACCGAAAGATAATTTTAAATTAATCACATAAATAAGAAGACATCAAGATTTCATCCCAATGATTATTTTTTAAAATTCCTAAAAAGCTCTTTAAACTGGGGCTGATTGCAAAAATGACCAGCAGTTGGACTCCAAATCAAAGGCTATCCAGAAAAACAAACGCAAGTGGGCCACCGAATTTGCTTGTACTTGCATAGTTTAATTTTCATTTAACTTTTATTTGCCGTCACGTAGCCAAAAATAGCCGAAAACGGCCAAAAACGCAAAATGCCCAGCCAATGATTGGAGCTGTTTTCGTTGATTTTCATCGGTTGTTTGTCCTTGTTGTTGGTTGGTTGGTTGTTGGTTGTTTTTTGGTTGTTTGTTGTTTGTTGGGCTGTCGTTGATTCGTTTGCATTGCCATAATATTTAATGGGCAGTCAAAAGTTGATGGGACCCAGGTTCTGGGATAGGAGGTAGGCCTTGACTTTGACTAAAACTGGTTTTCCGGCAGTTATTATATCGCATCATTTGAACAAAGTGTCCGCACATGCAAGGCAAACGAACTTAAAGAACGCAAATCCAACGGATTGGAAGCATCAAGCACGCAGGCTATATGGTTATATGGCTATATGGATATCTATTTATATGCTATATGGCTATATGGATATCTGGCTATATGGTTATATGGCTATATGGCTATATGACTATATGGCTATAGAGTCATAGAACAAGCATCGCGGAAATGATGTCGAAGAAACAATAGCGGGCGGGAAAACCCAAATGAAATTCAGTTTAACCGAGGCACTCACCACCACGGGGATACACACACACTAATGCGCACCCGCACAACCACATAGACAGGGGGAAAACACACAGGGGCCCAAAACACAGTGGTGCAAATATTGAAATTGAACATTTTTGTCACGTGTCAAATGCCATTTATGCGCTTCGTGATCGCACGCGGCTCAGAGTTGGGAATATGGCCAAATGTATGGGGCAAAAAGGGGCGTTAGAGGGTTAAACAGCCAGGCGAAATCGGGGGACAGACAGATCCGTCTCTGACTGTCGGAGGGTTCGAGGAAATAAATGTCTTTCAATCGGGGCATTTTGAGGTTCTGACAAAGCACAAAAATAGCCACACAGGTACGGAAGTTTTCAATGTCTTTAAGCTCTCAGGTCAGTGCAAGTGTGGCTCAAATTTAATTATTAATTATATTAATTATTACTTTTATTATAGATTATTTAACACGAAACCCAAATACTAATTTTGAACTATATACACAGCTTGTCAAAAAATAAACTAAATAGATTATGAAAATGTTTTGTAATTTGTAAAGCAATGTGAAAATGAACACTACTATTTTAACTGTTTTATTACCATTTGATGGTCAAAAAATAGGACAGAAATTTATGATAGTTTCCGTATATAGTAACTTTACTACTTTCTATTTACATAGCAATGTAGGTCGCTTTATAAGTAGGATACTCTTTAAATCTGCTTTCTATTTTGTAGAAAAGTTCCAACGATTTTTAAAATATGTTTTAATTCTTAATTTGTAACCATTATATTGTTTATGTTAGTTCCCGTAAATAGTAACTTTACTACATTTTACTTACAAAGCTTTGTAGGTCGCTTTATAAGTAGGATATCCTTTAAATACCGAAGGTCCTCTCGATTTTTGAAATATGTTTTACTTCTTGATTTATTGAAATTTTTTATTTTTATCAAATTTATTTTATCCGTAGTTGGCCTGTCATTGACCACTTGTAATTCATGTTTTTTCTGCTTTCAATATGGGTATCTCATAGTCGTGATGTTAAAGATACCAACTACAGTTTTTCTTCCTGTAATTTGTTGCTTGTGTTTTTAAAGGGACGAGTGGGTGTGTTTTGCAGGTGCGTGGCTTTATCGCCATGGTTTCGAGTGCCTTTCGATGGCCGCCCACGTGGAGTTTTATTTTAAAGCGATTTCTCCATTCCATTTCAAATATTTATAAAATAACCCCAAAAGTGTCAGCTCAAGTGTGTGGTTGCGAGTGTGTGGGACAGTTTTATTAGCATATATCGATTGCACTTAGACGACGCAGGCAGCGACGTCGGCAGAGGCCATTGTGCAAACTAAGTAACGCAAAACAGCAGTGGATAACTCGAAAACTCTCGTATCCCTTTGCTTACTTTATTGTTTTTAATTAATTTATGGCTTATACAACGACAGGAGCACATACAGAAGCACATACATGTACATATGTATATACATACGACGTGTGCAAGTGAAAGGAAATTGAGAGAAAAAATAAAAGTGATTTCAAATTTGATTTTCATTTATGATTTTAATTCGTTTTGTTTATATTGATTTATTTCAGCATATTTATTTAGCAGCTCTCTCTGTCGCACCTTTCTCCTCTGGGCTTTAAATGCGTTGCGGTAGTTTTCAATTTAATGGTTCACAACACTGCGTATGAGCAATATTGCGTATACGCCCAAACACTGCGTATGAGCAATATTGCGTATACGCCCCAAAAGTCTAGTTTTAATCATGCATTTGAACGGCATGACAGAGTTAGGCTTTTCGTTGGTATTGCCATACACAGTGTTCCGGGAAATAAGATGTCATTTATGGTTTTCGTTGCCGTTTTTCTTGGTGCACCACACGGCGTATGCGCAATGTTGCGTACAGGCAGTGTTTCCCAGAAGGCAATTATCGGTGAAAATTCTTTGAAAAACCTGGCAAAAGGAGTCGAACAAAGGAGCACAGCAAAAGCCATCTCACCGGGTTTGGAAAATGACATTCTGGGAAATGACATTCAATTCTCAGTCGTACTCCTGCCGTTTGACTGACCAAATAACCCTTTGTGCATTCCTGCCTTTCACTGGCCTTTCCAACGAATCCCCACCGAATCGAACTTTGAGTCTTCGAACCACCACCATCATGCATTAGAGCCCCTGTTTTTCCCAGGCCGCCTAATTTCCTTGCTACAGCCCTTTCCGCAGTGCATTACAATCCAGAAGCGAAAAGCATATCAAAACGGCAGGACACGTGCCACCTACCGAGTGACAAACGCTGCCCCACTCATCCATAAACAGGAGCTGAACAGGAACCACGTTTAAAAATAGCCAAGCCAAGTGGAGGGATGTATGAATATTAAAATACTATAAGTATCGACATTCCCAAGGGTTGCTATAAATAGTATAAAACAACCGGGAACGCATTACTAGAGTGTCTCGACTACCACATACCCATTGCTTAGATGATCATTTGAACTTATTGACTAATGGTTCGATTTAAATAACATTTTGGTATTGACCAATAGAGTAAAATTCAATTTGCGCCACCTAGCGGCCATAGTTGGACTCTGCTAGTGATTCCTACCTACCTGTTACATACTTGCCTACGAAAACCATATACCCACTTACTCTATTACTAACGGCCATAAATATATACTTCTTAAGTGTGTCTGCATAAGAACTACACTTAAAGTTTTTAGGGGATATAGTATAGAGTTGTATATATTGAAATACAATAGATTGAGTTACTATTTAAAAATCTTTAAAAAATTTGAGCTTGTAATACATAAAAATAAATAAAAATTAAAGGTGTATCTTGAACCTATTGAATGGGTTTTTAGGGTAGACAGGCTCAGTTACCTTTATGTTCTTAAAGAGCAATACCATCCTTGGTTCACTTTACCAGTGTAAGCCGTGTAAATCATTTAAGGGTTTTCCTCTTCCAGATGGCTAAGGATGGGGGGATTGGGGAGAGTGGAAAGATGGCTGTGCTCTAAAAAGCTGATAATGCAAAAAGGCTTTGAAAATCATTTGTTACACTACGCGTATGGATGACTGTAAAGTGCCTGCGAAGGCACTCACTCCGTCTCTGTCCGCACCGTCGCCCCATCCCTTTCTTACTTCTTACTTTCTCACCGGCCATGCTGTAACAATAATGTGCACTTATTTTTTATGGCAATCATTTAAGACAAAAATGTAGCTGCGGCAGAGCGAAGTGGAAGCAGTAGCAGACGCAGTGCCAGGGCCAGAAGTAAAATAAAAGCAGCCGAGTCCCTTTAAAAAGAATGAGAACAAGAAGGACCTCTTACAAAAGTATTTGTACAAGAGTCCACATATCTAAATGTTTGTGAGTGGTTGTGCAAGTGTGTTGGTGTTGGTAAGAGGGGGCAACAAAGTGGGGCACGATGCGAAATGGCGCCCAAAAAGTTGGAGGAGCATTTTAGGAGCAATTCAATGCGACTCCCAGGACTCCCGCCTGTTGCCCTCTCCCTCTTGCACGGCCCAGTCCTCTCTCTCTTTCCCGCGGCAACGATGATGAACGTCAATCAGGGAAATTGCCATTTTTTCAACAATTTTTCACTCGTTCTTCGTGCGTAAGGCCGTTGGTTTGACGTCAGCAAGCAAAAATCGAGGGCCAACTCCGTTTTACACGACTGGCTTCAGTGGTCGAGAATATCATTGAACTAACCATTATCACGTCTAAAACTTATTAATTCTCCTGGAATGCGAACAACTTTATGAACAACTGAAGAATTGCTTATCAATACTTTATTTGTCTTACTTCAACACCTTGAATTTTAATTAAAATAATATTATTTACATTTCAATAATTAACTAAAAAAGCATAATATGTAAAAAAAAAATATGTAATTTTGAGATATACCTATACAAAGTTTTCAAGTATACTGAGTCTTGCAGAAAAGCGAACTAATTTTTAGATTTATCACGCTATGTGTATTAAAGATAGAATGATAAAATGTTTACACGGTAAGGATTATAACATAAAAATTATTTCATGTTTTGAAATACCGAATTTATAAAAAATAATTTACATCTTTAGCTTACTCCCTTTAATAATAATTTTTTGACTCTACCTTTTTAAAATTTGTAACTTGTTTAGTATTTAAGTCAAAAAATAAATGTTCCTAAAAAAGATAGGGATCGATAGCATTTGTAGCAAGCTGCTCAAAACAGTCGGTCTTTTATCTGTACGCCTTGATTTGACTAAACTACGACTGAAAAACCACGAAATAAGAAGTATTTTCGACCAAGAACTGTATCCCAAAAAAAACCGATATACCCCCTTATAAAAAATGCGAAAATGGGTCAAAAAATAAATGTTCCTAAAAAGGATAGCGGTCGATAGCATTTGTAGCAAGCTGCTCAAAACAGTCGGTCTTTTATCTGTACGCCTTGATTTGACTAAACTACGACTGAAAAACCACGAAAAAAGAAATATTTTTGACCAAAAACTGTATCCCAAAAAAAACCAATGTACCCCCTTATAAAAAATGCGAAAATGGGTCAAAAAATAAATGTTCCTAAAAAAGATAGGGATCGATAGCATTTGTAGCAAGCTGCTCAAAACAGTCGGTCTTTTATCTGTACGCCTTGATTTGACTAAACTACGACTGAAAAACCACGAAAAAAGAAATATTTTTGACCAAAAACTGTATCCAAAAAAAAACGATGTACCCCCTTATAAAAAATGCGAAAATGGGTCAAAAAATAAATGTTCCTAAAAAAGATAGGGATCGATAGCATTTGTAGCAAGCTGCTCAAAACATTCGGTCTTTTATCTGTACGCCTTGATTTGACTAAACTACGACTGAAAAACCACGAAAAAATAAGTATTTTTGACCAAAAACTGTATCCCAAAAAAAACCGATGTACCCCCTTATAAAAAATGCGAAAATGGGTCAAAAAATAAATGTTCCTAAAAAAGATAGGAATCGATAGCATTTGTAGCAAGCTGCTCAAAACAGTCGGTCTTTTATCTGTACGCCTTGATTTGACTAAACTACGACTGAAAAACCACGAAAAAATAAGTATTTTTGACCAAAAACTGTATCCCAAAAAAAACCGATGTACCCCCTTATAAAAAATGCGAAAATGGGTCAAAAAATAAATGTTCCTAAAAAAGATAGGGATCGATAGCATTTGTAGCAAGCTGCTCAAAACAGTCGGTCTTTTATCTGTACGCCTTGATTTGACTAAACTACGACTGAAAAACCACGAAAAAAGAAATATTTTTGACCAAAAACTGTATCCAAAAAAAAAACGAAGTACCCCCTTATAAAAAATGCGAAAATGGGTCAAAAAATAAATGTTCCTAAAAAAGATAGGGATCGATAGCATTTGTAGCAAGCTGCTCAAAACAGTCGGTCTTTGATCTGTACGCCTTGATTTGACTAAACTACGACTGAAAAACCACGAAAAAAGAAGTATTTTTGACCAAAAACTGTATCCCAAAAAAAACCGATGTACCCCCTTATAAAAAATGCGAAAATGGGTCAAAAAATAAAAGTTCCTAAAAAAGATAGGGATCGATAGCATTTGTAGCAAGCTGCTCAAAACAGTCGGTCTTTTATCTGTACGCCTTGATTTGACTAAACTACGACTGAAAAACCACGAAAAAAGAAATATTTTTGACCAAAAACTGTATCCAAAAATAAACGATGTACCCCCTTATAAAAAATGCGAAAATGGGTAAAAAAATAAATGTTTCTAAAAAAGATAGGGATCGATAGCATTTGTAGCAAGCTGCTCAAAACAGTCGGTCTTTTATCTGTACGCCTTGATTTGACTAAACTACGACTGAAAAACCACGAAAAAATAAGTATTTTTGACTAAAAACTGTATCCCAAAAAAAACCGATGTACCCCCTTATAAAAAATGCAAAAATGGGTCAAAAAATAAATGTTCCTAAAAAAGATAGCAATCGATAGCATTTGTAGCAAGCTGCTCAAAACAGTCGGTCTTTTATCTGTACGCCTTGATTTGACTAAACTACGACTGAAAAACCACGAAAAAAGAAGTATTTTTGACCAAAAACTGTATCCAAAAAAAAAACGAAGTACCCCCTTATAAAAAATGCGAAAATGGGTCAAAAAATAAATGTTCCTAAAAAAGATAGGGATCGATAGCATTTGTAGCAAGCTGCTCAAAACAGTCGGTCTTTTATCTGTACGCCTTGATTTGACTAAACTACGACTGAAAACCCACGAAAAAAATAAGTATTTTTGACCAAAAACTGTATCCCAAAAAAAACCGATGTACCCCCTTATAAAAAATGCAAAAATGGGTCAAAAAATAAATGTTCCTAAAAAAGATAGCAATCGATAGCATTTGTAGCAAGCTGCTCAAAACAGTCGGTCTTTTATCTGTACGCCTTGATTTGACTAAACTACGACTGAAAAACCACGAAAAAAGAAGTATTTTTGACCAAAAACTGTATCCCAAAAAAAACCGATGTACCCCCTTATAAAAAATGCGAAAATGGGTCAAAAAATAAATGTTCCTAAAAAAGATAGGAATCGATAGCATTTGTAGCAAGCTGCTCAAAACAGTCGGTCTTTTATCTGTACGCCTTGATTTGACTAAACTACGACTGAAAACCCACGAAAAAAATAAGTATTTTTGACCAAAAACTGTATCCCAAAAAAAACCGATGTACCCCCTTATAAAAAATGCGAAAATGGGTCAAAAAATAAATGTTCCTAAAAAAGATAGCAATCGATAGCATTTGTAGCAAGCTGCTCAAAACAGTCGGTCTTTTATCTGTACGCCTTGATTTGACTAAACTACGACTGAAAAACCACGAAAAAAGAAGTATTTTTGACCAAAAACTGTATCCCAAAAAAAACCGATGTACCCCCTTATAAAAAATGCGAAAATAGGTCAAAAAATAAATGTTCCTAAAAAAGATAGGGATCGATAGCATTTGTAGCAAGCTGCTCAAAACAGTCGGTCTTTTATCTGTACGCCTTGATTTGACTAAACTACGACTGAAAAACCACGAAAAAATAAGTATTTTTGACCAAAAACTGTATCCGAAAAAAAACCGATGTACCCCCTTATAAAAAATGCGAAAATAGGTCAAAAAATAAATGTTCCTAAAAAAGATAGGGATCGATAGCATTTGTAGCAAGCTGCTCAAAACAGTCGGTCTTTTATCTGTACGCCTTGATTTGACTAAACTACGACTGAAAAACCACGAAAAAATAAGTATTTTTGACTAAAAACTGTATCCCAAAAAAAACCGATGTACCCCCTTATAAAAAATGCAAAAATGGGTCAAAAAATAAATGTTCCTAAAAAAGATAGCAATCGATAGCATTTGTAGCAAGCTGCTCAAAACAGTCGGTCTTTTATCTGTACGCCTTGATTTGACTAAACTACGACTGAAAAACCACGAAAAAAGAAGTATTTTTGACCAAAAACTGTATCCAAAAAAAAACCGAAGTACCCCCTTATAAAAAATGCGAAAATGGGTCAAAAAATAAATGTTCCTAAAAAAGATAGGGATCGATAGCATTTGTAGCAAGCTGCTCAAAACAGTCGGTCTTTTATCTGTACGCCTTGATTTGACTAAACTACGACTGAAAACCCACGAAAAAAATAAGTATTTTTGACCAAAAACTGTATCCCAAAAAAAACCGATGTACCCCCTTATAAAAAATGCAAAAATGGGTCAAAAAATAAATGTTCCTAAAAAAGATAGCAATCGATAGCATTTGTAGCAAGCTGCTCAAAACAGTCGGTCTTTTATCTGTACGCCTTGATTTGACTAAACTACGACTGAAAAACCACGAAAAAAGAAGTATTTTTGACCAAAAACTGTATCCCAAAAAAAACCGATGTACCCCCTTATAAAAAATGCGAAAATGGGTCAAAAAATAAATGTTCCTAAAAAAGATAGGGATCGATAGCATTTGTAGCAAGCTGCTCAAAACAGTCGGTCTTTTATCTGTACGCCTTGATTTGACTAAACTACGACTGAAAAACCACGAAAAAATAAGTATTTTTGACCAAAAACTGTATCCCAAAAAAAAATGAAGTACCCCCTTATAAAAAATGCGAAAATGGGTCAAAAAATAAATGTTCCTAAAAAAGATAGGGATCGATAGCATTTGTAGCAAGCTGCTCAAAACAGTCGGTCTTTAATCTGTACGCCTTGATTTGACTAATCTACGACTGAAAAACCACGAAAAAAAAAATATTTTTGACCAAAAACTGTATCCAAAAAAAAAACGATGTACCCCCTTATAAAAAATGCGAAAATGGGTCAAAAAATAAATGTTCCTAAAAAAGATAGGGATCGATGGCATTTGTAGCAAGCTGCTCAAAACAGTCGGTCTTTTATCTGTACGCCTTGATTTGACTAAACTACGACTGAAAAACCACGAAAAAAGAAGTATTTTTGACCAAAAACTGTATCCCAAAAAAAACCGATGTACCCCCTTATAAAAAATGCGAAAATGGGTCAAAAAATAAATGTTCCTAAAAAAGATAGGAATCGATAGCATTTGTAGCAAGCTGCTCAAAACAGTCGGTCTTTTATCTGTACGCCTTGATTTGACTAAACTACGACTGAAAAACCACGAAAAAATAAGTATTTTTGACCAAAAACTGTATCCCAAAAAAAACCGATGTACCCCCTATAAAAAATGCGAAAATGGGTCAAAAAATAAATGTTCCTAAAAAAGATAGGGATCGATAGCATTTGTAGCAAGCTGCTCAAAACAGTCGGTCTTTTATCTGTACGCCTTGATTTGACTAAACTACGACTGAAAACCCACGAAAAAAATAAGTATTTTTGACCAAAAACTGTATCCCAAAAAAAACCGATGTACCCCCTTATAAAAAATGCGAAAATGGGTCAAAAAATAAATGTTCCTAAAAAAGATAGCAATCGATAGCATTTGTAGCAAGCTGCTCAAAACAGTCGGTCTTTTATCTGTACGCCTTGATTTGACTAAACTACGACTGAAAAACCACGAAAAAAGAAGTATTTTTGACCAAAAACTGTATCCCAAAAAAAACCGATGTACCCCCTTATAAAAAATGCGAAAATAGGTCAAAAAATAAATGTTCCTAAAAAAGATAGGGATCGATAGCATTTGTAGCAAGCTGCTCAAAACAGTCGGTCTTTTATCTGTACGCCTTGATTTGACTAAACTACGACTGAAAAACCACGAAAAAATAAGTATTTTTGACCAAAAACTGTATCCGAAAAAAAACCGATGTACCCCCTTATAAAAAATGCGAAAATAGGTCAAAAAATAAATGTTCCTAAAAAGATAGGGATCGATAGCATTTGTAGCAAGCTGCTCAAAACAGTCGGTCTTTTATCTGTACGCCTTGATTTGACTAAACTACGACTGAAAAACCACGAAAAAATAAGTATTTTTGACCAAAAACTGTATCCCAAAAAAAACCGATGTACCCCCTTATAAAAAATGCGAAAATGGGTCAAAAAATAAATGTTCCTAAAAAAGATAGGAATCGATAGCATTTGTAGCAAGCTGCTCAAAACAGTCGGTCTTTTATCTGTACGCCTTGATTTGACTAAACTACGACTGAAAAACCACGAAAAAAGAAGTATTTTTGACCAAAAACTGTATCCAAAAAAAAAACGAAGTACCCCCTTATAAAAAATGCGAAAATGGGTCAAAAAATAAATGTTCCCAAAAAAGATAGGGATCGATAGCATTTGTAGCAAGCTGCTCAAAACAGTCGGTCTTTTATCTGTACGCCTTGATTTGACTAAACTACGACTGAAAACCCACGAAAAAAATAAGTATTTTTGACCAAAAACTGTATCCCAAAAAAAACCGATGTACCCCCTTATAAAAAATGCAAAAATGGGTCAAAAAATAAATGTTCCTAAAAAAGATAGCAATCGATAGCATTTGTAGCAAGCTGCTCAAAACAGTCGGTCTTTTATCTGTACGCCTTGATTTGACTAAACTACGACTGAAAAACCACGAAAAAAGAAGTATTTTTGACCAAAAACTGTATCCCAAAAAAAACCGATGTGTAAAATAAGTATTTTTGACCAAAAACTGTATCCCAAAAAAAACCGATGTACCCCCTTATAAAAAATGCAAAAATGGGTCAAAAAATAAATGTTCCTAAAAAAGATAGCAATCGATAGCATTTGTAGCAAGCTGCTCAAAACAGTCGGTCTTTTATCTGTACGCCTTGATTTGACTAAACTACGACTGAAAAACCACGAAAAAAGAAGTATTTTTGACCAAAAACTGTATCCCAAAAAAAACCGATGTACCCCCTTATAAAAAATGCGAAAATGGGTCAAAAAATAAATGTTCCTAAAAAAGATAGGGATCGATAGCATTTGTAGCAAGCTGCTCAAAACAGTCGGTCTTTTATCTGTACGCCTTGATTTGACTAAACTACGACTGAAAAACCACGAAAAAATAAGTATTTTTGACCAAAAACTGTATCCCAAAAAAAAATGAAGTACCCCCTTATAAAAAATGCGAAAATGGGTCAAAAAATAAATGTTCCTAAAAAAGATAGGGATCGATAGCATTTGTAGCAAGCTGCTCAAAACAGTCGGTCTTTAATCTGTACGCCTTGATTTGACTAATCTACGACTGAAAAACCACGAAAAAAGAAGTATTTTTGACCAAAAACTGTATCCCAAAAAAAACCGATGTACCCCCTATAAAAAATGCGAAAATGGGTCAAAAAATAAATGTTCCTAAAAAAGATAGGAATCGATAGCATTTGTAGCAAGCTGCTCAAAACAGTCGGTCTTTTATCTGTACGCCTTGATTTGACTAAACTACGACTGAAAAACCACGAAAAAATAAGTATTTTTGACCAAAAACTGTATCCCAAAAAAAACCGATGTACCCCCTATAAAAAATGCGAAAATGGGTCAAAAAATAAATGTTCCTAAAAAAGATAGGGATCGATAGCATTTGTAGCAAGCTGCTCAAAACAGTCGGTCTTTTATCTGTACGCCTTGATTTGACTAAACTACGACTGAAAACCCACGAAAAAAATAAGTATTTTTGACCAAAAACTGTATCCCAAAAAAAACCGATGTACCCCCTTATAAAAAATGCGAAAATGGGTCAAAAAATAAATGTTCCTAAAAAAGATAGCAATCGATAGCATTTGTAGCAAGCTGCTCAAAACAGTCGGTCTTTTATCTGTACGCCTTGATTTGACTAAACTACGACTGAAAAACCACGAAAAAAGAAGTATTTTTGACCAAAAACTGTATCCCAAAAAAAACCGATGTACCCCCTTATAAAAAATGCGAAAATAGGTCAAAAAATAAATGTTCCTAAAAAAGATAGGGATCGATAGCATTTGTAGCAAGCTGCTCAAAACAGTCGGTCTTTTATCTGTACGCCTTGATTTGACTAAACTACGACTGAAAAACCACGAAAAAATAAGTATTTTTGACCAAAAACTGTATCCGAAAAAAAACCGATGTACCCCCTTATAAAAAATGCGAAAATAGGTCAAAAAATAAATGTTCCTAAAAAAGATAGGGATCGATAGCATTTGTAGCAAGCTGCTCAAAACAGTCGGTCTTTTATCTGTACGCCTTGATTTGACTAAACTACGACTGAAAAACCACGAAAAAATAAGTATTTTTGACCAAAAACTGTATCCCAAAAAAAACCGATGTACCCCCTTATAAAAAATGCGAAAATGGGTCAAAAAATAAATGTTCCTAAAAAAGATAGGAATCGATAGCATTTGTAGCAAGCTGCTCAAAACAGTCGGTCTTTTATCTGTACGCCTTGATTTGACTAAACTACGACTGAAAAACCACGAAAAAATAAGTATTTTTGACCAAAAACTGTATCCCAAAAAAAACCGATGTACCCCCTTATAAAAAATGCGAAAATGGGTCAAAAATAAATGTTCCTAAAAAAGATAGGGATCGATAGCATTTGTAGCAAGCTGCTCAAAACAGTCGGTCTTTTATCTGTACGCCTTGATTTGACTAAACTACGACTGAAAACCCACGAAAAAAATAAGTATTTTTGACCAAAAACTGTATCCCAAAAAAAACGGATGTACCCCCTTATAAAAAATGCGAAAATGGGTCAAAAAATAAATGTTTCTAAAAAAGATAGGGATCGAAAGCATTTGTAGCAAGCTGCTCAAAACAGTTGGTCTTTTATCTGTACGCCTTGATTTGACTAAACTACGACTGAAAAACCACGAAAAAATAAGTATTTTTGACCAAAAACTGTATCCCAAAAAAAACCGATGTACCCCCTTATAAAAAATGCGAAAATGGGTCAAAAAAAAAATGTTTCTAAAAAAGATAGGGATCGAAAGCATTTGTAGCAAGCTGCTCAAAACAGTCGGTCTTTTATCTGTATGCCTTGATTTGACTAAACTACGACTGAAAAACCACGAAAAAATAAGTATTTTTGACCAAAAACTGTATCCCAAAAAAAACCGATGTACTCCCTTATAAAAAATGCGAAAATGGGTCAAAAAAAAAATGTTCCTAAAAAAGATAGGGATCGATAGCATTTGTAGCAAGCTGCTCAAAACAGTCGGTCTTTTATCTGTACGCCTTGATTTGACTAAACTACGACTGAAAAACCACGAAAAAATAAGTATTTTTGACCAAAAACTGTATCCCAAAAAAAACCGATGTACCCCCTTATAAAAAATGCGAAAATGGGTCAAAAAAAAAATGTTCCTAAAAAAGATAGGGATCGATAGCATTTGTAGCAAGCTGCTCAAAACAGTCGGTCTTTTATCTGTACGCCTTGATTTGACTAAACTACGACTGAAAAACCACGAAAAAATAAGTATTTTTGACCAAAAACTGTATCCCAAAAAAAACCGATGTACCCCCTTATAAAAAATGCGAAAATGGGTCAAAAAAAAAATGTTCCTAAAAAAGATAGGGATCGATAGCATTTGTAGCAAGCTGCTCAAAACAGTCGGTCTTTTATCTGTACGCCTTGATTTGACTAAACTACGACTGAAAACCCACGAAAAAAGAAGTATTTTTGACCAAAAACTGTATCCAAAAAAAACCGATGTACCCCCTTATAAAAAATTTTAAGTATTTAAAAGAAATCTGTTTTCTAATCTTTTGAAACAATTTCCTGCCAATTAACACGTCTAACTCTTTTGTTGTTCCCGTGAATGCAGCAGCAGCCCCAGATCGACTAATTAACCGAGCTCCCATTTCCTTTTGTTCCACAATTTTTCCAGTTTTCCAGCTTTTCCTACCCCCAAATTCCCCCTATCGCCTGGTCAGCAGTTTTGCACTGCTTTGCATTATCTACTCGTACAGCTTTCATGTAAAAAGTTTAACCAGCCATGAATTTCCGCTGCACATTCTCCTATAATTTTCTTAACGCAAAGTTTTTGCGACAATTACGTACGTGTGGCCAGGTGGGTTACTCGAAAGCGTTGGGGTTCTGGGTTCTGGGCCCGGGGTTTTTCGGCTTGGGGTTTCAGCGTTCGTGCCACTTACACGTGACGCAGACAGGTAAAAGTTGACTGGGCGAAGAGGTGGGTTCTTCAGGAGACAACTTACCGTATAAATGCAGCAGAACATGTCGCTGTTGGTGCGGCCAAGGTGAGCTACGGATGACAGACAGCTAGTTTGGTTGACTGGAGCCGGGGGGGGGGCCCACGGACGGATCCTCACGACATCCTCATAGTCGTCACTGTCGGGGATGCCAGGCCCTGTCCCAAGTACTTAGAAAACTTTGCACTATATAAGCTTAACTTTGCCAAGGCGAGGCAGTGAAAAGATCAGGCAGAAGGCGGTAATAATATGACAATAATGACACTGTTGTCGGTGTCTGGTGTCTGGCCAACAACAAGGAGTGCAACCAGAACATCTTACCTCCCTGGCACCACAAATTATGGCACACTTTTCAGCGCATTTCGCATAATTTCAGTGGGGCAGGCCACCACCAGCTAAAATGCAACTCCATTTAAGCCAACTTGGAATTTAAGTCCTTTCGGCTTCGGCTTCGGTTTTGTTTTTGTTTTCGATTTTCCCTGGTCAGGCAGCTCGTGCTGCTGCTGCTGTAGCTTGAACTGCTCCTGGGCACTGACTCACTCAAAGGAAATGAGAAAAATTTTCTTCATTTCCGTTAAATGTCACTACACTTTGACTCTGGCCGGTGTCACTTCCCCGCTGCAGAGCCTGTTGAATGGCCGCTGGCCGAGAAAATCGGACCATTTAAGGCGAATCTTAGTCCCTACTAAGCCCAGGACTCAGACCAAAAAACTTAACTTATCTTTAACAGTCAATAATCATTGCACAATATGTCACATTTAACAATCAACAAATAACAAGCCACTTTTACCAATGAACATGCAAAATACACACACTTTTTACAAACAACACATAAAGTGCAACATAAGAAATTCAATAATTCGAATCAAAAGAATAATTAATCCATAAAACAGGATTATATGTAAATGTTTAAAAATGTTAAAACAGCGTTCAAATAATATAAAAGTAATATTAATGAAGCTTCCAATTGATATTTTATAATAAAATTTGCACTGGGTTCTTATAATTCCCAATTAGTTCTAGCTAAATATTATGACAGGAGATAAATTGGTTTACCAAAAGTGTTCAAAGATAAACTAATTAAAACGGTAACACATCATATATATATAAACAAAAACCTTTAATAATTATAGAATCAAAATTGTTAAAGGCATATACTTTTGCATCAAAAAAGTTCTTTAAAAAAGTATCTATAATTTAATACATTTTATAAATGACTTGTAATTTGAAGAAAACAAATTTGTATTTAGATAAAAATCAATCGTTTGTTTTAGGTGTTTGGTTTCTATATTAGCTAAAAACCCATATAACAAATCTTAAATAAATATAAATATATAGATTATGATATTCCTGATGAAAGCCCAGCCCTATCAGCGCTATTTCTTGAGCAGCTTTGAACTTTGTAATTCCCAACCGAAAACAATTGTCTCGCAGGAGGAGAACAAGGTCCTTCGTGAGCCAGGACCCATGTTACCCCCTTTTCCTGGGCTGTTGTCAGTGTGTGGGAGTTGGCAAATCGTAAAGCGACATTAACTTAACAGCCTTAAAAGCTTTGCTCCTCTGTTCGGCGCGTTGTTCTGTCTTTCGTGGGCCCTGCTATCGCTAACTCAATTTTTCACTGCCATTGTAGGCCCTGCGAATTTTCGGGTAAAAGAAAACTGCCAGCTGACAGGCCAAGAAATACGTACATATCCTATCCCGAATGCGAAAATCTACATTAACTGATTTTTATTTCACTTTGTCGGCGACATTTCGTAATGCGTTGCAAATCGAAAACGAAAAGCGCCAAGAAAACGAATTAGACGTCGACAAAGTCGGCAAAGTCAGCCTTGCGAAAGCCACAATTTTTTGGTAATTAGCTGAGAAAAGGCAAATATGAGAAAAGGCTCAGACGGAACTTTTGGGGGAAGAACTTTTGGGCTTATAAATAATGCGAGAAGGCGCTCAATGTCAAGGAATTACCATTGAGTTGTCTGTCTCCCACATGCAAATTTTAAACAAATCGTAAAAGTTATCGTGCGAAGTCAGATTTTATATCACCAAAACGATTTGGATAGATGATTTACAACTACCACCCTATAAAAGAAATGAGACAAATTGTTGTCACTTCTGATATTACACTTTTCTATAGAAATGGTATTCTCATTGATTTCGAAACTGATAAAGTTATAAAAGTCAAAAACATATTTATAACATAAGATTTACCTATATCTGCAAGTTAAGATTGACTTCCTGTTTTTAGGGATTTAAGATATCTTCTCTTGGAATTTCGTTTGTATTTGAAAACCAGTTCTTTTTACAATGTACCCTTTTTTCGCTTTTCAGTGCGTGCCACGAAAAGGGTTTTTCTGGCCCATCGTGCCACGTAGACCTACTTACATACATACACACACACGAGGCACAGACATGACACATTTATGCGTGTGTATATAATTTATGTCTATACTTATTTATGCGTATTTTTGCAGCGTGCTCCTCTCTCCCATTTGATGTACAATGATTAATGGTGTAGGTAAGGGCGATGCCACCAGGGGGGCTGGGGACTGGGGGGCGTGGCTCTGGGTGGGCGAAGTGGGCTGGGCTCATAAATTGGGGAAACGTCCTGTCAGAGTGCCAAAAGTATCGCGAATCCAGCGAACGCGTTCCACCATCAACCACAACAGTCGAGTTTCCTCGGCATGGTCTATTCCTTTGGCTTTCGACTTGAGTGCCTCACTTTGAGCACGTTGTTCACTGAAAAAAAAAACTAAGAAGAAATGGTTCTGGATTTAAATCATTACCGTAAAGATAAATAAAAACATAAAATGTTCATGAATATATTTTACATAATTAAAGGCTATATACCAAGCGGATAAGAGCAATTTTTACTATCTGTTTTAAATTATTTAATGATACTGTGATGATGGTACTGTGAATATCACTATTTTTCACTATCTATTTAATCAATTTTTACTATCTATTTTACATTATTTAATGATACTGTGATGATGGTACTGTGAACATCAAGATGGTGGTTGCATTTTTCACTATCTATTTAACATTGTTCCGTGGTAAAAACGATACGTGTAAATTTCTATGAATATCAAGTTGATTAGTGCCTTTTTAATCTATTTTACATAATTCAAAGGTAAAAATAATAAATTTTACACTTTTTTTTCAGTGTCCAGATACTCCATAACAGAACAGAACAGAACCCATTTGACAGCACTTATAATCCAATATGAGTGCATATTAACTTTAATCAGTTAGCGCACGAGCAACTCCTGGCAGGATCGTGGTTTGGGGATGTCAACGAAGGAGTGGCAGATGTCAACAGACGATTCACTTAGACACATTTTTCAATGATGTTGCTGCGGGGAGAATGGGATGTTGCCGCTGTTGCTGGCGTACTTAAGTCGCGTCAAGTCATGCAATGTCAATATACTCATTCACCTTTCACCTCCGCCGGGGGACTGGGGGACTGGGACTGGTACTGTTGTTCTTACCCGAAGAGAGTGCTCTACATACGTACACACTCCCCTTGTAAATTTCAATTTTATTTGGCCCACACACGTGACAGGTACTTGAAGTGCGTTTGCTGCCTCGTCCTTGTGCCACCAAAATTGTCAGCTGCGGCATTTGTATTTGTCACTGGGGCATTTAATTTCATTTGACAGCTTTAATTTGGTTCCGTTGTCAGGCATTAAATTGCTTGCCATCCAGCCAGCCGACAACTTTATGCACCTCAGCCGGAAGTTCGGGTTCTAGTTCATGGAATGGATGGGGGAAGTGGTCTCCCAAAGTATTTCAAGTTTTCTATTCGTCACTGAGAAAGGAGACGAAACGAATCCTTCAAAGCTGTAAATGTGCAGACTCGACACTGGGCAAACACTGCAAATGACAAAGACAATAACAGCAAGTACCCAGAGCCGAGTCAAAAACAGAAAAACAGCTGAAAAGCAGCCGGCCCCAGAACCAAAACTTAAGAACTCGGAGGCTCCAGGAGTAGAATAATATTTGACTTGTGCCGTATGCTCTCGCACTGGCAGCCAAAAAATGTTCATTTTCATCTTGGCTAAAATGTTTAATTAGTCCTCTTTGCATTCGGCTTTAGCCAGAATGCCTACCGACCCCCCGTGCCCCACTAACATTGTACCAACAAACAAAAGACAAACACCCAGTCAAACTTTCAAAAAATATGAGAATTTCGTCTCTGCAAGTTGTTCGTATGTATTGGGCACACAAAACGAAACATTTGCGATATGGTAGTGTGGTGACAGTTGATCCTCAAAGTCTGTGAACATTTTTAAAAGTTTTTTTGGGGAGAAGTCTAAGTTTCTCAAATGACAAATGGCCGTTGTTTTCAGAATTTTTTTCAGACTCAATGATATGGTTTAGCAAAAATCTGTAATTCAAGTTTCATTGTCACGGTATTGATGCTTACCAAAAATGTTTTGAGGAAAAAATATAGATTTAAAAAAAGGCGTTTAAAGTTTAGAGTAAGTACATATACAGAGAGAAATTTTCAAGCACATTGTTCTTGAATTGAGAAGACTCGTTCTTAAAAATGTTCTCAATATTAGAACGAAATGGTGAGAAATGAAAAGATAATTTGACTTTATTTAACAACTTTTTATAAGTATGCAATACTGACTATTAATAGTTTGAGATATACAATGTAAATACCACAAATTCAACTTGATTCGAGCAAAATGAAAACATTTTCAACTAACGACGTTCTATTTGTAGGAACATTTTCAACTCAGATGAGAAAGTCAGAATTTTCTCTGTGTACTAAAAATTTGTATAAGATGTGGATTAAGTAAACATGTTCTATTTTTAGGTAAAAAAAATATTAATTTCGAAATGTTTAAAAATTAACTTAGGGTTCTTTTCTTTACTACGTTTAAACAATATATATTAGAGTTCTGAATTAAAGAAACTAAGGAAAGTGAGGAGAAACCAAAACCTGTTTCAATTAATTTATTTAATTTCATTATAATCCTCCTTGAAAGACCATCATCAGAAGGGGAAGTAATCGCCCAGGGATTGCACCCGCAACTTGGCAATAAAGTAATTATTGAAATAATTCGTTTGTGGCTTCAAGTTGAGGCAACTTTTTGCGGATGATGGCGATGGCGAGCAGAAGATGGCTATAATCCAGTTGTGGAGTGCAGCTGTCGCTGGTTTTGCCAGCATTCGAGTGCAGCCCCAAAACGGAATGGCCGAAAAGCGAAAGTGATTTGCATATTGCGCATACGCGGGGTATGCGGGCATATGAAGAGTAGAGTGGCAGCCGTGGCCCAAAAGCCCCGTACGGTGCTCAGTGATTAGTCAGCGCCCAGGGGCGGACCGTTCAAGGTCGCCGGCGAGGCCAGCCAGGCGACCTTTAGTGCTCCTGGTAGCCTTGACCCCGCCTAAGGACAAGTATAAGTGGAAGTTGACCTTCTTTGACCTTCTCCACTGCACAGTGCAACCGAAACGAGGTGAATATGAAGTTACAGTCGTAAGAATTGAAATATATGGGAAGTTTTTGGCACACTTAGGCAACATCCAAAAGCGGGAATTACCTAAAATGATGGAATTATTATCAAAAACTGCTTCCTTGGTCTAATATTTTAGGAAAAAAAACCTAAGTTAAGATTTAAGGCAATATTTTGCCTTTAGTAAAATTTAAGTAAATATTTATATTTATATAAATTATATAAAGGAGAAGAGATTTTTTTGGTAAATACCTAAGTTTAAGGTGGTACTAGCTTTATGAAATTTGGACCATGAAATATGTATGCTATATTACTAGTTACTTGAGTCCTGGAACTTCTGATCAGTTTCAGGCTCAGAATAAAATCAAAATCAAGACAAGTATGAAGATCACGATGAGGCTGAGAATCCGAATAAAGCTCATGATTAGGCTTAATATGTGTTTTATATGATAAGAAATCTATTGTAATGTCCAAAGTGACTCCAAAAGACCATATTTTATTAAAGCACCTATATATCGAGGAAATATGAAACATTTTTATGTGGAAATATGAACTCTTTTTATGTGGAAATTATTCTTTTTAAGCATTTAAACACCTCCTGTAAGCATTAGTATACATTAAATTGTGATTGCAAGAATACTTTTTATGTAAATTAAGTAAACTCAATGTACTGGAACAGTAGTGCCTGTGCTCTGTACATTCAAAGATGGGTTCTATTACCTATCAAGACTGGATGATAAAGCTTTTGTCCTTCTGGACAATTTCCCATTGGCAGATTCCGAGTGTTAAGGCTAAATCACGCTTCACGGATGATTTGTTCGGCTTGCAGTGCTCCAGTGTTCAGTTGGACAGGTGTTTGGGTTTTTTTTCTTTATATGGCTGCTCAGGTGTTTGTTTGCCAGAAGCAGCGCTGACTCACCTTGCACACACGCTCACTGGCACACAGGAAGGCAAAGCTTATTATGGTAGCTTGTAAACCCTAATGAGACGGCATAAATCAGCGACAGGAGCACGCACACCAGCCCAAACCCAAACCCGAACCCGAAACCAAAAACGGAACCCACCTCTTGGCCTCCAAAATCGCCTGCATAACTGCGAAATGTTAACAAATACTATTTGATCGCGTGCCAAGCAACGAGAAGAGCGGAGGGCAAAGGGCCATGGTAATCTCCATATTGAATTGCCTTTAATATTTCAGGGCAAGTGCAGTGCACACGGGGCGTATACGTGATGTGGGGCTGAGAAATGCAATACTATTTGCATAGTTCAGCGTCATTTTGTTTATGCCCATCTCGTTTTCGGGGGGCTTTACGAATTGAAGGACTGGCACTGGCCCCGCGGATCCTCCCCAGGGTATTCGATACGATTCGATACGATACGATTGTTAAATTTATGGCATTCATTTTGTGATCAATCGCTTGTCAAACAAACGGCATCGAGCGAAATGGGAATTTGCGGTCGAAAAATTGAAGAGCTGCTGCTGCTATTGCCACTGTGCCTGCACAGTATTATTATTGGGAGAGAAAGCGTTTAAATTGCAAAATATTGTATATTGTGGATTGTACTATGTATATATTGTAGCCACCGCGCGCACACATGCCATTGCCTTGTATACATTTCCATACATTTATTTATCTTTCATGTGTGTTTTATGCACATGAATATATATATTTTGTATTTTATATTTTATATTTTACATTTCTGCTTGGGCCGAATGTGCTGGCTGTAAAAACTGCGGCTAATTGCGAACATTTTTTCCCCAGGTCACAGGGATTTCCATAAAATGTGTCCGTGTGTCTATCTGCCGTGCTGTCTGTGTAATTTATGTTTGTTTATAAGCATATGAATACTCGCACATAAAACGGACAGCGAGCAAACACACAAATTACACACACGCACACAGCAGCCCCAACACGCCCACAAACACACACACACAGGAGCACAGGAGCACACAGATACACACACAGACAGCACCTTTTAATAAACTTGACAGATCAAAGCCGAAACCAGCAGCAATGTTAGATAAGCACACAACCCAAAAACCCCCCCTCCCCACACTAACACACATACACACCCTTTGACGCCACAGAGTATGCAAAGTATTTTGAGAGCCGGAATTATGTTTAATTTCGAGGATTTGCTTTTTTGCCAACTCAAATCCGTATTCAAATTCAAATTCCGTCGTCACAAGGTAATTCCCTGACTAATTCAATATGCCAAGACATTTGTCTGGCAAAACTAAGTGCTGAATACAAATGCAAATTGCGTATTTAATAAGACAGACTAAAAAATAATCAAGCGGTTATCCGAGGCTTCTGGGAATTGGGATCTGTGCGTATTTGCGCAATTAAATGGAATTCTCACAGCCCAGCCATCCCCGATGTCCTAGTGTCCCATTGTCCTCAATGTCCTGGTTGTCCTGGCGTTCTGGCAGCAGCTGCCGAATGTAATTCATTAAATTAATGAAATTGCACTGCACACAAAGCGGAAAAGGAAGAGGAAAAGTGGAGATGCTGAGCTCGAACTGCATTGTTTGCACTGAGCTTTGAGTGCTTAGTGTCGAGGCAAAGACCACCATTCAGGCATCTATCCAGATTGCCACACGAAGGGGAAAATGCTAAAAGCTTAAAAATACTGTCCGTCTTACAAAGCCACGAGTGATAGATATCCTGTGCTGAACTCCACTGCCTTGCTTATCGCCATTGAATATCACAGACTGGAATTTAACATATGCATTCTTGGAAAACGTCTCAATAACATCTTTAATTTTCAAGCTTTTACATTTACCTCATCTAGAGTTGGATAATACTGATAATAGCAATGGGGAACTCGTCGAGTATAAAGGAATATAGTATTTGTTAAAATGTACGTAACAGGTAAATGGAACCCCTTCTACCTTATAAGGCATATACGAAAATATTCTTGATCAGCACCTTCTGAAAAAACCCAGATGTAATCCACATGCTTAAAAATCATCTTCCAATTCTCTTCGCCAGTGCTTGCACATCTCAGTTTTATTATAGTTTTTCCAAAACATTAAACGTAGTTTTTTCTTAAACCAGAACAATGATTGACAATGAAGCAGATTGAAACACTTCTGATGGACACCATGCATATCTTCGGTAATGCCGCTCACATAAAAGTTATCCTGGACACATCTAGCACGGCTATATCAGAATCACATCATACCACATCACAGATAAGCTTATGGAAAATGGAGTAGTCAGCAAGTTAATCGAACTTCTCGATTTGCAGGATGATGGATGTGGAATAAGGGTATGAACTACTTTTTGAAATGTTTTGTGTAACTATATTTTATTTCAGATACTTATGAGAAGTTCAATAATCCCCTTTCTTTTTAAATTTGTGTGTAGAAATTGAGTACTGGAGATGAAAACTTTTGCTGAAATATTACTATACACCAGATTTTGAAATATAAAAACATTTATATTAATAACATATTTTCCATATTACTGCTAAGCACAAAATTCGAAATCTTAAAGGCGTTCCAAGTAGGTTGGTTTTGATAATAACCAAATTTTCGTTATTCTGAGACCCCTAACTATTTCATATGAGAAGGCTTACTTTTTTGGATGGGAAATAAATAATTTCATTTAAAATATAATAATATAATCATAATAATAAATAATATAATAATAATTTAAACCTGTAATGCACTCATCCATATATATAGATTCCGATATAGTTACGGATTTTGCCAGTGCAGACACATGAGCTATGTAACACCCCCCCTGAAAGCCAACATTGGCTTTCAACTGGATTCGAAGTGTTTGTTTTGACGCTTGCCGATTTCTTGCCCGATTCGTTTCGATTCGACGAGTGGTGAAGTAAAGTATCTGCATATCACTGAGATACGTATATATGCGGATCTGCAACTAGTTGCGCTGCCCAGGACCAAGCCCAAATATTGTATAACAGGTGTTTAACAGCGAACAATAAAAGTGCTGCCGAGCATAAACAGGCGATTGCTGAAAGGGGCGTGGCAGCTGCGAATGGCAGGCTATAAAAATGCTAGCCCCAGGCGCAGATGTATGGGGGTTAGAGGTAAAAAAAAAGAGGAAAAAAAAAAGAAAACATCAGGCGAGGGTAAACCCAGAGCCGCGGGCCAAGAAAACAGGAAAAAAAAGGCGAGAGACGTGAGGCAGCTCGTGCCAGGAAAACATATTTAAATAAATTCCAATTCGCACACACACAACACCCATAAGCAGGGCCAATAAATAATGTTTGCTGCTTGGAAAAACGGCGAAACGGCGAAACGAGCAGCACAACTTGCAGATACAATTCCTTTCAATCCCGCCAGTTTTCAGAGTGAACCCGCCGCCACCTAACCTTCTAGCCACCCGAACCACCCGAACCACCCGAACCACCTGGCCCACCTGTCTATCTGCATTTGTATACATTTTTATTGCCAACAATTTTGTTTTGATAGTTGCAGGAGGCAACTGGCGGAAGAAGCAACAATCGTGGGGGGCAAGTGGCGGCAGCAGCAGCAACGATCCCACAGAAAACTCAAACAAAATGGCGTTGAAAAAACAAATGGCGTCATTTACAGTCGTCTGAGTGGAGCAGCCACAAAAGGAACCGGAAGCAGGGGCGCCAATGTGTGTGTAAGTGTGTATGTGAGTGGGTGTACGAGTGTGTGAGTGAAAGTGCGAGTGTGGAGCGTTAAAACTGCAAGAGCAACGGAGCGTGTTTGCTCATAATTCGGTTATGTGTGAGTACGCGGCACCATCGCTGGCACGCCCACAATCCCCCCTCCCTTGCAACCGCCCCTCGAGCAAGGAGCTGCCTGCCGAGGAGCATATTGAGTTCTGGTGAATAACGAATGCAATTTATTTGATTGACTGTTTGATTGAATGAAACAGCAAAACAGCAAAAGCAGCAACAACATCGGCAGCAGTGAGCTCGACCAGGACAAACGGTATGCAGCTCGAAGTGCGATTCACGCAGGACACACAATGGTCCAAGGATCCCTTACACTCAGAAAATGGGGGTGTCGAAATAAGAGGGTAATACCCACCTTTTATCAAACTCAGTGCTCAAATATATAATTTAGATAATACTTACACGGTCAATTTAAAGTAACTACAAATACAGCGAAAGATACATAATACACTTTTACTAAAAACGTTTGTTTCCTTATAAAATGAGTCTTAGTTAAGAACCCCTATATTTGAAGAATAAAATTTGCTTTAATAAGCATTGGAAAAATATTAGATACTTTTAAGTTTCTTTAATTTTTTGTTTATACTTGTACAACATAGGTAATTTCCTAGAAAACAGTAGTTTATCTATAAAATTTAATTACCCTAAAAAATTTACTTACTTTACTTTTGCATATTTAGTTTTTAAAAAGAATTCTACTTTTATGTTGATTACTATTTATTATGTTTATAGTAAAAGTAAGAAAGTTTGTTAGCAATTAGGAATTATATATTTAAGACAACGAAAATATAACCATTCAACGGCTTTCAAACCAAACAACAAAATGAATAGAAAATTTCTTATAAAATAAATTAGTGTGTCAATTGTTTTAATACTTTAATAACGTAAAAATTTGTCAATGTTGATCTCAAATAATTTCTCTATGTGTAAGTTCGATTTTGTTTATTTTTTTCGAGCATCTCGTTCGTATGTGAAGCGGACATCCATTCTGTGATTGCAGCCTTTTGTTTTTGTTAGATTTTTCAATGGCTTACAAGGAAGCAGAAGGATTAAATTAAAACAAATTGAAACATGAAAGTGAAGTGCTCCACTAATTTACGGAAAGTTATTCGGCTGCCGTTGGCTGCCCGAGGGCAAATCGAACTCGGTATCGGAAGCCGATACAAACTGTTATCAAAAGTGGGGCCAAAGGCGGTCGAACTTTCGGGACCCCGTGCGCATCATCGTCCATCAAAAATCAATTTCAATAAGCGCTCAGTCTTTAGCCAACCCCCCCCACCGTCGAAAAATCCAGAAAAAGCCTAAGGCCGTGGAAAAGTTTATGCTGATCACTCATTTGATTACCGAAGTAGTATAGTTCGCTTAAAGTTCGTAATTGAGGTATTTTCCCTTGCAGTTATTTATCTTCATTATCGCTTAATACCCGACCGAACTTTCTTTGGCGCACTGCACGGCGAAAGATTCGGCGGTCAGTAATTAGAATTTGGGAACAAGGATGCCGGGAAATGTGTTTTTGGCCAAGTTTTGAGTGCTGCCAAGACCACTTCTAGTTTTTTGTTTCCCCGCTTTGGAACACTTTTTTTTTTGGGGGGGGGGGGAAAGTGGGGCAAGAGCAGGACAAGTTTCACCCAGTTTTTTATGGCGCCCCAGGGTGGACACAAATCACGGCCAGCAGACAACCAACGGCCATCAACGTCACGGGCGACAATCAGGAAACACACGCCGCTTAAGCAGCGAGATTCGGAGAAAGTGGGAAAGTGAGATGAAGAAGCAGAGAGAGAGACGGAGAATCCCCCCCTCTATGCGTGCCTAGAAAGTACATAGTGGCAGTAATCAAAGCTCAATGGGCAGACAAAGGAAAGTCGACAGAAAGTTGAAAAGTTATTAAAGTTAAAGCAAACACGATTGGAATGTCAACTAGTGAAGCGGTCACTCTAAGACAAGGGATTTTCAACTTTCAGCTGGCTGGCCACTTTGATGAATTGCCGTTTAAGTTGATAGATGAACAGAAAAAGGAACTACCTGCCTAATGAACTGTGCGGCAGGCTGAATATTATAGTAGTCTCTTGGCCAAAAGTTCGAGCAAACATGTCAAGTTTTTTATAATAATTGCCCGATCATTTGGGCCAGCCAGCCAGCTATCTGGGTCTCAATTTCATTTTATTGCATTACGTATACGCCATATTAATTTCGGATCATGAAAACAACATCAACAAGAGAACTTTCTGCGAAAACAAGACCGAAGCGCAAAAATAAAGCAGAAAAGCAGAAAACTTTTAATATTTTCTATGGCAAAACTCACTCAGACTCAGCCGGCTTGCCTTGCTGGAAACTTTTCACATATGTATACAAATCCTCGGCTCTGCTGTAGAATTTAATTAACAAATGCCACAAATTTATTTGCCCGGCCTAAAAAGCCTCGCCGCCGAGAGAAAGCAGGCATCTCTTTATTCTGGGGATTATTTATGGCTGGCACACTTGTTGAAAGCTGAAAGCTGGCAGTGGAAATGGAAGTGGATGTGGAAATGGGAATGGGAATGGAGATGGCAAGTAGACCTCCTCCTCGGGGGCTGGGGAAATGCAAATGCAAATGCAACACTTCAAAGGGAGCGCCTGTCATCGCCCGCTGACGAAAATATTCCCACAGTCATTTCGCCAGGCGGCCACATCCAAATTAAATGAGAAATGACTGAGATAATCTCGGCAGCATCAGATAACCAAAGTGCTTCATTAAATGCCGCAAAGATGCCGGTTAATTTGCCCAGGCATTTGAGACTGTTATGGGATTATTTCTTGACCTTGTGGCAGGTACCAGTTTTAGCAGGAATTTAAATTCTGTCATTTTCCTGAAATCATTTAATATGTTTTCAATTAAATATTTAGTTATCACAATTTTAATACAACCAATTTATAATTGGAATGTGTATTTATATTTCAAATTTACCAAGTTCGTGGAAGCTGGAAAAGGCTGTAAGTATAGGGGAAAACAAAATGTAGGCATAACAGATTAATAATTTAAGATTGAACATAAATAGGTACTATTTAATTTTTATTATTTTTCCCTACATTTTTGAAGTGTTATACATTAATATGTATTTTTGAACAATATTTTTAGCTTGGAAGTTGAGTTTCTTGTGTAATATTTAAAACAAATGCATGTCAATATTATTTGAGTTCTCCTTTTGAGTGATTTTCTTCTTCGTAAAATCGTACTTTCTAGGCATCCCAAAGAATTTGCAATTTAATTTAAATATTTAAAAGATTTTTTTGAATTTTTTAAGTGTTGTACATTAATATGTAGGTTTGAAAAATATTTTTAGCTTGAAAATTGAGTTTGTTGTGTAATCTTTAAAACAAATGATTGTCAATACTATTTATATTCTCATCTTAAGTGATTTTCTAGTCCAAAATAAGTACTTTTTAGGCATCCCAAAGAATGTACGATTTGGTTTAAATATTTAAAAGATTTTTTAAGGGCACTCGTCACTACTTAAAAGTGCATTATCGAAAGAGTAGGGTTATGACCCGGTGACTGGACAAATGTGGCAACATTTTCGCTGGCCACCGAGTTTCGGAGATTTTTTTTTGTTTCTACTGCTGTCAAAGTTTGTTGCAATTGGAGCAGCGAACAAAGTTGCCATCCCCATCCGCAGTTATGTTCCATTGCCATCCGAAAAGCCAACCACCCAAGGCAACATAACCCACTTCAGCAAGACTCTGAGGTCAACAAATGTAATATTGTCTGGGGGCTTAGCCTGACATGCTTGTGTCTCAGTTGTGTTGCTGTTGCTTACAATTTTTGTTGACGTTGCGCTAAGCAGCGGAAAAAAGTTACTTTTCGACTTTGGCGCCTGGAGTTGAAAGTTTTCCCTCATCTTCCGCCGCACTGCATTCGCATTTGGAGCCCACAAAAGTATGCCACAGATATTAACAAACGCGAAAGGTTCGGGTGGTGTGTGTGTGTGTCTGTGTGGAGGGGGGTTTAAAAGGTATGGAGACTGGGACTTGGAAATGGGCGTGGCCCAGTTAGGGTTGCTGCGACTGATGGCTGCTGGCATTGAATTGACGCTCATGATTATTTACGCAAAGTGGATTAGAAAATTTTTATGGTTTCGATAAGCCGCAAATTAATTTTCCGCACAGACAGCTTCCGACAGAGAGAGAAAGAGACTTAGGGATAGTATGGGTGTGTGGGCGTTTTGGGCGTGGCAGCCATTCACAGTTACACACAGTGGCAGTTATAGCTACAGATACAGATACAGATACAGATACACACACTCTAAGGACGAAGCCATCTAAGGGCGGACCAACCGTCTGTCTCCAAAGCCAAAGGCGCAAATGGAGCGAACAGAGAGGAAACCTAATAGAATTTAATTTCGAATAATTCCCACTAAATGTTAAAGATCAAGCGTTGCGACTGGGGATAGCCGGGCAGTAAATTATGGATGCTGCTCGATGTTTTCCCTTTGGCAGACACTTTTTGGGCAGTTGATTGCCCCTTAAGATGCGGCAAGTGCCATAAAAGTAGGCCGAGTTCTTAGGATGGTGCATTATAGTTGGTAGAAATAAATTTAACTTAAGTGAAATTAAAAAATTATTGCATTATTAGTCATACATTAAAAACGCTATAGTAGAGTGTCTCGACTATCAGATACCCGTTACACATCTAATCAACTTCGAAATAAATATACTTCTTACATTTTATCTACTTTACATATTTATTTAACATATTTTCGGCATACCGGTAGGTATTGACCAGCAGAAATATCTTTGAAAATGTCTGCCCCACTTTCGCTGCGCAAGAATCTCTAGAACCTACAAGCCTAATACCAACTTTCTAGCTTTTATAGTTTCCGAGATCAGCGATCATACGGACAATTTTGGGAGGGGGCTATGGGAATGGAAAGGCTTTTTTTTTCTGCTAAATACTTTTACCCGAATTCAATATACCCGTTTACTCTTCAAGTGACGGGTATAAAAATAAAAAGCACAGATATTAAGAAATAATAAGATTTGATGTTCCAGATGAAATGTTATAGATATGTATGCATTAGCTGTTGCTGGTGTGTTTGATGTTCCAGTTAAAGTGTTAGGTATATGTATGCATTAGGTGTTGCTGGTGTATTTGATGTTCCAGTTAAAGTGTTATATATATGTATGCATTAGGTGTTGCTGGTGTGTTACATGTTCCAGAAAATGTGTTATGTGTATGTATGCATTATCTGTTACTGGTGTGTTTATGGTCTTTGCTCGATTTCCAATTGCTCATCCTTCCTAACTCCAAGACACCCTTACATTCTTACTCCCTGGATTCTGGGTTAGTTCCCTCAGAACTTGGGCTTCCGTCCGCGCGATTTGGGCTACTGCCCACAGAATCTTCAGAGTCATGCTCCTCCTCCATTAGAGTGAAAATGCCCAACTTAGGGTATTTGTGTACCAAATGGTGAGCCACAATATCACCGAATAGAAGTACATCGTCGACGAATATCTGACGATATTCTTTGTCAATGCGGATCCCAAGAAAATTTATGAATGTGCCATTGCGGGACTCCTATGGATATTAGAGGATTAGTTGAGGGTTCCACTATCGTATACCGCATCTAACCAGATCCTTTATGAAAACACGGTCGTTTTCCACTAAGATATGGACATGCTTTCGCGACATATAATAGTAATGCATATTTATGCTGCAGTCGGGGTCGCGTCCTATGGTATTTTCACCTTCCTCCAAAAAAACCCGATCGCCCGTCTGCACATGCTCCAAATAGAAAACCATTTTCCTCGAAAGTACACCTAAAGTAAGCTCAATGAGTCCATCGTCCTTTTCTTCCACTTTGTTTTTTTCGCTTACCTGGGATGAGAAGTTATTTGATTATGAACACAGGTTATAGGATACTATTTTAAAGTCACAGAATTCTTGTCAATATTCCTATAAACTGAAAAGTCTAAGCCTTCTTTGTTTGGTATTTGTATTTGTATTGAAAATCTCAATTTGTAAACATCGTTTACAAATATTTCTTGGCAATGGATTAAAAATTAATTTATTTGCAATATGCCAGCCAAAACATTGATTATTTTGGGGAAAAAGATGGGATTCAGATTTTGGTCACAAATACAAATACCAGGGGTTTTTCAATCGTTGCTTAGCCAGATTTCTTAGGCACCCTGGATAGTTAATGAACGATTATGTGATATAACGATATATGAACAATAGAATAAGAAGTGAGAAAATATTATGCCAGCAAATAAAGCTACTTTGTGTTTGATTGTTTTCTCCTTTACTTTGGGATATAATACATGTATGAGATTTCAGAACCTCGAATATGATTAAAAAGATAAGACGACTTTAGCAAATAACCCTCAGAGACATTTTCGATATATGGCTTATGATGTTTCTTTAAAAAATTCACACGTATGAGTATGATTTGATTTGTATAATATGGTTTTAGCTGTAAGAGATTTTTGAAAATGGATTGTTTGAATTTAGAAAATTCTATCGCTGTTTTAAGCCCTTCACTTAATTAGTCCTGCGAGTCCTCACTTTCCACGACCAATCACCCATGCCCCAATCCCATTTCCCATTCCCCATCTCCCTGCAATTGTAATCCCTCTTCTTCGCCCGACACGCGCCATGCAGCAACTCGAGTTGAACGTTGATGAATCGTCTGCACTTTATGGAAGGCAAAAACATGTTGACGGCTCACTTGTATCCTATATCCCGGCACAATCCCTTGAGGACATACCCTGAACTCATTGCCTGCCGCCCACATGCCTGAAAATCCTCGACTAACAAGCCATATTAAAAACGTTGCGACTGCAAGTGGAGAAATCTAGATCCAGATGCATGCAAGCATATATCAAACTGCAGTGGCAAAGATTTCAGCCCAACACCCCCCTCTTGAAGAACAGAGACGTAGTTTAGGTTAGTGGGTGTCGAAAGGGGGGGAGCTTATTACGTTGTTTTATTGCCATCTTGAAGACCAGGATCAAAGGAAGGGCAAGAACGAGCAAAACAGTCAACTGCAACAAGATTAATGAGTTTTTTTAAATTTATTACTGCCGCTGCTGACTCACCTTCTGCTTGTTCTTGTTCCTATTCTGGTTCTGGGATCTCCTCCCCGATTCCTGGAATGCACAATAAGGTTATAAATTTCACAACTACTTGCTGCCAGGGGAAACCCTTTGAAGTGTCTCATTTATTATGCGATTGCCGCCGCTGCTGCTGCTGCACTTCCGATTCTCCGATTTCCTATAGGAGTAAAGTGAGGGTTTATGGAGGATTCCATCACCCATCACCCATCGCCATAGCCATCTCCTTTCGCCATCTCCTTAAATCAGGACTTTGGACAGCGCCCAAAGAACTCCTGTCTCCTGTCAGCATCAAGCTAAATTGTCATCAAGGGCATTTTAAAATCATTTTTCCCGCTCACTCTCAGCAGCGACTTTTTCGTGTTAGTTGAAAATATTTCGACGTCCAAGTCACGTGATTAATTATGTTCCCAAGAGGGTCTGCTGGGTCTGCTTGGTAGTAGTAGTGGGGTGTGCTGCAGGTGGTCCACCCCAATCCAATCCAGCGCTGAGGGACAACACAACTAATGTGAGAAACGTGTCAGCTTGGTCCACCGGAAAGGAAACCAGATTTGCTTGACCATTCAGCGGGGACCCAAAAAATGCTTTCCCTCATCTGAAATCAGGTCATCATCGGGCTTCCTGAACGCTGGACACTTAAGACCTCTGCAGCGTTTCTTTATCATTTGATTAAGAAAAATTTGCATGACAAACGCAGATGGTTCATCTGGTCTCATTGATATTTTTTCGTTGCCTGCCCTCTATCATTTCAATTTTATACAAATTGCTTGGCCTTTTCAAGCTATTATTATCTATTTTCAAAATTTTCTCATCGTTTTTTTATAGAAATAAAATTGGGATAAAGCTTAGGACCAATAGGTATGTTCTAGAAGAATAGCTAAGTTAAAATGGTATTTCCAATAACTTCATTATTATTTTTTGGTAATGGTTTATTATATAGAGTGTTCATTTTCATAGAGCCACTGTTTTGGAACATTTTTTTGCCCATACACCACAATTTCCATTGAGCACAAAATAAGATTGAACAGCGAGCAGTTGTGCGTTAATTTGTGTCAAGGTTTCATCCGCTGACCAACCATTTCCCCTTTGAGCGTTTTCGCGGTTTGAAGTCCTGGTTAATTTTTTCTGTCCCTGGGGTCATAACCCGGCTCCCAGCCCCCAATCCCAATCCCCAACTTGTGCCCCGGGCTACTGTTACGCCTCCAGCTTGTGCGGCGAGTATCAATTATCGTTCATGGCGAGAAATGCATCAAATTGAAATGTTCATTCATGCATTTGCCGGACTGGCAGTATAGGGCGTTACTGGGCTCCCAGGCAAATGCTGTCGTTGCTGCCATCCATCGATCTGGGCCTAGACCCCATCACACCCCCCCAAACACCCCCCAAAAACCCCTTCCACACCTATTTTTTGTTGCTCCGTTTTGTAGGCTGTGGCAAGGGTTCAACGATTTTCAGTTAAAAACCATTCGAGTGGATGAACAATATTTATTGGTTTCCATGTAGGTCGTCTCTGTCAGGGAGTTGCTATCATTGTGTGTGTGTGTGTGAGTGGGTGTGTCAGTGTGTCTGTGTCTGTGTTGACCATGTCCAAACTTCCGGTGGCAAAAGGCGGAAAAGAGCTAGCCGTAGGTGAATTGAACCGAACTGGTCAGTGCAACGACGGCCATTAGATTCCAGCGATCGGAGTCCCATGAAAATCCACTTCATTATTATAAGCAGTGAGAATTATGAAAATAGATGATTGTTAGGTGTCTAAGAAGTTATCTTGCAATTAAAATACCTTTTTGTAGTTTTTGATTTATATTTTATATCATAGGGATGATACCTATATTTATTTGTCAATTTTATTCGCTTTACCAAAGAAAAATATTCAGACTCAATGACTTTTAATAAAAATAGAATCTATGTACAGTTACACAAAAATACATAAAAAAATAAGACTCGTTTTTTATAAACTTCCGTGGTGTAATGATATATAAGGACTTTATATTGGAAGTATCGTGTTTAAAATAAGGCTGTTTAAACAAGACTTTCTTGCTTATACTCACAAAAGTTTAAGTTGCTCCTTGCTTTTTTCTCTCTTTCATAGAAGTCGATATCTACTTAACAATTGTGCAATTTTCAATATCAATTTAACGTTATTAAATGCTAAAGGTATCATGTTAATCCTGACACTTTTCTGTCTCGTGTATATTAACATAAATGGGTTATTTAAATTACTTTGATCAAAAGTTTGTATGCAATACGCAATAGATGGTATTAACATCTAAGAAATATATTTACAGCAACCTAAATAACTATTTTAATATAAGGAATTATTGAAGACCAATTGCATTAATTGAGTACAAATGCCAAACAAATATGACCAGAAAAAGGGGGTCATGTTTAGGTGACGAAAACTCTAGTTCTATTTATGCAATCGACTGGATGCCTCTTCTGCGGTTTCCAATGGGTGGTTTCTGCGATGGGTGCTGTGATTAAAGGACACCAACCCGCCAACCGCCGCGGATTAGTGGGAACGGGAAATAAACACACAAATACGCACTCACACTCTGGTATATTGGTGGCAATGCAATGTCGGATTTGCGGCCGCGTTTTCGACCCCCTTGCTCCTTTTGGCCATTTTTCGCTTTTTTTCAGTGGCAATTTTCATGTACGGCCTATGCCGAAGCTCTCGTGTGCGATTTTACGGCTTCCGGTGGTGTTTGTGGGGGGTGGCAGAGGGGTGGGGGTGGTTCCGGTGACATCGGACAATATAAAACCGTCACCCACAGAGGCCCCGACCCCCAGATCACCCCCTCCAACCACGGCAATTCACCCTTTCATCCAGCGCTATAAAGTTCAATCGAGTCAGTCAACAATTGGCACAGAGAAAAATACACAGAGATACAGATACAGATACATGTGTGTCTGTCTGTCTTTCTGTCTGGCTGTTGTCAAAGTCAATTGGGTGGCTCTGTGTGTGTGTGTGTGTGTGTGTGGGTGGTGCTACCACCCACTGCCACCCACTGGGTGGAACCACTCAAATGGACGGTGATTTTGGCAAAAGGTTAAAGTTTTTGCCGCTCTCGATTCTTTTTCACTTTCGGGTAGGCTCAATACTTAAATACATTTGATTGTAATTCGCTTTTAAATTCGATTCGATGCGATTTGTTATTGGACGTAATGGTCCGACATCTGAGCTCGCAGTATCTGTGCCGAAATGTGTATTTGTGTTTTGGGCAGACTGAGTCCGGGGTCCATTTTGGTTATTGTCGGGTTTTGTGGGGGGTTTGCGCTCCGGGTCGACTTACATATGTGATTAATGCGGGTCGGCAGTCCAGTGCAATGGGGACTCCGGCCGACGATCGTGTGTGTGTGATTGCCGGAGGTCCTCACCTTGACTTTATTTATTCCAGCTAGTTCACTGGGTTCTCTCTAAGTAGGTGTTGGTAGAACGGTTTCTCTATATATGCTCTTACGGTTTGTTAAATTACAAAAAGAAAGTGCAATATAATTGTCTAAACCCATTTTGAATAACGATTAGTCAAACGATTGAAGAACTTGTTAAGGGCGTTGCCACCTAATTTAAACAGAGTTAAGTTGGTTGCGCCACCGCCATGAACTTATTCGATTGAGCGGAACTGTACCTTACTCAGTTAAGTTTCTAAGTGCGAAAGAATCTATTGTGTTCAAATGTAAAAAGAAAATGAAATTATGCGTTTTACCATTTTCAATAACAAATGAAAGCTATTGAAAAACTTGCCACCTTATTTAAAGAGAGCTAAGTTGTTTGCGCCACAACTGTGAACTTCGATTGCGCGAAACTGTAACTTATTCAGTGAAGTATGCAAATGCGAAAGATTCTTTTGATCTGACCACGAGTTCAATGGATACATTACTCCACTGATTTTGTTTTCCATAAGGTCAACAAATTTGTTGCGCTTACAACATCGATTTCTCGCATCTTTGATCCTGTATTTGTTTCTCGTTTTTTCAACTCAACACCGCCATTGAATCCCCTGAAAAGTTTCGATTTGTTTAATTCGTTGCCGGCGTTGTTGTTCTCTGTTTGGTAGTTGTGTGGTCTTTGGCAACAAAGTTTTACGGCATGTCGCACGCACCACCAGCACCACCACCAAACGCCTGAACACCCACCTTGCCCCATGGTGCACCACCAACGCAACCCCCAATCCCCCCAAACATCTCCACCCCCTGACTGGCGCGCAAATCATTTTCAAATACGAAACTTTGGCAAGTTCCCTGTGCAATAAAGTTGTTTGTGCGTGGAGCCCAGTAAACCCCACTCTTTCCTTCCAAAAACTGTAGCACACCTGGGTCGATGGCTTGTAACTCTTTGGTTTTATGTAGCAGGTAATTTGTGTGTTTTAAAACTGTAAAACGTAAATTTAATGGAACGTTTAGGTGTTGTAAGGAAGCGCCGAAGTTGCTGTTGCCGGGGAAGTGTGGTTACATGGCTTGTTGTTTGTTCGGCTGGCGAATGTTCCAAATGTTCGGCATGCGAATGTTCCTGGGGCTTAACTTTCTCTGCAGCCGAATGGAGCAGAAAACTGCAGCACAGTTGAGAGCTACAAAGTTTCGATTGTTCGCTCGGATACATCTGTGCTTTAGTCTAGTCGGGTATTTTCATATTTGTCTCCTATGTCCAGATAGAGATAGTAATTGTGCCATGGCAAACAAAAATATAACAAATAAAATCGTACTCAGAAAAAAAAACAAACAACGTGGGCGGGTTTTAGGTATAAACGGTCTTGAAAGTCAGTCATGACCGAGACTCTTATATCAAGAGCGTTTTATTTGAGCATTTTTGGTGCAAAATTAAATTTCAGATGTATCTGGAACGCCTTTCAAATTTGAAATTTAGTGTTTAATATAATAAATCACACAAATGACTCCTTTAAATGTTTTTATATTTCAAAGTTCTGGACTAAAAATATTTTTCAGCCGAAAATAAATTTCCAACCCAAAATTTACTAGGAAAGAGTCCTTGAATTTCTCATTAGCATCTGAAAAAATTTGTATTTCCTTAGAAAGACGAAACATTTTAAAAAATATATTTATCCATACCTTTATTTACACCCTACACCATAAACATCGAAATAGTTCTGTACTGAACCTATTTTTTCTTACTATTTAATACTCATCGTTTACCTTTCGGACTATTCCGCTCATATTATTATCAAAGCATAAAATTATTTTAAAGTTTTAAAGGCACATTTACAACGAAGAGTTTTTATTAATTTTATTCCCTTAAAATTAAGTGGATAAACACAAAAAAAAATGCGGCTTCATTAATTGCACATAACTTTTTAATCAATGATCCGATTTGAATGGGTAATAATTGTATTGGTGGTTTAAATAGGTATTAATGAACAAAATTATTAACTAACCAGGGAAGCCAATGAAATCAATTTATTTAACGTTTTTATTCAATTCTGCGAAAAAGTAGCTATAATAAAGGGAAGGCAAACCAAGAAAATTCTTTAATTAGGTTTTTTCTGCTTTAGATAAAGTCGCAGAGGTCCCGAGGTCCTCCTCGTTGTGGCTATATAATATTAAATATATATATATTATATTAGGGAGCTCAGATTACAGCCAATTGATTGGGAAAGCCGCTTTCCTGATCGAAAATGCATTGCATTCAGTGACAGCTAAGCCATCGTAGAGGGAAAATTAAAATGATATGTTCAGCCGTTCGGCCAGCGATTGAAATGCATTGAATGCACTGGCCGGTGGAAAGGTGAAGGGGCGGGAAGGTGAAAGGTGGCCGGTGACCGGTGACCAGGAGAAAGTAGAGAAAGCACCAGGCAGGTGCCGGACAGTCGCATAGCCAGAAGCCAACTAAAATCGAGAAAAGACATGCTCCAGCAGCTTAGGCTCGGACCTGTGTCCTTTATCCCAGCTCCTTGGGTGGCCAGTTGTCCTGCGAGTCCTGCGCGTCCTTCGTCCTCGTAATAAATTGTATAACATTTTAGCTGGCCGCACAACTAACTCATAATGCAGCAGGCAATGAAGTGACTTCCAAATGGCCCCGTGGGGCATCCAAAGAAGCAGCCGGAGCAGCCTTGCAAGTGGGTGGCTGGCATGCGGTTTAGACAAAGGCGGTGTGCCAGCAGCAGTAAAATCAGCTTACAAAAGCCGATTCCCCTTCCCAATCCCTAACCGGCCCTCCCATCTCCGCTCCTTTCAAGCCGTAATCTCCGTAAATCACTTGAAGCTGTTGGCCAAATATTAAGTGAACCAACCTATCTGCGCCTCGGTTTCCATTCGGATCCCCTCCATTTGAGCAGCAGGAATTTCAATTTTAATCTGATTGATGGGCAGTCGGAAGGACAACTATCTCCCTGGGCTCTCCGAGGGATTTACGGATTTTCACTGAGAAGGTAGTCGCATCCATTTCATTGTTGTGGCTACCCGGCTATAAATTCAACAAATCCAATTAATCTAATAAGATAGAGAAACAAGGAAATTTGATTCTATATTCCGGAGAACTTGACCTAAATTTTAGTTTCTTAGCTAGCACGTATGTGTACATGTTTTTCAAGGAAATACCCATGATTTAACTTTAGAATTATTTATGCTAATCTTTTTTATAATATTTTTAACAATTTTATTGTTTCCATAGATTTTTCATGTCACTGGTATGGGAAAAAGTCTTTCGATGATTAAAAGATTCCAAATTATTAAACATACTAGAGAACTACCCGTGAATTCTTCAGAACAAAAATCAAAAATGTGGGCCAACATAACATATTTGAAAGTGGTAATCATTTAAATATGAAACCGCGAATTCTTTAGAGCCAAAAAAACTTATATTTACCTTTCTAACATTTTTCTTCTATTATAAAGAGCTATGGATTGACTCTGGCATCACATAAGACCGCGAATTCTTCAGGAGAAGAAGAAAAAAGACCAGAAACTTATAAAAACCTGATATAGATAATAAAATCTAAACTTTTTGACGATGCCACGATACTACTCATACGATTATGTTAATATTAATCGTTCTCAAGTGCTTATTTCTCCGTTAATTCCCATAATACCAGCGTAACTAATTTCCCACTTTGATATGCATAATCTTGGCTCCTTCATGTTAATTTCAGCTAGTGAATTGATAGCCACATTCCATTGGCATATTCCATGTTTTCACACTTTCAAGTATTTACATTCCCCCAGGGCCTTATCCATGTCCATACCCTCCAATCCCTCCTTCCCCCTTGCTTTCCTTTATTGCATTTAAATATGTTTTGTATTTTATACTCTTTGCCAGCCGATGTTTGCATAATGACAAAATTTGCGAGGACCTTTTATGCGGTTTTTTGTTCATTTTTGGCATCGGCATCATCTTCTTTTGGAAGCCTGACAGCCCGGCAACTTGACAGCTTGGGTGCCTCAGTGCGTTTCCTTTTTTTACGACTGCCGAATGGTTTGTTTATAATAATTTTACGTTTCTGTCGCTCCCGGCAGCTTGGAAATTACTTAGTTATGTAAAGTAACTCATTTTTTGGCCGGGGAGTGGCTTGATGAAGGCGGCCGCGATGGGGTGCAAACTTGATGGATTCCCAGACCCAGTGCTCTTACTTTCGCTCTTTCGTACTTTCGTGCTTGGAAGCTCTGTGTTCTTGCCTCCTAAATTATTCACTGGGCGCGTGAAAGTATTTTACATACGCTTTCACTTTACTTTCCCACACACACACATACATATAGATATCATGTATATATATATGTTTAAACAGGCCACTGTTTTCTGGGTGTGTTTAAGTGTTGAGTGCACATCGCTTGATGTCACACCAAAAAGTCATTCAATATTTATGCATATTACGCATCCGCCCCGATGGTCCCAACATCTCGATTCCGCTCTTTTTCTCACGCCGCTGTATTTTATGTGCCTAAAAGTGCAAAAGTATGTAGCTCTAGGAAAGGATTGCCCAACTTGTGTAGGGAACTTAATTGAAATGGCCCAAAGCCACGATGGCCATCTATTCCCATTCCCCATGCCACGAACATCACTTAACACTTGGGAAGCTCGCCTGAGATTCGACAACACAATTTGTACATTTGTTGATGCAATAAATATTTGAATTTATTACTCAATTATGGCCCGTACACCCCAGTTCCCCATGCATCCCGCCAACTCTTGCGGATACTTTCGAAAAACAATTTTATAGGCAATTTACTTCAATTAAACGATTTAATTTATTTTATTAGTTTGCTCCAGCGCATGCCCAGCAACTTTTCCATTGCAAACCGATGGCTGCAAGTGCGCCCAGGTCTCCCAGGAATACCCATCATCAGTTTTTGGCCGAAGGAAAAGGGGGCAGATTGGAGTGGGTAGCATTCTAACCTTTTGTTTCAGCTACCCTGGCCTTTATTTTAGGGGATATATCACATTGGAAACCATTTTGTTCAGATCGTACAACCATGTATTTTACTTTAACTCCTATCCAAATATTTGTAGTTAGTGCATTTCATTAAGAAATTTTTAAAACCATTTAAAAGACATGCGATTCAACTCATATCTATTTGATATTTGCATGGTATATTTATAAAGCGTAATTTTTTCTCTCTTTTAAAGTTTTTCCAAATCAAAATAGCTAGATAACGCCTAGAATTACTCTGGGTCAGAAAAAGATATCATTTTTCGGAACTATTCGAAATGGATAAAGAGAGCAAAAAGCATGATAGCGAACATATCAATCATACGTCACCTGTCTAGATAGAACACTAGATTATCATATATTATATATTATATTTATATTTATGTTTATAAAGCGTAATTTTTTCTCTCTTTGAAAGTTTTTCCAAATCAAAAAAGGTAGATAACGCCTAGAATTACTCTGGGTCAGAATGAGACAGCATTTTTTGGAACTATTCAAAATGGATAAAGAGAGCAAAAAGCAAGATGGCGAACATATCAATCATACGCCACGTGTCTAGATAGAACACTAGATTATCATATATTATATATTATATTTATATTTATAAAGCGTAATTTTTTCTCTCTTTGAAAGTTTTTTAAAATCAAAAGAGCTAGATAACGCCTAGAATTACTCTGGGTCAGAATGAGACAGCATTTTTCCGAACTATTTAAAATGGATAAAGAGAGCAAAAAGCAAAATGGCGAACATATCAATCATACGCCACGTGTCTAGATAGAACACTAGATTATCATATCTTATAAATTGATGCCTCTGTGCAGACCAAATGAGTTTAATTGTATGGAAGTATACGTTTTACATCCATAATTCTTCCAGGGTATTCGATGGTTTAGTGGCAGAGTGGTTCCTTCTTTGTTACGGCATTGTTTGCTTGCCCCCACACCCCACTAAACCAACCGCCGCCTTCCGCCTCAAGGGGAATCCCCCGACCATCGCAATGGCGACCGCGGCTTGCGTTGATTGTTATTTTATTGCCCGCATAGAGAACATCACATTGCGAAATTCCGAAAGCCAAAATTGTGTTTGCCGTTGTTTTGCGGTCGAAATCTCATTTCAGCCTTTTAAGCCCCCTCCAGCCATTTGGCGAGAAATTTTAGCAATTAATGTCTGGACACAAACTTGTGTTAAGAACGCAACTTTCAATGAGAGAAAATAACAAATTCACAGCCATAAATATGGAAAGAAATCGAATGGAAATTAGCCAAAACCGCAGGCCCTACATGTTTATGCATTTAAATTTGGGGTAAAAACATTGTTTCTGTCATAATCGATCAATCACTTACTTCTATGTTCACTTATTAACAAAAACATAAAATACTTATAGATACACTGATAAAAAAATAATTAAACTAAGTATCTTCTTGTTGAAATGAAGGTGTCGTATTAAATATTTAACTTAAAAGGAAAAGCAAACAAACATATTCAATTAATTCAACATAGAAAAGATTATGTACGACAATAGAAATATTTTCTTAAAAAATTAATTTTATTTGAGGATCATAGCTTTATTTCTCTAAATTACCTTTAATTGTTAAATTTAATATTTCGATATTTAAAATTGGTAAGAACTGCAATAAATGAAAAACATAAATTTGAAATATTTGGTTTTACCACTTTTTTTAATCAGTGTAAAGTAATTATACTAACAACCCTCAAAGCTCTAAAATAATTATGTTTCATAATTACACCTGCAAAAAAATTGAACCTATGTGGTTTCTTAATTGCCTTTACAGGTTCCGAATTGCGAAAATACGTAAAAGGGACAAATTGAATAAATTACAAGCTTAGCATATAAATTTTGAAAATGTGGCAAACCTTTACATCATTTTAGTCCCCATTTTTCGATAGGTGTATTCCCATAGAAGTACACTCGATTTCAGGTTAGAAGTCAGGCCTCTAGGGCGGCATACATACATTATATCATCCTGGCGACTGCGCCCTTCCGGCGGCGTGTCATCTAGTTATTAGCCAGAATTTCACCCACTGCCAAACACTTAGCCTTGGCTTTGCGGCAATTCATTTAAATATGCAAATGAAGGGCCAAGTAATTAAATAAATTAAATGTTTTCGAGCCACGCCGCAAATTCACAAAACTTATCTCCGCACCGCCTACGCCCACTCACCTCATTCTCATCTCATCATCCACATCCACATCCACATCCACATCCTCTTTGTGTCATGTGCTAATTTTTGCATGTTGATTTAAATTAACATAAATAAACAAACGAGCAAATGAATGCCTGAGTGAGTGCAGAAGGGGGCCCTGTTTTATGGACATGTCCACGCCAAAACATATGCATATTTACGCAGGCACCCGCCCACAAAACACCCGCAGCCATAACTTGGCTGCATAATACATAATAAACAACAACGGCAGCAACAAATAATAATAATAATATTAATTGCAATTACACTCAACTCATTGCTAAGCACTTGTTATTTGGTCGAGTCTTCAAATTGTTTTGTTTTCATTGGCCATTAATCATGTTAATCGCCCAGGAATGCGCACTTTCGAAAACAATTTAAGACTCATGCTTCTGAGCTTCAAATGTTGCCTTTAACCAGCTGAGAAAATTGCACGATGACTAAGATGCCAAGACAGATGGTGTGTTGGAAATAAGTTCAATGTTTCAATATTTTCAACTTATTTTAGGTATTCTCCTACTGTTTTTTTAGTTATAGCTTGACATTTCGAAATCGCTCACTGAACCTATAATATTTAAAGTATTATAGTTCCAATTTAGTTGCATTAGTTTACAGTTGATGGCAGATTCTGCAAGAGTTAAATCCCTGATTCACGAAAATGTCTTAAGATACTGGCTAATGTTATTATTACTTTGGCCACTTAAAGATAGACTCTCAACCTTATAAAGCATTTATTTTGGGGGTGCCACAAAAATCGCTAAGTGGTGAATTCCGGTGGGATTTTTATTCAAGTACGTAGGAATTTCGGCCGAATTCGCCAGCAATCTCAACCATATAAACCGAAGTTTCCTAAGAATTCCCTTGTAGTAAAATTTCAATCGCGGGATTTGCTATCAAGACAAAGATATGTTATTTTATAAATTTTAGCTTTTAAACTTTCACCGCCTTATTCCCGAACCTACTATAAATTTTTTTTACAAAAGTGAGTCCTTTAAATGTTTTTATATTTCGAAGTCTTAGCTTACATTTTTTAAAGCGAAACGAAATTACACAAAAATTTATCAGGAAAGCGTCCTAAAACTTGTTATTGGTATCTGGAATATATAGTATTTTATTAAAGACACAAAACTTTAAAAAAAATGATTCATACCTTTATTTAAGATCCTTCCCCTTAAAAATTAAAAGGTCCTTTGTTAATATCTACGATTTGATACTCATCGTTCACCCTTCGTACTATTCCGATATTCACAAGGCTGTGTAGGATGTCTGCCACTTTGTCATACAGGTCTATAACCCTGGCGTTGGTAGCCCCTTTAATAATTTGTAGGATAACATCCAGGCTAGCAGTACCACCCACGGCATCCATGGAATCGAGCACCAGCCTCGCAAACTGCTCTTCGCGCAGCATTGTTCTAGTTTCCGAATAACTATGTACAATTTTGAAAGAAAAATTTATAATATATTTTAGACGTCCGAATACTACCCCGAAGTGGATTGGAAAATGATTTCAGACAGTGGGGGTAGCATGGTGTAGTTATCAAAGCCTTCTTGGGATGCAAAAAAACTTTAATATTGTTTTAAGGTTTTAAAGGCACATTTACAACGAATATACGAGTATATGCAAATGTTTCTATCTCCAGTACGTCGATAAATTTCAGTCAGTTGATTGATGCAATTTGAGATATAAGATAAAACACGTAACCAGGGTTTAAACTCTGTCAACTTGGTTCTTTGACTTGACAGTTCAAAAGTCGAAGGGTTAAGAAAAATTGTCGGGATATTAAATAAGATGTAAATGTAATAAAAACCTTATCCTCTAAATGTGCTAGGTGCAAAAAAGCATTGGATAAGGGTTCTAGCCCAGAGGTGATTAATCTCAGCACTTGGAAACCCCAACTTGTTGGGACCTGCGAACATGCATTGCCTAATATTCCGACCTGGATTGCATTAATTAGGCCAGACACCCCGATGACATCATTCGTTGGCGAACAACAACGGCTTAATCAACGGCTAAAGGAAGCTGTCAGTAAGTGAGGCTGCCTAATTGCCATTTAAGCAGCCCATCTCCATCTGACCCCGGGTTTTTGCCACTGGTTTTGGGGTGGGTAAGGGGTATGTTGGGTTCGATTGGGGGAATGCGATAAGACGGCGGGTCGAGGACATTCAGGCCATGCCGCAGGCAGGATTTATGAGTCGACATCGCTCCCACTAAGCAGCTTGAATTCCCCCGGTTGGCAGTTGCTGGTTGCCAGGCAACCGGGATAAGCCGCAATGATAAAAATAGGCAAATCCGACGAAGGACTCTGGCAAACGCTGCCCCACCTTTTGGCACAACCACCGAATCACCACACACCACACACCGCACACCTCCGACTGACTGACTTCACCTGTGTGTTTTCTGTGTGTGTGTGCCTCGATTCTCTGTGGGCGCAAAAATGTCTGGCTAAAACTTGCGCATGACATGCGAACAAACAAGTGCCATAAATAAATTTAAATTGCGCTAAAAATCGCACGCTATTATTATTATTTATTATGTAAGCAATTTGCTGGCATTTCTGTATATCCAATGTATGCCAGTGTGTGTGGGCTTTATTTCTGTGTGTGTGTGTGCGCGCAACAACACCAAAAGTTTATTAGAACTTTGTCATAAAGTCAAAGTTCGACCAGTTTAAGAGTCGGCAGTTGTAAAAATGTTGGTAATTTTTCACCATCGCTATTAAAAGAGTCTACAGCATGAAATATATTTAATGTGTTGAATTTATTTCTTAATAAATGCAATTAAATATGATATACTTGCAAATCATTTGAGAAATGCCAAATTCATAATAGTTATTTATGTTAGTTGGTATTAACATGGGTTTTACATGATAATAAAATTTTAAAAAGTGAGTAAAACAATTTAAATTTCTATACATCGCAGAGTGGAAAGGCTCCCCAACTTTGTAAAGTTAGAAAAAGCATTTAAAAAAAGAAAAAAAATGGGCGGCATACGAACTCGAACCTGCGACGTTTCGATTTCTGAACAAACGCTCTAACTGTCTACGCTACTGATAAAGCAGCCCGGGCGCTGACAAGTTCTGAAATTAAAAGAATATTAATATTATTTATCAAATCTTTCTTAAAAAAAACTTTCTTGATTTAAGGAAAAATGTCCCGGCTTTAAAAAAACATTTTCTTTAATTTTAATTACCATTTTAGAAGGATTATAATGCAATTACTTGCTAAAAATGTAATTCTAATAATTTAATGACTATCTTAACGGAACTTAATATATATATTATAATTTAATATAGAAAAGAAACAAAAGGTGAATATATAAAAAAAGAATTCGCGTTTTTCGTTAACAACAACAAAAATTTTTTTTTTTCGGCTCACTTTTTATTTTATTTTAATTTGTTTTTCTTTTTTATTTTCTATGCCGTATTTTTTTTGCTTTTTTTTTGCTTTTTTTTTTACTAGGTTCACTTTTTACTTAATTCTAATTTGTGTTTTTTTTTCTTTGCCTTTTTTGTCTAGGTTCACTTTTTACTTCATTCTACTTTGTGTTTTCTTTTCCTTGCCGTAATTTCTTTTTTGCTTTTTTTACTAGGTTCACTTTTTACTTAATTCTAATATGTGTTTTTTCAGTGTTTTCCTCAACTATTTTCAATTACTTCCAACGAATGCAATCGGTGAATAAATTTTAAAAGCCATGCCATTTAAACTTACCGGGACTCGAACCCGGACCGGTGGTGTTTGATGTTTTAACTGGGAGTCACCTCTACTCACTCAGCTACCACCGGCGGCGAGATGACAGCGTCTAAAGGCTCCCTTAAACCTCACCTACTGGGTTTCCCAGAAAATGTCCCCCTGTCACAACTCTCAAGTCATTTTTCCGACCAGGCTTTTCGATTATGGGAAAGGTGATTGTTATCGATATGGATGCAGTGTTGATCACGTCCGTGAACCCTTATGTATGAATATTCCTTATTAGGGGAAAGGCACATCTCATTAAAAGGTTTAGCCTTCTAGGACTTCAAAACAATATTGTTTTGTCATCCTGCTTTTAATTGCCAACTCCAATTATTCATCAGTGGGCCTTTTTTACCCGAATTATAAGTTATGTTTTAGTGTTGGAAAAAATGTGTCACCTTAAACCAAAACTGGTCTGCCTTTTTACGGCGGTAAATATGATTTAGAATTTGAATAGATACATAACAAACTCCAAGTAACAAGCCAACAAGCCTACTTCTGTAGTGCCTAAATCCATTTCAATTTGTATGAAGGCACTTTGCACTTACATTTTCTTTGTAATGCCCCTTTTTATACCCCTGCGGAGCGTATTATTATTTCAGTAGAAGCCTGCAACGCAGTAAAGGATAAAATTAGCTTAAACGTTTTCCTTTCATTGCAGGTCGTATATAAATCACAAAGGACCGGATCGGACTACTATGTAATTGAACATTATGATCATATGCTCTTTACTGTGGACTTTTTAAAGGTTAAATGAGTTTAGGCGGTTCGCAAAGACCTCAACCTTTCAGTAATAATTACTCACACAACACATAAAATTGATTCTTCCTTTCCTTAATTTATCAACTTTTTGGTTCTGCTTAGATAGTACCTAATTACACTATGTTATACTCTATTAAGTATTGGTTTGGGTTATCATATCAAAGTAAGAAATGAAGTTTACGGCATCTAGACGAATAAAAAACCGTCTAAAACTATTTATATATTTAATTTATTATGTTAATATATTTTGTTCAACTTTTTCTTTGTGATATGCATTAAGGATACCAAAAGGAAACATATAATGTGGGTGGAGTATAGTCTTTTATATATGATATAGACATTTGTTTTTAATGAAAATCAAGTAACGGGTATAAAAAATGCAAGTAACAGCGAGCTTCTAAAATTCAGGACAAGTATCCTGCGATCCACTTTACTCACCCAGCGTCTGCTTGCCGTTGAGGGTGCGTCCGTTCATCTTGTAGCCACTGTACTGGCGGGCGATGCACTCCGACTTCTCGTTGAACCGCTCGATGCTCTTGGAGTCCCACCACCGGTTGATGTTGCCGAACTTGTCGTACTCACGCCCCTGGTCGTCGAAGGCGTGGGTCAGCTCGTGACCCATGACCACGCCCATGGCCCCGAAGTTCAGGCTCTTGGGGTTGTTGATGTCGAAGAAGGGCGTCTGCAGGATGCCCGCGGGAAAGACGATTTGGTTCTTGGTGGGCGTGTAGTAGGCGTTCACCGTCTGCGGGGTCATGCCCCAATTGGTCTTGTTCACCGGCTGGTCGAGGCGTTTCAGGTTGCTCTTCAGATTGTAGATGGCCACCTGGATGTTGTTCTCGAAGTAGGCATTCGGTGTGATGTTCAGCTCGGCGTACTTCTTGTCCAGCTCGACGGGATCTAGGATATAGTCGGGGAATCCGATCATGTCCGAGATCTCGTTGGCCTTCTCAATGGCCTTCTCGCGCGTCTGCTTGTCCACCCAGGTCAGGTTCTGTAGGTTCGTCTTGAAGGCCTCGCGGATCTCGGCGATCATCTGCTCAGCCGCCGGTTTCGATTCCCCATGGAAGGCTTGACGCACAAAGATCGCACCCACGGCAAAGCCAACCACATTGTTGGTGTCCGAAACGCAGTAGCGCCAGATCTCCTCGCCGCCATCCGATCCCATGAGGGCCTTCCTCACGCCCTTGTAGGCATCCCGGAAGGGTTTCGAAAGACAACTGGTCAAGGTGCGAACCGCCTGCCAGACGAGATAGTTGTTCAGGGTGCTGCAAGGATCAAAGGATGAGGATTAGAGACTTAAAAGTTTCAGGAATAATATGTTATTCCGCGTCCAAGGACAAACAGGGTTAAATTTTGAGATAACCCAGAGTAAAGGAGAAAACAATCAAACACAAAGAAGCTTTATTCGCTGGCGTACTATTTTCTCACTTCTTATTCTATTCTTTATATATCGTTATATCACACAATCGTTCATAAACTATCCTGGGTGCCTAAGAAATCTGGCTAAGCAACGATTGAAAAACCACTGGGACTTGTATTTGTGACCAAAATCTGAATCCCATCTTTTCCCCCAAAATAATTAATTTTTTGGCTGGCATATTGCAAATAAATTAATTTTTAATCCGTTGCCAAGAAAATATTTGTATTTGGTTTAAAAACGGTGTTTACAAAAAGAGATTTTCAATAAAAAACTAACATTAACAAAGAAGGCTTAGACTCTTCAGTTTATAGGAATATTGACAAGAATTCTGTGACTTTAAAATAGTATCCTATAACCTGTGTTCATAATCAAATAACTTCTCATCCCAGGTAAGCGAAAAAAACAAAGTGGAAGAAAAGGACGATGGACTCACTGAGCTTACTTTAGGTATACTTTCGAGGAAAATGGTTTTCTATTTGGAGCATGTGCCGACGGGCGATCGGGCTTTTTTGGAGGAAGGTGAAAATACCATAGGACGCGACCCCGACTGCAGCATAAATATGCATTACTATTATATGTCGCGAAAGCATGTCCATATCTTAGTGGAAAACGGCAAGGTCTTCATAAAAGATCTGGTAAGATGCGGTATACGATAGTAGAACCCTCAACTAATCCTCTAATATCCATAGGAGTCCCGCAATGGCACTTTTGTGAACTATCTTGGGTTCCGGATTAACGAAGAATATCGGGAAATATTCGTCGACGATGTACTTATATTCGGTATTATGGTGGCCTACCATTCGGTACACAAATACCCTAAGTTCGGCATTTTCACTCTAATGGAGGAGGAGCATGACTCTGAAGATTCTGTGGGCAGTAGCCCAAATCGCGCGGACGGAAGCCCAAGTTCTGAGGGAACTAACCCAGAATCCAAGGAATAAGAATGTAAGGGTGTCTTGGAGTTAGGAAGGATGAGCAATTGGAAATCCGGCATAGACCATAGACACACCAGCAACAGATAATGCATACATACACATAACACATTTTCTGGAACATGTAACACACCAGCAACACCTAATGCATACATACATCTAACACTTTAACTGGAACATCAAATACACCAGCAACACCTAATGCATACATATACCTAACACTTTAACTGGAACATCAAACACACCAGCAACAGCTAATGCATACATATATATAACATTTCATCTGGAACATCAAATCTTATTATTTCTTAATATCTGTGTTTTTTATTTTTATACCCGTTACTTAATTAATAGTTAATAGTTTGCTTAGAAACGGACGGACAGACGGACATGGCTAGATCGGCTAACATCAGGACTATGGTACTTTGATTAACGTGAGGCTGACAATGTTCGTACAAAAAGTTCTGATATTCCTTTTTAAGTATTCCTTAAGTGAACTCACATTTTTCCCTCCTCGCTCTGTTCCATCTTGAGAATGATGTCCGATAGGTTCTTGAGGAAGTCGGGGGCGTAGACGACCACCACCTCGTCGTCGGTGACCCGGCGACCGACCATCTGCATGGCATTATCGAAATGATCCGTCCAGTTAATGAACGGAGCGAGTTTGGCTAGCTGACGCAGCTGCATAGGATGATACATGGCTTCCTCGTTGCGACGATCCTCCAGAGGAATCGTGATATTGGCCAGCTTTTTCTCGAAGTTAATGACGCCGATCATCTGGGCCCGGGCATCCGATTCGTTGGCGCCCAGTAGGACGCACACCTTGGTCATGTACTCAATGTACTCATTGAGTACTTTGCGGTGATTGTCCGTCTTGTTGTTGTAATAGTCGGCTGTGGGCAGCGTTAATCCGCCCTGATCTATCTGGATGACATGCCGCGAGGAGTTCTTGTCGTCCTCCCCAATCGCCCAGCCAAACAGGCAGTTGAAGTTATATCTGCAAAGGGGGGAACAAAACGTATGATCCTATTGGATGATCTAATGGTTTTCACACAAACACACCCACCTGTTGTGCAGAGTCTTGAGGGTGCGGGCCATTGTCCAGTTGGCCACGTTGTAGCCGCTCTTGGTCACGTTCCATCCACCGATCTGCAGCAGGAGATCATTCATGGGCTTGGCCCCCAGTTTCTCCATGTGCTCATCCGCATCCAGGCACGACTCATAGTACACCTTGGCCTTCCGCTCCGCGTTTGACTTGAAACTCTTGGCCGGTTTCTCCAGCACATTGCGGATGATCAGCTGGTTCATCTGCTCCAACTTGCCAAAGGTGCCCCACGTGGACTTTCCCTCGGGAATGGGGTTGTTTTTGATCCACTGATTGCTGTGGGGAAGATGTGATTTTTAGTTTAATTCAAATACTCCGAGAAGAAAATAGTTCTTTCATCTTATACGTGAGCCAAAATCGATTAAAAAATATAATCAAATTGAATTTGTTTAGCTTTCAGTTGTCTTAATTTCAAAAACGAAAACCCAAGTAAAGGGTTCTTCTGTCTTGATTACAAGAACGATTTTTCTTAAATAATGGATTAAGTAACTTAATAAGTAAGTAAATAAGTACACAGAAAAATGAGTCTTGAAATTTTTTCGTTTTTTATTTTCAATATCGCTTTATTTAAAAAAAAAAACAAACTGAAGAGTAAGTTATTCTTGATTCTTAATTTTACATGGGTCTGGAAGCGAAATATCTTTAAATGATATGCGTAGAACTTGGACCAGAATGATCGCAAAATGGAATTTATTTTTAACTTAAAAAAATATGGAACTCACCAGGAATATCCGTAAAAATCATCACAGGGATCCACGGTCACATCGATGGACTTGAGGATTTCGCTGGAGGCAAAAATACAGTGCTTATTTAAGCAGGGAAGCTCATTTCCGGAAGGACACTCTGCAACGAAAAGGATAATTAGGCGAGGGGTTCTTGGATTGAAAGATGACCTTTATCCACACCTTTCAAATGCGGCTGGACATGAAGGACGTGCTTGGTCGCATCGCTGCTGCCTCCGTCTGTGAAAAGGACGATCAAGAGAGTGAAGATCGTAATGGCCATTACAAAGGTGGTGATGAGCAGCCATTTCTCCGTCTTGTTCCTCGAGCGCCAATTCCATGTGGCCTGCGGCAATGAGAATCTCCCATTATCATCCAATCATTCTGGCCTCCAATGGCGGCACAAAAGATCCCTCCCCATAAATCTTCCCCAGCGGTATGTGTTTTGTAAACAATCCGAAAGCAAGACGGCGGCGGTTCAAATGAGTTCAAACTTGTGTACATATGGGTATCTGTGTCTACATTAGATCAATCTCGCACACACAAGTCATTTGCGGCTTAATTCTCCCTTATATCGCCGGAGATGAAAAGATGGGCGCTATAGAAATGTATTTTCCGAGGCTACATCGACTCAAAAATACACTCTACAAAGAATGCTCAGTTATCAAAAACCACCAAAAGGTTAGGCAACTAATAACTACAAATTTATGACAGCTTATTCAAAGTTTTGGATTTTCAATATTTCTGAAAATCTCACTCATATCTTTAAGATAAACAAAGAGATCGTTATATCCAAAGTCGTAAGCAAAGATTTTAAAAATTCTTTAGCCTGGGAAAAAATTTTATATATGCTTTTAATAATTTAGAACGTAAGTATTGCTAATAACAAACCGCCGCCAAAGTCTTGGTTACCCCATCAAATGGTAGGAGTCACCTCTACTCACTCAGCTACCACCGGCGGCGAGATGACAGCGTCTAAAGGCTAGCTTAAACCTCACCTACCTTGTTTTCCGAAAAGTTTACCCCTGTTACAATTTTCAAGTCGGTTTTCCGACCAGGCTTTTCGATTATGGGCAAGGTGCCCTTTATACGAATATTCCTTATTTTAGAGGAAAGCCACATCTAATAAAAAGTTGAAACGTTCTAGGACTACCCAACCATTTTTTTTCATCCTGCTTTTAACTGCCAATTATAGTTACCAGCAATTATTATTCATCAGGCCTTATTTATGCGAATTATTATTTGTATTTTAGTGCGGCCAAACCAACACTGGTCTGCCTTTTGAAGGTAAAATATAATTCTTTCTTTGAACTGAGATACATAAGAAACATAAAATAACCAGCGATTAAACTACTTTTCAGTGCATAAATCCATTTCGAACAGTTTGTATGAAAGGCACTTTGTATTTACATTACCTGGAAGGCCTCTTCAGAGGGAATTATGATTTCAGCCTGCAACGCAGGGAAGGATAAAACTTGCTTAAAACTTTTCTTTCTGTTGCAGGTTGTATATAAGTTGAAAACGGACCAGAATGGACCACTTAGTAATAAAACAAGGAAGAACGCTATAGTCGAGTACCTCGACTATCAGATACCCGTTACTCAGCTAATGGGATCAAAGGGAAATGGAGCTATGCAAGCAGCAAAGCGAGATTGAAATGCGCCACCTACCGGCGGTAGACAGATTTAAGCGTTAAGGGCGTTAGAGTGGGCGTGGCAAATTTATTTGATCAGCTTGAAGCTAGAAAAATTTATTATACCCGTTACTCGTAGAGTAAAAGGGTATACTAGATTCGTCGGAAAGTATGTAACAGGCAGAAGGAAGCGTTTCCGACCCCATAAAGTATATATATTCTTGATCAGGATCACTAGCCGAGTCGATCTAGCCATGTCCGTCTGTCCGTCTGTCCGTCTGTCCGTCTGTCCGTCTGTCCGTCTGTCCGTCTGTCTGTCCGTCCGGATGAACGCTGAGATCTCGGAAACTATGGGAGCTAGGCTATTGAGATTTGGCGTAAAGATTCCTGAGCTTCTTACGCAGCGCAAGTTTGTTTCGGCACAGTGCCACGCCCACTCTAACGCCCACAAACCGCCCAAAACTGTGGCTCCTACAGTTTTGATGCTAGAATAAACCCAGCCAAACAGGCAGTTGAAGTTATATCTGCAAAGGGGGGAACAAAACGTATGATCCTATTGGATGATCTAATGGTTTTCACACAAACACACCCACCTGTTGTGCAGAGTCTTGAGGGTGCGGGCCATTGTCCAGTTGGCCACGTTGTAGCCGCTCTTGGTCACGTTCCATCCACCGATCTGCAGCAGGAGATCATTCATGGGCTTGGCCCCCAGTTTCTCCATGTGCTCATCCGCATCCAGGCACGACTCATAGTACACCTTGGCCTTCCGCTCCGCGTTTGACTTGAAACTCTTGGCCGGTTTCTCCAGCACATTGCGGATGATCAGCTGGTTCATCTGCTCCAACTTGCCAAAGGTGCCCCACGTGGACTTTCCCTCGGGAATGGGGTTGTTTTTGATCCACTGATTGCTGTGGGGAAGATGTGATTTTTAGTTTAATTCAAATACTCCGAGAAGAAAATAGTTCTTTCATCTTATACGTGAGCCAAAATCGATTAAAAAATATAATCAAATTGAATTTGTTTAGCTTTCAGTTGTCTTAATTTCAAAAACGAAAACCCAAGTAAAGGGTTCTTCTGTCTTGATTACAAGAACGATTTTTCTTAAATAATGGATTAAGTAACTTAATAAGTAAGTAAATAAGTACACAGAAAAATGAGTCTTGAAATTTTTTCGTTTTTTATTTTCAATATCGCTTTATTTAAAAAAAAAAACAAACTGAAGAGTAAGTTATTCTTGATTCTTAATTTTACATGGGTCTGGAAGCGAAATATCTTTAAATGATATGCGTAGAACTTGGACCAGAATGATCGCAAAATGGAATTTATTTTTAACTTAAAAAAATATGGAACTCACCAGGAATATCCGTAAAAATCATCACAGGGATCCACGGTCACATCGATGGACTTGAGGATTTCGCTGGAGGCAAAAATACAGTGCTTATTTAAGCAGGGAAGCTCATTTCCGGAAGGACACTCTGCAACGAAAAGGATAATTAGGCGAGGGGTTCTTGGATTGAAAGATGACCTTTATCCACACCTTTCAAATGCGGCTGGACATGAAGGACGTGCTTGGTCGCATCGCTGCTGCCTCCGTCTGTGAAAAGGACGATCAAGAGAGTGAAGATCGTAATGGCCATTACAAAGGTGGTGATGAGCAGCCATTTCTCCGTCTTGTTCCTCGAGCGCCAATTCCATGTGGCCTGCGGCAATGAGAATCTCCCATTATCATCCAATCATTCTGGCCTCCAATGGCGGCACAAAAGATCCCTCCCCATAAATCTTCCCCAGCGGTATGTGTTTTGTAAACAATCCGAAAGCAAGACGGCGGCGGTTCAAATGAGTTCAAACTTGTGTACATATGGGTATCTGTGTCTACATTAGATCAATCTCGCACACACAAGTCATTTGCGGCTTAATTCTCCCTTATATCGCCGGAGATGAAAAGATGGGCGCTATAGAAATGTATTTTCCGAGGCTACATCGACTCAAAAATACACTCTACAAAGAATGCTCAGTTATCAAAAACCACCAAAAGGTTAGGCAACTAATAACTACAAATTTATGACAGCTTATTCAAAGTTTTGGATTTTCAATATTTCTGAAAATCTCACTCATATCTTTAAGATAAACAAAGAGATCGTTATATCCAAAGTCGTAAGCAAAGATTTTAAAAATTCTTTAGCCTGGGAAAAAATTTTATATATGCTTTTAATAATTTAGAACGTAAGTATTGCTAATAACAAACCGCCGCCAAAGTCTTGGTTACCCCATCAAATGGTAGGAGTCACCTCTACTCACTCAGCTACCACCGGCGGCGAGATGACAGCGTCTAAAGGCTAGCTTAAACCTCACCTACCTTGTTTTCCGAAAAGTTTACCCCTGTTACAATTTTCAAGTCGGTTTTCCGACCAGGCTTTTCGATTATGGGCAAGGTGCCCTTTATACGAATATTCCTTATTTTAGAGGAAAGCCACATCTAATAAAAAGTTGAAACGTTCTAGGACTACCCAACCATTTTTTTTCATCCTGCTTTTAACTGCCAATTATAGTTACCAGCAATTATTATTCATCAGGCCTTATTTATGCGAATTATTATTTGTATTTTAGTGCGGCCAAACCAACACTGGTCTGCCTTTTGAAGGTAAAATATAATTCTTTCTTTGAACTGAGATACATAAGAAACATAAAATAACCAGCGATTAAACTACTTTTCAGTGCATAAATCCATTTCGAACAGTTTGTATGAAAGGCACTTTGTATTTACATTACCTGGAAGGCCTCTTCAGAGGGAATTATGATTTCAGCCTGCAACGCAGGGAAGGATAAAACTTGCTTAAAACTTTTCTTTCTGTTGCAGGTTGTATATAAGTTGAAAACGGACCAGAATGGACCACTTAGTAATAAAACAAGGAAGAACGCTATAGTCGAGTACCTCGACTATCAGATACCCGTTACTCAGCTAATGGGATCAAAGGGAAATGGAGCTATGCAAGCAGCAAAGCGAGATTGAAATGCGCCACCTACCGGCGGTAGACAGATTTAAGCGTTAAGGGCGTTAGAGTGGGCGTGGCAAATTTATTTGATCAGCTTGAAGCTAGAAAAATTTATTATACCCGTTACTCGTAGAGTAAAAGGGTATACTAGATTCGTCGGAAAGTATGTAACAGGCAGAAGGAAGCGTTTCCGACCCCATAAAGTATATATATTCTTGATCAGGATCACTAGCCGAGTCGATCTAGCCATGTCCGTCTGTCCGTCTGTCCGTCTGTCCGTCTGTCCGTCTGTCCGTCTGTCCGTCTGTCTGTCCGTCCGGATGAACGCTGAGATCTCGGAAACTATGGGAGCTAGGCTATTGAGATTTGGCGTAAAGATTCCTGAGCTTCTTACGCAGCGCAAGTTTGTTTCGGCACAGTGCCACGCCCACTCTAACGCCCACAAACCGCCCAAAACTGTGGCTCCTACAGTTTTGATGCTAGAATAAAAATTTTAACTGAAGTGTATTGTTCTCATCAATACCTATCGATTGACCCAAAAAAAAGTTTGCCACGCCCACTTTAACGCCCACAAACCGCGAAAACCTGTGACGCCCACAATTTTCATGCTAGATAAAAAATTTTAACTGAAATGTATTGGTCTCGTCGATACCTATCGATTGATCCAAAAAAAAATTTGCCACGCCCACTCTAACGCCCATAACGTTTAAATCTGTATACCGCCGGTAGGTGGCGCATTTTAATCTCGCTTTGCTGCTTGCATATCTCCATATAGCTGAGTAACGGGTATCTGATAGTCGAGGTACTCGACTATAGCGTTCTTCCTTGTTTTTTGATCAATTTTTTCATTTTTTTTAGGGGTTGCATCACTTTTTTGCGAAAAATGGCAAAAATGAAAAATTTTCAGATTGGAATAGATTGGAAATTAAGCAACGAGTTCAGCGAGGTATGACATTCCTGATTCTGACATATACTTTTGTTATGGCAGCCGAAAAACTTAATTTTTTTGGCGAAAAAATGGGTTTTATTTTTTTTCAAATATACAAAATTAAGTTTTTGGTCGAAAATGCGACATTTTTTTTCGGTTTTTCCATCGTAGTGCAGCCAAATTAAGGCGTACAGCTAAAAGACCTACTGTTTTGATCAGCTTGCTTAATATGCTAACGACCCTTATCATTTTTAGAAAAATTTATTTTTTTGATCAATTTTTTCATTTTTTGCATCACTTTTTTGCGGAAAATGGCAAAAATGAAAAATTTTCAGCTTGGAATGCCAATAGATTGGAAATTGAGCAACGAGTTCATCGAGGTATGACATTCCTGATTCTGACATATACTTTTGTAATGGCAGCCGAAAAACTGAATTTTTTTGGCGAAAAAATGGGTTCAAATTTTTTTCAAAAATACAAAATTCAGATTTTTGTCGAAAATGCGACATTTTTTTTTCGGTTTTTCCATCGTAGTTCAGCCAAATTAAGGCGTACAGCTAAAAGACCGACTGTTTTGAACAGCTTGCTAACGATCCTCATCATTTTTAGAAAAAATTTATTTTTTGACCAATTTTTTAATTTTTTGCATCACTTTTTTGCGAAAAATGGCAAAAATGAAAAATTTTCAGGTTAGAATGCCAATAGATTGAAAATTAAGCAACGAGTTCAGCGAGGTATGACATTCCTGATTCTGACATATACTTTTGTTATGGCAGCCAAAAAACTGAATTTTTTTGGCAAAAAAATTTGTTTATTTTTTTTCAAAAATACAAAATTCAGATTTTTGTCGAAAATGCGACATTTTTTTTCGGTTTTTCCATCGTAGTGCAGCCAAATTAAGGCGTACAGCCAAAAGACCTAATGTTTTGAGCAGCTTGCTTAATATGCTAACCATCCTCATTATTTTTAGAAAAATTTATTTTTAGACCAATTTTTTAATTTTTTCTAGGGGTTGCATCACTTTTTTGCGAAAAATGGAAAAAATTCAAAATTTTCAGCTTAGAATGCCAATAGATTGGAAATTAAGCAACGAGTTCAGCGAGGTATGACATTCCTGATTCTGACATATACTTTTGTTATGGCAGCCGAAAAACTGAATTTTTTTTCGCAAAAAAATGGGTTCAAATTTTTTTCAAAAATACAAAATGCAGTTTTTTGTCAAAAATGCGACATTTTTTTTCGGTTTTTCCATCGTAGTTCAGCCAAATTAAGGCGTATAGCTACCGACTGTTTTGAGCAGCTTGCTTAATTTGCTAACGATCCTCATTATTTAGATTTATTTGGATCAATCGATAGGTATTGACGAGAACAATATATTTCAGTTAAAATTTTTTTTTTTACCATTTGCGATTAATATATATTATTAATATATAATTGTTATATGGGTTAGTTTTCAAATGTATAACTGAATATACCTATAGCTAATAATTTTTGTGATACCTTTCGTCATGGTGGTACGAATACTTTTTCCCAAAAATACCGATAACAAAAAAGAAAAAAGAAAAAGAAAAAAGGTGGCATTAGGACTCGAACCTGCGACGTTTCGATTTCCAATCAAATGCTTTAGCTGTATATGCTACGGATACAGGAGTCCGGCCGCTGACAAGTTCTGAAATTGAATTTTCGGTGCGCCAAAGCAGGCGAAATCAAATACTTATATATTTTAGGAAACCTTTCTACCTTCTGTAAACATTTACATGTTTTGGGGTTAGTTTATTTAAGGGTAATGGTAATTATTAATTTTAAGAAAAGGTAATACCACCTTTTTTTGTTTTAGGGCGATTTTAGTTTGTGATAATCATTTCCTACATTTAAGAACCGCTTTCTTGATTTAAGAAAATTTTCTTGATTTAAAAAAATTTCCTTCGCTTAAGAAATACATTTCTTGTTTTAAGAAACCAATTTTAATGTAGATTTTATGAAATATAGAGTACATTTTTTTTGAGTGTAACTTGTGATGTATTGACCTACCTGAAGAGGCGCTAGTCCTGATTTTCTGAAATGGCTGTGAAAATTTCTTTAGGCTAAGAAGGCTCGAATTTCAAAAGTTGCTGCCGATTCTGCCTTGTGAAGTAAGTGCACTTGCCTTCGCTTTGCTCAGAATATCTATGACATCCTTAATTTTTATGGATATCATCATATTGATTACTTTCGGGTGATGGGTGGCAATAAATTATGTAACAGTGCGGTGAGTAGTGGTATCCCATAGTCGGGATGCTCGACTGTAGCGTTCTTTATTGTTTCTTTTTTTGCAAAGGTATACATGCACACACATATACACTTTATTAATAGACAATAAAAATAATTTGCATTTAAACATTCAGTTAATGTATATGTAGTTTGTATAATAATAATATTTTAATATTTGTATTATAGTTATCGTTTCTTCATCTATCATATAGTACATATATAGAATACAAAAGTCATCTGCTTGATACCTCCATGGATGCAGGGGGGTTTTGATAGTATACCCCAGTAAACTCACCCCCCATTCCCCCTCCCTTAGAAATGATTAGGGAAAATTATAAATGCGTTTATAATACAAGAACAAAATTTTGTTCTGAGTTCGCGCCACATATTTCCAGTATTTCGAATACAGTGATTCAGGAAAGTAAAAAAAAAATTAAAGATAAATGCATTCTTCGTATGTACGTACGTCTATATCTAAATATAACAGATGGATAAAAACCAAATATAAATGGAAACGCCCTTAAAAGTCAAGTTAGTGAACCGTATTGTCTACATAGTGCGAAGATTTGTGACTGATTCGGCTTGAGAGTGTTTTTATCTTATAGCTAAATTCTTGGATTGATTTCGATTTGGTGCCTATTTAAATTCCATAGATTTACGTGGCTGCTATTGGATTTTGTTCGCTCACATCATCTTAGTCTGATATGTTTTTCCTTCGTTCAAAGAAAACGCGTCCAATTCGGCTGACTATATATCTCAATATCTGAGCAATTATTAATTAATTGGTGTTTGTGTTCTTTCTGTTTAATTGCTGGCTCTATCTATTTTTTCTGCTTCATAGGATAGTAAATTATAGATAAATCAACAGTTAGCATACTAAGAAAACTAATAAAAAAAATAGATATTTTAAAATGGGCTAATCATTTTTAATTTCAACTTATATAAATGTTAAACTTAATCACTCAGTTGTTTCCTCTTCACTCTGCCAACTCAAAAGCACACAAACTGTTTGCCTCTCACTCGATATCTCTATCTCCTTCGATTTCACACCCACTAGACCCTCATTTCATTCCTATCCCTTACTTAGGAACTTCGACATCAATGTATTTTCTGAAAAAAGGTTGGGAATTTTCAAATTCTTTAGAATGTATCTTAATGGGAGGTATAAAAAAGAGCGGAGCACAGATAAAAAACCCATCCTTGGGTTACGAGCTGCGAACTTTGTATCATTATAATACAATATACATTGATAGTTCTACAAATAGCTAAGTTACATTTATGGTTTATCGTTATCATATCTATATATATATATGTATATCAGCCCCGTTGGGTGTATGCTCCATCTTGTGTTTCATATCGCACACACCCACCCCATATAGTTGGTAGCTCGTGCGTTCACATTCAAATGTAGTTAAAGGTCCCCTTGATCCTGCTCCAGGATCCATAAATCCCAACTCCAGACTCCTTGGAGCACGACCGTGAATTTATCGTCAGTTTCGATCATTTTCATAGGCACAATGACTGACGGTCTTTCGACAAAAATACAAATGGCAAACAAAAAATGGACACAACTCAAAACAATGAAGTCCGGAAGATAGAATCAGCACTTTGAGGCCGTATCTCCCAGTCTGCATCCATCCACCATCCGCACATATACATATATGGTTGTGCTTGGCTTTGGCTTGATCTTTATCATTATCTTTATCTTTGGCTCGTTCTGAGATCGGGATTAAGCTATTCCCTCTACCACACCTCACACTTTTCGGTGGGGTTCATTCGCTTGCCGGGCTTGCACTGGAAGACCTCGGCGAACTCCTTCATGTTCGACAATGTGCCGATCACCCGGAACTGCGACGGCGAATGCGGATCCTTCTCCATCTGCAGCAGGTTCGTCTCATCCGTAGTGCTGGAGCACCAGACCTGTACGGATAAAATGAATGACTATCAGCTATTAGATTTCCATTGATGCAGCAAAGTACCCACCTGGGCAAAGGACACAAAGAACAGCTGCGAGTGGGTGAGATTCAGGCCAGGCAACTTCAGGACATCCACATCACGGTCGCTCTTGGTTCGCTGGTAGGCGTGGTAGGCTGCCTTGAGGCCCCCATTGTCGGCTATGTTTTCGCCTATTTGGATTAAGCATAATAATTTAATAGCAAAGGTTAATTCTTTCTGGCTTTTTTTTGAAAATACATGGTAAAACTTTATTTATAATAATTTAATCGCAATATGAACGGAACTTAACATACAAAATAAAGAAGGATTTTATAATGGGATATAGGAAACAAATAAAAGGTGAAATACGTTTTTAAACTCCTTTAATAATAAAATAAGAATTCCCGTTTTTCGTTAACAAATCCAAAATTTTTTTTTGTTTTTTTCCGGCTCTTTTTTACTTTATTTTAATTTGTCTTTTTTATTTTCTTTGCCGTATTTTTTTTTACTTTTTTTTACTTTTTTTTACTACGTTCACTTTTTACTTAATTCTAATTTGTGTTTTTTTTTCTTTGCCTTTTTTGTCTAGGTTCACTTTTTACTTCATTCTACTTTGTGTTTTCTTTTCCTTGCCGTAATTTCTTTTTTGCTTTTTTTACTAGATTCACTTTTTACTTAATTCTAATATGTTTTTTTCAGTGTTTTCCTCAACTATTTTCAATTACTTCCAACGAATGCAATCGGTGAATAAATTTTAAAAGCCATGCCATTTAAACTTACCGGGACTCGAACCCGGACCGGTGGTTTTCGATGTTTCAACTGGGAGTCACCTCTACTCACTCAGCTACCACCGGCGGCGAGATGACAGCGTCTAAAGGCTCCCTTAAACCTCACCTACTGGGTTTCCCAGAAAATGTCCCCCTATCACAACTCTCAAGTCATTTTTCCGACCAGGCTTTTCGATTATGGGAAAGGTGATTGTTATCGATATGGATGCAGTGTTGATCACGTCCGTGAACCCTTATGTATGAATATTCCTTATTTTAGGGGAAAGGCACATCTCATTAAAAGGTTTAGCCTTCTAGGACTTCAAAACAATATTGTTTTGTCATCCTGCTTTTAATTGCCAACTCCAATTATTCATCAGTGGGCCTTTTTTACCCGAATTATAAGTTATGTTTTAGTGTTGGAAAAAATGTGTCACCTTAAACCAAAACTGGTCTGCCTTTTTACGGCGGTAAATATGATTTAGAATTTGAATAGATTCATGACAAACTCCAAATAACAAGCCAACAAGCCTACTTCTATAGTGCCTAAATCCATTTCAATTTGTATGAAGGCACTTTGCACTTACATTTTCTTTGTAATGCCCCTTTTTACACCCCTGCGGAGCGTATTATTATTTCAGTAGAAGCCTGCAACGCAGTAAAGGATAAAATTAGCTTAAACGTTTTCCTTTCATTGCAGGTCGTATATAAATCACAAAGGACCGGATCGGACTACTATGTAATGGAACATTATGATCATATGCTCTTTACGGTGGACTTTTTAAAGGTTAAATGAGTTTAGGCGGTTCGCAAAGACCTCAACCTTTCCGTAATAATTACTCACACAACACATAAAATTGATTCTTCCTTTCCTTAATTTATCAACTTTTTGGTTCTGCTTAGATAGTACCTAATTACACGATGTTATACTCTATTAAGTATTGGTTTGGGTTATCATATCAAAGTAAGAAATGAAGTTTACGGCATCTAGACAAATATAAAACCGTCTAAAACTATTTATATATTTAATTTATCATGTTAATATATTTTGTTCAACTTTTTCTTTGTTATATGCATTAAGGATACCAAAAGGAAACATATAATGTGGGTGGAGTATAGTCTTTTATATATGATATAGACATTTGTTTTTAATGAAAATCAAGTAACGGGTATAAAAAATGCAAGTAACAGCGAGCTTCTAAAATTCAGGACAAGTATCCTGCGATCCACTTTACTCACCCAGCGTCTGCTTGCCGTTGAGGGTGCGTCCGTTCATCTTGTAGCCACTGTACTGGCGGGCGATGCACTCCGACTTCTCGTTGAACCGCTCGATGCTCTTGGAGTCCCACCACCGGTTGATGTTGCCGAACTTGTCGTACTCACGCCCCTGGTCGTCGAAGGCGTGGGTCAGCTCGTGACCCATGACCACGCCCATGGCCCCGAAGTTCAGGCTCTTGGGGTTGTTGATGTCGAAGAAGGGCGTCTGCAGGATGCCCGCGGGAAAGACGATTTGGTTCTTGGTGGGCGTGTAGTAGGCGTTCACCGTCTGCGGGGTCATGCCCCAATTGGTCTTGTTCACCGGCTGGTCGAGGCGTTTCAGGTTGCTCTTCAGATTGTAGATGGCCACCTGGATGTTGTTCTCGAAGTAGGCATTCGGTGTGATGTTCAGCTCGGCGTACTTCTTGTCCAGCTCGACGGGATCTAGGATATAGTCGGGGAATCCGATCATGTCCGAGATCTCGTTGGCCTTCTCAATGGCCTTCTCGCGCGTCTGCTTGTCCACCCAGGTCAGGTTCTGTAGGTTCGTCTTGAAGGCCTCGCGGATCTCGGCGATCATCTGCTCTGCAGCCGGCTTCGATTCTCCATGGAAGGCCTGACGCACAAAGATCGCACCCACGGCGAAGCCAACCACATTGTTGGTGTCCGAAACGCAGTAGCGCCAGATCTCCTCGCCGCCATCCGATCCCATGAGGGCCTTCCTCACGCCCTTGTAGGCATCCCGGAAGGGTTTCGAAAGACAACTGGTCAAGGTGCGAACCGCCTGCCAGACGAGATAGTTGTTCAGGGTGCTGCAAGGATCAAAGGATGAGGATTAGAGACTTAAAAGTTTCAGGAATAATATGTTATTCCGCGTCCAAGGACAAACAGGGTTAAATTTTGAGATAACCCAGAGTAAAGGAGAAAACAATCAAACACAAAGAAGCTTTATTCGCTGGCGTAATATTTTCTCACTTCTTATTCTATTCTTTATATATCGTTATATCACACAATCGTTCATAAACTATCCTGGGTGCCTAAGAAATCTGGCTAAGCAACGATTGAAAAACCACTTTTCAATACAAATCTAACATTAACAAAGAAGGCTTAGACTTTTCAGTTTATTGGAATATTGACAAGAATTCTGTGACTTTAAAATAGTATCCTATAACCTGTGTTCATAATCAAATAACTTCTCATCCCAGGTAAGCGAAAGAAACAAAGTGGAAGAAAAGGACGATGGACTCACTGAGCTTACTTTAGGCATACTTTCGAGGAAAATGGTTTTCTATTTGGAGCATGTGCCGACGGGCGATCGGGTTTTTTTGGAGGAAGGTGAAAATACCATAGGACGCGACCCCGACTGCAGCATAAATATGCATTTCCTGTATATGTCGCGAAAGCATGTCCATATCTTAGTGGAAAACGACCGTGTTTTCATAAAGGATCTGGTTAGATGCGGTATACGATAGTGGAACCCTCAACTAATCCTTTAATATCCATAGGAGTCCCGCAATGGTACATTTATTAACTTTCTTGGGATCCGCATTGATAAAGATTATCGTCAGATATTCGTCGACGATGTACTTCTATTCGGTGATATTGTGGCTCACCATTTGGTACACAAATGCCCTAAGTTGGGCATTTTCACTCTAATGGAGGAGGAGCATGACTCTGAAGATTCTGTGGGCAGTAGCCCAAATCGCGCGGACGGAAGCCCAAGTTCTGAGGGAACTAACCCAGAATCCCAGGAGTAAGAATGTAAGGGTGTCTTGGAGTTAGGAAGGATGAGCAATTGGAAATCCGGCATAGACCATAGACACACCAGCAACAGATAATGCATACATACACATAACACATTTTCTGGAACATGTAACACACCAGCAACACCTAATGCATACATACATCTAACACTTTAACTGGAACATCAAATACACCAGCAACACCTAATGCATACATATATATAACATTTCAACTGGAACATCAAATCTTATTATTTCTTAATATCTGTGTTTTTTATTTTTATACTCGTTACTTAATTAATAGTTAATAGTTTGCTTAGAAACGGACGGACAGACGGACATGGCTAGATCGACTAACATCAGGACTATGGTACTTTGATTAACGTGAGGCTGACAATGTTCGTACAAAAAGTTCTGATATTCCTTTTTAAGTATTCCTTAAGTGAACTCACATTTTTCCCTCCTCGCTCTGTTCCATCTTGAGAATGATGTCCGATAGGTTCTTGAGGAAGTCGGGGGCGTAGACGACCACCACCTCGTCGTCGGTGACCCGGCGACCGACCATCTGCATGGCATTATCGAAATGATCCGTCCAGTTAATGAACGGAGCGAGTTTGGCTAGCTGACGCAGCTGCATAGGATGATACATGGCTTCCTCGTTGCGACGATCCTCCAGAGGAATCGTGATATTGGCCAGCTTTTTCTCGAAGTTAATGACGCCGATCATCTGGGCCCGGGCATCCGATTCGTTGGCGCCCAGTAGGACGCACACCTTGGTCATGTACTCAATGTACTCATTGAGTACTTTGCGGTGATTGTCCGTCTTGTTGTTGTAATAGTCGGCTGTGGGCAGCGTTAATCCGCCCTGATCTATCTGGATGACATGCCGCGAGGAGTTCTTGTCGTCCTCCCCAATCGCCCAGCCAAACAGGCAGTTGAAGTTATATCTGCAAAGGGGGGAACAAAACGTATGATCCTATTGGATGATCTAATGGTTTTCACACAAACACACCCACCTGTTGTGCAGAGTCTTGAGGGTGCGGGCCATTGTCCAGTTGGCCACGTTGTAGCCGCTCTTGGTCACGTTCCATCCACCGATCTGCAGCAGGAGATCATTCATGGGCTTGGCCCCCAGTTTCTCCATGTGCTCATCCGCATCCAGGCACGACTCATAGTACACCTTGGCCTTCCGCTCCGCGTTTGACTTGAAACTCTTGGCCGGTTTCTCCAGCACATTGCGGATGATCAGCTGGTTCATCTGCTCCAACTTGCCAAAGGTGCCCCACGTGGACTTTCCCTCGGGAATGGGGTTGTTTTTGATCCACTGATTGCTGTGGGGAAGATGTGATTTTTAGTTTAATTCAAATACTCCGAGAAGAAAATAGTTCTTTCATCTTATACGTGAGCCAAAATCGATTAAAAAATATAATCAAATTGAATTTGTTTAGCTTTCAGTTGTCTTAATTTCAAAAACGAAAACCCAAGTAAAGGGTTCTTCTGTCTTGATTTCAAGAACGATTTTTCTTAAATAAGGGATTAAGTAACTTAACAAGTAAGTAAATAAGTACACAGAAAAATGAGTCTTGAAATTTTTTCGTTTTTTATTTTCAATATCGCTTTATTTGAAAAAAAAACAAACTGAAGAGTAAGTTATTCTTGATTCTTAATTTTACATGGGTCTGGAAGCGAAATATCTTTAAATGATATGCGTAGAACTTGGACCAGAATGATCGCAAAATGGAATTTATTTTTAACTTAAAAAAATATGGAACTCACCAGGAATATCCGTAAAAATCATCACAGGGATCCACGGTCACATCGATGGACTTGAGGATCTCGCTGGAGGCAAAAATACAGTGCTTATTTAAGCAGGGAAGCTCATTTCCGGAAGGACACTCTGCAACGAAAAGGATAATTAGGCGAGGGGTTCTTGGATTGAAAGATGACCTTTATCCACACCTTTCAAATGCGGCTGGACATGAAGGACGTGCTTGGTCGCATCGCTGCTGCCTCCGTCTGTGAAAAGGACGATCAAGAGAGTGAAGATCGTAATGGCCATTACAAAGGTGGTGATGAGCAGCCATTTCTCCGTCTTGTTCCTCGAGCGCCAATTCCATGTGGCCTGCGGCAATGAGAATCTCCCATTATCATCCAATCATTCTGGCCTCCAATGGCGGCACAAAAGATCCCTCCCCATAAATCTTCCCCAGCGGTATGTGTTTTGTAAACAATCCGAAAGCAAGACGGCGGCGGTTCAAATGAGTTCAAACTTGTGTACATATGGGTATCTGTGTCTACATTAGATCAATCTCGCACACACAAGTCATTTGCGGCTTAATTCTCCCTTATATCGTAGGAGATGAAAAGATGGGCGCTATAGAGGCTACATCGACTCAAAAATACACTCTACAAATAATGCTCAAGTATCAAAAAGCTCCAAAAGGTTAGGTAACTAGCTTAGAAAATTTATAACAGTTTATTCAAAAGTTTGCATTTTCAATATTTCTGAAAATCTCACACATATCTTTAAGATAAACAAAGAGATCGTTATATCAAAAGTCGTAAGCAAAGATTTTAAAAATTCCTTAGCCTGGTAAAAGATTTTATATCTGCTTTTAATAATTTAGAACGTAAGTATTGCTAATAACAAACCGCCGCCAAAGTCTTGGTTACCCCATCATATGGTAGGGTATAAATGTAAATCCCGCAGAATGGAAAGCTCACACCAGCGTACTCCCACATATAAGAGCAGATTTTTCACTGTCAAATGGTAACCTTCAGGCAAATGAGAAAAACGCTCACGTTGGCCCCATTTGCCATTCGTTTTTGGGCCATTGCCACAGAGATGAAGATGGAGCTTAGTGCCTCTGTCTGTGTGACTTTGTCGAGTGGGTATTATATGGAGGGGTGTTATACCCCATAAACATGTTACATAGGGTTCCCCAAAGGGTCTTTCACTTACCCGTGCGGTGTGGTAGCGTATCTGCATGCCAGTGTGGCCGGTTGCCTCGTTTAATTGAATGCCGCCGATTGAACTGGAATCGTCTTCCGTGAATTCGGTTTGCTTGTAGCGCGTCATCTTTAAAGAGATTTAAATGGTAATGTTAGTAATCCAATGTATATATTTGTCAGTTTTTTTCTAAGTATCTAATCTTTAATAAAAATAAATAGAAAGGGAACCCCACTCTTTTGTTACTTTGTTATGTCATGTGTTTGCCGTAGGGCATCTGATAAGAAGCCAAGTGTATCTGTGGGTCGGTAGAGTGTACATAAAGTGGCACTGGAAAAGCTTTTTTTTTGTGTGCCGATTGTGTAGATATCGTGAGTTCTTTAGCGCTCACTCAGCGCCTTGTGCTTTATTTTTTTCTCTCACATCCCCCCCTCCCCTGCTATACATTTTCGTTGGGCCACTATGTATTCAAAAGTGTTGCGCTTCACTTAACCCTTGTGTCAGCAGCCGCGTTGCCCACAGATCATCCTGAATTTTCGCTTTGTTCAACGATTTAAGAAAAATATGTACATATTTGTTTAGGTTCCACATACATATAAAATATTTATCACTTCCAATCAGTAAATTCATTCAAAAAGTTTATTATATTTTCTTTCATAAGTGCGCATTTCCAAACATAGCTACAAAATATGGGAAGGCTAAATATTCTTTTGTTATATGGTTAACACAAATTTTCTGTTAATCAAAACATAAATAATCGAACTATCGTTAACTTTTTCCAAAAGTTTACAACCTGTATATTGCTATAGTATGTATAAAAATTATTACTAAATAAATATTTTTTCTATATGTCCTATAACAAACTATCTAGAAAACTTCAAACTATAGGACTGCAAAGTTGCACTTCAAAAAAACTGCAGACTGAATTTTCTCAACCTTTGTTTTTATGATGCACCATCTATTTTCACGGTTTACTTTAGGATCCCTCGGATTTCGCTAAGGTTAAGTGTTGCACTTAAACAAAATATAACACTTAGCCTTTATTACCTATATTTCCAACGTTTCTTCATAAGAAAACCAACTTTATGGAAAACTTTAAGCCGCAATGTTAAAAACGAAATCCTTAAAACATCCTACCCGCCCAGGGGTTAATAGCACCAAGCGTTTTCAACCACTTGTCAGCATTTAATGGCAGCCATCAAACTAAACCATTCCATATGTTTGGACCCAAGCACCCTATGCACATACATATATAGCTATAGACCCAATGGATGTACATATGGATGTATCACTAGCTGAACGACAGACCTACCGAACGGCAGTCGGAGATCCACATTTTTGGCAACCTATATCTATACGTATAAGACAACGAATTCGGTATTTGTTTTGGGCTTTCCAATGGGATGAGCGATACGAACGATAACAGTACGCGGCAACGATAATTTTCGTGTTCAGCCCATGACCGTTGGGAAGGCACTGAGCTTCCAAACAGGAACGACGCATCGTCGCGAGTTCTCGCAGGCCCCCAATTCCGCAATCCCCCAAACTCGATCCAGAAAATATCTACGGCCGCCCGGCACGTTGTATCGAATAGTTTTGCATTGTACACAAATTAATTGACTAGCCTGTGGCTGTATTCACTTGGGGGAGGGGGGTTATATATGTATATATGTACAATGTACACAGATACAATAGCCGAAATGGAACTATTTAATGAAAAGGAGAGGCAATACCAAACAAATAAATGTATATACATACATACGTATTCAATTAACGGCATGCAATACCCAAACATTCAGTATTGTTTATGTGCATTTCTATATTAATTGTTTACACCCATCTATGGTATACCGAATATTTGGGATATTTAAAAATATATACATGGGATCGGAGGTTGGAAAGACGCCAGATGCATGCTATTATCGCACTCGATTTGTGTGCCCATAAATGCGACGCAGGGTGTGATGTGACTACAAATTGGTATCTCTCGGCTTTTGACATAGATTTGCAAACGTGATCTGCTATCAGACATCGAATGATATGGGCTTAATTTGGTAAAAGCATTCAAACGGGATAAAAACGAAGGTCTTTTTAGACGTCAGTGCCTTTTACGGAATCTGTAAGTTTATGTCTCCTAACATTTCTACGAGTAATGGGCCCATAAATAATACTAGCCATTATATTTGTTTTTTGGTAGTGCCCAGAATAAAAATTGCTTTCTAAATGCTAGTGCAACCACTTATAAAAGCCAATAAGTACCGGGTATTTCACAGTCTAGACTTATTTTTATCAATTTCCTGTAAAGACTTTCCTAGAAGCGCTTTCAGCCAAATGTAAACACAAACTGCACACCCACTGACATTTAGCAGATTGTTGAATGTAAACAAATATTAAATGGCAAAATGCCTAACGAGCACTCCTTTCTTCACAAATCGATCCGGCTAATGTAATAGTAGACAAAGAAAGGAGAAAATAATCCAAATAATGGGTAAATAAACATTGTACGATACTCTTACTGGGAATATTAGAAGAATAAGAACTATAAATAGTGATAAAAGTTGTATAAAGCCAAAATCAAATCAAGGAAGTACGTTTTAGTCACTCAGTTAAGAAAAACTATTGCATACTGTTTAGCGGATGTCTAGGATGAATCAAGTAAAATCCATATCTAGATATACATTTCATATTTTCATTCCATAAAATCAAAGGATGTTAAAATGAACTGGATAATAACTGAAAGTCAATAGTGCGTTCTTGGCAAGCTCCCAGTTAATAAACGCTTTTTATGCCCTCCTCTGCAAGGCAACAGATGAGAACTCTCTGGATTCCGAATCGCCACAATGGGATTTCACTTGAATTGCATTGAGTTGAAATCTGGTAACATGAGTACTCTCAATTCGCCATTATCCGCCGTTATGCCATCTCCCTGCTCAATTTTTGCACGGGTATCCTGGCTTCATTGTATATAACCATATATACCATATGGTTATGGTGGAAATCAAAGTTGTAGGGGACCTTACTTAATTTATGGTGCAGTCCTTGCAATTTCTGTATACCAAGGGCCATAAAATCGAATGGAATGGTGGGGGGAAGTTTTGAGGAGGTGTGGCTGGGATGCATTTATTCGATTGCAAAGGGAAATACAACTTGGAATCGGTTGGTAAGGGAGGTGAAGTGATTTAAGGGGACACAGTACTTTTGATATCATACACACACACATACACCAGCACACTCACACACACATGGAAAAAGAGAGGCGCGCTCTTGGCCTACCTTTGCGCTCATTTTCTTTGTGCGCCCGAAAGAAGGCAATGCAATTTTTCCAGCTCCCTACGCTCGCTTTTCCTCGCCCTTTTCCACGGTTTTCCGCTCTTATTTCGTTGCACTTCCTCCAAATGTATGATGGTTTTGGCGGCCCTCGATGGGTTTCACATTTAACCGATCAGCAATTCATTTAAAACTCGGTCTTCTGCATTCTGCTCGCGAGCAAACAAACCGCTCTGAGCCAGAAAACGGCAATGGTATCCGTGTCCAACAAACAAGGCCAACACGAGCCACTGACAGCCAGCAGCAGCGGTAATCGCACTCGAACTAGCTTTTCCTCTCCAATTTCACTCGGGGCTGGGAGGCGGGTGGTTGGACTCCCCCGAAAAAGGAAAAACCATAACACAAACGTAGTAAATGAGCAAAACACACACAAACAGAGAGGTTTGAACCCTTAACCGGAGAATTTGGTCCAATGCGCAGGATCTGTTCGCCGGGTGGCAACACTCTGCCCCCAAGGTTGCCAGCCTATCGATAGTACGGCTTGATGACCTATCGCTTGTACGTAGAATATCGAATATCCGAAAGCTAACGGTTGGTTTTTAAGAATTTAAACGAGACTTCTTAGTCCTGTTTAAGTAAATATTTATTTTGTTGAATATCTAACAGATTATTTAATATATTTAATTTTGTATATTCATACTATACTATACTACTTATAATATTTGCTGCTACCTTACCAAAAATATACATTTATATAGCCTATATAATCTATGCGAAGAAATATTTTTCGTAAAAGCTAAAATGTTGGAAAGGCAATATATACTTTTTGTCTTCGAGTTATACATAGGTGCAAAAAGTCTTCAATGAACGTTTCAGTCGGAAACCAGAAGTCACCATTCAGTTTCACTATCTCTCCAGCTTTAGACCAGCAATATATATATACATACGAACTACTCAATAGTTGGGACTCCACCAGTATTACCATATCGCCCGACCTAAATTTGCTTTACGTCACAAACGAGAAAGCAAATAATTTGCACTGGCCCAGCAATTGTGTTTGATGCTTTTTGTTTTCTATCAGCCCGCCGCACGGCAGCCACAACGCGCCTGCATTGTTTGGCTGCCTGCAAAACACCCCCTCTTCTCACCTGAGAGGTGTGAATCAGATATACAACAAACTATGTAAATATGTAAAATATACGTATATGTATGGACAAGTGAAAAGATGAACGAAGTTGGATGCATTTCGGGCGATCATCAAAGCAGACTGACCCTGTATTTCCGATGAGATGTCTCAGCCTCTCGGGGCAAACCAATATTGGTAGCCCCCTATAACACTCTATGACCCTGGCCCGTGTCGTGCATATCTTTAATGACCCAACAAATTATCGTGTTCTATACAGCAGAAAATAATAAAAACAAACATCATGAGATTCATACATCGTAACGCATTATATATTGGGTGTGAACTAAACTCATAGTGAACAAGGGAGACGAAAATTGGGAAAGAACGCCCCAGTCGGTAAGTTCAACTTGTAATACCAAGTAACAGTATTCAAAAAACAATAGATGCACCTAATATTTAAAAGTTAAGGCTCTAAAACATTTAGAAAACACCTTATCAAAGTAAGTACATGGAATATACATATACTATATTGCCTATAAAAACTTTCTATTAATAGTATGTACCAGGTACATTGTACGATGATATATGTTTAAAGTAGAGTTTATATGTGACTCTTGTAAATGCTTTTATTTTTCCAAGCCTGGTCTACAAATATTTCCTATGCAAAAGGTTGTATCTCCAGCACGTCGATCATTTCCAGCTTTAACTACAATACCCTTCAAATTAAGTGGATAAACACTAACAAAAAATGACTCACATCAGCGAATCGCGTTTGTTGTTAATGGCTGAGAGCTGGGCTTGGGAATCGAGTTTAAAACCGTCGCCGGCACTTTGTCAGCGGTTTAGTTGGAGTTAAACGCGCATTCGGTAAACATGTCGAATTTCAATCGGATCTTGAGCGGCAGCATTGTGATCTGCTTGGCACTTGTCAAATTTAGTGCGGGTGAGTGGGGGCGGTATGGGAAAATCGTCGCAAAATAGTGAAAAATAGAAAAATTATATAATAAAATATTTAAGAACCTAACAAGCTGCATTCTAAGCAAATATAAAAGTAACAAAAATATTCAATGGAAGGAATACACCTCACACTAAAGTTCGATTCCACATAGAACTTAACGAGCTGCGAGTAAACAAATAACAAATCACACTAATGGTTTATAAGGCCCTGAAAATGCCCTTTTTTTAGTGATAGAAATGATTGAACCGGACTCCAAAAACGCCATATTTTTTTTGGTTTTTTGTTTTTGTGAAACAAACGCATTTTGTTCTCAAGACTTGATTGTGCGCTTTTTAAATGCCTACTACTGGGAATCCAAAAAATTAGCATATCCCAAGTAATATTTTGAAAATATAAGTGTCAGTTGTTGATATGTATATAAAAAATTTCCATTTGGGATTGCTTTTAAGTCAACGCCTTTATGAAGCCAATGCAATACTACAATTACTTTATAAATATTATATTTAAAATATATACTTATATTTCTTCCAGTTGACGCTCAGGCCGGAACGGTGCACTGGAACAATGGGAACGCGGCTGGCGTGGGCGCCTTTTCGAACGCCCAGTCGAGTGGAATGCATCCGCCGGGTAGTCTAGGTGGCCAGGATCCGCAGTATAGCTACGGATATGCCGGAATCGATTCCCGGGGTCCCTACGGCGGAGCGGGTGGCAATGGAGCTTACTATGTGAGTGGCACGGATGAGCATGGTCGCCCCTTCTCTTACGGAAACCAGGCCGGTCAGCCGGGACAACCCGGCTACATGGGCATAAGGCCCGATCCCAACTATCCGGGATCTTACGGGTATCAGAGCGCGGCTGCGGTCATCACCACCCCAGTGGGGGCGACCTTGACCCTAGTAGCACTGGGATTATCGCTGGCCACCATGAGACTATGATGCGGTTGCACCGCGAGAAGTGTTAATTGTGTGGATCGTTTTTTTTTTACTTAGTTTCTAAGCTTAATTTATGTATCGTTTTCAATTATGTAAATTGTTCATTAAATACAAACACTAAAGATCAAGACAATGGTTTATATTCCTTTCTTTTCATATTTATTTCTCACAAATTATAGTTAAATTTTAATGGTTTTTTAAAGTACGAAATAAACGTTACAAATTTACTGACAAGTCGGTAAAGTTTAAATTACAAAACAAAACCCACTTAACATACAATTTAAAATATAAATATTCCATGTTTTGTATGAGTATAAACATGATTGTAAGAGTTAGCATGTTAAACAAGATAAAATGCTGTCGTAGATGGCCTCGACTATCAGATACCCATTACTCATCTAAAGTTAATCTCATCTATAATGCTAAATCCAGTCTAGCGCCCACAATTTTGAAGATTTTCTTAACGTGTAAAAGAGATTTTGTGCTTATTATCATGCCAAAAATTATTCAAAGCTAAACGACTACAATTTTTTACTTTAAGGCAATTGAAATTGAAATTAAAAAGATCCCAGTAATGTTCATTGAGCGTATTACCCGTTAAAGTATCTTTTTTTGAATCCCAAGTAGGCTTTGATATCTAAATTGAAACCACACTCCTAGACCCCCTACTATCCCAGTTCATTTTCCAATCCATTTCGGTAGTATTCAGACGTGTGAAATATATTTTACTTACAAAATTTTACGTACCTTTTGGAAACTACAAAAATGTCGTTAACTGATAGGCAGTTAGGCAAACTTGTGATGGAATGCATGGATGCCATGGGTGGTTCCGCATCGATGGAAGTTATCCTGCGTACATTAAGCACTGTCACCGGAACTAGAGCCATAAAACTAGTAGATAAAGTGGACATCATCATTGGAAAGTATATAGAGAGAGGACTAATTCAAAGGCTGAACGGATTGTATTATATAGTCGAGGACGCACCAAAGGAAACTTTCGATTTTTATAACTAAGGATGGTAAAATACAGGTATGTATTGATATGTGTCTTTGTACCTCGAATAATATGAACTTTTTTTCAGGTGCCAAGTTCAAGAAACCTTTTTGTTGTAAATTTTCAGTGTGAGACTGGTTACGAATTAACATAAAATTAAAGAAAAACTGATGCTTACTTTCTAAATAAAATTTTAAATGTATGATATTGATATATTTTTTGAGAGACCTTGGAAAGTACCGACAGTCAGAATTTTGACTGACAACGACCTGCATACATATATTTTGTGTGCATCTGAGTTCGTGAAATATACAAATTATTTTTTCGCACGCAGCTGCGCAGTTTTAGTGACTAACGATAAACAAGTTGAATTAGCAGATCGTGTACGTCATCTTGGGGCACGCCCACACAATTGATACATTTAGGCGAGCAACGCCCATGTAATTATCCTCCCTCCGGAAGGCAAAAAAGCACAAGAAACAAAGTCGAAACGAAAACAAAGAAGATAAACAAGTATGGAATCGGAGGGGCTGACACCTGTTGATAAAGCTTTTGGGCCAATTTAACTGAGTCACAGGGCCCCATGAGCTCATAGGCACCCCAAAAAGATACAAAAATACTCAGAATACATATGTTTGCATGTAAATACAAGGGAATATAATTGAGACATGCCCATGTAGGCACTAATTAGCTCACACATAAGTAGATCTGACTTTCTTCTATGTGGGAACATATGTACATTTGAGGGAACAATTTACCCGGTGATTAACTTAATTGCCCATCGAAAAGATTATCTGTTTGCCTGTTTAGCGGCGTTGATGTCAATGTCAAAGTGCGATCACTTTTGATTTCAGTTCTCAGTCTTACGTGCTGGCGATAATAATCATACCCCTCACTTTATTGTGGGCGTGATGTTTCGGAAAAGAGAGCTGGCTGATCCGACTAATTTAGGCAGGGAATACCCTAGGAATAAATGGTAAAGTATTAAATAAACCTAATTTACCATAAAAGCAATAATTATCATCTAAATTTTTACCTTATCACCATAAAAACTACCTTTAAACAAAATAGATCTTAAGAACTTAAGTTCAGAGGGAAAAAATATTTATACAATATAAATTATTACTTACCTTGTCTATAAAGTATGAGATCTGTTAACTAAAGTAGGTATATAATATATGATATAATATCTCGAGATATTTATTTCCTGTAGAGGACATCCCCTAGTCGAGCCAATTATAGACATATTATTATTGCACTTGTCTATTTGTTTTTATTACCGCGGCGTGTGAACTTGATTTGGTCTGGATCGAAGGTAACACTAAGGTAATACCTCATTAGATAGAAAATTAAAAGAAAACCCAAGTTATTGAAAAGACCTCGTATAATCTGCCAAAAAATACATTTATTAGTCTAGTAATAAACAATAATTATATTGGTTTTGTTTTATTGATCTTGTTTTGTTCTTGTTCTTCCTGGTTTTTCTTATTTATTTTGTTCTTGCTCTGTTTAAGGTTCGTTTTTCATTTGTTGTGTTGTCTTGTGGTTTTCCAGTTTTACGTTACAATTTTGTTAAAATGTATTTCTTAAAGCAAACATTGAAGAAAAAGATCAGACCGTAGGCTTACAGACGTATGGTATAACTAACAACTATGTGGAAATTATCATGCCAAAAGGACTTCGACAAGACTGGAATGAAATGATTTTCAAACTAGTTTTTTTTCTTTTGGTATTAGATTTCTCTACAAAATACAATAGGGGTTTCCACATTTTTTGATTCATAAATCCAACAGAAACCAGCGAAAAAACATGTTCATCGTTTAACTTGTATTCAGAGGCAATAGTGTGTATGTTCGTGTGTTTCTGTTAGTGTGGGTTGACTGTACTCTGCAATGAAGAACGCCAAAATTTTGGACGTCTCCCATTTATAATACAAACTGGTTTGAATTGCTTTCGGTTGCGGTTGCTTCCTGTGGTTCCATCAATTTGCCTATAGAAATATATATATGTGTCCTTCCTTGTATTGGCCCAGCAGGAACAAGGCTTCAGTATATATAGATATCTATATATATGTATATGTGTATGTATATGTATATGTATTGTGTATATATATATATCATATATGTGGCATACAAATATATTTTGGTTGTTTGTTTTGGTAATTTAGGCTACAATTTGTGGTTGCTTGTTGATTTTTCACTAATTGAATTCTTTCGTCGTCCTGCTTCACTAGGTATACATATGTATTAATGGATCGTATGTTCCTTACGTGTGCGTGTGTGTGTGTGTATGAGTGTGTTTGAGTTCCTGTTGTTGTATACTTGTATCATATGTCTGGCTATGCTCCCTATATATATATATGTGTATTTATATACGATTTCTATCTTTTGCACATTCTATTCCAAAGCGTCGACAGCATCTCTATCTCTTGTCCTACGTTGCTTTATCCATAGCTCTACACATTGCCACGCCTACTAGCCTACACCTAACCACCGCCCACGCATCCGGCAGATCTGGAAAGTACATATATCCCTTTTCAGCCCGAAAGTAGGCCCCGAAAATAACTCTGCCCGTCCTCAAATCACATTGAAAAAATAAGGAAAACAGGTAGTTGGTTTAAAAAAATAATACATATAATTCATATATATTTATATATATATATTAATAAAACTATACACTTGTGCATAGATGTATGTATGTGTGTTTGGGTGTGCATAAATAGGTTTCTTAGAATCGCTTAATGTTTTTTTTGTGTATTTGGTATAAAACAAACTATTAGCAATAGCAACTTAGTAACTAAAAACGTTACAACTAAATTAAATTAAGATTACAAAAAAAATATTTTTATGGATAAGGATATTTGTTTATATAAAACTACGTATATATATAATATATATATTATGTAATATAATATAATAATGTGACTTGTTGTTGTTTCTGTTGTTCTTTCCCTAAAGATTCTTTTTAACTGTTTGCAGCTGAATAATAAAAGTAAACAGAAAATCGCAACTCTGAAATCAAATTTCCAAAATAAAACGAAAACAAAAAATAAGTGTCAAATTAAGAGTACAAACTGTTTTTTCTTTCTTCGCTTACAAAAACTAACAACAACTAAAAAAATATACCAACAGCGCCTAGCAAAAATCGATGTCAAGTCTTCCAGTTTTCCGCCTCTGGAGCCAGAAATCTCATTTTGAAGTTTTAAATAGTTAAGTTGGTCTGTCTGTGCGCAAAGTTTTTGCCTGAGCATCAATAGGTTAAGTGGGGTTTTACATATGTGAATTTATAGACTAAATAGAATAGGATTTTCTTTAATTTTGAGTATAAATGAAACGAGAAGAGAAACCTATAGCCCAAGATATCCTCGTAAATCATTGTGGGTTACTATTAATCATATACTTTTCACAGTTAGAATACAAATTTAGAAGAATTAAAAATAGGAATATTTAAAATTCTTTTCTTTTCGTCATTAGAATTTAAAGTCGTTAGACATAATTTGGCGATTCAGAACTAGTTTGTACCTAATGTTTTAATGGGTGCGAAACACATCCAATTCAAAAACCACATAACTAACTTTAATGGTAAAATCGCACCAATCTTAGTGATAATTCTTTAGAAAAAAAACTCTTTACGCAATTCAAACTCTTCCGATTGCATGTCAGCTCGGATAAATTTCTGTGGCACCCACAATTATTGTGTAGCAATGGTCATTGTTGCTCTAAAGGACTAATGAGTAACAGGGTACAAGAAACATAACTAATGGATATAGGTTCCAAGAATTTCTTGAGCGACAAGAGCATAAGCGAGCGGGAAACTGTACACAGAATGTTGACTAACTCGATATTAATGATAATAAATACATACAACTTAATAACAAAAATATCCATGTGTGTGTGTGTGTTTGTGGGGGTTGGGGTAGTCAGAATAAATAAATTATGTAATACAATGTAAAATATTTAATGCTTTCTCCTAGCAGTTGCTTTCTTCCGTAAATTCTCCATTCATTCCTCGCATCTCTCGAAATCTTCCACATCTTGGTGAGAAGCCTTCGCCTACGTTTTGGTCTGGTGTGTGTGTCTGTGTGTAGCCGTGTGTCCTAGGTGTCCTTGGTGTCCTGGGTGTAGCTGTGTATCTCTTATCCTGCCCCGACAGAGGTGTGTATATTAGAGTGTGTATTTGGGTCTGGAAACATCGAACGACGAGCGCAACGAGCGCAATCGTAATTTGATTAGGAACAACGAATGCGCCGGGACAGCCCGTGCCCCACCTTGCAGATATCTCTCAACAACGAAGACACAAAATATCTTTAACAATACTGTAGACTGATCAAAACAATGTAACTTTCTTCCTATGATTTCCTTGTCCTCTGCCAGGGCTTTCTCCCTCCACTCCACTCCCCTCACATAACTCCTCTTCTGCGCTCCTGCGATTGCCAGTGCAATCTGAATTTAAGCTAATGTTCCTACACTCCACAGTTCATCGGTCCCATTGGGAGCTCGATCATGCCTTGCGCTAGCTGGAGCTGCATACGAGCCCGTTCTTCTGGGGCAGCTTGAGCAGGCGTCGCGTCCGGAACTCGTAGGCTCGGCGGCAGAACATCACCAGCTCCGGATTGGTATGTTCCGGTACCGTGCGCACTAGAAATCCGGGGGCGGTGGCACTGCTTGGCCGACGTGGCACAATGCTCACGTCTTCCACATCCTCCTCGGCGGCACGCAGGCGGCGACGATACCTGGTGGTAATTAAAATGTCATTAAAATTCAGTCAAGAGATTACCATGTTTTCAATTTTCACATACCTGCAGTACTCGCTGAAGGTGAGCACGTAGCACTTGTCCTCAACGCAGGCCACCGAGTTGTGATCACGGTGCCGGGAGGCGTACACCTCGTCGGGACAATCGTTGCGCTGCCGGCCCTGATCAGTGTGCTCCGGCCGGTAATACCATAGCAGCGACATCATCATCTCGCCTGTGGGTATAAAAGAGTTTAGTTTACATATTAAAGTCAAATAATAACCCTTAAAAAGATACATAGGGTTAAAAAGGTTATTTTTTAAAAATCACTTCAAGTTGCTATTTACTAAGTCAAATTTTTTTTTTTAAGTAAAAACTTAGGCAAAAAATTCGAATTTCTTTAAAAGATTCTCCAACAAAATTAGAATTAGATTTGGTTTACAATTTTTTGGTTATCATGTAACCATTTATGTGGTCCACCGGATGGTTCCTTTTTTGTTGAGTCAAAACTAGGAAAAGTTTTTAATATTTTAGTATAAATATTGTACGAAATCATGAAAGTTTAAAATATCGCTCGAAATAAAAATAAAAATACACTGTACAAGTGAAAAAGTAAACCCTTTGTAACCCCTCAAAGCTTGCTACCGTCTTTTCTAGAGCCCTTACCATCTTCAGGGTTCTGCCAGAGATGCGCCACCTTGGCAACGTAAGGCAGTTCGTTGTCCTCGTTGGCCTTGAGTAGCACACAGTCTCGGATACGAATGATGTCACCCTCCACATGCCGCATGGCCGGGTAGCAGGTGCGCAGCACTAGAGGATCATCGCTCTATGGAATAAATGAAGAGTTAAGATCAAAATTGACCCAATACATTGAATATTGCCCACTCACATTGAGAAAGACGGCGCCCTGGAAGGCCTTGCCCGCCCACATCCATCCATTGTTCCACTTGGGCACCACATTGGCCTTGGTTGCCGGCGGCTGGGTCACATCTAGCTCGTAACTGACACCTCCGGGTCGCTGTTTTTGGCGCTTGCGATTTCCGAACTTGCAGCGCGATCTGGCCCGCTTCGTGTGCGTCGTCTGACCCTGACGGTTGGGCGGAGGTATAGCTGTTGGCGCAACGCCAGTGGTTCCCACCGCTGGTTGATTGGGCACCAGGAACTGGTGTTGCTCATCGGAATGTTGCTGCTGCTGCTGGGAGGTTGACGTGGCTGTTGCCGTTGCATCAGTGGCAGTCGGTGGCTCAAGGAACTTCTGGGCCTGTAGATCTGTCGTCTGATATTCGTTGTTGTTGGTCTCCTGGGCAGAAGATGCAGTGGCTGCTGTCGTCGCTGCCGCTGCCTGTGTTTCTGCCGAGGATGCAACTGTCGCCGCTGCTGCCGCCGATGATTTCTTGCTCTTCCCCTTTGCTTTGGTGGCAGGCTGTTTGCGTGGCTTTTTACACGGCAAGGTTGCTTCGGAAATAGCTTCCGCCGCTGGCTTTTTGGTCTCCGACTTGGAGCGCTTCTCGGCTGCGGGCTGTTTGCCCCTGTGCTCCGTCGCTGGGGTCAGCGGCGAGGAGGCGGTGTAGAGTCCACCCACTGCCGTCGGTGCCTGCTTGCGACAGCTGTGATTCAGTTCCGGGTCACTAAAGTAACCACGACTCAGGGCCGTATCCAAGCCTTCGAGCAGATGCAGAGCGGCAATCTCCTGTTTTCGCGGACGCGCCCTCTTTGGCGAAGCGCTGGGCGTGGCCGAGCTGTTGCCCTGAGCCATCATGGGTGCTTGCTCCTTGGCGCCGAGTCCATCTACTCCCGCCTCCATGGGAGTGGCTCCCAAAGAGGAGGACGCCGCCGCTGCTGCTGCCGCCTCGCGTTGCTGGCGTCGCTGCTGCTGCTGCTCGCGGCGCTGCTGACGCATCCGCAGCTGCTGTCGCTGCGTCAGAATCATCTGACGCCGCTTGGCATACTTGGCCGGAGCACGTCCGTGCCGACGGATAAACCTGCGACCGGGGCACAGGTAGTTCTTGGGTTCCGCCTGCTTGATCAGACTCTTGTAGCTGTGATTCGTCTTGGTCTTCTTGTTGCCACTGGAGGAGGCCAGCAGGTTGATGCGCTGCTTGCTGCCGCCGGGCGTGGGCTTCAGCTCCTCGCTGGCCGGCTCTTCCACCTGTTCCTCCTGTTTCTCTGGCTCTGGTTCCGTTTTGGCCACAGCAGGCACTGGTGCCGCTTTCGGCTCCTGATCCTGCTCCAGTTCCGGTTCGGGTTCCGTTTTGATGGTGGGCTTCAGATCCGGCAATTCGCTGATATGTGTGCTGGCCTGTGCCTCACCGTCGTGCTCGATTTTGATTTTGGTTTCTGCTTTGATTTCCGCTTTAAGTACGAAAGGCATCTCTGGTTCCGTTTCCATTTTGGTCGAAGCTTCTTTTGAATGCTTCAACTGCTTCTCCGAAAGCTGCTTCTCCGGCAGCTGCTTCTCTGGAAGCTGCTGCTGTTGGGCCGCATAGACCATCTCCCTGGCCATGCTCTTGCCGATCCTCGCCTTGCGTGGCACTGCTGCTGCCGCCTGGGGTGCGGTGACTGGGGGCGGGGTGGTGCAGGTGAGATCGTACGCCTCGATGTGCTGGTGCTGCCCAACGTGACCCTTCTCCATCCGCAGACCCAGACGCAGTCGGAGCTCCAGCTCCGCCTCCTGCTCCTGATCGTCGAGTAGTTTCTCGTCACTGGCGCAGTAGCTCTCCGGCGGAGTGGGCGGCGGCATCACATGTGCCTCGTACTGCATCTTGGTCACCTGAGGATTCTCGCCCTTGAGCTCCGTCTTCACGAGCATCTGGCACTGGGTGCCCGTTGTGGCGGTGGTTGCCGTCGTGTTCGTGTTCGTTGCTGCTGTTGCCCGTGAGGTCGTCTCACTTGTCTGGCTGCTGCTGTTGCTGCTGCTGATGTTGCTGCTGCTGGTGTTGGTGCTGCAACTGTTGCTGGTGTCGCCGCAACTGTTGCTGTTGATGGGTGTGACATTTTTCACTGGGCCTCTACTGGTAGTCAACGCTGACGCTGTAGTTGTTGTCGTAGCGTTGCTGCAGGCAGGCAAGGTGCTGCTGCTGCCGCTGCTGCTGCTGATATTGCTGTTGCTCGTGGCACTCAGCAACATATTGCTGCTGCAGCTGCTGCTGCCGTTCTTGCTGCTGCTCTGGTCGATGTTGCTGATGATGTTGCTACCAATATGAGGCCCAGTATGGACGTTTTTTGGACACGATTGAGGCATTGGGCAGGGACACTGCGGTGGATACTCTGCAAAGATTAAAAATAGGTGGGAGTTAGTAAACGTAGGCATATAAAGAAGTGTTGCCAACTGTCAATCTATACAAGTATCTGATTCTACGATTTTAAGCGGACTACAAAATATTACAGAATCCAACTATATTTATCTAAACTTATAATATACAAGGGTTTTATCTGCTTTCTTCCGAGTTATCTGCCGAATAGTATAAGTAAAGAGAACGTTCCTAATCATATATTTTAAGCTGGTTATGATCACTTCGACCAAAGTGCTCTTAACAAAAATAAGTAACCTTTTAAACAGATTTAGTAAGATAATACTGCCCACTTTAAAGACTCATCTTTCCCTTTATAAAGTTCCGAAACCTTGATCTACTTTGTGTACAATTTACTTTACTGAATACTCATCGACGGTGGATAATCCTGGCTGGCTTAGTTGGCAACGGATTAAGTGCATCCGAGACTGGACCATACTTTTCCTTACCCATATACGGTCCTTGCAGGCCGCGCGTGTAGCACTGACCGGCGGACGCTCCTCCGCCGGGACTGTAGCCGGCGTAGTAGCTGGGTGGCCCGGGATAGTGCTCCAAGTGCTGGTGCTGTTGCTGTTGCTGGTGGGCCGGTACCAACTGGCTGCCAGCGGGTGCTCCTGCTCCTGCGGCTCCCGCCGCTCCTGCACTGCTGGTGGGCGGCTGCTGTTGCGGCGGACCCGATACCGATCCGGATGAGACGGGCGGCGGGGGCGGCTGCTGCTGTTCGTAGAGCTCGTGCGGCGGCGGCGGACCCGCGTGCTGGTAGTAGGGATAACGGCGATAGGCGCCCGGCGGCGGCGGACCCTGCGGATGGGCGGCAGGATGGCCGGGATGCGATGGCTGGTAGACCTTGCTCGAGAAGTAGGGCTGGTACGTGGGCGGCGAGTAGCACATGACCTCGCCCGGATATGGCGCGTAGTAGTTGGGCGGATAGGCGGTCGAGTAGTGCATCTGGGCCGCGTGCATCGAGCGGGAATAGGGCACGCCCTGGTGGGCGGCGGCTGCCGCGGCTGCGGCCGCCACGGCGCTGGCCGGATACGGCTGTGGCTGCGGCGGATGCTGCGCCTGTTGCGGATTGTGGGCGTGACCGTGGGCGTGGCTGTGCGACTGGGCGGCCTGCGATTGGGCTGCCGCCTGGTCAGCGGCTTCGGCGGCCGCCTGATGCTGCTGCAGCTGCGTGGGCGAACCGGCAACGGGGGTCACACTGTCCTCCTCCTGCAGCTTCTTCACCTGCACTGGCGGCGGCGGGGCGGCGATCACATGCGGTGAGATCAGCGGTCCAGCCGGCTGATAGTAGCCTGCAATGAAAGTAAACAAGAGAGGAACTTTAGTCAATAATTCATTTTTCATTTCACTATATCCAGTGATTGGGAACTGATTAAGTTGTGGTTTATACATATATGAAATCGAATCATGCCGCAAGTTTCTACACATTATAAGTTTTTTTGGTAAACGACAGCTTAACCTATGAATTATAATATAATTTTAATAATGGGGTCTTCCAAATATTACGTAATTATAGTTTTGCCGAACTTTTAGCCCCCCTTCCCCAGTGTAATCAAATTTGTTGAACATAACCAATTTATTTCTTTTACAGGAATAATCTTTTCGCTTATTACGTTATATACATATGAAAAGGCCAAAGGCTGTAATCATTTTATGATTATTATATTTAGCTAAACTTATAAAAATAATGGAACGAAATTGGCTTTTAGATCTATAATCCTAGGTCAGATCAAAAGGTTTTCAGAAAACAGGACATGATCTATAGATGTTGCAAACTTCCTTAGGCTCAAGGTGTTCATTAAATTTCTTTTAAGGAAGGGATTTTGATAGCCTTTCCAAAAACTGTTTTTCGCAGTTATGGGAACATCTGGATGCAGACCTTTAGTAACCCGATTTTGGGCTTAAAAAGAAAATCCTAAGGACTAGGACTACCAACTCGGGGTTCCAATTGAGGGAGCTTTTACTGAGCGGGACGGCAAGTGCAATGCGAGCCAATGCGAAGTGAAGTGCGGCAACAATGCATAAAGTGAAAGTTGGCCTGGCCGAAAAAAAATCGAAAAAAAAAGCTAGCGAAACCAGTTGAGCGGCTCCAGTTTGCTGCCCACAGCAGCAGGTCGTGCAACGTGTATGCCCCCCATTTCCCACCAACACCACCACCACCCACCGGTGACTCCTTTACCTCTTCCCAGCATGTGGGCCGCATACAAAATGTCGCGAAAATGATGCGCCGCATGCTGTTGCAGGAACGTGAAAGACTCGGCAATGTTTGCCGCAAGCGCAGCGGCGGCGGAGGCCTCATCGTTGGGACCTGGTACCGGTACCATTGTTGCTCCTCCAACTCCAACTCCAACTCCAACTCCTCCTCCTCCTCCTCCTCCTCCTGGCACCGCTCCAGGAGGAGCCAGTCCTTCGGAGGTTGCCCCCAGGCCGGGCATCAGGCCACCACCGCCGGCGGCGGGCGAAAGTGCCGACGAGCAGGAGCCGGAACGGTCCGTTTCGCAGGTGCCGCTGCTGCTGGTGCTGCCCACGCTGGAGCAGCGCTGTTGGTGCTGCAGCTGCAGCTGCAACTGATGGTGATGAAGGGGCGGTGAAATGTGGAGCGTACTCAGCAGATCGCCGGAGAGCGGCACGGTCTTATGATTGTGATGGTAGCCTGCTGATGTTTTTGCTGTGGGCGCCGACTTTTTTGTGGTCTCTTTTAGGCGCATTTTCGATTTGCAATTTCCAAGTTTTTCCTCGTTTTCTTTTTTTTTTATTTTTCTTTATTTGGCTCGTATAAAAAATATATAGGTCTCCTAGATCCTTGATATTTTTTGATTTTTCCGTTTGTTGTATATAATATTCTTGTATATATGTATTTGTATATATGTATAAGTGAGTCAACAAGGAAGTTCTATTTGTAAGGCAACTCTTGTTTTAAACATTTCCTCTCGCTTGGTTCTTCAGTTTCTAGCGCCGACTTTTTTCCAAGGCGTTCGTCTTCGTTTTCCCTTGAGCTATTCAAAGTTTCTCGAATTTTTCATTTGACGGGCTGCAATCACAGAAATAAATCGAGCTATAGAGCATTCACACACACGCACACTTTTTGGCCGCGTTCATCAGCCCACTTTTATCACTTTGTTTAGGTATAGCATCATGATCATATATTTCAAGTATTTTTTATGATCCCAGTTTTTTGATTTCCGATCAACGATTCACGCTGGTGAACACGGCCTTTGGCACAGCTATGATATGATATATATATTTTATGATATGATGTATTTTAAGCCCGAGTTTCCCGATTTTTGTGACATTTTTTGATTTCGTTGTTGAATAAGATTAACTTTATTATAATGTCCTGGTGCTTTAATTTTCGGTACTATTTTTGTATTTTTTCATGTTATTAAGGTTTGTTGCTCGCGATTTTGAAATTTTTGTTTTGAATTTGTTTGGTTCTTATTATTTTATCATATTATTCGAATTTGTAGATTTTCCATAGATTTTATCGCGTTTCGTTTTTTTTATTTTCTTTGCTTCAGGGGATTTGGTTCTGGAAAAGTGTGGGGGAAATATCTAAAGCACTACCATACATTTTTAAGATAGCAGTGGAGGGGCAAGCAAAAATTAAAATAAAAACCATCCGATGAAAGCAACTTCCTTCTCCTAACTCCATTCCTACTCCCGATTCCCAATTGTTTAACACTATTTCTCGCACCTTCTCTACCAACAAGCCAGAAAGCCAAACAACCAGTGAAGTTGCAGCGTGTGAAAATCGACGCCGGCAGAGACGCGGGCAGAGCGAGGGAGACGGGGACTTCGGCACGTAGCACGTAGAACGTAGTACGCTGACGTCACACAGAAAACCAGTCCTGCCCATCTAGCTATTTTACAATTTAAACCATCTAGTCTTTATAGAACTTAAAGTTTTGTCTCAAAGTACAAACATCAAATGTTTATTAATAGTAAAAATCTATTTGATATAATGACAAATTTAATGATTTCACATCATATGTATGTTGAGTGACCAACTCTTTTTTTAATTTTTAAAATAGTATCTTGTATATTTTGAAAATTTTTAATTTAGTACAGAAATAAAAATTTTTAGTACAAAACAATTTTAATATCTGCTTTTCTTCCTATACAATGTCCATAAGACTAAAAAAATATGACAACTCTAGTGAACATTCTTAAACAAATTTGGATTGATTATTAATTTTTTAAAGATCATACTTGAATTAGAAATCAAAGATAAAAACATTTTTATGGGTCGTATAAGTAATTTTGATTGGAAAACGGGTTTTGCATTAATCTATTTGATACAGAAAACTACCATCTCAGCAAGTAAGCTCATTTGGTCTTTCAAAATGAACATATAAATCAATAAAGCAGGAAAATTGGCAATTGTAAAGCATTTAAACATTTTCAGTCAGCACTGGCCGGCAGGTGATGTTGATGTGGTAAGAGCCACGGGGGTCTCTTTGATGTCCGTTTGAAAGGTAGCAGACTGTACGGGAGTGGGGAAAATGGGATAGATGGCGCTCGAGTGCAGGCCAGGTGCTGTCATCATTATTGTTATTTTATGCCATCGCCTGTCAAATGCAAACGGGATTGTGCAAGACAGCACGCAAACAACGACGACAATTTGTCAACGCCTGCACTTGACCTACACACAAACACACCCACACACACAAAGGAAAAGGGACATGGCAAGTGGGCGGGGGGAGGGGCTTACACCCATCTATAGAAATATACGTACACCTATTGACAGCTGATTAGAAATAAAAGTACTCTGATCTTTTTAAACCACTATTTTAATTGGAAGTTCAGTTTAACAGTAGACAATTTATTTTTCTTTTAGTTTTTAATAACCGATAAGTTATTAGTGATAACCAAATAATAAAATATAAACAACTTTAATACAAGAAAATAAATAATTACTATGCCAATTACCCAATTTTTTATTTATTTTTAGAAAACTAAGTAAATAAACTTTCTAATTAGCCGGCAATATCTGTATTTCCACCCATAAACTATCGTTTTCCCCACCATAATAGACAAAGTTCTTAAGAGTGGGGGTGACTTAGTGAATAGTTAAGAAACAAAAGCAATAGAAAATAATTTCATGGCCGGTTTTCCATAACCCTTTTCAGTGGGCGAATTTAATCAAATTGAGTGGGGCGCCTAACACAAAAGATGACAATTATATTGATTTCTGTTAAGTGACTACTAATTTCAAAAAAAAAAACTAATATTTTTTTGTGCATTTAACTTGGAATGCTTTCACATAAAAACTTTGAACTTCCAATAGATCCTTCTTCGTAAGCAATTAATCTATTTTCTAGCCAATAAACGAAGGTGAGTTATGCCTCTTTAGCTGAGAAGCAATAGAAAGCCGATAAGCCGAAAGAAAGGCTTTCGCTGGCATCGATTTCAGCTTCTTCTGGATCATTGGAGCTTAGTGAATGCCTGGATTCCATGTCCAACAATGCGGGTCAAAAGAGAATGGTTATCGCATATGAAAAAGAACAACTGGATTTCGGCTTAAATCCTATTCCGTAATCTAGAGATTAAGTTGCCGGTTTAAGATTTTAAATGGGAAAATACATAAATACTTTAATAAGCTTGCTTTTCCAATTAAATTAAAATTTAATCAAAAACATTTCCTGTTATTTAGATACCATTTATATTCTTCTTCTGGCAACATCACTTTGTAAACGCTAATCGCGCCGCTTATGAATCACGTGAGAACTACAAGAAAATGTGATAAAAAACTAAACTTTGGGGCGGCAAACACATGTAAGACACCTTTTACAGCTCCCAGACCAAGAATCGCGGGTCCAACGTCATTTCTAGATTTTCCACCGCATTTTACCGACACCCCTTGTCTTTCGCTGGGATCGTGGTTGGGGCAATTAGCGGAAAACGCTTGCAATTAAGGGCCACGAACGTCATCATTGCCATCTTTGTTGCTTTTGCTTTTAAATAGTTTTTATTTTTTACTCCTGATGTTGGCATAACAGACTAAGTGAATAATTACGCGTAATTAAATGCACGCAACATGTGCCACGCCCCGAAGAAAATGCACATCACGATGCATCACATCCTGCCGATCGGATTAAAAAGCCTCGAAACGATGCCATCCTTTATCAGATCTCCCCCGAAAAAATCCAACTTTCTTTTTTGTGCAATCGATTTTTTACTCCCTTTTTTTGGGTGAAAGGAATCGGACGACGAAAGCATGATAAAAAAAAAAACCAAAATGCATTTCATTTACTCACACAAGAAGAACTATTTCAACCCTTCTTAGTTTTGTAAACTTTCAAAGCATCTTCAATAAATAAATAAATATTAAGTATTCCAACCCTATAAGAAGTAACAAATTTGAGCAATTATTGTAAATCACTGTTTAATGTAAACTTTCTATGTTTATTTACCTATACTTTGTAAAATATTCCTTAAGCTATTGGTATAAAATATTCCTATGATGGAATTGAGTGAAATATGTATGAGTCATGATGATGTATGAGTCAATTCCTTGTGAAATATACAGAAAAGAAACATTTCCTTACGGATAGAGATATGGTTTAAAATAATTCCAAGGTAAACTAAGTAACTCTTTGAAACTATAAAGTTTGTCTAAAGAGTAGACTTCTTTTATAAATCGATTTAGTGATTAAGTAAGCTAACCCACATGTGGCAAGGACAAAAGTACTATATAGGTGGACAACGATAAAAATCGATTATGCGCCTGAGCTCGAAAGTTGTACATTAATCATGAGAAATGCACACAGTAAGTTAAATTTGCATTTCTTTTTTTGCTTTCTTTCATTGTTGTTCCACCGGGTGCGATAAGTTGGGATTACGAGTAAAAAGCCAAGGGAAAAAGCGTCCCAAACAGACGAACCACCAGTGTCAGTTGGCTGGACAGCAGACAAATTCTTTTAAAAATAAGTACAAATATGTATGCGGAAGAAGGAAGAGCCTTCGTGAAGGCGGCAGAACGGGCAGCTGAAGACGGGGCCCCAGTTTCTTCTGCACTTTTCGAGTCTCTTCCCCGCGCTTTGTTTGCATGGCGTGCAGTCAAGAGTAAAAGTCAAATATTGTAATTATGCTAAATACATAATTTACTTTGAATTAACAGCTGAAAACCAGGAGAAACAGCAGGTGAGAAGGATGAAGGTCCCGGCGAAAATATTGAAATTGCTGCCAAGAGATAAGGAAACACACAGTCTGGAGAGAAAAAGACGGAAAAAAAAGAAGAACATCAGGCGGGAAGGGGCGTTACCCTAATGCCGCTCGAGAAACTGAAATAAAATTCAATTAAATTGCGCTCAACTGCTGGCCAACAACAGGTAAGCCGGGTAAAAGAAAAGGTAAAAACACCAACCGCCAGCAGCCAGACGAGCAGAAAAGAAACAATATTTTGCGGTTTTGTTTTGGCACCTGCCACAAGCCACAGACAGGTGAGGCAGGGGTTAAGACAGGGGTATATGGTTAAGAGCGGGGGGTTAAAGGCAAAGAGTCAGCTGTTTGTGCCACCAGCAGCATCGATATGCAGAAGTTGCCTCTTCTTAGGGCACTCGAAGGAGTCCCATAAAGGGCAAGAGGTAAAATAACACCCGGCAATCGTCATCCCATCCCCATTCATCCCTTCCGAACTGACGGACCGAGCCAAGTGGGCGTGTCCTTTCATTCATTAAACTTCAGGCATATGTGGTTCAGAAAATAAAACTGCGGACTCTGGAAATAATTATTAAGCTTTTCATTGCGTCCGACTTTTTTTTTGGTAAACCGATTTGTGTCAACTTCAAAAAATATTCCTTAATTACAAAACTTTTAATATCAATGGGTTTATTTTTTATATAAAAAATGGATTTACGATGAGACACTTTTTAAAATATATTTAAACCAATGATAGTAAACTGTTCATAATTATTCCGCAATTAAGAAAACGCCCATATAAGGAAAAAATATTCTTAAGAATCTAAGACTTCACAAGACAACATTTTAAGTGTGACCAGAACTGCAATAGGAAATAAACCCTTAAATTCTTAATGATGAAAACACTTAAGAAAAAAAGTTGTAATGTTTATAGGCAAATATTATAAGTACATTTACGAATAACAAGATGTTAGGAAATGAAAATATGATAACGAAATGAATGAGTGCATTTGCATTGATGAAATGTGGGATTATTGGATTTACTTGAAAAGTCCTGATAAAGAACTCGATAGCGACATATAGAGTAACAATAATCATTAACAACAACAACAAGATATGTAGGTATATTAAATTGACAATGAAAATAGTGAAAAACAACAGCAATAGCAACCAATAACACACAGAAATGTTAAAGACAAAGATCACTGAGATCCAAATACTCACACAACTGTCTTCTCGCCTAAAAATTATTCTCTTTTTTTCGATCGTTTTTCAATATGAGTTTCGGTAAGGTTTTTATTTTTGGTTTGTTTGCCCAAAATTTTCGTTTAGTCAAAGTTTGTTTTCTTTACCAATTAAGGCAATTGGGGTATGCAAAAAAAAAATAATAATAGTAATAATATGAAACTCTAGCAGCTGGAAATGAAGCGCTCGCGTTTTTATCGCCACTTTAGTATGCGTGTTTTATTATCTCGTTCGTATTATTGTTGTGGCTTTTTGTTTTATGGCTTTATATTTATTCATTAGCTGGGTTGCCTAGTTTTTACGATTAACTTTTGAAAACTAAACGACAACAACAAGAGAAGAGAGGAAATTGAAAAAAAAACCACAACAACGAATAAAAAACCGCTCAAAAGCGTAGAGCCAAACTAAAAATCGCGTCGTCAGCCGTCAGACCTCTGCCAATCAAATTAACACATTTAAATTAGCATTTTTGCATAATGCCCGGACATATACATATATGTACATATGTATTTGCATACCGACACACTAAAACAAATACACAGAAAACCTCAGACAGACGGATGAAATCTGATTTGCAAATTTTTGTGAATCGAAACCGAATTGGAAATGTTTCTGCCACACAATCCAGACATAATGAGATCTCTTCTCTGCTTCGCCTTGTTCATTTCAAATCTCTGGGGGTTTTTTGGGTTGGGAAATAACCCTGGAATCTTCGTTTATCATACATTTTCCTATCAACTAACTCAAGAAATATAACCCCTATTTAATAAGAAAAGAATTGAACTACTATATACAAAACATCTTAAACTAGAGTATTCGAAATAAAGACTTAAAATGATTTTTGAACTGCCCCTGCATTTAATGTGTGACTGTGTGGTAAAGGGAATTTTCAAGTCTATTTATGTTTTGTTTTATTTTCCCATTGTTTGTTTTTTATGATGTTTTCTGGCTTTGTGGTATTGTTATTATCTTAGCTGTTGTTATTTTGATGTTAAGTGTCAATTTGAGAACAAACACGTGTTTCTAAATGGAGATTGTTTCGATGTCGCAGATAGAAATCCATTAGCTTCTTTCTTTACAGTTAATTAAGATCTCTTGTATGTTTAAAAACGAAACAACTTAGTTTCACATACCTATACAAATTATTGTCATTTGTCATTTTAAGATAAACCTCAAGAATGTTAAAAAAACTTAAATTGCTCAATTCTTTGACAAGAAACAGCGAAAATATGCGAAAAACTATCTCTAGAATAGAAAGTATCTTTGGTAGTATCTTTTCTATCCAGATGCAGATGTGATGTAAATTGCTATAGCAAAACAACTGTTGATCAATAAAGATATACGATTTTCTTGGCTCCGAAAGATTGTGCCATTTGTATTCTAGTTTTATTTCAACCCAAGCGCGGTACTTTCTATGGAGAATTCAAGTACTGATACGAGAGAAACACAAAAAGAACCATAAAATAGGCACATAGCAAAAATATTTCGGTGACTTCCGGTTTTGGAGTTTGGTGTCCGAATGAGTGAGTGAGTTCATTATTTTATTTTTGTGCCGCCAGTGCTTCTGGGCGATCCGGACCCGCCTTCAAGTGATGTGTTATACACTTGAAGGCGGGTCCGGATTCCGAATTCCGGAAGGGCTGGGCGGCGGGCCAGCGAATTAACATATATGTATACATTCGACGAAACTAAGCGATAAAGCGTGGACTTGGATAGCCAGCGAAATAATAATAGTAATACTTTTATAATAAGTGAAGCTGTTGACTGACGACGGCGACGGCGGCGACGTTTTGCTATGCGAAGGTCACACAACCAGCCGCAGCCACAAATAAAAAACAACTGCTCCACCAAGGAACGATAACGAAAGCCAGACCAAAAAACCCGGGGAAATGGTTAGTGTAGGCGTGGTAAAAAAAACGAGTAGGCGCTACGAGAAGAATCGAATAGGTTGAAGAATGAAAGACTAAAAGCAGAATTGATCGGAAGAAATTTCCATAGAATAAATTAATCAAAGCGATCCACAAAGTAAGGCACCTAATGGAACATACACTCGATCAAAGCCCATAAGTCGCCTGTGAAGCGATTGGATCGATAGTGTTTCTTTATGTTTACTATCTTTGAAACTAGTTTTAATCTCTTAGCAAAGTCGGTTATTTGTATACCACATTCATGGCTAAAGAAATAGTTCAAGTTGGTTTAATATCTTTACTCCTGCATTTCTATATGGAAATATTTGATGGAACTTGTAAAAATAAAAGAACCCTAATAGCGTTTAAAAATATTACACTCAGTAAACCATCCATTTTAGTCTAACTGTTCTACTATTCTAACTGAGTATTACTATTCGACTACAAGACAGCGTAAGTTCACGAATTTCTCAGTTCGAACTCATACTATTTTAACATAGAAACAAAGGTCTCCCGTATCCCTGCCGTATAAAGATAACCCACGTGTTTACATCACATAACCACCAATTTGAATCATATTCTAACTGATTAAAATCCTAAATATTACAATTGGACTGAAAAACAAAGTGAGTTCTCAGTTAGAACTAATAATATTTTACAAAAATGGAAAGTACCCCGTAATATCCCTGCCTTATAACGAGTAAACCACAAATTTTAATCAGATTCAAACTGAATAGATGGCAAAATATTACTATGCTTTCTCAGTTAAAACTAATAATACTTCAGCATAGAAAGGAAAGTCTCCCGTAATATCCCTGCCCTATAAAAAGAAGACACGTGCCAACTGCCCCTATATCATAGATCCCACCAAATCCCCTCGGTTATCCAATGTCCGACATTCAATTGCGCAGCAGCGGCAGAGAACAACAGTTAATTGCATTTACAATATTGCCACAGTTATGTCGATTCTTTATGGTTTCTATGGATTTTGAAGGAGATGGGGGTTTCGTTCGGGGGGCGTTTCGAGGGGCGGAGGGGCGGTGCAGAAAGCATGTTCGCTTAACGATCTGCTCGACTCATGTTTATTTATGAGTTGCCAATCGAATCAATTCCACTCGGCTCAACTTGACTCGGACTTGACTTGAATCGCTTCCAACTGTTGTTGTGCGGCTGCAAAATGCAAATTTTTACCAAATCCAAAGCATATGTACGTATGGACACCTGTGCTCAAGATATTAGCCAATGCCACCTTCCATTTTTTTCCTATTCAACTGGAACCAAGTTTTTTTGTTGTTTAGACTTTACAGATCCTATATCCAATATAAAAGGTTTTAAGAATATGCATGGGTACTTATGTTAGTACATAGCCTATTTTAAGAACTTGATCTACGTACTTACTAAAAGATTCTGGAGTGACCTTTTCAATTCTCTAGATCATATTTGAGATATTTTTTATATCGAATATAAGATCTGGAATAAAACACATCCCTCTACTTGTTGCATTTTTTTCCCCTAACACAAAATAACCCTTATTTCACGACTGACTGGCATAAAAGCCACAACGAATCTTTAATTTATCAACAGCTGTATAATTGTCGCATATAATGTGTACATAGTATAGATTGCGTTCCCATAGATGGCATGCAGGTCTAGGGCAGTGCCAAAACAGACACCGAAAGCAACTATCAAATGCCGTTCAAGGCCGTTTCAAATTGCGTGGCAGGCAGAACAAGTTCCCCGTGTCGGTGTGTTTGCGAATATTAGCCAGCTGATGGTCGTTTGCATGTGTGTGTGTGAGCCTTTGAGAGGGGTGCGTACATCCCCTAAATCCTAAGACTGCAAGCTTTTGGATCAAGGCAAGATATACGAAATGGAAATACTGTTCTTCAGGTACATATGCCAAGTAAATATATGAAAATAAGATTTTAAAATGAATTATCAAAGATATTAGTTTACTTGGAATATCGTATAATTAAGTCTGTTTTCTCGACCGCATGTTAAATTTAAAATAGGTTAAAGACCTAAAAAATGTAGGTTATGCAAAGTAAATATATAAAATTAAGATTTTAAAATAAATTATCAAAGTTATTAATTTACTTGGATTATCGTATAATTAAGTCTGTTATCTTGACCGCATGTTAAATTGAAAATAGGTTAAAGACCAAAAAAAATGTAGTGTACTTTTACTTTATCAAGCAGGCGAGCAAAAAATAAAAGAAAAAATCGACTTTTTAATGGGCTACCAATTTTATTTTTCTGTCTGCAATAAGATAAGATAATAATTGTGTTAAATGTTGCTTTATTTATATTTACGATGATATCAGGAGCAGCTTGTATGATTTGATTATCATACAGATGATTCGAAAATCACCTACGGAAGCCTTTAACCATATACTCCTATCCCTACCCTACCCTTACTTATATACATATAATAACAATAATGAACCAGGGAGGACGGAAGAACAAAGTACACAGAGAAAAAAAGAGGACATCCTTAACAACAAACTACCACAAAATGTTAATATGTTGTGAATGTTATTTAAAAGCCTTTATTTGATTTACTCATATGAATTTCTTTTAGATTTTAAATGGATAAATGTATTTAAATATTGAACTAAAGAGGTCCTTTTTTCTCAGTGTGACAAAGAGAGGCAGAGCAAGCGGTCGGCTTAAGTGGAGGCAAGTGGGAAACGAGCATGAAATCGAGAGAAAACAAGGATAAACAAGCCGAAGGATATAGGACGGCACTGTTGCTTCGCAAATGTGTGTGTGTTTCTGTGAGTGTGTGTGCACGTCCTGGCCGCGTGCACACGCCATGTGGCCATGTGTGAGTGCGTGCCAGAGTGAGAGGGTGACTGAGTGTGAGTGAGTGGCAACAGCCGCCGCTTCTTATTGACATTAAAACCGCTGCCGCCGCTAGTCGATTCCCTACATATACCCGCTCTCACATGTCCTTCCCCATCCCTTCCACGTTTTTTTTTCTCTCTTATTTTTTTTTTTTAAGTAACACCCGGCGCAGATGCTAAATAAGACGGCAGGAATTAAAGTGCAAAGGTGTGTGCTGCAGCAACAACAACAACAACAGCGGCAGAAGGACGATACTTTGCTCTGGTACTTAGCGTCAACAGAAGAAAAAGAAGAAAAAAGAAGACAAGGACCGCGAACAATGTGGGCAAAGGATCTAAGCAGATATACCAACTGTTCCGAACGTCCACATGGTGCGGATTTAATCACGTATACTCGTTTATATCCTTGAAAGGAAAGAGGAATATGTCAACACATATGAAGACTTTGCATTGATAAAATCGGTATGGGTTAGATAATTATCGAGCCTCTAATGAGAATTGCGTAGTTACCAATAAACTACTAGACAGAATGAATTGACCAACTCTTTCAAATACTTTGGGTTAACATATTTCTAGTATTTCGCATTTATATTTCTTAAAGATCTATTTCTCATGGAATTTAGAAAAAATGTAGTAAACAGTCCCCTTTGGCTGGTAATATCTGGTTTTAGTGGTGAAACTCTATTACGCAATTGCGTTGTTACCGGTAAAGTTCTGGTCAGGATAAATCAACAAGATCCTTAAGAAACTTTACATTTTTCTAATAATCCGAATTTCTATGTCTTAAAAGAGAAATCCATTTCTAAACATGGAAAACTGCCAAAAATGTCTAAAACAATCGCCTTTGGCTAGTAATCTCTCGTTTTAGTGGAGAAATTCTATTACACAAATGCGTAGTTACCGATATATCAACAGAATCTTTTAAAAACTTGGGACATTCATTTTTTAAATATTCCGCATTTCTATTTATTAAAAGATATATCCTTTTCCTAACATAAAAATTTGGCAAAAATGTCATAAACAGTCGGCTAATAATCTCTATTTTAATGTGGGGATATTCTATTACGGAAATTTGCAGTTACCGATAAAGTTATATTTAGGATATATTAACGAGATCCTTAAAAAACTTTTGGTTATTAACAGATAAAACCGTTTCCTAACTTGGAAATTAGCCCAAAATTTCATAGACTGTCGCCATTGGCTGATGATCTCTCCTTTTAGTGGGTAAATTTAGGCATTATTACGCATTTATAAAAATGGATTTCAGTGTTAGCTTTTAAAAGATGTTACTTCAATTCCGTTCTGTTGATATAAAAAACTAGCATTTAAAAGAATTTAGACAATCAAATATATACAGAAACCGGTAAGTAATAGCCAAGGTTTCCAACTGAAACAATATTTGCTTTTCCGAAACCTAATTTAATTTAGTTTCCAAACTTTGTGAACTCAAGCAAATAAATGTAGTTATTTGAATAGATGTCGATACATTGTCGTTTTATACCATTTCCTCAAGAAATTGTATTCCTTTTGAAAAGCAGTAGAACTGGGATGTCAATAAAGTAGGGTCCTAAAACTTTGTATTGTTAAAGAACCTTCAGTTAAAGTTAAAGAACCTTTTAAAAGTGCAATTCAAGAACACAATTAAATTCGTGTTGAAACACTTTTCACAGAAAAAACGAAACGAGGCAATAAAAACCTAGCCAAAGCGCAATTTTAGTATTTGTATTATTTCCGAGAAAAAAACAACAAGATAAAGCTAGCTTGTTGTCAACAACTATCGGTCTAAAAAAAAAATGAAAATAAAAACAAACAGAAACGCAAAAAAATATTGCCGAATGGAAATTTTGTGGCACGCAAACTTGTTGCTCTTTCTATGTGTGTGTGTGTGAGAGTGCGCTGGTGTGTGTGAGCCAGTCTATGAGCATGGGTGTGTGTGTTTGTGTGTGTGGAGAAGCTTACTTTTGCGATGTTTTAATAATAAATGATTTATTTATTTATCGGTTTGTTTTTGTTTTTTGTTTTGATTTTGAATTGCACTGGAATGATGCACTCTTGCGAAAAAAGCCCAACTAATCGCTCTCGTTGTATTTATTATTATTATTTTGTTGCTTTTTGCATGTCACCAACAGAAAAAAAAAGCAAAAAACGCGCGCGTACACTTGTATGTGTGTAGGTGAGCTTGTATTAGCGCGCGTTTAAGTGTATTGGTGCGCGAATTTTCGAGAGACGGGGCGTATGAGCAATGCCGTGGCGAAAACTTTGCCACTTTTGTTGTCTGCGACGGAGGCAAAAACAAAAAACGGCAAAACACCGTAAAGACAAACAAAAACAACAACAAAATACAAGAAGAGTAATAACAAAAACACCGCTTCACATGCGCACTTTTTGTTGTTGTTTTTATTCGGCTGCTGTGGCGTTGCAGTGCGTATTACTTTTTGTGTTTTTTATTTTTTTTTTCTTTTTGTTTTTTACTTTTAGAGCGTCCGCGTTGCGGAGACGCGATGTAAGTGGTTCGAAAGGTAGCGCAGCACTGACTGGCGCTCTGCCGCCAAATCGAACAGCTGAGAGCTGAGAGAGCCGGAGAGTGCAGTCCCACAACCGTCTGCTAGCGCGCTTCGAATGGGACTGAAGTCTTATTGGACTGAGAACCTAAAGTGAACCTGAAAACTCAAACGGTCGACTCTCTTAAGGTAAGAGAGTTCTCTGTGGTGCCAGAGAAAATGGCAAAAAAGTCTCCACTGAAAGATTTTATGGGTATTTTTAATTAGTATTTCAGTGTTTTTAGTATTTTTTGGCCCAAGGTATACAACTAAAAAGATCATCCACAAAATAGGCCCACAAAGTCCATCACATTCCCTCACACCATAGGTCGAAAGGTTCGAAATGTAAGCTTTATTTCATTCGATTAAAAAAGTGCATTTAATTTAATTGAATTTAAATATGACGGTCATACAGCCTTGGGGTACAGCTCCCAGAAAGTCGCCCCTGGTGGTGCTACAGGAGGAGGGTTCACCCTTCATTATACACAAACACCCCACCCCAATGGAGTGGGCACTCGAACAATCCAGAAGTCGAGATTTCCGACTAACCCATATACGTTATTTTAAACATTTTTCAAAATTGTCAAAAAAGTATTTTTGATCAGAAATATAGCACACTCTACTAAATAGAATGGCAAATTGATAAACCTAAGATTTTCTACAAATAGTTTATCAACTGTTTAGTTAATCGACAACTAAACATTTAAAAAATTACCATAATAGAATAGATTAAATTCCCATAATTTCGTTAAAGACATAAACCATTTTAAAGACCACATTTTTCCCGATTATACAATATACCCCTTTTCAGGGGTAAGCACAGAGTGCCGCGGTTAAACTTTTTGGGAACAAAGAAGCAACCGCATGGGGGGGACCCGATAACAATGTTGGGGGATTGTAAAACGTGGGACTGGGCACAGAGTGACCAAAATGTTGGCGAGGGAGCCATCAGCATCCACATCATCGTCCGCGCTGAGAGCTCTTTCGATCGGAATGAATTTGAATTGAGCTATTGGCACCAGAAGCAACTGAGCGAAGATAATGATTTTAGAGCAATTGAATAACTATTGAATACTTTTTCAATCAGCGCGAGTGCGAAAATGGCTCACACTCTCGCAAAATTTCATAGAGAATGGCAGTTCCAAGAACTATATTATCTCACATAAGAGATAGAAAAATAATTGAATTTCATGTGAAATTGGACTGGAAGAGAGTTGGAAGTTCACATTTTTAAAAGACGAAATTAATAATACATTTTGGAGAATTCTCGAGAAGTGTGATCTAAACACATGCACGATAATAAAACCACTGCAATTGCTGATAAGAATTGTGAGTTGAGCTGTTTTTAGACTCGATGAACTTTGAGGGCATTTTGTAAAGCAAAATGCTAATAAAGATAAACATGTTTTTATATTCGAATTATTAGTACACCCTGTATGTTGAGTTCTTAAAAAAAAGTATGTATTTACTTTTTATAGACTCAAACTTTTGATGATAAGGGAAAATTTCCACAAAGAGTTCATATTTTGCAAGCCTTATAATTTTCGTATGTTTCATAAAATATGATTTTTCACCAGGGTATATTTTAGTCGTAGAACTCGACTATATTGTTCCTTCTTCTTTATAAAGAAATCTGTTTGCCATTGTTTTTTGCACAAACACTTACAAACTCAGCTGATAAGATAGTCAAGAGTCCGTAGAAATGCGAAACCGAAAACTATATGAAAGTACGGGCTGGGGGAAATGGGTGTGAAATAATCGAATTCAGCGCGTGCCCAAATGTCCCGTTTATAAATATGTATCGTGGTTTTCGTTTTTGTGGGTTCTGGATTTAAAAGTGACCAAAGTGAGTCATACGAATGAATAAATCACATCAGAGACTCGCTTTAAAAGGCATTAATGGGGGTAGTCTCTTCTACCAGCTCATAATATCATTGGAATGGGTCTTTAAATGGCTTTATAGAACTTTACTATAAAGTCATTCTAGCCATGTTGATAATCACAATTTAAATGATATATATCATTTACATAAACCTTTTTTTGTTGAGTCCTATTTTGTGTAAGAAATTCTTTTCAAAATGTTGAGTGACTAAAGCTGATCTGCAGATTTGTGTAGATAGTGCATCTTAACCCATTAAGGGCAGGCAATCCAAGCCGGACGCAATGGAGAAAGTTTTTCGGGAAGAAAATGCGCGCTTGCGTCGATTTTGGGAAACGGAGAGTAGAGAGTAGCCAAAATGACGCTATAGAAATGGCCGGAGGTGGAGTGAAAGGGATGGCCTAGGTTAGTTAATGTCTAATTTGTTTTTTTTGTTGTATTTTCCAATGCATTTGTATTTGTTGATGCGCCAAATTTATCAAGCTCTTGACCATCCATTGTTGGCAAACTTGTTTGACGCTACTTCCCTTCCTTTACTTTCTCCTGTCTCTCTTTCTCTGGCGATAATATGTCTCTTTCTCCGGCGACTATTTGTCTCTTTCTCTAGCGATAATTTGGCTCTTTCTTCAAGCTAAAGAGCCCGGTAATTGAGAGTGGGTAAGTGAATACGTTTCAGCTTTGGCAGAGCGCGAGATTTTTTTGGCACTTCAAAGAAATGGTCGGACTTAGGGAACGGAAATGGAAATGGACACACATGACGGCCAACAACTGAGAGATAAGATAGAGCGGCTCAGAGCGGGTCTACCGTACACTCGGGAAATTTACAATGTTATCTATGTATATTTCAACTGTAAGGAACTGTCATGTGAAGAACAAAGGGTCCATACAATGTCTTATTTGGATACTGATTTCTTCTGTTTTTCGACATCTGAGATCCAGTAAACTCCCATCAAATCTCTACCATCTATAAAAAGATGCTTAGTATGATCCCAAAATGAACACTCAAATATTTCCGCCGGTTTTATCATCGCCCGCGTAAGAGTCTAAAACATATTAAAGAACTCTGAATTTTAGGAATTTATTTTTCCAAGTTTAGTGAAATTTACTTATATTGTTTTCCACGAAGAACCGATATATGTTTTCATCATTTTCTAGCCGATTGCGATACCGTAAATTTTCCGTAACGCCAAGTTAAAGCATTTATTCTGGGTTTTTGTAATTCTCTGGCATTTTTTCTAAGTGTCAAGGTGGGAAGTAAAATGCGGCGGGGGAATAATGAAGTCAAAACGGTCACGCTTACCCGCACATTGATGGAAAATTATAATGAGCGGCGTGAAGAAGCAGCGGCAGTTGGGGAAAACGCTGAAGAAAAAGAGCGGCAGATGATGAGGCAACCACGACGGACGTGAGAACGGATCGAAGCGTCGAGAAACGCCGTCCAAACAGGAACGTCCAAAGAAACTTCGAAACTTGGAATCGCCCAACCATGCAAATGAGACCGAAAGCCAGCGATCGAGGGATTTTCATGCCGGGGTTCTCTTCTTGAGGTTGCGAATGGAACGCACCGCTGGAGGAGCGCGATAATGCCGCCAGTCCGCCGACAGCTCACATCCATTAGTCTCGAGACCATCGAAGTCGGAAATAACCTAATGACCTGAACCATGTGCATATGTAGATTTGAACAAGGAACCCTGGCGATCTTTGATGACTGCTACATGTATGCAGAATATAATGATTTGAGAACTTTTCGAGCACTATCAGTTTTATCTCTCTGGGATTTGAATATCTTATATCTGATTTTAAGTTTGATTAGCAGTTTTTTATTCTATTCTGAACATAATGATTTGGGAACTTTTCGAGCACGATCAGAGTTATCTCCCTAGGATTTGTATATCTTATTACTGATTTTATAATACTGGTAAGTAGTTCTTCTTTATTCCATATGCAGAATAAATTGATTAAGGAACTTTTCGAGCAAGATCAGTCCTAACTCTCTGGGATTGGTATATATAATATCTGATTTTACATCTGATAAGCGGTTCTTCTATATTCCATGTACAGAATATAATAAATTGAGAACTTTTCGAGCAAGATCAGTGTTATCTCCCTAGGATTTGTATATCTTATTACTGATTTTATAACACTGATCAGTAATTCTTCTTTATTCCATACAAAGAATACATTGATTTAGGAACTTTTCGATCAAGATCAGTCCTATCTCTCTGGGATTGGTTATATCATATCTGATTTTACATCTGATAAGCGGTTCTTCTATATTCCATATACAGAATATAATGAACTGGGAACTTTTCGAGCACGATCAGTATTATCTCTCTAGGATTTGTATATATTTATTTATGGTATTATATCTGATAAGCGTTTGTTCTTTCTTCGTTACTGAGTTTATGATCTTTCAAAGACTAGATCGACTGGTCTGATCAAAAATATACATATATTCTTTACAGGGTAAAAAAAGGCTCTTTGGGTTTATCGGTTCCAACAAAGTACTTTCTCTGCGCCATTAAATAGGACCCCATTACTATCCCATTCAATAACGCGGGGAGTTAAGTAAATATAGATGTTCTCGACCAGCCCCATTGAATAATGACTTCCTAGAACAGCCAGTGAGGCCCCATGCCCTGTCCAAACCATAATTTGCATGTTGAGACTTCGCACTGCACTTGAGCCTGCCACCAGCACTCTCATCACCATCATCATCATCATCAGTATCATAATAAGCGTTATTATTACTACACTACAACTCATCAGCATCAGACGCACATATATTATGTAGGTATATAGACTGAATCCCAAGGGTTTTTCGCTCAATGACAGGCAGCTGCTCCTGACCAGTTGACCACTCGACAACCTTGACACAAATGAATGCGAAAATCGAAGGGCAAGGACGGGGCGAGCGGGGGCAATGATGATGGGCGGCAAACTGCAACTGGTTCGCAGGGGGCGTGGCCGTCATAACAACAACAACATTACCATACGTTTTGGGATGAGAGGCAGAGGTAGAGGTACGTATGTAGGTACCACATAGCCTGCCTCGCTACCTGGGCCCAACTCATTTGCCTAATAGAACAATTATCGACGCCTACGGCCCCTGTGGGTCTGCTATGGTCTATAGTCTGGCACATAGTCCTCTGGAATTTGGCCTGTGGAGTCCAGGAGAGGACGTGGCGAGACTCTGACTGGGTGTTGCACAGCTATTACGATGATTGTGTCCATGATAGTGACGATAATTACGCTGATGACGGTAACAGTAATGGCCACAAGTAAGGCTGGTGCTCAAATACCTTGTCGATTAAAACCGGAGCCTTCAATTACGTATCCTACGGCAGCCATGTATGAACACCCAAAAAAAATAACAGAAATTTAAGATATAATACCGGTTGTATTAAAAGTATACCAGAGGCAGTATTGAAATTAAAGTATAGATTCAAGACTAAACAACATGAAGTCTGTACTTTACAGTTCAATTTCTATATTAAAGAGTCTAGAACTTGGAGTTGTAGTATTATTTTTAAACCTATATTTTAATTCTTTAAAAAGTATTAAGTTAATACTCAGCTTGTCGACAACAAATGGCTACTTAATAGTGTAGAATTAATAGTAACAATTGTTGCTTTCCTATGACTTTTTTTTTCGGTGTAGCAATTAAAGTAAGCATTGTAAGCATGTTGCTTTTGCAGGATAATGTGTGAATTTGTAAATTAAACGATTGTGGGGGATTCCTAGAAAACAAAGTCGCAGTCATTAAGGGGTTATGACATTTGCTTGTTTCATTAACTGGATTTATTTCGAAAAATAATGATAGCCTAAACATTATTTGATATATACGTTTCTAAAATGTAGTTCCGCTGTGGACCTAGGTAACCCAGTTATAAATCTAATTATTCAAAAATTAAGTAGGTGGCATAAGGACAACAACTTTGTGAAACAACAATTTATTTTATTTTAAAAGAAGAAAAATAAATAAATAAATTATTTGTGCCTTACCTTGGGTTTAAGGCACCCAAAAAAATTTTAAAAATATTGTATTCGCACGATAAGGATTGGTATGTATAAACAACATACTATATTGATTACAATGCCCTATTTTTTTTAAGAAAAAGAGATTAAGAACAATCCAAACAAAATGCTTTTTTTAATATTAACAAAAAATGTTGTTGTTAAGCGTTTACTGGAAAAGCCCGCCCACTTTTGCCAGCGAGTGCTCCATGTGCCATCCACATGTGTTTCTGCTCCTTGACCTTCTCCATCCGCTTGCAAATCAACTTTGGCGCAGAACAAGACAATGAGCGCCATAATGAATGAGCAGGGGCGTCGCGGAGGGGTTTGTGAAAAGGGGGTTGGGCGCAGGCAAAGTGCAAAAGCGCATTTAACGGCTTTTGCTGGCAAAGGAAACGCAAATAAGCGACAAGGACGCGAACAAAGAAAAGGGGGGCAACCCGTAGAAGGCCATCCAGTGAACTATGTATGTGCTTTAAAAATGTCAAGGCTTCTTTTTTCGGGGGGTTGGAGGAGGGGTGGGGGAGTGGGTGGCGGAGAAGGCGGACAGGACAGGCAGTCAGCACATTTTCTGGCAACCCTTTTCGGCCAACAAGCCACCGAGCCAACGAGCCAAATCCATAAGCCAGTCAGCCCTCAAGGGCAATTCGGTTAACAAAACAATGGCCACGAACAGCGAATCCGACGACAATGTTGGCAATATGCAGCTATATTGTAAGAAGCTAAAATTGAAAACAGCAGGGGGTGGCGCTTACACTTGATTCCACTTGCGAAAGTAATCCAGCGACCGACCCATCGGGAATCCATAGAAGCAAACTCCCCACATAATGTGCGAAGAAATGGAGAAGAATTTAAATCTTTCGACTACACTGCGAGTATTGAAACCTCTTGATTCGATGCACATTTTATGTGTTTACTTAAGTTTAAAATAAAGTGTAGTTCTCTAAATTCAATAGCCGCGAATAGAATGATATGAAGGAGATCCGAACTACATTTTTTTGTGTTTAAAGTTTAAAAAAACTTTTAAGTTTATTCTGCATGTTCAGATGTACGTAAAGTCTCATATCGTCGAACAATAAATCCATTAGAGGAACTATTCGATTTGCATGGTAATGGATGCAATGTGAAGGTATAGATCACTTTTTTATTAAGGAGATCCGAACTACATTTTTTTTGGGTTTATCCACTTAACTTGAAAGAAATTCTAGTTTTGTCTAACAATTTATCGACGTTACCTTTGGCTATGAGCCCTCCAAAGTTTAAAATAACTTTTAAGTTTATTCTGCATGTCCAGATGTACGTAAAGTCTCATATCGTCGAACAATAAATCCATTAGAGGAACCATTCTATTTATATGGTGATGGATTTATGTAATACGAAGGTATAGATCACATTATTAAAGGTTTTTTACCTCTAATAAAATGCATTTTTTCCATATACCGATGACAAGTTTAAAATGTAATTGCAATTGTGTAATGTGAAAAAAATGTTATAGAATTCGAGATTTTGGGTTAATGGCTCTTAACTCTTAAAACGTCTGAGGCATGGGTAAACCCTTTTAATTGATAATGAATAAGAGAGGGAATAAAAACTTTGGCTTGCTTAAGCTAACTTTGATTCTTGTTTGTTGTGTCTTGGGACCGATTTAATTATAATTAAAAAGTTTTTCAAGGCACTGACCTTCAACTTGTGGAAAACAGTTAAAATAGCATAACACTTTAACAAATAGCAGCTATCCTCCGCTAAGTTTTTAACATAATAGTTATTGTCAACATGGTTTTATTGGAGATATCCTTGCTCGTTTTTTACCTTGAGTTCCTGGGCTCTCCACGTAGTTTCCATTTACCAGAAACAGAAACAGTCGACCATGACAATTGTCCACCCCCATTTGCACCCCCTCGATGACATTGACTCGTCATCAGAGCGGCATAAAACATTAGCATAAACGCAAACATAATCCGGCTGCCGCTAAACGCTTTTCCACGCCAATCATTTAGGTGGCCAACAGCCTTTTCCTCCTTTCCATTGCCACGCCCCCCGTTTTCCATCGTTTTGTTTGGCTGCTATTAATGCTATTGTTGATTTTGCACACTTTGTGGCTTTGCGTGTCAAATCAGATTTGGAAATTCCAGTGCTGCAGCTTGCTTCGGGCGAATTTCTCCCCTTTTCCCTTTTTCATTTTCATTTTCCATTTTTCCTCCCCCTTTTTGTTTTGCCCACTTTTACTTTACACTTGTGTGGCTCCACATTGGAATTGCAAATTTTAAATCCCAATTTTTCGCAACGTGGGAATGCTAATCAAGGAAACCCATTGCAAATTATGTTGGCCGCACTCGTAAAATAGCCCAATAATTTTCTTATTTGGGGGAACCACATTCCAATTAGTAGTATAATATTATTTATTTATTTATGTTAACTAAATAGGACAATTTTAATTTTTTTGGTTGTAATTTGATTTATTTGCAATTAAAACTTAAGGCTGTTAAAACGACTCACATTTCTCATAAATTCAAAGGAATGTTAATTACCAAAAGCGACCTCTGCCGGCTAAAAAATTTTTGAATGTTAAACGAATGGAATTTTTTCTATTAAATTAAAAACCTCTTTTTTGAAATTGTTACTTATGTTTGTAGCCTTTTTTTATTCGTATTTATAAGGTGTCTCAGATTATATTTTCTTAAGCCTGGTACTGCAATACAAAAAATTGTTTCTTGTGAAAAAATTCGAGGATAGTTAACTAGAAGCAGTTTACAGTCCGTCCCAACCTACATAAAAATATTATGTTGTCAAAAAAATCGGAGTTAGTTAACTAAATGTTTTTTTTTTGAAGAGAGAAAAAGAAAATTCAATTTTGAATACCTATTTTACATTACTCAAATTGATATGTAAAAATGTACCTATTAATATTGAGTTGATCTTGACTTTTTTTCTGCTCCTGCTTTAATTAAAAGTGCCCTTGATTTATTAAAAGCTTTTTCGAGTTCCTACCTTAAACCAATGAACATGCTCCGCTTGGAGCTCAAACATTTCAGGACAATAACCATGTTGGGCGTAAATCACTGGCATACAGAATCAAACAGGTGGGGCGGAAGAGGTGGAGTGGGTTGTGGATTGTGGGTCCACCACCCACGCGAAAGGGAAAGGACAGCATCCAGTGGCGACAAACAATCCAGAGGTAAACACACACCGGTGGCAATGGTCGGCCTGAATATTGAATACTGAATGTGCGTGTGCATCGAAATTGCGTTCGAGAGCAGTCACCACAAAGCTCCGCTCAAGCCATCCAATCGCCCAAAGGGAACTAATTGTGTTTGTGGGTGGCAGTGGGCTGGAATAGGTCAAAGGTCAGCGGCTCGGTACTCCCATGACCGAGTAGTTCACCAGCCAAGCGAGGCCAATATTATCATCAATGTTCCACAGAATCTGACACATCGATGACAGAATCCTGTGGCGGATGAAAGTTGGTGGTCATGGGTTGGGATTGTGGGTGGTGGAATGGTGGGTGGTGGCATGCCACTGGGCTACGATGCAAATTCGATTTCGTCGCTTGGCCTTGTGCTGGATATTGAATGCCAGCTGATTGCTGCGGTTTGTCGTGGCGAATTGCAATTCAATTCAATTCAATTCGATTCGATTTCCACCGTTGCATGCCTCTGCGTGCATTCATCGCATAAGTGGAATAGTGTCGAATAGTGCTTAGTGATTACTTATGCACCCACGCCCGCCTAAAACCCACCTGCAACAGGGGGGGGTTGATCCAACGCCTTCGATGACAAATAATTCATTTCACCAGTGCATTTTATTAGTAATCCTCGTGCCTCTGACTCACAGAACCTAATGAGTAACGCCTTTCGTGGTCAGTCGAAAGTGCAGTTTATTTCACATTAGCACTAAACAGGTCAATAAACACTATATCTGATTAAAGTTTATCAAAAAACGGAATTATTTACGTACTTAGGATCACAAAAGCATTCTTCTCCCTGTTGCTTTTGTCCAAAAATACAATATAACTACACTCAGAAAAAATCACCATGGTAAAATCAAGCACAAACAGTCCTGATCTAAGAACGATTTCATGCTTACCATTTTAAGAACCTTCGTACTGAAAAGTTCCTAAATTGAGCATAATTTGGATTTTAAAAACGATTAACTCTAAAAATTCCCAACTTTTTATTCTGAAAGTGCTCAGTATATAAGAAGCATAAAATACACAGGTTTAATGTAAACTAATAAATTAATAAAAAGTTTTAAGTCCAAATATGACTAGATTTAAGAATAATTCATTCTTGATTGAGGACCGAAAGGTTCAAAAAACGTACTGCAATCGAGTATTTTATTTCTTTAAAATTCATACTTGAAAACTGTAGTTTGTTATCGAGATTGGCATTTTATATGCTTGGCGAAGTTTTGACAGTAAAAATACTTGATTCAATCTCGAAATACCTGATTTTTTTCTGAGTGAACTTACAAGTTGGTTTCCTTACTACATTGATAGAGAATCAATTTTAAAGGCATTGCTAAACTTATTGGGCAAATGCGATTTGGTTTCAACCGCAGTTCTTAGAATCTCAAAAGACACCTGCCTGCCTTATCAGCCCCACTTTTCACCCTCCTTGGATTTTTTTGTTGCAATGGTTGTCTTATGCGAACAGCTTCGGTCAAAACAATAGTAATATTTTCAAATGTTTCAAGTCTTATGTCAAATAAAAACAAATATAAGCTGTTCTCCCTTAAGCAATTCGTAAATTTTGATATCAACTTAAGGAAAAAGTTGAAAAAAAGTATTTAGATACTAATAATTTTTGAAATATTCCTAAATATTTTTGTAATGATACTAAAAATTAAAATTTTTTTCTGGGATTTTAAATTTGTAGTCATTCAAAGGAGAAGTTTAAGTAGTTTAGTATGTCTTAAGATTTTTCGATAATCCCATACTACTATTATTTTGGATGCAACTGTATTATGTGTCACGTTGAGTTATTTTCAACGCAAATTTTCGAATTTATTTTTCGAGCATTGGCCGCGTCTGTTTTTGATGGCCCGAAGGTGAGTGTAGTATAGTACGGTATGGTGTGGTATGGCATGGTATATGGTGTGGTATGGTGTGGTATGGTATAGTACAGTGTGTGTGTGGAGTGTGCGGCAAGGGATCCCCAATATGCATTCCCATTCGCATTCCTTATGCGCTGCTTTTCAGCTTTTCTCTTCCACATTTCCTCTCTTCTGTTTCTCTCCATGTGTTTGGTCTCTTATTTTTTGCGCTCGTTCATTTTATGCTTTTTTTGTTTTTTGGACATTGCCAACGATGGCATTTTTGTGGCCTAAATTCATGGCAACAAAGTGGAGAGCTAAGAGGGGGGGGTTAGGGGTATTCAAAGGGGGGGCCAGGGGTGGCGAAACGTGGACAAAGGGGGGGACAGGAGTGGGGAGGGGGGCTGCACTGGTGACTTCAATGTGTCAGCGGCAGTTTGCCTCTGAATGAATCTGTTTACATTTTCCACTTTGATGTCTTTCTCCCTCCGACTTTCCACACGCCCTTTTCCCCTCTTTCACCATCTCGTTTTTCCATTTTCCATAAAACATGCCACCCACCCACGAAATCTTCTCATTACCGTTTGATAGCTGATAACAACCTCAAAAGAAGTGACCAAGCCAAAGTGGAACGAGAAAAAATGGGAGAAAGGAGCTTGGCACAAAAAATGAAATGAATTGGGAATGTCTTGTCAAGATGCAAACTAGGACTGCAAATAAATTCGTTAAAAACATTTAATTCTAACTAATTAAAAAAAAAATTTCTGAAAATGTCTTTTTTTTATCAATTGATTAAAAAAATTCAAGATCTCTTATGTATAATGCTGTTGCATAGTTTTAGAAACCCTTAAAAACGTCTTTGAGTCCCTTGCTTTTTTTGTTCGAAATATTAAAAGTCTAGAGACTTGAAACGAATCCTAAAGGAAAGATGTAACAAAAATGATTTTTAAAAATTTCCACTAAGGACTTTTGGATTCGAAACTTATCGCAGCTTTTTTAAAATGTCTTTTTAAGAGATTTAAGCCTTTCGAAATTTTTTTTGTTCCAAACTAAAATATTAAGTGCTTTTGAAGCCATGGGTATTATACAAAGAATATGAAACGAATAACATAACGTCACTATGTTAAGTAAATAGAAAATGAGGGGTATCTTAAAGTATGCAGCAATATATTTACCGTACTGCTGGACTGTACGATGAATTCATTCCAATACGGAGGTGTCGATTTTTTTTCTATATTATATTATAAAATGTACTCTCAGATACTCCTCATTTACATAGTGGCGTCTTAAAATTATTTGGAAAAATGGACTCAAAAGGTAAATAGTTAAACTCAATGATTTTTTAAAGAATCCGTTCATCTGTAATTTTATTTCTTAAACTGAAGTTTTCAACTTTGTTTCGGAATCCTTGTGCAGGGAAGGATTCTTGTAAACAAATTCGGAAATTGCACATAAGAATCGATATGAACCATAAGCATCTAGGTATTTTTTGGTGCAGCACAGTGATATCATTGCAAAACCTTGACCACTTTTTTCTCAGTGCAGGCTTTTACCAACACATGCAAACAAACGGCGACTTACATGCATAGGAGCACCGTTAAACGATGACGACGAACACAGCAGCAACAAGAACAAAAAGGCAAGAAGAGGCAGCTAAAGTTGCAAGCAGACGACAACAACAATTGCAACAGCAACAGCACAAAAACAACATCTCAACTGGCTGCCAACGACTTTTAATAAAAATAAAAAAAAATATAAAAAACGTAGACAAGAGCACAGCGGCAGCGAGAAAATTGTTCAAGAAAATTCTTATAAGAAATTAGCAAAAACGATGACGACAGCAGCAGCAGCAGCGATGCGATTTTGCCGTTAGCTTTTCCCCCCATTTTTTTCCTTCGAGTTTTTTAGTTGGGTGAAGTGAAACGTCAGAGAGACAGAGAGAGAGCGAACTGGACCACAGCGGAAGAGAGGAAAAGAGAGAGCGCGAGAGAGAAGCCAAGGCGCGACTTGCAGCGCGGCAGCAACAACGAAAGCAAAAGCAACAAGAGCAGAAGCAGCAGCCAAAGGCGAAAGACAATTGCAACGCAACCGATTCGATCAGGCGACAAAAGTGACCAAGTCCACATCGATCCTTTTCCTAATCTCCATTTTTATATAAAAAGTATGGCAATATTTTTAAGGAGGATCAGGACACAGCCAATACGACTTAAGCTAAAAATGTAAATCCAAAACTGAAATTCGGTAATAATTTATAGGTGTTAGCTAAGAAGCGATTTTTTCATATTCCTCTCCAAAGCACCTCAAATTTGAAGTACAACTTATGCAAAAAATGTTAAAATAAAAAGCGAATCTTATCTTATGAATTATTATCATTGTTGTTTTCTAAGAAGGAATTTTTCCATATTTCTTTCCAAAGAATCCCAAATTGGAGTTTCGACTTAAGTTGAAAATGTGAAATCCCAAACCAAAATTCGGTAAAATATCGTAAATGTTTACTAGGAAAGGGGTTTCCCCTATTCCTCTCCAAAATACCACAAATTAGAAATACGACTTAAGTTAAAAATGTGAAATCGAAAACCAAAATTCGGTCGTAATTCATAGATGTTAACTAAGAAGGGATTTTTTCATATTTCTCAAATTGGAAATACAACTTATTTTAAAAATGTGAAATTCGGTAATATGTGCTTACTAAAAAGGGGTTTTCCCATATTCCTCTGCAAAGTAACCCTCAAAATGTAAAATCAAAAACTAAAATTCGGTATTCTTAAATAGGTGTTCACTAAGGTGGGATTTTTCCATACTCCTCACCAATGTACACCAAATTGTAAGTGGACTTAACACTTGGGATGAAAATGAGATATCAAAACCGGAAATCCGGTAAAACGTCGGAGGTATTTGTTAAGAAAGTGTTTTCTCATATTCCTCTCTAAAGTTCCACAAATTGAAAATAGATTTAGGACTAAGTTCAAATTCTAGATATAAAACCGAAATTCGTTAAGACATCGTAGGTAGGCTTCCTAAAAAGGGTTTTCAAATATTTCTCTCAAAAGTACTCCAAATTAGGAATACTATTTAGGCTAAGAACGAAAATCCAATACGGAAGTCGGGTTTACTAACGATTTTTTAATATTCCTCTCCAAAGTGCCCCGAATTGTAAATTTTAAGCCATCTTTCTTCGAGAATATTCCACGAAAAGCTCTCCCGCGACCCTTTTGTCGCCTGCACCCGTGGACGAAAGAGCAGTTTTCAGTCTGCCAACTGCCGGATGCTTGGGCCTTAGCTTTTCTCGCTGCCCCACAACGACTACGGAATATAAATGTATATATGTATGGTGGATCAAATAAAAAAGGAAAAACCACACACTCGACGAAGGAGAGCAAAGGCAGTGGCAAAACAAAATATTGCAGACAGAGAAGCGAGTAGGAGACGACTAAAAAATGATTTTGTTGTTCATAAATCAGTTGCAATTAAAATTAACTGGGGGAAGAATGCAAGGCTTATTAGATTTGTGGTCAGCGGCAGTTCGACGGCTCGCAGTCGCAGTCGCAGTTGGCGTCGCAGTCGCCAGTAGCCGGCACGCGAGTGCATTTTTTACTCTTTTTTTTTTTTTGTATTTGGGGTGGGGCGCGAGTTACACTTGTGTTGAAATTGAAATTGCTATTGCATTCTTGCACATAATTGACACACACATTAAAAGAAAAACGGAAAAAAATACGTTTCACATTTGGACTCCATCCTTTCTACACACTCGCGGCATTTGTTTAATGACAATCGAAGGGAAGTAAGACAATAGTAATTGCCATATAATTCATATTTTGTTGTTTGTTTGTTCTACAAGTGCCGCATTTATTTATTTATTAACACAAACACGAACACGAGTGGCGCACGTTACGTATACGCAATGTGTCCGCTGGTTTGTTGTTACGCCCTGCATCGTGTTGATGACGTACGAACATCAGCATAAGCAACATCGTTCGTCACGTAATTATCGGCGTCATCATCATCATCATCGTCATCGTTCTGATTTGTTGTTGCGAGCAACAGAAACAAAAACAAAAACAAAAGCATCCATTATCACGAACACGCGCAGCCCACGTTACGTATACGCAACGTTGCTTGGCACAGCATCTTCTTTTTGTTGTCTTTTGTGTTTTTTTTTTGTTGTTTGTTACCCACGAATTCGAGCGTCAGTCTCAGTCTCTCAGTTGCTCAGTTTCGCAGTTTCTCCGTTTCTTGACTTCTCAGTCTCAGTCTCCGTTGCCGTCGACGTCTAAATGCGAACTAAAAATGGGAGAAACACGGCGGAACAGGCGGTCCATTCCGTCCGGGTGGAGGAATAAAAAGGAAAAAGGAATAGCAAGAATAAAAGAACCGAGAATTGAGAATCGAGAGCCGAGGAGAACCCACCAAGCACCAAAAAGGAAGAGCCGGCACAAAGCGGACGAAACGCGGCCAAAAAGGCAAGCGCCAAATCCTTTTTAGCTCTCTCGCTGGCTTGTTATCGCCGCGTTGGTAACAGAGACGCAGCAGCCAAAGAAAGGCGGCTTGAGTTGGAGTCTGAGCGCTCTCGCCCTCTCTTGGCCACTCTTTCTCTCTCTTTGGCATACATACAAATGCAGTGCGAGTGTGTGTGCAGTGCAATTAGGGTGAACCTTCATGAGCTACATAGTTGCGCTAAACGATGCATCAGCTGTATAACCATATGCATTGTAGGTATATTCTACTCTAATTTTTCATTTCTATATTTGTTGTAATACTTAAGCCAGAAACATTAACTTTGTTTAACACTTTACATTATAGATTTTAATTCGAAATATTTGATTCAGTTGTACACATGCTGATGCATCGTTTAACACATGCTTGTGAGTCAGAAAACACAGACACTTGACAAATGATATGAAAAATCTTTTAAATGACGCAAGAATATAAATAAAATCTTGCACAAATCAAAAGTAAACTTAGTGAACATATTTAAAATCCACATTTTGTGAATACCTTTCGAATACTCCAGGTTAGAATTCGTTTATTAAAATAAATATAGACATAATGGAAACCAACTACGTTACAAAAAATTCAATACGTAATGATTGACTTTTAAATCCATTTATCATGGCAATTCAAAAATATATGTTTATAGCATATGCAGCATGGATCAACCAGAGGAAACCAGTGACAGGTCCACCCTGTCGTGCACTGTGTTGCGTGTGTGTATGTCAACACGGATGAACGAACGTCAAATAGAACATGTGCTAACTGTCAGCACAGCGCAAAGTACAAACACTCACGCGGACATGAATGGAGGTGGGTGGTGGGGTGGTGAGATGGGAATGGAAATGAAGATGTGAATGAGGATGTGGATGTGAATGAAAACCCCCCATATTTCTCCCGCCCCATGGAACTCGGGGGATAGGATAGCCTACTTAAAGGATGCACCCGACAAAGGCGACGACATCGACGCCGAACACAGAAGATAATTAATGAGTTCGGATGAAGTCCGCCTTGGTATGAATCAATGGGACGGAATAAATGAGTTGGAACTGAGCGATCCTGCGAATGGGGAAAAATGCTAAACGAATCAATTTTATCTACTTGATTGCTTACTTTACTTGCAGTACGATACACGCCCCTATTTTAAAAATATTTGTATGAGGAAAATAGTCTACTATATCATGTTTTTATTGGAAAATGGTTGGTATAACCCATGTTTTTTAGTTAAGATTTTTAAGTTTAGCTGTACTAAAAATAAACAGATTTGTGTAACCTGTACTTGTAGATATATCATAAATATAAGAAATAAAACAAAAAGCAGATGAGAACTTCAGAATTTTTTTTATTTTAATAAATCTGTTATTAAATTTGCAGAAGGTAAATATAACAAAGTGATTTAATCATTTGGTTGACGACAAGCGAATGCATTTCGATCATATTAATTTAAATCGATATGCTGTGCTTTTTGGCGCCGAAAGGCAACAAGCCAGAGAGCACGCCCTATCGCACCCTTTTTCATCTCGTGTGAGAGAAATGCGAAATAAAAAATATGCTGCCTGCTTTTAGGCGTTTAAGCGCAACTTTTGTAATATGCATCATGTCTGTGTGCGCGTGTCTACGTGTGTGTGTGTGTGTGTGTGAGAGCGTGTCTGTGTAAGTCGAAAGGTAAATGACATCAATGGAGGTTGGCTGGCTCCTCTCGGTCGCTGCCTGCAGGCTTGCTTACTTTTTGCTTGCATTTCGTTTCCGTTTGCTGCTTGCCTGCTTACAGTTTCCGACTGCGGCCAGCACCAATACAAGCACAAAAACACACCCAAACACACAGACACACCAACACACATGCAGAGAAGAGGCTTATTGGGCTCGCGCCTAAGTGTATGCAGATAAAAAAAAAACGAGTATTCATATCTTAGGATATCCACAGGCCATTCAATAATAACATATTTTGTATATTATCGATCTTTGTGGCTTAAAAAAATATTTTATTACCTTGGTTTAATAAGATATTTGCTTTATATTTTTGGGAAGTGAATAATCAAAAATATATACATATATATATCTGAAATTCCCAGTCACCTCTAATATTCTTCTAAACCCGTTCTTATATGTTTCGTTAATAGTTACAAACATGTAATATCATAAAAAAATGATATCCTATATTTATTTTCCCTGTGTATGCAATACTTCTTGTCGTCGACCGCAAAAGGTGAAAGATGTGCAAAAGGGTTTTAGGAGAGGAATAGCGGAAGGAAGGAAGCCAAAAGGACATCGCCAATCCGCACACATCTTTGCGCCTATTTAATAACTAATCCCTAAGCCACAGGCCGCTTTTTCAACCCCACCCAAACTTTCCCGACGAAAACTATTAGGCAATTTTATGCTGCAAACTTTTTCCGATAAGAACTCAATTTTTCGCCCTTTGTTTGACAATAATAGATATGAAAGACAATTCGAGAAAATTCAACGGGTATCGACCTCTTTCTTAAACTATAACAAATTGATTTTGAAATCGAAAAAATTACCTGTCTGGCAAGTGCAAGATGCGCCTCATTTTTGTAGTACCACTAATTAAAAACGTATAGCAGCAGATTTAGTATCAAGAAGTTTATACCAAGGTCTATAAGAGGTCCTTTAAAGTTGGTTTACACAAAATTATACGTTTTAGCTTATAAAGAGATTTTATAAAGATATTTTCGAGATAATTATGATTACTATTATTTGAAAAACATAAAATATCTTATTTATAACAATAACATATCTCATTAAAACCTCCATACTTGGATTTCATTGGGATACATTCAATAAACACTTGATATACTACCCAAATATGTCCCAGCACACAGATATCAATCACTTATACAAGATAAATATTTGAATTTTGAAATTTAAATTACGACATAATCCAGTTGTATATTACATCCATCCAAATACACTTTATACATTGTATATCCCAGCACAAATATAGGAACCACTTATATCAGATAGACCAAAGGTATTTTGATAACCATATATGTATAACTCAGACCAAGGATTGAATCTACATATCTTATATGAATCATATAATATGATACAACTTATGTAATTATATGATACCGTAAGGTATAATAATATATACTTATTTCATCTAGCACTTACCACTGGGATCATGGTGTGGTGGCCCAACTCCTGGGCCCGCCTGCTGGTGTTGGTGCTGGTGATGGTGCAGTGGGCTCGGGGCACAGAAGGCGCTTGACCCGCCTCCCAAAGTGGGCGGTGGCATGCCCACACTCGAGGGCGGTGGATAGGCACTGGCGCGGTACGACGGCGGTGGTGAACCCACGTCGCAGCGCTCGGGAGGCACGGTCACCGGATTGGGAACAGGCACGGGCACTGGAACAGGAACCGGAACAGGTGCTCCCGGCGGCGGTCCATAGTGACCTTGGGGCGGTGGCGGCGGTCCTCCGTAGTGATGTGGCGGTGGTGGCGGCCCTCCGTGATACTCGGCCGCCTGCTGGTAGTGATGGGCGTGGGCCGCATGGGCGGCGTACTGGTGCTGGTGGTGCATGTGCAACACTCCTCCGCCTCCCGGAGCCAGCTGGTGGGCGTGGTAGGCGGCGGCGGCCGCAGCCGCGGCTGCAGCAGCAGCATACGAGGGCGGTGGCGGTCCATGGTGATCCGGCAGGGCGTGCTCTGTGTGCAGGCCGAGATCGGGGGCGTGGTACATCCCGGCGCTTAGGTGCTCGCCGGGCAGCAGGACATGTGGCCCCGTCGGTGCCGTGTGGATAGGTAGTGGTGGCGAGCTATGGGCTGAGGGAGCACGGCAAAGGGGGTAATTCAGAAAGGTATACATATTAATATAGACTTTCAATAAGTATACAACATATCATTTATTTAAAGATAGAGATATGGGTACGATTTTAAGGGACTAAATGATAATGACTAAAAGTCATTTAAGTTGATAAATTGCTACCTATACATCTTAAATTATAGGAATCACTGCAAAACCCAACCCAGTAACGCTATAACATCCAAATTTTGACCAAATATTTTTACTGTAGTGTAAATATATGCTAATAACTAATTTGGTCCCAAGTGACCATATTATTAATTTAGAAAATAATTAAAATGTTATCAAAATGAGTTTCACTAGCAACGATTAGGAAAAACTTTTAAAACTCTAAAGTATAACTAATTTTTAGACACAAAGATGGATTTTAACAGGTTGCTAAAGAAACCTCTACAGGTCCTTTGATATTTCTTCTAAAGGTGTCTAATACAAAAGGTTTATTTAATTTTGTTATTATTGTTAGGAGTGTCTAATAGTATTGTGATGTAGCATTAGGTATTGAAAAAGGTTTATATCAGGGGTGCTACACCAAATTCTAAATGTTTGTTGCAATTGCTCTTTACAAATAAATAAATTTAAAAGGTTTTAATCTAGTATGCTTATGCTACTCACCTTCGCTGAGACCGGAACTAGCGCCCGGGGGCAGCATGCTGGACAGGGCGCTGAGGGGCGTGTAGGACTTGGGCGGCTCCACTGAGCCGGGTCGCAGGACGCGCTCCTCGGTGACGCTCGACTGGACGCGGTACTGCATCTTGCAGTAGGCCTCCTGGGCGGCTCCGTTGCTGGCGTTGACGTAGACGCCGGTGATGGTCACGTCCGTGTCCTGGACAATCACCACCGACGAGGAGGTGGGTCGACTGCAGTCCTTGGCGTCCTTGGTGCTGGCCGCTGAGTCGCGGTAGCCTGTGGTGGTAATGGTGGTGTCCGTGTTCGTCTCCTTGGTCTCCTTCGAGTACTTCGAGTCGTTGCTCTCCTCGATGATCGAATGGCTGGACATCTTGCCGATCGCAGAATCCTTCGAGTCCTTCAGCTCGTTTTCCCGCTCCCTCTTGCGCTCGTACTCCCTCTCACGTTCCCGCTCCCGCGCGGATTCCTTGGACTCCTTGGGCTCCTTTTTAATGTGGATCACCTCGGCCTTTAGTGCTGCCGCGGATGCCGCCTTGCTGGTTGTGGTTGGCATAATATCCAGCTCATCGTAGCTTTCAAAGCTGCTGCAATCGCTGGCCAGATTCTTGTCCAAATGACGCTCCACCTCGTAGGTGGCCGCCACAATAGCGCTGGCATTCAGACTGGCCATTCGCTTTCTGGCCAGGATGCCCTTGTAGTCCCCGATCAGCTCCTCGGTAAAGGCGGTCTTGCGCTTCTTGGGCACCTGCTTTGGTGGCTTGGGCTTTTCCTTTGGCTCCCTGGTCTCCTCCTCATCGCTTTCCTCCACCTGGACCTGCTTCTTCTTTCGCTTGGCTTCCGTCTCGTAGGAGGCGGCCTTTTTGGGTGGCGCCTTCTTCGGTAGCTTCTTCTTCTTGGCCGGCGGCAGTGGCAACTGGAGCTGCATTTCCTCCGTCTCGCTGTCGCTGTCGAACTCCCAGTGCTTGCCCACTCCTCGTCCACCGGGCACGTAACGGAGTTCCCTTCTCGGCTCCGCCTCTTTGGGCGCTGGAGCACTCGAAGCGGCAGCCGATGGAGCAGCTGAAGTGTGCGGTGGACTCACGGATCCTTTGTCCCTGTCCGTATCCCCGTGTCGCGGCGAGTCCTTGTGGTTGTCATCGTCGCTTCCGTCCAGCGTCCGGATTCGCGGCGGTTGCTGTGTGGCCTTGGACAGGCCCAGCTCGTGGGCAGTGCGGGATTCGTTCTCGTAGAGGCACTGCACCTTGGCCAGGGCATTCAGCGAGGCCATGCGGTGTCGCTTGGGCCCGCTGTAGGCACTCAGCTTCCTTTCGTCCTCGGAGGAGCTGCTCTCGGCAGAACTATTGCTGACCGGCGGCTCCTTCGCCGCGGCGGCCTTTCCCTTGCCCGCCGGCTTCTTCTTGCGGCCCGCAGGAGCGGGCGTTGGAGTGGCCAGCTTCCTCTTGGCTTGCTTCTTGCCCGCAGAGGTGGTGGTGGAGGTGGTGCTACTGCTGGTGATCTTGGCTGCTGGTTCGGACTGCTGTGCATTGCTTAAAGGATCTACTTCCTTTTCCTTCTCCTTGGGTTTCACCTTCAACTCCTTCTCCACCAATGGCTTCTCCTCTTTCTTGACCAACGGCTGCTCCTCCTCATCCACCTGGGTCGTCTTGGCCTTCTCGGGTCGCTCGAACAGCTTAAGCGGCTTGTTATCCTCATCGGAGAATTCGCGCAACTCCTTGAGCGAGGGCAGCACCATCTTGATGGGCTCCTCGTCCTCCGATCCCGACTTGAAGTCGTATATATCCTTGGCCCCGCTCCACGAGGCTGGCGGTGCCTTGTGGTGCAGCGCCTGCTGCATCCGACCCTTTGACCCCGCCGACGTCTTGGTGTACTTCACCTTCGGTCTCTGCTTGGGTGCACCTGCTGGTGGTGGCGGCGGTGGAGCTGGATGACCTGCCTCTGTGGAGCTGGTTGTGGATGTGGGTGTGGGCGTAGGTGTGGGGGTTCGAGTGCGAGTTGCCGTGGGTGTTGGTGTAACCGTGGGTGTGGCCGTGGGCGTTGGCGTCGCCGTGGGCGTGGCTGAGTGCGTCGGCGTGGCCGTAGGCGTGCTGACAATCTCCTCCAGCTCCATTTGCACGGATTCCGTATTGGAATCGGGTAAGCGGGAAGTGTTCTTCTGCGCGGTGGCTTCGTGACCAGCCAATGCCTTCTTCGGTTTGCCCATTTTGGCTGGTTTGGCTAGCTGCTCCTTCTTCGACTGCTCTGCCTGGGCTGGTTTCTTTCCGGGATTCTTGGCCGCTGTCTGCTTGGAACTGGCGGAGCTTGGAGCTGGCGCGGATGCGGAAAATGTCGTGGCATCTGGCGACTGTGCTGATGATGATGATTGCTCCATTTTGGCCTTTTTGGCCTGCTGCACCGTTTTCTTGGGCCCCTTAGAGGCCAGAGATTCCTCTGGAGCGGGCGGCGATAGCTCCTGCTCTGTCTTGGGTTTGTCCTTCTCGATAGCCTTCTCCGCCACCTTTTCCTTGACTGGCTCCGGGGAGGGACGCACTCGCTTCACAGCCGGCAATTTGCAGGGATTCAGGCTGGATATCACCTTGACCGCCGTTGCCCGCGACTTGGTCTTAACATTCTCCGAAATGGAGGACTTGAGCACGCCGTCGCTGAGTCGCTCCTCACCGCTGGGCAGTAGGTTGTCGAAGCCGTGGATCTTGATGTCCAGGCTCTTGAGCATCTTGTTAATGGCCCGCGCCTTGCCATCCTCGTGTCGCTCCTCGGGTGATAGTTTTAGGCTATTGGAGGTGGAGGCGGAAGTGGATGTGGAGGAGGCGGCAGATGATGAGGTGGAGGCTGTGGGTTTTCCACCTCCATTTCCACTGCTCTCGGTGGCGGGGGCGGTCTGTGATGCCGATGAGCCCGTGGGATCTTTGCCTGGCTTCTTGGCTGCACTAGAATCTGACTTGCTGGAGGACTTCTTGTCCTCCGCCTCATCGCCGCCGCCGGAGGCTTTCGTCGTCTGCTTGCCGGGGCGCTTCTTGCCCTGCGTCGTGGAGGCCGCTGCCGCTGCGGCCGCTGCTGCCGCTGCCGCAGTCGCCGTCGAGCGCTGAACACGGTCGGCGGCATTGGAACGCTTCTTCGAGACCATTTCTAAGGGCTGGGGCTGGGAGAGGGAAGAACGAGAAAGAGGGGAGTTTAATGAAGATGAAGTATTCGAAAAGATATAGAGACTGCAAAGATATTCGCATGGTAAATTTATTAGGTATTACTTTTCTCTCAAATCAAACAAGACAGAAAAGAGGGAAATAGCTTCTAAAATCATTCTGGGTAATACGAAACTCCCCGAAAGAGGAAAAACCCAAGTTTGCGACCATATCAAACTGATACAGCTCGTATAAAAATAGAATTGATACAGAATTTCAGCAAAATAATCAGCATATCTTATCTATGTTTTTTTTCTCGGTGTAAGAGAGAAATTCCATTACCATCCCACCTTCACTTTTAGCTCTTCACTTTCCATTCCAACAAACCCCCCACCTTTATTTTTTGTATACATGCATTTTTTCCCCCAATTCAGTTCAAGTGGCCGCACGTGACAAACAATGAAAACGCCAGCTACAGGAAAGATGGGAGAATTTCTGGGGATGCACCCAGTTCTACCTATCGGTAGACAATAACATACGCTGATCACTCGCTGTGTCTCAAATAATAAATGTGTACTCATTTTTGTTAAAATTAGACAATACTAGTTTATAAACTAAAATAAGGAATAAAGAAAAAACTTAAATGAAATCATTTGAAAATAGTCAGAAGGCGATGCAAGGACTTCATTTTATATATTTGTATTCTTGAAAGGCTGACTGTTTTTAGGTTTAAAACTGTTAGGGTCCGTTTTCCCTTGAAAGCGTATGGAAATTTAGCGTTTAGAGCGAATTTAAAGTTTAACATGCGGACAAAAAAACGGACCTGAGAGTCAATTATTTCGTTGTTAGGGACAAACTTATTTAAAAGGGAAAAAAGACGATTTGCTTGCTTTACTATCGTTAAGTAACTGATAAAAACATTCGTAGTCAAACTCTCAATATTTTGAAACTTAGTATCGGCCTGCACTGCCGACCATGTATGCATTAGGGAGTTTCATAGGGGTTTCAAAACAAAGTTATTTTTATATTTTTTTTAATTTGCTTAATTAAACCCCCATAACTTTAAATCGATCGGAAGATCGGATTTAGAAGATGTAGAAGTTTGAAGTTATGTATTTTAGGTCGTTTGGCTGGCGTAACTTATTTCAATAGCGAATTTTCTGGAGAGCCGGTGGACACCTAAACTCAAAGGGATCTGAGTCGATTTTTAAATGTTGTACGTACATACACATATTTTGCTTATTTTGTTACGATATTCTGAAAATTGCCAACAATTAAATTTAAAGAAATTTTTGTCTAGAAAAAAAATATATACCGAAGGACCTTCCCATTCAAAAATCATAACAAATACATAAAAGCAAAAAGATGTCTGAAAAAAATGTTGTGGGCAAAAGTTAAAAAGTACAGACATTCACAAAAAATGTTACTTATTCAATGGGTACTTAATGGATGAATAGATGTTGTATATCATTCAAATTCCATTGATGCTTAAACTCACATAACGTAAGTTCAAATTATGAGTAGATTAAACTTTAAGTTTTGTCAAAATAGTTTTTGCCTCCATTATAAATAGACATAGGCTCTAAGTATTATCCAAAGATAAAGACTAAATCGTAATACCCTAATAGGATTAATTTCGTGAGACAATTTGGAAAATCAGCATAACTTTGTTGTCTTTTATGAAAATATAGCAGCAGTATTAAGCATACATAGTGAACTTAGAAAAACTTATTTTAACCGCACGGGATTTGATACTTTAGAGCTCTTTAAACACCTTAGTGATTTTTTTAATTCATTTATTTTGTTTAATATGCTTTATAAATCAAATAAAATGGTATTTTCACTTGTAAGCAATAAACCTTATTGTCCAATTGGGTGAATAGTGAATAAAAATGTTTCGTTAACATTACCTTTTGGAAACTCTGAACAAAAATACAAATGCTCCTTTTTTTTTAATTTGGTCGGGTAATATTTAAGAATAAATTCAAAAATGTTGGAAAATTGAGCAGATTGAAAGTATCTAAATATCCATTTCCCTTACCAAGTGATCACTGTATTTTCTCCCACTGCGCCCACCCTTCTCCTCCCTTTCCACTGGTCGCTCGATTTTAAGTTTTTTTGGGAACCGTTAGAAAGCCCAAGTCACTCACCTCTCGCTCGCACCGTTGGTGGCGCTCGCTTGCCGTCCCGCTCGCTCTCACTGCGCTTTGGCCGCTGGTCTGCTGCAACTGCAGCTACTGCAACAACAACAACCACTGGGGGAACGGGAACTGCAACTGCATGTGCAACAAAAACAACGACAACTGCAACATGCATGGGGAGAATGGCCAGCGGAGGGCACGTAAATCCGTTGGCCGCCCATCTGCCGACCTTTAATTTACGCCTTTCCTTGTCTTTTATACAGTTGTTTTGTTTGTTTTTGATTTTTTACTTATTTACTTGTTCTTGCCCACTATTATTTATGATTTTTTGTTTGTTGTTGCTTCGCCACTTTGTGGTGGCGTTTGTTGTTTTTATTTCTGCCGATCGGTTTTCACTCGAAATTTGTGCGGTGCCTAAAAGATTGAATGGGTGTGAGTGTGTGAGTGGGAGGGGGTGGGGAAAAACATAAACATAAACATTTTATACACATTTCGTCATAAAACTGAGAGGCGCATACACACACAGACACACTTGCACTCGCACTCGCGGTGTATCAACAAAAGAAAAGCCTCTCTCTCTCCCTCTCTCTTTTGCACAAAAAAAACACGAACGTGAGTACGCACGCACACACACAGATAACCAGGTGGATTTCTCCGAATTTTCATTTATGATTTTTGGGCTTTTGCATTCAATGTTATCTGTAGTTTTAAGATAAGTTACAAGAAAACGAGGAAAAACACTTTTACGAACCCTCCCCCTCTCACGCACACAAATCCACTACACCTTACACCCCACACACGCACACACATTCACACAGCGAGCGTTTGGCGTGCGAAAACATGATGCGAACATTTCCTATTGGAAACCAATAATGTTTTCCATCCGGGATCGATAACATCGCGCCCAAAATCAATGAAAACATCAAAACGTAGGGCTCACTCAATAAACAAATCACAGGAAAAAAAATAAATAACCCAACCAGTGTGACCGCGGAATTATCAATCAATTATACCGTCCGCCGTTAAGAAATATACTTTTAATACCAGATTTACTTTTACAAATATTCCAAAAATATTCCAAACGGTCACTCTAAGTAAATCGAGTTCAACAGAATTTTATCGATATTTCACAGAACTATCGATAGGCACGATTAAATGGAGGGTGTACTCGCTAATAAGTCTACACATAAAGGTACGGCAACGCTGACGTGGGTTGTGTGCTCGCTTAAGCTATAAGTGTTCTCAAGTGGCAGTACCGGAAATAAGGGAAATTTTTTATGGTTGGGATGGTGTCCTGGCTAAGTTAAGTGTGAGCACTCGCTAACGGAGAACAGTGTACTAAATATCGATAGAATATGTGCGATGCTTTCGATTTGTTATCGGAATTTGTAAGGGCAACTATTAAAAAAATGTGTAACTGCTTTTTTTATTTATTTTTGGGTTTTTCAGGTGCCATAGGTTCATATATTTTCCTCAACAATGCAAACAAACAAAAGAAGTTTGTCGAGATTGTTCATTTGGCACAAACACACCAAAAGTTTGAATTTTGTAAAATTCACTCGCGAAATCTGGTATTTTTCTGGTATTTCCTTAGCTCGTCTGAGTACCGCGCTAAAAAACAGAACCGGCGAAAAGCTTTAGCCTACTATTTGCCTCTCGCTCACTCCTATGGCTAGCTGCCGGTGAGTACTAGGCTATATCGATAACAATTTCATCGGAAATCATTGTACGACAATTAACATTTTATATTGCTTAAAACAACTCCTAACTTGTGTCTTATTTCAGTCATAGGCCGTGGCGTTTACCCGTTTACCCGGGACTGCCAAAGATATCTTCCCCCAATTTTTTTGGTCTGGAAGTAATTTAATACACAAAAAAGAAAGAAATATGAACGATCTGAACCTGCGCGTGGCCGCCTTGAAATTGTGTGCGCATCCTAAGCGATTTGCCGAGCTGCGCGACGCCCTCGTTCCGCTGCCCAAGCGATGGAATTCAGGTGAGTTGTGGGTTACTTCGTAGCCACCAGTTGATGAGCACATGTTTACGCCTCCATCGTTCCCAGCTCCCCAGGAATATGTGCGCCAGTTTGCGACGGCCAAGAGCAGTGCGGAACAGGTCCTGGTGGTCAAGGACATCTTCTTCAAGGATCAGCAGCAGGATCATGAGGAAGTGGCTCGCTTCCTGGCCGATCTCCTGCTGGCCAGTCCGCTTAAGCACGCCGTGCGCAACCAGCTGACCAAGTACGGTGAGCCCTCGGCGACACAAACCATGCAATCCAACTTTATCCATCTGGGTAATCGACATTCTATCCACCTAGACTCTTCTCGGACAATGCCCTGGCCAAACAGGATGCAAAACGGCTACACGGGCACTCGAAGGAGCAGTTGCTGGAGGCACTGCAACAGTCCCTCGGCGAGATGGCCCAAAGTCTGACGGGGATCAGCCCGGCCGCTCTGAGCCACGATCGCACAAACGACGTTTTCGTGTCCGCCAATGCCTGTCTGCAAAACTTCCCCTTCGGACGCGAGGCCCTGGGCCACCAGGTGCATCTATTTGCGCCCATACTGCCCGCCGCATTGAAACGCTACTGGGCGGACATTAGGTGGGTTCCGCCGCCTGGACGAGCCTTTCCAAGCCAATCAAAGCCCCAACTTAATGAATCCCTCCTTCCCGAAACAGTGATCCCTCGCTGGAACTCTCGCCGACACGTCGCAACGAGCTCTACCTGTACGTGCAGAATGCGCTACGATTCCTGGTTAGCCTGCTCTCCGAGTGGAGCGACCAGTTACACCTATGCGATGGCCAAAGGTTGCTAGGCTCAGCGGATGTGGTGGCCCAGAAGGTGGCTCGCCACGTGGACACTCCATGGGATGTACGCTCCATAGCCGGCCTGCTAATCGGTCACCTGGCACGTTTCTCGGGTAAATTCAAGGAGTACATCGCAGAGTGCTCGAGGCCACAGGCGGAACAGGATCTTCCTGTCCAGACGGCCGCCCTGCTCGTTCTGCGGCGCACCGATTACACGGATTACGCTCCACAGGCACTGGCCATTCTGAAGACGATCGTGAGCGTGGGCGAGCGCGAGAGCAGCGTGAGCAACCTGCTCGTCTTTCTGTCCAAACACCTGTTCATCTACTCCAAATCGCTGGGTGAGTTCCAGGCCCTTCTGTCCGATGAACAGGAGATCGTTTATCAGCAGATCCTGGCCGAATTGCAAGTGTTTGCCCTGGAGAACATTTCCAATGCCACGGACTCGGTGCGCCACATGAGCAGCGCACTGCTCCGCCAGGTGCTACAGCACGCCCAGGATGCTGGTCGTGAGGAGCTCTTCCAGGTGGTCTATCGTCAGTTTGAAGGTCGTGCCGCTCCACTCAGTGCCAGCTGCCTAGCGCTGGAGCAGCTCGTCGCGGTGGCGGGAGTGGGCCGATGCATTGACAACTGTCCCTCGCTGTTTGGTGTCATCTTCCCGCGCTTTCTGGGCTGCGAGGACAGCGTGGATGCCCTGTTCAAAGGTGAGCGTTCTGAACCTCGAAATCCTAACCCCTTTAATCATGTTCATCATTGAATCCTCCCTTTAGCTATGATGGTGTCTGCCCACAAGACGCAGCCCCTCGCCGAGTGGCACAGCCTGTGGTTCGGCCAACTTCTGGCGGCGATTCAGGTGCCGGAGAAGCGGCGATCGGTCATCGAACAACTGCTCACACAGGCGGTCCAACTGGAGCCCCAGACACTGGCCAACGTGCTCCTCCGCGACGCTCGGCTGCCACTCAGCACCAAGCTGGCGGCGATTCTCAGCGTGAGGCAGCTCAGCGTGAAACGACAGGAGCTACTGCGGGACCTAAAGGAGGATATGGACCAGGCCTTGCTCGGACTAGACGACCACACGCGCCTCTTGGCGCTGCGGTTCGTGGTGGAGACGCCGCGTCCCAGCGAACACTTGACCACGGCCGAGGCGGAGGCCATTAGTCTGTATCTGCGCCACAATGCCAATAATCCGAGCGCCCATCTGCGTCAGCTGGGCTACGGCCTGCTGCAGAAGGCTTTGAGGAGGATCCATCTCGGCCTGGCCGAGCACCAGAAGCGTCCCACGCCGGCGGGCGAGGAGTTGCTCCGGCTGCTGATCCGCCTAACCGGCGATCTCTCGCGCAATCTGTTTCCCACAGCTAACTACGGACGACGCTGGTTGTCGCTGCACTTGCTCCGCGATTGCGTGGAGCTAAGTCGCAAGTTGCTGCTGAAAATCGGCGAGGAGCAACTGCCTGCGGAAGCACTGTCGAATTTGGAGCACTGTCTGGCCGACAGCTACGAGCAGAACAAGGTCCTGGCCGCCCAGCTGCTGGAGTCGCTTCAATCCCGTTCCCGCTTTCAGCCGGATGAGATAATCGGGCTGCTGCTATCGCTGAGGCCACCGGATTCGGCCACCGGGGCCTTCCAGTTGCAGGTCTACTGTCGAGCCAAGGAGGTGGAGCATGACTTGCCCCTGCCAATGAACGCGGAAGGATCTACGCATGAGCCAAGGACCTACAGGGCACTGCAGTGGTGCCTGGATCATTTGAGGGAGGGTTTATGCCTCGCTCAACAAGACCTTGCCGAGGCAGCCAAGCTGAACCCCTTGTACGGATTGCTTTTTGCCAGCCGGCATCTGCTCCAGCAACTCAATCTCAAGCAACTGGCAAAGGAACACTCGTGGAAGCGGTACATTGGGGAGCTGGTGACCATTTGCCTGGAAGTCAGCCGTGTGGTGCTGCCTGTGGTCAGTAGCGCCTCGCCCGAGGGCCACTTGCCCATCACCCGCGACCAGGAGACGGACCAGCCGCTGACCAACGTGCTCAGCCGCCGTCTGCCCAGTGAGGCACTGCAGCAGGTGCGAACCACGCCCCAGATGGTGCTCCTCTGTGCCTGGCGCAGCATTAAGGAGGTGTGCCTGATCTTGGGTGAGCTGGTTCAGCGGGCGCCACTGGAAGAGGAGCAGCAGGAGCAGGGTGACTTCTTGCTTAGCAGTGGCCAGCTGGAGACCATTGGGGAGCAGTTCCTTCTTCTGCTGGCAGAGACCAAGCATCGCGGCGCCTTCGAGCAGGCCTATGTGGGATTCACGATGTTGTGTCGGCGCTTCTGGCACAGCGATTCAGTGCGTCTCAACCAGCTGCCCGGCCAGTGGGTGAGCGAGGCTATGGCGATGGTCAGCGGTGAGGAGGTTCGTAAAGGGGCCCGTCTGTGCTCCACGCGCCGCAGTGCTGGCATGCCTTTCATGCTGCAGGCGCTGATCTGCACGGAACTCAAGCTGGGCACCCATGCCACCCTCCACCGCTGCATGCACCGGTTGCTCGAGGTGTGCGAGCGAAGGTCAGCCGGATCGGCCGGTATCACCGCCCGCAGCCACGCCCTCAACATCCTGCGCGCCCTTTTCCGCTGCAGCGAACTGGCCGAACTGGTCACCGAGTTCATTGCCCGGGGTATCCAGTGCGCCCTGGAAGGCCTGCTCCTCGCCGAGGAGTGGGCGGAGCGTAACTGCGCCACCCTGCTGCTCGCCGCCCTGGTCGTCCGCGTCTTTGGAGTGGAGCGGGCACGCCTGGAGACTGGTGAACTTCATGTGCGTAACCGGATGACAGGACGAATCTTCTTCACACGGTATCCGCAGCTCTTTGACTACTTCCACGCCGCCCTGCAGCGAGAGTCGGATCGGATGGACTCGACCGAGGGAGGCAGCGATGCGGAGAACGGAGGCGGGAAGCGTCGACAGGCGGTTCAGCTGGAGGCCATGCTGCTCATGCTTAGCCGCCTGTATCCATCATCGCTGGAGGGCGCCGAGTCCACGTTGAATGTAAGTAGATTAGGGGCTTACTAGATATAAGAGAACTGCACGAGTAAGTCAAAATGACATCGAGGATACGTAGGCATCGCCATTGCTTTTTTATGACTCGTTTTTTATCGTTTACAAAATCAACAGTGAATTCTTCAGAACACAAAAAACCAAAAAGAGTCATGATAACGGATTTTCGAGTCCTGACAAAATCCCTGATAGCTATCTGTCCGATAGAGCCATATAGAGCCTTGATAACTATAACTCGTAGCATCTACCGTGCAGGTCTCCAATTACATATTTATGTTTATGGGTTCCTTCTTTGTATTACATATATTTATTTTCCAACAGTTGAGCGAGTTCGTGCCCTTCCTAATAAAGATCTGCCGCTCCCACGACTTGATGACGCGTGAAAGAGCTGCTTTGGTGGTGGCCAACTTTGTCAGCCAGGAGCAAGCGCTCGCCGAGATCAGGCGCCTCGTCGTGGAACTCAAGGCGCTGCAATTAAAGCTGAAGGTAGGTTGATTTTCTGCCAGCATGTAAACGCTTCTCTACCAAAGCTCTTCAACTATGTATCTTTGCAGAAGGAAAAGGAGGTCTTCATCCTGGACACAAATCTCTTGCACGGACAATTACTACTCCTGCTCCATCTGCACCGCTTGGTTCTCTGGACGAGACCCTCGTTGACGAGAATGCTGCTGCACACACTCGCCGCTCTGGCAGCTCCGATCCTTCAGCGCGACGTGTGTGCGTTCAGTGCGCTGGTAGATGTGATGGTGGCTGCTATGGAGGATGCCGTCGATCCTGGGCTTCTGGATTTCAAGCTTCTACAGGAGATCGGTTCGGTGTACCTACTGGACCATAAGGAGGTCCATAAACGCTGCCAGGAGCAGGGAATCTCCATTCGATTCTACCAGATGTTTGGCCTGCACCTCCACCGATTGCGCAGCATTTCCCAGGGAATAGTGCTGCACATAATCGAGGACCTGTCTGATCCCATCTGGGCCCTGGACGAGCTGAAGGTGGAGCTGTGGCTGTATATCCTGCTACAGAGATCCATGGGACAGGAACACTCGCTGGTTAGCGAGCTAGATATCGAGCACTTCCAATTTGCAGGCGACATACGGCGCTATTACAAGACACTCAGCCCCGAGCTGCGAGAGGAGATCGCCCAGGAGCTGTATCAATCCCAGGCCATCCGCTCCTGCGTACTGCAGATGATGAAAGCCTCGACCAGCGGATGTTGGAGCCTCCAATTGGCCGGAAGGCTAGCTGCCCTGCAACCTCTGCTCAAAGACCCGGGATTGGATTTGAATCGGCTGGTTCAGCGATGCTCAGAGGAATACTCCAGTCACCAGGAGGCGGGACTAGTGCTGGGCCTGAAACGTCTGATCGCAGAAAGGAAAACCCTGGAGCGAAAGCACTGGCCATCACTGCTAAACTACGCCCTGCGCCTAGTTGAACCCGTCCAGCCGGTCTACCTTCGTCATCAGGCTGCGGAACTGTGCGACTTGCTAGCTCGCAGCCACTTAAAGGACCAACTGGGCTTGGGAGTCGCAAACGTGGACGTTGAGGTGGTCGGTCGTTTTATAAAACTGGTGCTGCTCCTGCTACTGGATGAGGCGGAGTGGGTACGTCACAAGGCTGCCCAGCTGGTGTGCAGTGCAGGTTTTAGGAGCGAGGGCCAACAGGAGCAGGGATCCAAGGCTAAGGATATTTTGCCCAGTGCCCTGACTCCGGAGTTCCTAAAAGTGGTATTGGCAAAACTGGAGAATCAGGCCGACAAACCCGACTTTCTCCTGCGACTCTTCCATCTCATCGCTGAGCCTTTCCTGGCCTCTGAAGCGAAGGATTCCGAGCTGAACATTGATGAAGACGGGGATGTCGAGGTGTTCGACAAGCAGGAGATCAACCTGTACTGCGAGCCGCTGCTGGTTCTCTGCGAGTTGTCCGCTGCGTTTCGATCGCAGTTTGGAAAAAGCCAAGAGCTGATGGCTGCCATTAAAGGCCTGGGACTTCCTGCGGATTTAGTTCCTAATTAGGTCCCTGAAATTAGTCATCCATGATCATTTGATGTTTACAATTAAAAAATGTGCTATAGTTCATAAAATGTTCAATGTTCAATTGCATATAAATTGAATCTTTGTTTAAGCTGATGTAAAAATTACATTTTATGTATTACACTATGATTACTGCCACGTTTTCTAGTTAGGAAATATTATATTATGTAGACACAATTTATATATAAGGAAGGACTGCTTTGAATTGCATTTTTAAATTCAATTTAAGAAAGTAAATAAATAAATATCAACTGCCCTTCATTATCCCAACATAGATTAAAAACCTTCCCCACAGACAACCCAATCAACTTTATTGTAAACCCAACAAACGAAAATATTAAAAAAACTATCACCTTCCTTAAAAACAACAAAACACACTCATAAAATATAAAAGCTAAAGCTCAACCATTGTTGGCCATAAGTAAAATTAAACATCTTTGTCCAAACCCTTAAAAACAAAAAACACACATAAAATATAAAAGCTAAAGCTCAACCACTGTTGGCCATAAGTAAAATTAAACATCTTTGTCCAAACCCAACAAATGAAAATATATAGCAAATCACTCCCTTCCCTAAAAACAACAAAACACCCCCATAAAATATAAAAACTCAACCACTGTTAGCCATAAGTAAAATTAAACATCTTTGTTTAAACCCAACAAATCAAAATATATAACAAATAAAATATAAAAGCTCAACCACTGTTAGCCATAAGTAAAATTAAGCATTTTTGTTACCTCAGACGAGCTGAAATCCTTAGTCGCTGAAGCTCTATTTACTAGTTAGCTTTTAGTTTTTAACTTTAAGTCAATTGTATATAAATAGAAAAATAAACATAAATAAATAAATAGCTGAATGTGAACAAAAAAAAACAAATTTTTCGACCATTCCTACATAATATAGTCGCCAGAATCAAGATCGACTTGTCTAGTGATGCTGATCAATAATATATATACTTTATAGGGTCGGAAGTGTCTCCTTCACTGCGTTGAAAGGGTATACTAATCACAGAAAAGGATGGTAATAATTAGATTGGCGAGAAATATCGCTCAGAAAATATTCAGTTTCTAAAAAGGAACTCTATTATCTGTATTTGTAGGATAAAAAACCAATCGGAGTCCTGAACTAGAAAGAGACAGAATTAGAGAGGAGCCTGAAGTTAGCTTCACTGCGTTCAAATTCATTGACTATTATTGCAATACCCTTCTTAAAAATCGGCTTTCGTTTAGAAAAATCAACATACATTTTTATTTGAATCATTAAACTAAAATCGCGGTCCGCGCCTACGAGATGAACGTGGAATTGTCGCCATTGGCAGTGACTGGAGCGAACTGGACGAGCGCCTTGATCCGGCGCAGCAGAGAGGCATTAAAGCCTTTGCACTTGACCGAGTAGTCCTCGCTGGCCGTGATTAGCTGAGTGCAGAAGGTCTCGTTGAAGGTGGAGATGAGCAGCTGTTTGAGCTGCAGGATCTCGTCCTGCGAAGCATTCAGCACGGACACATTGTTGCCGTTGTCCAGGAGGCTCTCGTTGATGGCGTTGCGATTCTCATTGGCGTAGACGACGGCGTTGCGCAGGTAGAAGTCCAGGTGGATCCACAGCAGATACAGATTCTGCTCGGCGATGAAGACGGCCTGCATCAGTTCGCTGCGCTTCTCGTTGTGCCGCTGGCTCAGGTCCACATAGCTTTGTTTGCCTGTGAAAAAAAACAAAATGATGAGTTTGGGAACAGATTAAGCATAGGACAGGAACACTCACCGCTGGGACCGAAGCTGATGTTGGGCAGAGACGCGCGTTGCTGGAGCAGATTGTCGGCGATCGACTTCTGCGAGAGGTAGTAGCCAATGGAGCCCTTCAGCTGGTTGAGGATTGTGTGCATAATGGCCGTCAGCTTCTTGCTGTCCATTTTGCCAGTGCTTCAAGGAGATGAAAAAGTAATATTTATATATGTATAACCAAGCCGATTGGGACTTACAGTGGCGTCACATCGTTGATCATGGTGGTCAGCAAGTACTTGGAGGTCATGCTGTCCTTGACATGGCTGGTGACCGCATTGCGGCAGTATAGCGATAGGTTGGCGGCGATGTCCAGGAAATACTTGACGCGCAGCGTTTTCGAGCTCTCGGCCGGCTCGCTGTGGTCCTGATCCTGCTGCAGCATGCGCCTAATGGTGAGCTCACTGACGGAGAAGCGTCCAAAGACGACGATCATTAGCTGCTGCAGTCGACCCAGACGGTTGCGCAGCTCCAGGTCGTTCTGCACGTCCAGGCTGTCCTCCAACGTGGTCACCTCGTGCGTGGTGGTGCGGGCAAACAGATTGGTAATGACTGCCAGCTGCTGCAGGTGGCCCAGATCCATGAAGGGAGTGGCCGTTCGCAGCATCGCCTCTACCATGTCGATATGGGCAAACAGGAAGTTGAGAACCTGCAGGGCGGCGGAATTGTTTCGCGATCCCAACGAGTTGACAATGGCATCGCAGAGGGCCAATGCTGGCAAAAGGATCGCCCGGAAGCGCTCGTCGACTGCCGGCAGGAAAGACTGCGGCTCGTTGCGTTTCAGCTCGGTGCCCTTCAGGTCAGGCTGCAGGTCGTAGACCCGCATATTCGACAGCACGCCCAGTGCTCGCTCGGCCAAGATCATGCGGGCGCCCAGGGCTGTGTTCGCCATCCGCGTGAGGAAGGCCATCCGCGACTCGTAGACGTAGAGTGGTCTCAGGTGATCGGGCACCGGTTGCAGAATCGCGCACAGCGACTCACTGGACTTGCCCAGGCTGTCCAGAATGTGCTTTAGGTAGCCTCGCGTGGCCACAAAGTCGCAGAGCGTGCTTACCGCATGCAGCTCGGAGATCATGTCCAGGCAGGCCAGTGCTAGCATCCGGCACACGTCGTGCCCGGTCACCGCGTCGTGGCAGATGGTGTCGATCATCTTTTCGCCAAACGTTGCGATCACGTCCGCAGCCATGGCCTTCAGCCGCTGGCGGTCGTCGCGCCGCAGCTCTATGTTGTTTATCCCTGAGCTCTCCTGGCGGGATGTGACCCTGTAATTGAATGCGAAATTAGTGGCAAACTTTAGGTGACGCATGGGAAGGCACTTACGATTCCTGGTACTCCAGCTGTTCGTCGGAGCGAAGTCGCTTCGCAATCCGCAGACAGTTCAGCAGGGCACTGTACAAATTGATGCGCAGCTTCTGCGACTTCACCTCGCTGATCATGATCCACTCGACGAGGCTCTTGAGAATGAACCGCAGATTGCTGCTGTTGGCACCGGCCTCCCTTCCTCCATCTGAGCCATTAGCCAGACCGTTGCCGAGGCTCCTATGTCCCAGACTCAGCTTGGCCGCCTGGGATTCGATGCCGTTCCCGTTCGTCAGAGACTCGTCGTTGGCCTGATCCTCAGTGCGCTGGTCCTCCACCTGGTAGCAGCAGTAGCGCAGATTGGCCAGCAGCAGCAGCACCGTCTCGCTGACCTGAATGGAGATCTCGATGATTGGCTGGATAGGCTGCACCTTGATCAGGATCTTCTCGATGATGTCGATAATATGCTGGCGCCGCAACGTCACTGGCAGCACGGCCTCGGGCATGCTGCTGAAGAGCACCTGCACCAGTTGGCCCCATGCTTCCATGAAGGCCAGAGTGGCGCAGCGCTGGGTCCGCACCCGGTTGAGGCTCACGGCGTGCTTCAGCAACAATGTGATCTCCGTGGAGATGGCCTTCCGCTGCCCGCTGACTATGGTGCTCTGTACCATGCGCAGTTCGTCGTGCAGGATGTCGTGCAGCTTGCGCACGTTGATCAAGTTCGCCGAGGAATTTGTTCCAGATTCGGCGGCGGACTCGCAGTCTCGTAGCAGTTGAGCGGTCAGCTGCGTGTCAAAGAACTCCAGTTGCGGGTGAGTCAAGGTGTCGACCTCCAGGACAAGGCAATCGAGCAGTCGGTTGGCATGCAGCCCCTGCGACGTCTCCTGGAGCAGTGCCGGCTTCAGGGCGCTGGACCCAGTTCCTGGGGCTCCGCCAGGTCCCGAGCCCGATCCCGATCCAGAACCATTTATCGATCCTCCGCCCGGCAACAGATCCATGGCGAAGAAGGGCGCCGACGGAGTCATCAGGCTGTGACCGAGTTCCATCGGCAAGCCATGCGCTGAGCGCTGTGCCTCCGATCCGTTGCCCATCAGCAATATGTCGCACAACAGGTTGTAGCGCGTTGTCTGGCCATGTGTGGCAGCCAACTTGACATCGATGGACACGCAGTTGAGCAGGTGACTCATAGCGTGCAGCACATGATCCTCGCGGTGCTGCCGAAAGGGAAGGGAGTTGAGGTGCCGCAGCAGGAAGTCGTTGCAAGTCAGGCGGAAGTAGCGAAGAATCGTCTCCGTCGTGCGGCGGTTGGCGCAGAGTCCGTGGAACAGGTGGTAGATGCGCTCCACGATGTTCGCCGTGTGCTCGCAGTACTCCTCGCTGTGTCGTTGTTGCTGTAAACATAGAAGGCAAAAGGATTAATTAAGAAAACCACCTATCGTCAAATGGATTGAACCCACCTCCAGGTACTTTTCCAGCAGCAACACCAAGGAGTTAACGCACGAGCAGTGCATTTCTATGCCCAGGTGCTGCTTCTCATTGGCCATAAAGTCGCGCAGCACGTCCACGCCAAGCAGAAAGTAGACAAAATTAGGCAACTGCTGGCTGAGATTCACCTCGAACATCTGGACGATTGCCTCTTTCAGCTGCAGCTCGATACGCGCCGGCTTGCGCTCCAGTGCGGCCTCTTCTATGTTCAGTTCTATTCGTGAATCCGATGTAGGATCCTCCCGTTCCCTAATCCGCTCCCGTTCCCTGTCGACATCCTCGCCGAAGCCTAGGAACGGCACATGATCGTTGAGGGCCAGCTGGTCGAGTAGCTCGTCACTATGCTTTGCCACGCCCACATCCATCTCGAGGCACTCGACGAATCCCTGCCGGATCTCAAGCTTCTCGTTGCTGCCCTGAGCGTACATGCTGAGGATCTGGGCGGAGACGTTCGGCAGCTGGGTTACCGCACTCAGGATCTTGACGGCGGCCAGTGAGTGACGCGGCAGCCAGCTGTTGTAGGTCACAAACTTGACGATGTTTAGCACGTGGTCGGGCTTGCGGCTACGCGGATTCAGGTCCAGGAGCATGCGATTCAGTCCGGACAGCATGATGGGACAGTTGGCCGCCGAATGGGTCTCGAAGAAGGCGTTCTGCTTGGCCAGCGCGGCTTCGAGCAGCAGCAGGGCGTACAGGGAGCACTCCTCGAGCAGTTCTTTGCCGTGGAAGCGGTTGTAGTCGTCCAGCCTCTCACGCGCCTCCTCCACGATGCGTAGTATAAGTTGCAGCATATTGGACTTGACCTGCAGCTGCATCATTACGTGAAAGCCAGGATAGGGATGCTCGTCGCGCGCCTCCTGGAAGTCGGAGGCCCGAGGGCGGTAGGTGGCCAGCAGATAGTACAGCAGTTTCAGGCACTGGGCGCCCACCTGCCACTTCTCGGCGGGATCCTTGTACGCCCGATTGTAGAACTTGAGCAGCACAGACTCTAGTACAAAATTGAGGTAGGCATCGTAGCCGGGCTTTCGCGGACCCACGCCCAGACTCTTTGGCATATGTCCGGTCATAAGTGTGTAAAGCAGCTGCAGAATGCCACGGGTCAGTTTGTACTGCTCCAGGCGACTCTCGTTCTGATCGATCTCCTCCGCGAGACTGCACTGGCCGTAGTTGCTCGACACCGGGACGGTGGGTATGATCTGCGAGTCCTCCAGATGGAACCAGATGGCGCGTGCCGTCTCCTTGGATTTTGCTAGGGCGGCCAGCGTGAAGAGGATCTCCGCCTTAAGCAGCAGCGGCGTGGAGCAGGCCACCAAGCCCAGCAGCACCTGTGGCGGCTGCCAGTTGGCCTGCTCACAGATCATAATGCGCGAGATCTCGTCGTGCTCGGCCACAGCCTGAATAATGCCCATGACGGCCACCAGATGCTCCGCTTCCCTTTGAGTGATGATCCTTGGTGTCGACCGACTCCGGTAGATGGTCTCGCCGCCTGTGGTGATGCTGGTGTTGAAGTCGTTACGCATCAAACTGGATAAATTAAACAGTATCGTTAGAAGAATGCGGAGATCCCTAGTATATAAGCACATACTTGTAGTAGTTCGCCAGCGTCGTAAAAAAGTGATCCCAACTGACTGCATAGGTGCCAGTGGTCACCTGGGCCAGCTTTAGCATGTTGAAGGCGCAGCGCGCAGAGAACTCGGTGCGCGTGAGGCCGGATATCATCTTGAGGTAGGATTTATATAGGGTCTGAGGTAGCAGCTCGCTGGCCAAGCTAATAAACTTAAACAGGGACACCGAACGCGAGGTGTTCTTGAACGCTGTGGGCAGTATGACCCCGAATGTTGAGCCCGTGGGATCACTCGGGCCCCAGTACTCGTTGCAGAGCTTTATGCTGACCCGCGGATCGCCGTACAGCTTGGCCACGCACAGCATTAGCAGCTCGAAGTTGGAGTCCAGGTTCGGCGGCGGTTCGAGCCCTTCGTTCAGGAAGCTGATCACCGTGCGTGCCGACTCGTCCGCCCGACCGCGCAGCTCCGACACCTTGGCGTGCATGAAGTCGATAAAGTCCGTGATGAGCAAGTGCACGCGGCGGTAGAAGAACTCGGTGCTACAGGAAAAGATGATGGAACGGTTAGTGAACAGTCAGATTTATATTTGATTCTTAATCTTAACAAGAATCACTATGCAACTGTGTATCTTTTGGGTTTGGGACATTAGTTGGCAATACTTACTTGTAGACAAGATCCTTTTCGAGCAGCAGGCGGTAGAAGAAACCAAATACCTGGGCTCCCAGAGCCTCGTCGATGAGGATCTCATCACGATTGATGGCCGACAGGGCGGCGGCCTGCAGCTGGCCGGGGGCATGTCGCAGGCTGGCCAGTGTCAACCCAAAGCTGTAGGTGATGATGGCGTCCAGGCGCGGGGCTTGCCAGCTGCTCTGAGCGTACAGAGCCTCCAGGAAGCCCTTGGCGAACTCCGGATCGCTGAGGATCGGCAGGCGGGCTGTGTGCGGATTGATATACTCGCTGACCAGCAGCACCGAAGTGTCGTACGCGTACAGCAGGGCCATCAGCATGATCAGGGTCACGTCGTCGATGTTGCCGTCCGCGTCGTTGGTCTTTCGGGCGGCCAGCTGCTGCAAAAGCCGGATGGCAATGGATCGCGGCAGGCCGCGCTGGGCTGACCAGTGGAACAGGGCCATGGCCACTGCCCGTTGAATGTCCTCGTACAGGCCGAGCACCTGGTTTTGGTGCTTCTTGGAGCCGAATGCGCGGTTTTTGGTCAGCAGTATGCACTGGAAAGAATTGAAATGATTGGTAGACCTATTAATTTGGGTATAGTTATATATGTAAATGGGGAACAAGATTTCATTTCTGATGAAATTCAGAGGTGGCACAAAAAAATGGTTAATGAAAAGGATTGAGGGGTCCTATATAGGAACACAAACTCACCTCCTTGTCCACATCCATCTCTTCGAGCAGCTCCAGCAGGCGTCCCAGTATGTTGGAGTCCTCTACGAGACTCTGGACGTAGTTGGTGATCAGGCAGGTGATCTGTTTGGAAGATGAAAGACAACCCGATTTAGTGAATCCGGAACTGTGTATATCCCAATCTAAAAACCCACCTCCCTGGGCAGCTCTGTACTCCAGGAAACGCCGCTGACCGTCTGGAACATGTCGCGCAGGGCGCAACTGATGGCCTTCCTGCCGTCGTAATAGAGAAGCACCGCCACCAGGCCCCTGGGCAGACCTGGGTGATGCATCTGCTGCCGCTGGGCGGTGCAGAGCAGCTCCACGGCGAACACCTCGTCCAGGTCGAACATGTCAGCGAGGATGAGGGCCTCGTCGACCAGGTCCTGTGAGAGTTTTATCTTCCGGGATTGTCCCGGCAGCGGGATGCCCTCGTTCAGAGCATTCCTCAGGTGGCTGCGGCTCTTTTCGCTCTTGGCCTGCCAAGAATAAGAGTTGCAAGGATTAGTTACCTGGTTCAGCTTAGTGGAACACCTAGGACTCTACCCACCGGATTGCGCAGGAAGTTGGTGAAGCTGTGCTTGTACTTTTTGAGGCACAGCTCCAGATCCGTGATGACGCCACTGGGATTGGCCACCGTCGCCTGGAAAACGGTGTACAGATGCTTGTACGGCGTCCACATGTCCTCGGTTACACCTGTGGCCGGCGGAAAAGGGTTGTATTGGGCGCAATTGAAGGTTGCCCAGTGATTGGGCGATTGGGAAGCCTCACTCACCATCCATTTCACTTGGTTTCGCAGTTCTCGTTCAGAATGGCAATAAAACGCGGCAAGTTTGCTTCGGTTGCGACAAGGCGCCGGCTGCCAGGGATGGGTACTTGTGTTTGGTTTTCCCGTCCGGCAACCCTGACAGTTAGCGGAGACAGCCTCCTGGCGATGTGGATAATTTGGATGATGTCGACCATTTTAGGTGTTATCGATACGTGATCGTTTATATTTATACTTTTTAAAATAATTGAAAATGTTCAAAGTTAGCGTGGAATTTATGTATTTAATATTTAGTATTTATTTTAGCAAGTGTAACTTTTTATCAGCGAATCATTTTTTATATCAGAATGAGTAACATGGCCATAACTCTTATTTTTTAGTAACAGCCATGAGATTACAAAACTGACTTTCGATCAGCTAATAAATAGCTAAAGATATTTATTAAATCATATTTTAGGCGTAGAGTAAGGGTTTGTTCATAGTTTAATCATGCTGGATAATTGTGATACGTGGCCTTCTATGGACCGGTCCAGGTGCGGGACCGACTGCGGAATTTGAATGTGGAAAAGACAGCAGCGGAAGTGAATGCAGTGACAGCATTGGAAATGGGAGGAATGGCAGCAGCGGAAGTAGAAGAAGTGGCGGCAGCGGAAGTTGAAGAAGTGTCAGCAGCGGAAGCGGAAGAAGTGGCAGCATCGGATGTGGAAGATTTGGCAGCAGTGGAAGTGGAGGAAGAGGCAGCAGCGGAAGTAAAAGAAGTGGCAGCAGCGGAAGTAAAAGAAGTGTCGTCTTCGGAAGTGGAAGAAGTGTCAGCATCGGCAGTGGAAAAAATGGCAGCAGCGGAAGTGGGAGAAGTGTCAGCAGCGGAAGTGGCAGCAGGTGCCACCGATTTAGGCGGCCTTCCGATCCTTCGCTTGGGGAATTGAATGATCTTGCCTTTCAGCTTGGCCATAATGTCCAACTGACAGTTGTACCAGTAGGGCAGCATTAATCCCACTTCCGCACGCGGCTCGGGCAGATACTCCTGGCTAAATTGTTTAGCCATTAGCTTAATCGAACACGCGCTAAGTTTCTCGCTCCTCCTTAGCTTGCGGGTCCGCCTCAGCTTCGCCATCTGCAGATCCTCGACACTCACGGTGGAACGGTTCGCCAGCTGGGCGAAGTGTTGGGCCTCCACCAGTTTGTCCCTTGCTAAGGCTGAAGGAAATAACTCACTAAATATTTGCCCTCTCTTTTGGGGTTCAACTTACTGTAAGCTAGGTCCAGGATAAAGCCACGAGTCTGCGGTTCCGCCTCCAAACCATGGTCCTGAAGCAGACCGTCCACGAACGCCAGATCAGCAGGGATATCCAAGTTGTGCTCGCTCAGCTTGTAATTCGTTTCCTCGGCCATCGTAAATGGAAATATTGTTTAAGTGCCTTAAAATGTCTTGACAGTTTGCTAAGGCCAACTTGATCAACTAAAATTATTTTTGGGTTGCAGGTTGTTTGGCGGAAACTCTGGACTCATGGTATTTTCATGAACATTGGGCTGAGATTAATTATTTAGTGGATACGTCAGAAATGAAATCAGAAGTGGCGCTCTTTTCGCTGTTTCCAAAAGTCGTAGAGCTAAATGTATTCTATTAAGCTGCTTAACTCAATTTAAATGGTTACATGACCCTACAGATGATTATGGATACGCGGAAACCAAATTCAATGCTCAAGCAGCGTTAGTTTTTCTTAACGGGTAAAAGTGCACTCAGAAAAAAACCCATCCTAAACTTTAGCGCGATTTATACTTGATTTCGGATAGTAATTTTTCGGCTTGTTTTTAGAATGAATATGCTGCGCGTTCTTGTAACAAAAAAAATCATTCTTAAACGCAATATTCAAGAACATTATTCAATAAACAGTACAAAACAAGTATGATTGCTACTAAATCTTAGAATAATATATTTAAAAAAAAATGTTCTTGGTAGCCTAGGATTTTTTTCAAGATATTTGTGAAGCGGAAAACATTATTATTGGGTATTACCAAGTTTGTCTTGCTGTAATCCCATTATTTACGAGAATCAATATACAAACGACTTAAAATTACTTAATATTCTATTTGATTTTGATTAATTTTACTTTAAGGAAATCAATATATAAACGACTTGAAACTACTTAGTATACCACTTTCCTTTAATTTGTTTTACTGCCCAGTTCCGTTCCACTAAGTAATGATTCTTGGGCCTGTCTTTATGACAATACCTTGGTCCAGAGTTTCAACCGACTAACCTGCAAAACTGAAATGATTTTAGCTAATCAGGTTGGCCTTAGCAAGCTGTCAAGAAATTTTAAAGCACTTAAAAAATATTCCCATTAACGATGGCCGAGGAAACGAATTATGAGCTGAGCGAGCACAACTTGGATATCCCTGCTGATCTGGCGTTCGTGGACGGTTTGCTAAAGGACCATGGCTTAGAGGCGGAACCGCAGACTCGTGGCCTTATCCTGGACCTGACTTACAGTGAGTTGAACCCCAAAAGATGGGACAAATAATTAGTGAGTGATTTACTTCAGCTTTGGCAAGGGACAAACTGGTGGAGGCCCACCACTTCGCCCAGCTGGCGAACCGTTCCACCGTGAGTGTCGAGGATCTGCAGATGACGAAGCTGAGGCGGACCCGCAAGCTAAGGAAGAGCGAGAAACCAAGCGAGCGATCGATGAAGCTGCTGGCCGAAAATGTCAGCCAGGAGTATCTGCCCAAGCCGCGTTCGGAAGAGACAGCAATGCTGCCCACCTGGCACAACTGTCAGGCGGGCGTGATGTTCTATCTGGAGGGCGAGCTCCTTCAAATGCCCGAACAGGAGATCGGAAGCCCGCCTAATTGGGTGGCACCTGCTGACACTTCCGCTGCTGACACTTCCCCCACTTCCGATGTTGAGATTATGTCCAATTCCGATAGTGAGCTTTCTTCCACTTCCGATGATGAGCCTTCTTCCACTTCCGATGCTGAGCCTTCTTCCACTTCCGCTGCTGCCCTTTCATCCTCTTCCGATGCTGACACTCCTTCCACTTCTGCTGCTGCCATTTCATCCATTATGGATGCTGACACTTCTATCTATTTTGACACTCCTTCCACTTCCGCTGCTTCCAATTCTTCCACATCCGATGCTGTCACTGCATCCTCTTTCGGTGCTGTCTTTTCCACATTGAAATTCCGCACTCGGTCCCGCAGCTGGACCGGTCCATAGAAGGCCACGTATCACAATTATCCAGCATGATTAAACTATGAACAAAACCTTATTCTGCGCCTGAAGTATGTTATTTCCCCGATTTAATAAATATTTAGCTATTTATTAGCTAACCGAAAGTCAGGTACAACTAATTCTCGAATATACTTAAAAGCAAATACATTGTACTGTATTGAATAGTATGTATGTAACTGGCAGAGGGAAGTCCAGCCCTATAAAGTATCAAACGAAAATACATCCTAACGATGTTGAAGAATATTAAAGATCCCATAAAAATCGTTCAAAAGTTGTGACGAAAAATGATACACACCAACGGAATTATCATTTTAAACCGTCATAAGAAAACAATAAGCGACTATTTTTTCTTAATGAAAACCAATAACAGTCGTAATGCCAAAACATCTTTTTCTGACACTGACGTTGGTGCTATCTTACTCTTTTACTGAGGCTCTTACGTGCTGACACAACGTTTGCTAACACTTACGTTTCTGGCACTTACGTTTGCTGATAGCGATAATTATATCACATGAAAAAATATATCGATATAATTATTCTTATTCAAAAAATATCGATTGCTATTTTGATGTATTTTTCACATCCCTCTATAAACAAAGTGCTGCAAATTTCGAGGAGGATCCCCAAATCCCAGAGCCCGGTTCAGATTCCAGATCCCAGCGAACAGTGCAAGATGGACGAGCCCTCGGACGATGAGAACTCGGAGCCCACGCCCAAGAAGATCAAGCGGGAGTGGGTGAAGAGCTACTCCAACAAGGCCATGGAGATGATGAAGAAGATGGGTTACGAGAACGACAAGGGTCTGGGCAAGAGCAACCAGGGCCGCCTGGAGCCCGTCATCGCCGTGCAGCAGGATGGCCGCCGTGGCTTCGGCCTCAAGCTGGACACCGTCCAGTTCTCGGCCGGCCAATGGGATCCTGCCTGCGAGGAGCTCGAGATACCCGAGCCGGTCCTCTGGCTCCACAATCCGGGCGGCGGTGCCGACTCATACAGCCTCGATCAGCTGATGGGGCACGTGGTCACCGGCCCGAAGAAACTGACCCTGGACGAGGAGACACGCTACTGCGATCCAGCCACCCTGCATCACATCCTCAATGCCAAAACCGTATTCGATGATCTCAACGACAGCGAGAAGCGGCGGGCGAGATCCCGCTGCAATCCCTTCGAGACCATCCGCAGCTCCATCTTCCTCAATCGCGCCGCCGTCAAGATGGCCAACATCGACTCCATGTGCGACTTCATGTTCACCAATCCCCGCGATCTCGATGGCCAATCTCTGGTGGCTGCCGACGAGCTCCTCTACTTCACGGACATGTGTGCAGGTGAAGTCTCGGGGAGAGGGAAAACTATTTCGGGGAATCCCCGGAAACCAAGTTTTACTTTTGCATGTCTTATCAGTTTGACTAGTCGAGAAATAAACCATAAACCCAAGATGTGGTATACTAACCTCTCAAACCTTTTCATTTTGCATAAACAGAGTGTTTCCGTTTGGTAAGAGCGGTATTGTACAACTTATACAGATTAAAAAGCATTCTTGCCCTAGGAAATAAACTCTTTGAAATTGACTAACCTCGACTTCTCTTTTTTTAACAGGCCCTGGTGGTTTCTCCGAGTACGTGCTGTATCGCAAATCCTGGGAAGCCAAAGGATTCGGCTTCACGCTGCGCGGCGCCAACGACTTCAAGCTGGAAAAGTTCTTTGCCGCCTCGCCGGAGTCCTTCGATACCTTCTACGGGGTAAAGGAGGATGGCAACATCTTCGACGAAAGCAATCAGGACTCGTTGAACGAATACATCCGTCTACACACGCCGCAGGGCGTTCACTTTGCCATGGCCGATGGCGGCTTCTCGGTGGAGGGTCAGGAGAACATCCAGGAGATCCTGTCCAAGCAGCTGTACCTCTGTCAGTTCCTCACCGCCCTGAAGATCCTGCGCCAGAACGGCAGCTTCGTGTGCAAGGTGTTCGACCTGTTCACACCGTTCAGCGTGGGTCTGGTCTATCTGATGTACAAGTGTTTCCACCAGATAGCCATCATCAAGCCGAACAGCAGCCGACCGGCGAATTCGGAGCGCTACTTGGTCTGCAAGTACAAACGGTCGGACACGGAGACGGCGGCCATCATAGCCTACCTGAATGCGGTGAACCTCATGCTGAGCGAGGAATCGCACCAGGAGGACAGCCAAAACGACGTTCTGGAGATCTTTGATGCCAACGAGCTGGCCGAGGACGAGGACTTCCTGCGCTACGTCATCGATTCGAACAATGCCATTGGCCGGAAGCAGATCGTAGGCCTGCGCAAGATAGCCGCCTTCGCCCAGAATCCGGAGCTGAAGGAAGCCAAGCAGTCGGAGGTGCGGCAGGAGTGCCTCAAGCGTTGGGGACTGCCGGATAAACTGCGCCAGGCGCCGGAGATCAAGCCAACGGACAGGCTTCTGGAGGAACTCCTGGGCGATTGGGCGTCCGATCGCAGCTGGCTGAATCTGACGGCCGCCGAGATGAACGGCGTGCCGAATCTAAACATGGCCGTGAAGAACGTGGCGGACTGGTACTTTGTGCCCGTGGGTCGCGAGGAGACGAACATCAATGCCTGCACTCTGTTCCTGTGTAAGTCGCGGGGCAATCTGCTGCGCTACACGGAGCACAAGAAGTGGGAGCTGGTGGAGACCGCCTTTGAGGTGCAGCCGCGCTCGATCTTCTTCGGTCAGATTGTGTACGAGTTCTACGGCGAGGGCAGGACGATTCAGCGGGTGGCTGCACTGCACATTATCGATGGCATCTGCCTGGGTGGCATTGACATCCGACGAAGACCGTTCCGCGAACGCGTGAGCATGTGCGATAAGTTTGCCCGGAGTCTGAACAAACCGCATCGCAAGGAGCGAACGTTTGGAGCTTTACGCAGCAAACCCTTCTTCCGGCTGCGGGATATGGGCAGTTTCTTTGCAGACATGCGCCATTACGTGCTGAAGGATAATTCGCAGAGATTTGGATATGCGCTGGACGACAACAAGTTCTTCGTGCCGGGCGGCATACTGATGTTCTGTGAGCTGACCACCAACTACGTGTCCGCCCACTCGCGATCGCGTGGCCAGCTGTACTACTTCAACGTTACGAACAAGGAGTCGTACTACAAGGAGCAGATACCCAGCAAGAAGGCCGCCGAGATCTTCGCCTCGTTCCGCTACAGCTACTCGCGCCGCCTGCTCTGGAAGTGGACGGACCTGCGCCAGGTGGAGGAGCTGGCCACCGAGGACAATCCAAAGATCCTGTTTCGCAGCGACTTCATCAAGTTCATCGCGGACAAGCTGGGCCACAGTTAGGCCAGCCCAACGTAGCCATAAGTCTAATTATACATACATACGCGTACGTGTTTTTTAAACCTACCCCGCATGCTTAGGGTTTATCTGGAGGTTTTACAACGGATCCCTGCATTTTACTTATTCGATTTAAGTATACAACGATAATTTGTCCGCAGGGACTAAATCATTTTTTTCTGACCATCCCTACTAACTATATTCATATAATGTCATATGTCTGGCCGAAGTGTGCAAATGTTTTATTTCTAAAGATCTTACCAAAGTTCCAACGTCTTTCATTTGGACTGGGTTATTTGGAAATAGCTAAACAAGTTAATTTACTAGCGAAAGGTGACCCTAAACTGCACTTTCAAAGATCCAAACTTGGTCAATTGCATGTAAATTGCCAAAAGGTTTAATTATGTAATAATTTCAAATTAAATTTAATAAAATTCCACGAAGGAACTACTTTTAGCCAAGCTATAATGTGTTAATACTGGGTTTTGGTGACTTCAAACTATAATGAGTACGCTTTAGTTCCTCACACAAATTTATAGTGATTGTGGGTATATAAGTTTGGTTTTGGTTAAATAATTTGTGAAAATCTTTAATGGCCCATCGTCGCCCACTCGTTCCACGGAGAGTTGTCAGCGGCAGAAAGTTGCATTCGCTGGTCCTTGCAGCTTAATTAATCACCCGATAAAAGGCCGGAGAGCGGACTTCTGGGGACCTGGGTGTACGGATTCCGCACTGTTTGCAGTGGGACAAAAAAGCAAATTGTTGCCCCGTACTTGTGCAATTCACGCCACACAACACAGTTACACATTGCCGAAAAGGAAACTAGGTGGTCAGGGATTCGGTGGTCGGGGGTCAGGGGTCAGAGTTTGGGGGCATGCCACTGACATGCGCCAGTAATTAACGTCCCATTTTGGGTTAGATTACCCATGAATAATTGCGAATGCCGATGGTCGCGCCTGTCGCACAGCGAGAAAAACCAATATTTAATTAATTTCCTACAATATAATATTTAAGTATCTTTATTCGAATCAGTTTCAGAACATTAAGTTCCAAAATATCGAATTTAATATAATATATTTTATATTAAATCTATGATGATTTGCATTTCCTTTTATGAAATACTAGATGTTAATAAGGGGTTAAAGATATTGGTTATTTTAAGATTGGTTTCCAACCCACTTTTTCTTATAACATCTAATATCAGTGCAATAGTCTGCCCATGGCAGCTGATAGTTAGTTGGGCTTAGGTGCAACTGTATTGGATGGAGGAGCGGCATCCGATCGACTTGGACGTGGAGGCCGGGACTTGGAACTGGGATTTGGCAGTGGGATTGGGTTACGTTGCGCAACTGCACCAGATTGATGATGGCCGGCTAAGTGTGGCCACCTCCCAGTCATCCTTTTTATCCTTAAGGCCGCTCCTGGCACCACTTCATCCCCCTTTGGCCCATGCGAGGAGTGAGTGTTTTGGAGACTGAAAACTTTGCTAATTGCTTTTTGGCCACGGCCACGATGACGATGGCCTCTGACTATATATATAAAGCTGTTGACGACGAATCCGGCAACGGGCCACAGTTACAGCATCCGAAAAATAGTAGTTATCCATTTGCAGTTGGGCTGCCATGCACATTGGTTTTTAGACTAGTGAAAACCAAATAAAGTTGTTTATTTTATCGAAGATTTTAAAGTTAAACAGAGTAATAAGTTTATCTTATTCCGAAATACAAACAGTGGTTTTTAAAAACGTATATATTTTTTTAAAGTTTTTTCAAGACCTTTGAAAAAAAGTCTAATAATAACTTTTGAACTCCAAATTTAAAGAAACTATATCTTATTTATAAAAACTGTTTAAAATATGGTTATTTTAAGCAAAACTTTCATAACTAGCAAAGTTTGTTTACAATTAATTTTTATGGCCTAATCGTGTACCTTTCGAAATAAAGTCAGAATGATATTACGCTCTTAAATTGGTTAAGGATTGTTTGAGTTGCATTCGTACATACGTTCTAATTATAATGACTATGAGTATGACTTCACAAAATGCTAAATACAAATTTTCATTCTAAAGCTTTTTAAATTTTATAAAAAACCATATTGCAATTAAACATACAATTTTCAAAAATACTTTTAATATTTAATATATTTTAGGGTTTAATGGTGTACTAATCGAAATATACGATAAAAGATATTCCAAACTCAAATCGGTTAAGGTATTTTTTAAGAAGTTTGATTTTTAATATTAACTATAAGGCTTACTCATGTGTTTGTAAATAATTCATATAGTATACTTTAAAAGATTAAATTTGGATAAGCAGGAAACCAGTGTAGTTGGTCATGCCACGTCCAGAAAATCTGCTGTTTTTGTTGTGCATTTAATTGTGCTTTTTTGGCTGGGCCTACGTTTGCCGACTCAGCAGAGAATTAATTACACACACTCTCCACTCGGAGCCACCCCACTCCATTTCGATCCACTCCGCCTGGACATTTGATAGTTTCGCACTTTTGCGTTTTATAAATTCTGCACTTTGCCTGCTGCGAGCATCTTCGGATGTCAAAACAAATTTTTGCAACTGAGCCATTCATTTGTTACGAAACCCCCGAGACCGTCCCCAACTCAAGGAAATGGAACTCCCCCGAGTATGGCACATGAGACCTGGGCCAGGGCATCGGGATTCGGAATTCTGTGTTTGGGATTCTGGAGCTGGGACTGACCGCTGCCCAAATGCAAATGTCATTTTGTGGTCGTTCGAATGAATAAACGAAATTAAATGCAAAGAATTGGGCAACGGCAGCGGCAACCGAAAAGAGTTTGACTGGCAGGCAAAAGTCCAAGTGGAAGTCCAACTCCTGACAATGGAGTTTGGGGAGTTCAACCCCTGACTCCCGTAAACCATGTGGGACCTCTGTTGATTGACAGGCACCGGAATCGAACCGGAAGCCATCTATTGAATCGATATGAAAGATTACCACACACTTTCGTTTGGTCAACCATTGTCATTACTTGGACGAAGTATAATCAAACAAATGGAACCGGCAATATGATGTTATTCTCATACGAACCTGACACTCGTTTCTGCCGCTCTAAAAAAATAAGGGGAAAATACATTTGTTTATATGCCCATTTGAGATCCTATTGGGGTGCAGAAGAAATCAATTTGTTTACTAGATTATCAGCACTTTTGTCAGCAACTCTTTTGGAAGGGGAACCCTAATTGGATATCAGAAGACATTTTCAGATATAACATTTCAATAATTGATTCAATACGTGTAAACAATTATTATGGCAAATATTCCACTCGTTTACTGATATGTTGGGATTAGGTTCTTTGTTTATTTCTTTGATACCTAGCACTTTCAGTAAATATCATTCCCATACTATATGCAAACTAACTTTTCCTATTGCATTGACCAATATTTCTATAATAGTTTGTAATCCGGAGACTCTTTTAAAAGGAGACCTATTTTATATGAAAATCCAAATGAAATGTATTTAACTCAAAGGCTAACCTTTATACATAAAATTTAAGACATCTTTGGTAAAAGAACCAGAAAAATTGAAAACGGAAAAAAAGCTGAAGGTGAAGAATTCTTAAATAGAGAATTTATCGTCTTTATAAATTTCGAAGAAAGGTTTTTGAAATCAAGACGGAAGTACTCTTGAGTTTGTTTTTTTGAGATGAAGCCATGAAATTAGACTGGGTTTTGTTTTTTTTTCACATGAAATACTTCATCTCTTCTAAGAGTCTGAGATTGAAATGATCTTGGCTTAGTTTTGAGATTGAGAGAACGGCTTTAAAAAGTTTTTATTTTATTTGGGTGTATTTTCTTTAGAAAAGAAGCATTTTTAGGGTTTTGTACTAATAAGGCTTAAGTATACCAATTCTTCCCTACTTTTCTGATGGCTGCGTTGATTGAGGTCATTTGCTAGCGTAAACGTGGTAGTCGCTTCGAATTAAGAGTCCTTTGCTTGCCCAGGACATCTTCCTCCTCTTCACACTTGGTTTACGAGGAGTTGGGGGGATTGCCAAAGTGGTTGGGTGGTGCTGAGCACACATTCGATTAGCAGAGGGCCGAAACTCGATGAGTTTTATTAGTAAATAATGGCAAATCATTTGCCAGTTGACACTTGCTGAATGGCCACAGGGGGTGGGGGGTTCAGGGGGTGGTAAGGTCTTTGGACACGTAAGGGAATGTCATCGGCAGGGCAAAGTCAAGGAGCAGGATCCGTGGTCCTGCTAATGAGCAACATTAATGAGCGCTATTTTTCATTGAAAGGACAATCAGCGTGTCCATGTATGGGTGTATGTGTGTGAGGGGTGGGTGGGTGATTTAGCTGAGTGTGTATATGTGTGTGTGTGGATGCTCTCTCTCAAGTCTCTTGGGTATTTAAGCGGCCAAAATGTTGCAAAGACGGCAATGACAGCAGGTGCCTTGCAAACACACACGCACACCCACCACCACATGAGTACGAACACACATACACACACGTATGTATTTACCCACAGGAAGCTGATGTCAGGACCCCATGAAAATTTAATACGAATGCAAAAGAAAGCAAAGAATTTGTAATTAAATTAACCATTTGCTGGGCACACCCCCGTCCACCTTGTCGTCGTCTTTGTTTTTATGCTGCTTTAAATTAAATATTTTTGCCTTTTTGCGTGAGTCCCTTCCGGGATGATGCGGATCCGGCGTTGAGTGGGTCAGCGGAAACCTCAACAATTTCCACAGACTCAATCAGTTCCTTGTCCAGCTCCTTTAAGGCACTAAAAGAAAATAACAAAATTTTAAAAAATTATAATAATTTAAATAACTCTATTGTATTATCAGGAATGGTGTATTATTTGATTAATTTTAATATTATAAATATCCCTTATAATTTGTATTTCCATAATTACTGACAACAAAAGTCATATTCCTATTCTCCTTGCCAACAGAAACGGATTAAGCAACACCAAAAAGGAGAAATTTTGGTTTTAGCCTTCCTTTATAAAATTATATTTTTAATTGTAGTCATATACAGTTTGCGACCATATTATTAAGTTCTTTCTTTTTATTTTTACTATATACAACTTAAAATAAAATTATGAATCTCTGTTTTTTTCAATTCCATTACAATGGCACATAAATAATTGTACTTATATGCAATTTAAGATCGTATTATAAATTAAAACACAAAAAAATGTATATTTTATATACCCCTTTTTTCAATTAATATACAAAATTACATCAATAATTTTAATTGAATAAAGTGTTAGATCATACCATGAATCAAACTACACTAATATTCACAACTAAGATCATTAAATCTTTTGCTCGGTGTATATTTCGGACCTCCGGTTCGGTTGGGGATTCAGGTTTTGGCTTCAGGTTGAGGTCCCAGGTCCACTACGACACTCTGGAGAGAAATGCGAAATGAAAAATCGACTTGCAATTAGCAAACATGAAACATGACTACCCGTGGCCCATTCCCAAATTCACCCCTCCCCCCACCCTTACAGGAGGTATGTGATTGTGTGCGTGTGTTCCACAGACACATCCTGATGTCCTGGTATTCTGACTCTGGCTGTGTGTCTGGAGCTCCAGGAGCTTCGTCGGCAGCGTTGTCAGCATGGTTAATAAGTTACTTTCGAGATACTTTATTACTTCCTTGGTGGTGAGCGACAGCTGGGCGAAAGGGGGGGAGGGGGGATTGGCACAAAGGGTTGCCATTGCCTCCCACCCACCACCCCGCCTTCCATCCATCGCATGTCTGTGCGTGAGTGTGTGCAGTTTTTTAATTTATGCGATTTTTGACTGCCGCCGCCTCCAGCGTACGCATAGGTGGAAGGGGTTGGGAAGGGGTCCGGAAGGGGTTGGGAAGGGGTTGGGAAGGGGTCGAGGAAGGGGTTTGGGGAAGGGGTTTCCTGATGCGGAGTGAGGGAGTGACAGTACGTGGCACAATGGATTTAAGCTATTTTATAATCTATAATTCCTTGTAGAGTCGGAACAATTAATTTTAATTTAAAAAATTAAAGAAAGCGTTGCGATTTTATTACATTTTTAAACTTCTTTTTAATATAAAAAGGTATCTTATAGACGAAGTTTTAATTAAGGGGAAAAATAGACAGCTGCACAGAATTATTTTTGTTGGGCTGGCTTCGACCATGTATATAAATATTTTTTAGCAACATAGCATGACTGTTAATTGCATCTTTGTTGACTATTCATATTTAATATTTTAACATATTCCCAACCGGTTTGACCCACAGTGCAAGTGTACGACTGTTTTCGCTTGGCGCCCGAAAGTAGGCAATAGTTTCTTTTGGCTCACGTTATCAGTGGCACAGAGAGGGCCCTTCGTACCCCCTTTTTAACCCCCATCCGCCCACACATCCCGCCTTTAACCCCCCCCCCCCCCCAACTTCGGGGGCAGACTTTCCCCTACCATACGAGTTTTTCCTTATTTATGCAAATGAAATCAATGCTCGTTGACGTATGTGTGGGTGTGTGTGTGTGTGTCTGTGTTTGTGATTGCGTCAAAAGAATAGAATTTTTCATTTTAAATTACATGCCAGCATGTTCGAGTTGCTGGGTATGTGTGTGTTTGTGCAAAGAAAACTTTTGTTCGTTTGTTTTTGAAGAACTTTGCATCGAGACTGCGAACTGCAAACTGTGAACTGTGAACTCTGAGCCGACCTGAACCGAACCACATTAAAGGTAACTATGCAAATATTTTTGCGGCTCACACGAGCAAACACAAAACACCAAAACCGGACCCAGGGAACCCTTTTTGATTTTCCGTTTCTTTTTTTTTCTGATTTTTTTTCCAGCCCGTACTTTGAGTGCTTGAGGTGGCAATGGCAACCAAAAATATTCCATGCTGGTCAATCGGAAAACTAGCTAAATTTCTCGGGGGAAGGGGGAAATCCCAATACCCCCAAAAAACCCTTCGTTTATCGCTCATTGAAGTTCGCTTTTCGGTTTCGGTTTGCTTCTAATTGTGTTTGGCCGTGTGTACGTTGGCCCTTAGTTTTTCGGCAATCACTTAACCCCCGGTTACTTGGCTGCCCCTTCTGCCCACCAGCTATGTGCGGAATGTCTAATGAAGCCACATAAATCAAGTGGCTGCTAACCGGAGAACATGGCCAGCCCATCCTCATCCCGCTCCTGCTCCTTGACCAGCATCCTTCATCGCTTAGCGGACTTTCAGCAGGAGGTCCTTTGGTCAGTGCCCAGTGGCTAATTGAAATTAAAAACGTTGCCAAGAAATTGCTGCGCATTTTTCATTCGATTACCACTGTCCGCATATACCCCCTCCCAAAAAAAAGAAACCATTTACCACTGATTTATGCTAATGCATGGGCCAGAAAATGAGTATTTGGTAACTATGTGTGTGCCAAACAATTAAAAAGAATAAACAAGTTATGACCTTCGGTTATAAAAAAATTAAAGAATAAATAAATAATAGATATTTCAGTTAAGAGATAATTTTATAACCCAAATAAAGTAGTTTGCCCACCATTAAAGCAAAACAATCATTCCATTATTGTGTATATCCTTTATTTGGTATTCGAATTATTTATTTCTTGTAATATTAAAAAAAAAGACAATGATCACATAAAATATTTTTCGGTTGTAAATTACAGAATTTTTTTCTTGTCATACAATACAATATTATATTATATATATATATTTTAGATTTATATTTAGTTTAGTGTAATTATTTTAATCATCGTTATGTATTACTTCATTTAGTACAATGATTTTTGTTAAGCCTGCTATTTATTTTCATACTCTTTCGCCCTTCCGTCTTTGCCTTTCATTTTTTTTGTTTTAAACTTTTTCGATTTGGTTTTTTATTTTTTAAAATTCGTCTAAATTACCTTGCGGCTTTGGGGTTTCCTTCTCCGTTCTACCATTTATTTTTGTATTATTTAGTTATAGTTAAGTTTAAGTTTAGACGTATGACGATACAAAAAAAAAACGTGACTTTCTGTTCAACTACTTTGTTTACTTAAGCTTACACAATTAGTTTATTACGATTTTGGTTTTCGCTTTGCCTTCAATTGGTTGAATGTATTGCACTGAATTTTAATCTATCTTTACGATTTCATTTTTTTCTGGGTTCTGGTTAATGCCTCTTGCCCGTTTTCGTAAGGGGTAACATTAAAACTTACGATCCTACAGAAAAGCAGACACACATAGACACACATACTGATATAATCTGCATATGTACGCGTGCTTTATTTTCCCGATTATATGTATGTATTACCGCCCCGTAACCCAAAGTTCTCACTTCTCTTTCACACACTTAGCCATTATAGTTTTAGATATTCGCTTGATATTACTATTACATTTTAATATTACAATTACACAAAAAAAAACAAAAAAAATATCGTACGATTACATCCACTAAGTATAGTACTGATTATATTTGCATGTAATGTTGTATTTTACTTCGTTTTTCCACTTTTGGTGTTCGACTTTGCCACTAAACTAAACTTAGCCTGCGAGGGATATGGGCTAGAGGGTACTACGTGGAACTGGGGAGGGGCTATTAAGTAGTTGCGAACATCTTGCGTTCCGTATGCAAAAAATTGACCAGACATTAACACCAAACAAATGCCCTACATTTAAACATATACTTGGGGTTTGCTTTTCCATTTATATATATATATATATATCGATTTCTATAACTTCTAGTTTTAGTATTTGATACAGACAAAAAAAAATTGAAATTCATAATCCAATTACACACTTATGTTTGGTTTTCCTTGCTTGTTTTTTTACAGAGTTGCTATCAACACACGACGAAAGCGTCTAGGATCTAGGATGTGGAACGTTTCTAAATAATAAGCCTGGGACTTGCTTCGTCCCGACCAACTGGCTAGGTTTCTATGCCTAATAACTAACTTTATGTATAACCTAATGGGGCATCGAGGATGCACGGGTGGGTGACCCCGACACTCTGTCCCACTTGTAACTTGTATAGTCTGCCTTGAAGTCAGGCCTATGGATAACGCCAGTTTAACCCCTTACCTCTTATTTACACTTGTTTTTTTGAGCCCTGGACGGGATGTGGCTCTAATGTTGGGGTCACCAGTGTTGGGCTTTTGATTCTCAGCGTTCTTAGATGGGTGTCGGCATCAGTTTGCCATAGTCCTGGTGCATTGTGGGCTTCACCGAGTTGTAGACGGGTCGTTCCGTATCTTCGGGCAGGGCATATACATCGGGGGGTACGCACAGCGACTGGAGTTTCGAGATATACGAGTCGAAGTGCTCGTGGGGATGCGGATGTGCATGCGGATGGGCGTGCGGATGTGCATAGCTGACGGGATGATGCACCGTGTAGGGATGATGATGTGGCGGCACTGGAGGCGGTCCTACAGCTCCGCCAGATCCCAAGCCACCGCTGTTGCCCGAGCCGACTCCCTGATGAAGACCAGCGCCAGCAGCACCACCACCCCCATACATACCAGCACCACCACCGGCAGATGGGGCACCACCCGAGGACGGGAGTGGTGGCGGCGGCAGGAGCGTGGAATAGGCCGCCGCCGAGTGCTCGCCACCCACCAACTGACCACCGGCACCACCACACACATTGTCCAGTCCATGAACCACCGAGGCCCCCGAGGAACCGGGCGTGGCCCCACCCGGCGGCGGTGGCGGTGGCGGCAGACGCACATGCTCCAGCAGTGTGATCACATTGTTCCTCAGGCTCTCATAGTAGTTATTCAGATTGGCATTGGGTGGGGCGCCCACACCATCGATGGGCTGGTTGGGATTACTCCCCGAACTGGGTGCCAAATTGCTGATCGAGTGGTTCAGATCGTTGGCGTTGGTGGCAGAGCTGTTAATGTTGTTATTCCCGTTCCCGTTCCCGCTGCCATTCGTGGTGGGTCCACTGGACACGGCTCCACTGGATGTGCCACTGGTGGAACTGACACTGGCGAATGGCGATTGACCGCTGGGCGAGGCCAAAGCCACCGAGGAACGCTGCTGTTGCTGCTGATGGCCGCTCAGTGGAGAAGCCTCCTAAAGAGACCATAAAAAAAAGGAATACACATATATGGTTAGTGGCTCCAGTGGTTAGTGTGTTGAAATCCAGACGATGGTCACGAATTGGTATTCAATTTACTCGATTGGGTGGGGTTTCCCAGGGTACATAAACCCCTGCTCATGTGCCACATATGTGTATAGGAATTCCAATAAGAACGCGCCATCACACACAGGAGTGGAGAAAAAAAAACGTGAAATGGGGTTGGGGTGAAAGTTGGAAAAAAAATAAACGGAAAAAGAGACGAATCCTGAACGAAGTCAGCACGAACACCGCAGGCAGAAAGAGACGGAGACAGGCGAGAGCGAGCGAGAGAGGGAGTGGGATTTTTCGGAGTTTTTGGGGGATTGGGGGCCTCAGGGCGCCCCCAAAAAACACAAAGGTTAATGCTGCGTCGACGTCGCTGCCGGCGCCTTTGTAGCACAGTTATTGCTGCCCCGTTGTGGACCTGTTTTATTTTCTTTACTTTCTTTTTTTTCGCCCCATTTCCCAGCTTTTAGGAGCAAATCGAATGGCGTCCTGCGATTTGTTGGCGCCTCGTTGTTGGGCTGCAACACGGCCTGCGCATGTCCAGCGCACACACACGCCGGCACACTCGCTCTTTAGGGAGTCCTGGGCGTGTGCGTGGGTGTGGGGTGTGCGAGTGTGTATGGCTTAGGGGTGTGTGCCTCCTGCCCCTGACGCCGCCGATTCTGATTCGCCGCCCGATGCAGTGGAGATGCAACGTCACCGATTGGCTGACGTCAACAGGGGGTGGAGTGAAATGCACTGCAATTCGGGTGGATTCATTACACCAAAGGAAAGTTTGATACGATAGTAGCAGCTAATTGTTTAGAGAAATTAAAAACAAATGTTATCACTAGTGGGTCTTGAACTTGGCCCCGCACTGTTGCACCCAAGTAATATTCAATCTCTATGCTTTGCTTTTTCTTTGCATGCAAATATGAGTTGTTGGGCCTGGAAAACCCAAAAGATCCCAGGAAATTTAACGTCTGCGTCGGCGGCTGATAAAACTTTTCACTCGCGCGCCCTCGTTTTCGATTCAACTTTAGCCTAAGTTTATTTCACTTTACTTAACTTTACTTTACTTTACTTTGTTTCACTTGTTGTTCATTGTTTTTTCCCCGAGTTTTAGAGACGTCCTTGAAAAGTGCCAAGACAAAACTCGCTCAGGTGACGACAGACCAAAACTCAAAAACAACAAATGCGATACTATGGGTAAAAAGAACTCCACTCAAAGTCTCGTTTGAGTCGAAAGTTTTAAGGGCGGTGGGTGCTCCTAGTAGGAGCAGGGGTCTGTGGGGTCTGTGGGGTTGGGAGGTGCAAAACTTTCAGTGTGACCATCGTCTGCAAAGTTCGTGCGCTTAGCCTAGTGGGAAATGGACTTGGTCTCATAATTTGTTGCCGTCAACGAACCTGAGCCTACATACCCGATCGCTGGTGCTCAGCTGCGACTCCATGGCATTGATATCGGACTTGAGCCTCATCATCTGGGACTCCACACGTGCATTCTCCCGCTGAAGTTCCGATATCTCGGCCTCCAGGGTGTTTAGATCATCGCTGCCATTGGCTCCCGAGGAGGTACCACCGCCAGATGGATTCTTTTCGGTACCGCTGGTGTTGCTGCCACTGCCGCCGCTGTTGTTCGTGTTATTATTGCCGCCGGTACTGCTGCCGCTGCTACTGGTGACCCCGATGCCGAGTGACCCCGTGAGACCCAGTCCCACGCCGACACTGCTCCCCACGCCGCCCATGACAATGTCCAAACCGCTGCCGCCTGTTCCAAGTGAAGAGAAGGGCAATGCAGAGGCTCGTTAGTGGTACGGATGGTACGGTCCTACGATCTATGATCAATATGCTGTTATGTCTTTTCTCTTTTTGATCTGTGCGATCGTCTGGCATTCCACGGTTCGTCAATGTGCGCGTGTGCTAGCAACTCAATTGGCACTAGTGTGAGTTGGTGTAGCGTGTGTATGGTGTATGTGAGGGTTTTTGGATAGTGTGAGGCACTTACAGTGGAGGACATATATTGTACATTAGTAATAAATCCTTAAAGTTAATCATAAACGATGCAGCGGTAAAATCTCTTACAGACTTTACGGCTGCTGCATCGTGTACAACCAACTATAGTGATTGATCACAGTAGTTAGTTGGATCACAGTGTTTAGGAATTGTTCATTGATTGGTATCAATTGAGTTATATAAGGAAAGTATCATTTGACTCAGTATATGTGTATTTGTGCATGAGTGTCATGGTATCGCTGTGTTTGTGAATGAGTGGGTATTAGTTGGTGACTTAGTGGACTTTAATCATCTTATCTTCGGGCTTACCTTGATCGACAGACTCCCTGGCAATTTTTGTATGTACATTTTTTTTGTATATTTGAATTCTCTGATTTGTGTGAGTTGTAGGTATGACAATTTGTGGTCTGTTCGCATTGCTGTCTTTCGGTTTTTTATACAGACACATAAAATTGTTTACTTTTTTTTTTGATTTTTTTTTTTTGGGTTCTGTACTGTATTTGGTTTGGTTTTTTATTCAGCAGCATTTGGATTTTTGCATTGCATTTATTTTTGGTTGCTGGTTGTGGTTTCAGTTTTCAGTTTCGATTCGGACTGTTTTGACTGCGATTCAGTGGTTTCGTTTTCTATTTACAGTAGATACTCGGCACCGATACAAAACGTTGCGTAATCTAAAAGAAAACGTCAACAAAAACGACATGAAACGAAACGAAAAGAAGAAACACAGAATTAAATTAGAATTAAAACTAGGAATTTAATTGTTTCTTTCTCTTTTGATCAGCTTCTTTGTTGCTTTTGCTTTTGCTTTGTTTCTCTTGTTCGTAGCACACACACACACACGCACACATGCCCATACAGATGCATTTGTGGGTGTGTGTGTCTTTGGATATTATCGGGTTCTTGTTATGTACCGGGTTTATCGGGAGGATTTTCAGAGGATATTTCGAGTGAGTGGTTGGTTTTCGGGGGAGTTTGGTGTTGTCGTCGGTTCGGGGATTTCGAAGGATTTCGAAACTTAACGAAAATATTTTGCTAGACTTGTTTTTGAAATTCTTTTTGTGTTGCATTTTCCGAAACCAAAACCAAAAATAAAGTTATTTCTTGTTGAATATTTGTATTTTGTTTTTCATTTCTTTTGATGCTTTCTTTTTTTTCGTTTGACTTTAGCACACGCACACAAAATTCCAACCGAAAATGTTCAAGACAAAAAAGCGAGCAACAACAGAGAAGAAGAATACGATATTTGAAATTTGTTTTTATAATTTTTTAGTTTGGATAAAGGGAAATCAAAATTAAATTTTCAGGCCAATTTGTTGTGCAATCGATTATCATTGTTCTTCTTTGTGTGTTGCTAACTTTATGACAAGGCCACTATAACCCAATCCCCTTTTCGAACTAGGAGGGATATGGTATACACTAGCCTTGGGCCCAGTTCATAACAGAAAAGTACACGCAAGAGAGAGACAGCGAGAGAAAAGGAGAGCGAGATGAAGCGTCTGAGATTGGGGCACTCACCTGTATAACCCTTGGGATAGACCATGGTGACCTCATCGAACTTGGGCTTCTTGATGCCCTGGCTGCCCACCGTGGTGCAGGCTAAGGAAGATTGTTAAGATAAGGATGGAAAAAGGTGGAAATAAAGGTTAGTTTAAATTAAAAGAACGTTTTTAAGGAAAAACATATAGGATCACTTTGATATTCGAATGGTTAATTCATAAGGCATCATTTTTCTCTCTTTAAAAAGACTTTCAAATCAAAAAAGAGACATACGAGCGACTAGTACTCTGGGTAAGAAAGAGACAGCACTGTTCGTAAATCTCAGAAGTTTAAAAAGAGAGGAAAAAGCAAGATGGCGACCGCATTAAAGTGATACTATCCTTATCTAGATAGAATCGATACAAAATTTCATCAAAATGATCATAACATCTTATCAATCTTATCTTAAGATCTGTTAAAATCCATATAGAAGTTTCCAGTTCTTAACTTACCATCGAACTTCATGGCCGTGGCAGCTGCCACAGCGGCCTTATGCTGCTCCACAGTGCCGCCGGCTTCCAGGACGCGCATCTTGTTCCGATTGGCAATCGGACAGCCCGAAGCACTGAAGAATAAACAAAGGGATATGCCATTTTGGACTAAAGCCAACCAAGACCTGGGGGTACCTACCTTCTGTGGGAGAGGAACTTGCCGGTGGAATGGCCGGAACCATCGCATCCTGGAATGGGACAGCGAAGAGGTTCCGAATCCTGACCATCGCGTGGCTTGCTCTTCGGCTTGTTGGCTCTTGGACAGCCTGAGAGGCTGCGATGTGAGGAGTAGTTGCCCGTCACGTGTCCGGAGCCATCGCATCCGGGTGTTGGGCACTTGAGCTCCTGCGAGTGCGATTGCAGATGATTGCGGTCCGAACGCGAGCAGCCCGTCAATCTGGCAAAAAGAAGAGGGGAAGGGTCGTCGGATTAGTGAATGACCCAAAACCATCAACCTGGATCTAAAAACAGGCCAACTGCTGGTCCTCAGATAAGGAAACCTCCATATGTCTTTGTGTCTGTTCGTGCGGCTAAGACTTTGGACTTGAAACTTTCGGTTTTAAAGTTTCATTTAATCATGGGATGGCTGGGGTGCTGGTTTTACGACCGCTCTGCGGCCACTTTCGGTCGTAATCATAAATATTAAAGTCTCTCGACCCTGGGCTTTAGTGTCCACCAAGGAGTCCACGAAAGACTCAAAGCTTAAGCCAAGTACTGCATTTCGTTTGACAACTATCGCATTGAATTCATAAAGACAAGGGAATTTAAGGGAAGCTGACAGTTCTAAAACTTAGGTTACAATTTAAGCTTGGTGCTTGATTTGTTAGATTTGATGTGAATATGGTAAGATTACCGACAAAATGAGTCAGTTCCAAAAGGTAGATAAATTATAATGTATTATGTAATAATGATGAAACACTAATGGCTTTACTTTAGAGGTTGCTTTTATGGTCTTTCAAGCGAAATTTTAGAAACCTCTGTAGTAGAAGTTCCAATAAAGGGCACACTATATAAGCTCCAGGTGTTGTCTTCTTATGACAGAGACGGATGGCGAGATGGAAGCGATAGCCAAAACATAGATGGATGGACAATTTTCGTCCAATTATTATATGAATCATTAACCACACTGGGAATGGGAGTATATATCAATCGACTATGGGGAAACTTACCCGTCCTTGGACTTGTCGTGCTGCGGGATGTGCTGTGGCGGTGGCATCGAGTAGCAGGTGGCCGGACTGGGCGAGTATCCGCCGGAAACGGGCGTGGGATAGCCACCGGGTCCGACGGCGGTGGCGTATGGATTACTGCATTGGTATGCAGCTGGACCGTAGCCGTGGTATCCAGCTGGCGGATAATCCGATTGGACCACCATCCCATAGCCGGGGTGCGGTGAGTATCCTGCAAAGGTAGAAGGTTTCAAATTTAACTACTTCTGAGGTGTTATCCTTAAAAAATGGCACTAAACCCTTAAAAATTGGAAACATTTTAAAAATTCCCCAAAAGTATGCAACTATATCCGCAAAACAAAAGTTTGAATACAGAAAGGACTCTTTATATTTATCACAGCATACTTTTTTGCATCATTTGTCAAATGTTTGTCAAGTTTATTTATTAAAGATTTCTTGACTTACCACTGGGATCCCGATACGTTTCGATATAATGAGAGCCGCCGCTATCCGGCGTGGACTCGCGGCTATAGGGTCGCGGACCGCTGATGTGTCCCACCAGGCCGAAGCCCAGGGGTCTTGGAGGCCCGCTGAAGTCTACCGGTTCCATTTGCGGCGACCGTGGTGGTCCACCATTGCCTGGACCCAGGGGTCCTGTCGCCCCACTCACGAAACCCTGGGCATGACCCACCACCAGGCCATCGGCGCCGTACTGCGGACTCGTAATAATGCTGCGGAGAGACAAGTCAGGTAATTAGTTACACATGGTTCACTAGGGTTTTCAAATCGTGTCTTTTAAATGTCATTTTAGGTGTCTAAAAGTATGCACTATTTCTATATGAATCCATTGCACTTCTGAGTTTAAAATACATTGTTGCATACTTTTAGACACCTAAAATGAAGTGATTTCAAGCCCACGTATATCTATTTTTCAAATGTATGTATGAGTGATTCAAGATATGTTAATGACCCACCTGTGGGGCAAACGGGTGACGCTGAGGTCCAGCGTCTGTCCCTGGGGACTGGGCACCTGGGGACTGGCTATGTTCGGACTGGCTCCTGGCTGCGGACTGCCGTTGCCCATCCGCTGGGCGGTATACTGGTTGTGCGAGGCTGGCGAATTGAAACCGTGCGGACTGCTGCTCGTCACCGAGGTGGAACCACTGAGATCCACCGCCGGCACACCGCCCACATTGGGGGCGGGCGAGCTGCTCTGCTTGCCGTGCTGCTGCTGTTGCTGCTGTTGTTGCTGCTGTTGCTGGTGGTGTTGCTGCTGTTGCTGTTGCTGCTGCTGCTGTTGTTGCTGCTGCTGATTTTGGTAGGCGGCTGCTGCAGCTGCTGCCTGAGCGGCGGCCATTTTAACCGAGAGATTAATGGCCGAAAAGCCCGGCGGCAGTGGGCCCATTGTGGGATCATAGTGATACATGGGCCGCGGATATAGGGGCTGACCCCCGTTGGCCAACTCCTCGTGCTCGGCCTTGGCCAGCATGAGTTGCTGCTCCTGCAGATACTTCTGCTGTTGAGCCTGCATCTCGTCGGTGGTTTGGGGCAGATAATGATAGGCAGCCGCTGCCGCCGAGGCGCCCGCTGCCGTCGCCGCTGTGGCCGCCGTTGACCTTTGACCGTTGCTGGGACAACAGACGCCGCTGGGATCGTACCGCTCGAAGCCCGCACCGCTGACCGCCGTCACGGCATCCACCGTAAAGGCTGGCGAGCTGAGGGAGCTCAGCGAGACGGGCGGATGTGGATGCGGATGTCCGGGGTGTGGATGCGGATGTCCTGGATGAGCTTCATAGGCGCTTCTCGCCGTGCCCGGCGATAGTTCCCCTCCGTTGGGCGCCATTAATTCACCACCAGGACCGACGGTCACATGACTCTGGGCATATCGCATTTGCTCATATTGCTGCTGTCGCTCGTCGGCTTGTTGCTGCTGTTGCTGTTGCTGCTGCTGCTGTTGCTGGTGTTCCGAGTGATAAGTGGCTGAAGGATCGGGCACATCATTGCCCTCTATGAAGGGTCCCCTCTGCTGATGCAACGTGTGTTGCTGCTGTTGTTGCTGCTGCTGTTGCTGCTGCTGCTGTTGCTGTTGCTGCTGCTGCTGTTGTTGCTGCTGCTGTTGTTGCTGTTGCTGCTGGTGGTGGCCATGAGGATTGAGATGTGGCTGATGCGGCGGACTCTGGAGACCCACAAAGCGACTCAGATGCGGTGCATGCAGGTTGTTCTCACCATTTGAGGCCGCTGTACCGCTCGCCGAACCGGAACGCGGCGCTTGGGCGGCACTCGCCGACGAGGGGGCGGTGGGAGCGGGCGTGGCCGCATCCCCCGAGAGATACGAGTGCATGGGGCTCTTATTATACTCCGATTTAATACTGGCTACAGGACTGTATTCAGATTTGATAATTGGCATCGTTGGGGCGCCACTCAGAGATTTCGTGCTGTTGTTGTTGATGCAGTTGCTGTTGTTATTGTTCAGATAGTGATTGGAGGCCAGCTTCAGTTTGTCCAGCGGATGCAGTTCCTTCTCATGTTTATCCAAATCGGCTAGAAGGGGCGAGAAAGAGCAGAGCAAGACATGGAGCGATAGAACAGAGAAAAGGGCGTTATAGAGATGGGATTAGACCATATCGGAAGAAAGTAAAAGTGAGTTTCAAATGGGGGGGGGGAGGTTTTTTCTTTCACACGCAATCTGAGAACAGTTTGATCTTAATAGCTCGAGTGGCCGGAGTGGCTAGAGTGGTTCACCTGCTGTTGATGCTAGTGGTGCTGCTCCCGGACGGCGGCTGGTTCCGCCGGAGCGCCTTACGGCCCGCGGACAGCCGGAGAGGCTGCGGTGCACGCTGCGATGCGGCTGCACGTGGCCACGACCGTTGCACCCGGGCGTGGGGCATTTCAGGATCTGCTCGTGCAAAGCCAGCACTGCAAGTGCATTGGGAGTTATCAATTTCACAGGATCATCGAGATCACGACTACAACAACAAGGCATTCCACAGACAGGGACAGAGAAGGAGACAGACAGATAGAGAGAAATAGAGAGAGAGAGAGCCAGAAAGAGATCCTCTATCAGGTCGAATCATAAACACTCTCGATTCAGAGAAAGATCTCGTAGAACCAGTCCACCTCAGTAGCTAATGCTACACTACATGCAATTTTACAACAGAACTCAGTTCTCTATCACTGTAGTCTAAGTCTAGATCCTTCTAAGATCATGCAAAGATGAAAGGCGACAGATAGAAGTAGAGACTTTTATTATTTTCAACAGATACTACTTAACCCATACCATTTTTTTATAAATATAATATAAAGAAAAAAGCTAATCAATATATAACTTATGGAGATTTCTTACACAATGTGAAAGAAAACTGAAAAAATTAATATATTGAAACTTAAAATATAGGGTTTAAATATATTAGAAAATCTGGAAGATTATAATAAAATCCGATTATATGTCTTTTCCATTTGGGGTTATACATATGTGAAGGAACAAAACAAGTAATAATTTAATAAAGCATTATTCTACAAAACATGTATGTAAAAGAAGTATAAGTTTTAGTTAACTGAATGTTAATCTAAAAGGAAGAGCTAGGAAAAGAATTAGAACTAACGAAGATTCTAAAATATATTTGAAGGTATAGATTTAAGACAGAAGTTGAAAATAATCTGAAAGTTAGACCGCTCAGACACATCGAACATTCACACTCAAGACTTCGCTAAGAGATACAAAGGCGGAGACAGGGAGAAAAGAACAGGAGACAGATTGACAGTTAGAGAGACAAAGACAGAGTCGGAGAAAGAGTGACAGACAGAGATAGAGCGACTACAAGGCATACACGGGCATGCGAAACGGAAGTATTTCTTTTTTGTATTCTTGGGGAAACTTACATTCTGTGGTGACTTTATCGCGCTTCGGACAACCTGACAAACTGTCAAGTTCCCAAAATTTGCCAGATCGAAACATACATGTAGAGAGGAAGAAAGACAGTTTTTTTTTGTTTCGTATGAGAGACTGACACACTTCAAGCAATCTTTATAGATGGGTACCTGCGATGGTGCGAATACAATCCGGTGACATGTCCTTGGCCCATACAATGTGGCGTGGGGCATTTGGCGCCATCTACAATTAACCAATTAACAGTAAAAACTTAAATTCAACGAAGAAGAGCGAAGTTATATGCCAGAATGAGACGGGTGGAATGAGTACGTGGGTGAATATTTTCTAATTAATTATATGGCAGGCGACAGCGAGAGACAAGTTGACGTAGAACCCCCCGGAAAAAAGAGAACCTTAAAAAACAGCAATGCGATAGAGAAAACAGCAGCAGTAGCATCATCATCAACAGCAGCAGGCAACACGAATTCTTTTACCCTAAATAATTAATTAAAATTTGATGGAAAACAGCTTTGCATTATTTACTTTAAAAAGCTCACGCACACATGACAGTCAGCCGAAGGGGAATTCGGGAAGGGGTTTCGAGACAGCTTCAAAAATCAAACCCAACCAAACCAGACCAGACCCAAAAAACTTGGTCGCTTTCTAAGCGCAACTCCTCGAAGATAAAATGCCAAGCCCCCTGTTATTCTGATATTCTGATGTATGTTGTGCGTGATATGAGGGGGGTTGGTTAATGAAATATTTTTCGAAATATTTTACTCCTGTTTTTGTCTATTACGTGGCCGGGCGAAATGTCAAACTGCAGCTGCCGTGGAAGCAAGTAAAGGTAAAAGGACCGACTCTCGTCTCTAATTAGAATTTAATTAAAACAAAGCCAAGGGGCTGGGGTCTAAGTGTTTGTGCATTAGAAAATTCCCCGAGTGTGTGTGTGGTAAAACCAAAAAAAATAAAAATAAAGTACAGAGGGAAAACTAAAGATTGAGAGCAGTCTAGAAACCAGACACACACACAAAAACACACAACTTCTAAAGGGTTAAGCCTAATAAGCCACATTAGCAAAGAGGCTAAAACAATAACAATAAGGCCTGCCGCACGCTAATGACTTATTACGTATACGCAGCGAGTTTTAGAGTCTAAGGCTTCCGTCAACTATTTAAAAAGTCATTCAAATTATATGAATACCAAGGACATACACACGCAGGATGAAGCTGGAGCTCCTCTGATGCGGGCTAAGCATATTAATGCCAAAACATAATGACAAAATAAATATGCAAAAGTGGTTTTTGAAGGAAAACGTGCTCATAATGCTTTATATCTAATCATGCCACACCCACTTACCCCGCCCACCCCTTTTCATCGTCATCGTCATAACGTCTGTTGAAATTGTGGAAATTGTACTGCGAAATTAGTAGATGGCAAAGCTCAAGGCTCAGGCACTCAACCAAAAGATGTCTGTCCATGTGCCTCCGAGTTGTGTGTGGCATAAAGGGTTTACAAGCCATTAGTTGTTGTGCGCTTGAAGCCCCAACTCCAGCCTCCAATTCCAACCAAAAATACAAACCCCTCCCATCCCATCCTCAGCGATCCCATTTTCATAACGACAAAATCGCTTAATGTCTTTTTGGCTGCTGAATGAGCTGCAAAAAGGGTTTTATTTTTAGATATGTGGGGTTAAGGAGCAGGGGTTCTGTGCAAATAATAATAATAATAGCAACAAAAGCCAGCGGTATAATAATCGTCATAATGTTGGCAAATTGAGTGTCTCTCTCTGTTTTTTGTTTTGTATTTCGGGAAAATGATCACACACATATCAGACATCAGAAGAATCATTTACTCACATACAATCTCTCTCTTTCTGTCTCTGTCTCTCTTAAATGGGGGGAAGTGGTTAGTCGGTTGGTTTTGGGGGGCGGTGGGGACAGGGGACTTTGTTCAGATTTTGCCAATTGAAGTGGTAAACTCAATGCAACAAGAAGTCTCGCACATCAGCCGATCGTTCAGTCGAACCGAAAACGGAAACCCAAACGAACCACATCGAATCGCAGGTTAACTAGCTGCTCAACACTGCGCTAGACTGTACTGCATCCATTAATTGGCCCACAAGTGATTTAAGAACATTTCGTTTACATTGCTGTTTACAGAACTGTTTATAATAATGACATAATAATGTTTACAGAACTTTTCTAAACTTTTATGGTAGTTTTGGTTGCAGAATAACAATGCCGCTTACAACACTGTTTTTCGGCGGATCACAGTGCAGTTTATAACACGGCTTACAGAAATATATTTTATAATACTTTTAATAGCAATTCACAGTGCTGCCTACAACACTGATCAAAGCATATACAATACTATTTATATTTGAATTATTGTGCTATTTACAACACTGCTTTAAGCCCTGTTCACACATCACATTAAAACTCAGTTCTGTTTACAGCAGTGTTTCTTCGTTTTCCAGCTTGATCACAGCACTTGTATGGCCAAGTCACTTCACAGTACAGTTTCACGGGATTAGAAGTCCGATTCTTTCCATCGATTCACAGCAGAGTCACAGCGAAGCACAACCAACTCTTCATAGTCAACAACCGGGGGAAATCACTCAATTTCTCTTTGGATTTTTTTTGTATGGCTTACTATTTTGGACCACTTACCGCGATTCTGGCTACCCGGCGAATAACTGGGCGCCGGTGTCGAAGGAGTCGAAGGTCCGGCCGCTGGTAGCGCTGCCACTGGACTGCCCGCCGCTGTCGTTGGGGGCGTGGCCACGAGCGGTACGCCCACAACGCCCTCACGCGATGCAATATCCTGCATCACAGATGCCGCCCGACTTCCAATGCCCGCCGGCTGGAGTATGGTGTACTGTTTGCCATCGGCCATGGGTTCCTTTGGACGCGGCTTCTCGCCCAGTTGGCTGGCAATATCGAAGGCGGTACTGAGATGTTGCTGTTGCTGCTGCTGGTGTTGCTGTTGCTGTTGACTGGCGGCGGCGGCAGCGGCATAACCATAATAGGCCAATCCCGCTGCTGATTCCGCTGCAGCGGCCGCATTATAGGCACTATAATGGGCATGAGCCGCGGCCACATAATTCCGTTTGATAATGTCAATCGGTGGCTTGAAGGCCGATGCCGCCTGGGCATAGACCCCTTGACCGGAGGCCGATGATGAGGTGTCCTCCAGCTCCGCATCGGCATCGGCATCCAAATCCGCATCCTGGTCCTTGATCTTGCCACGTCCGTCCAAACCACTGGCATTCAGGCGCGCCTGGTCGTTCTCCTTTTGTCTGTGGAAACGTGAGAAGAGCGTGGGATTTGGATTTGTTGAGCTGGCTTGGATGGCATGGCAAGGATTGCTGATGGCCTCATACTTTTGCTTCTCCTCGAAGAGGTTCTGGAAGGGCGGTGGATTCTCGTCCTGTTCCTGTAGCCGATACAGATTGCCGCGGGAGTCGGGCCAACTGCCGGAGAGGCTTTTCAGTGCGGCCTGCGTTTCCCGGATGAGGGTCTCATCGTCCTGGTCCGCATCCGTGTTGCCTTTGGCCAAGGGAGCGGGCAAGGATGGGCAGGTGGGACTGTCCGGACTGTCGGCAATGTGACCGCCCTGTTTGCGTTTCTTCTGTGGCAAGTTGTTGTTATTGTTATTATTATTATTGTTATTTGTATTATTATTATTGTTGTTATTGATGTTCAGATTGGAGTCCTCGTCGCGACTGCAACGCTTGCGCCGCTTGATGGAGGTCTCGTGATCATTGCCATTGGTGTGGTTGCCATTGCTTTCGGACAGGGGCGTGTCCTTTGTGAGGGGCCGCTTGGAAAGCGCCATTTTCCCGGTGGCTATGCAGCTTTTCCAACACTCCCAGCTCTTGCGGCTTTTCCGGCTCTTCAGCTCCGCTGATCAGATGAAAATTCAAACGAAATTTAAGCTAATGTTTGTTGGGAGCGGAGTTGTTTATGTGGATATTCAACCTTTGCAACATCATCATTATCGTTTGGGAGCTTCTCCAGCTAAAATCCAAGCTAATTAGCCTCTGTTATCGCGTTTGCCCTCCAGACTAAACAAAATCGAAACCCAGCTACCTTATAGTATATACAAAAGAATGTTATCGGAAGTTTGTCTTGGAACCGAACTGAAGGTACCTAAACAAACAAGATTTTTGCAAAGAAATTCTTTGGAACTTTAGCAAATCGAAACCAATACCGTGTGACCATTTAACACAGCTTCATAATTTTTTAAGTTGTAAAACGGTTGCCCAATTCTCATCGAGATATCAAGAAGCTTGTTTCAGGATATATAAAGTTTATAATGAAAACTAATTCAAAATGGTCAAGTACAAATGTCTTACTATCTAAAAAAAAAAGTATTCAATATGATTTAGATTATTTTTTTAATTTAGAAACATAAAACCAACTTATTAACCAACTATGCCATGATTTTCCGAAAGAATATATCACTAAAGTAAATGCTAAATTTTACTAAGGAAATTTTTTGAAGTTAATGTTTATGTATTTCATCAATCTGAAAGATTGTTTCAGAATAATAAACTTCTTTTTTTATGGATTGATTGCTTGTGCTTAGTTTAATGGTGTCATAAACCATAAACTATGATATTAAGAGGTTGTAAAAAATATTGGTTTGACACCTAAAATAATTCTTAGCCTTAATTGGGGGTATTTCATGCGCGGATCCACGGGGGGATAAAGGGGATAGATCCCCCACTCGTGTTAAAAGGTATACGTTATTCAAAATTTTTAGATTTCTACTCAACAAATTTTTGTTCTATCCCCCCACAACAAAATTCTGGATCCGCCACTGGGGCATTTCTACGCATATTTATAAAAACAAGATCCTACACTAAGACGATTGTACAACCATAGAAACCCCCGCTGCACTTCTTCATTATTCTAAATCACCTTAATATATTGAAAAAAGATTGCCCTGAGTCAATGGATAAATATGAGCTTGAACCACCTAAATGTGTGGGATAAAAAAGATTCACGATTTCAGTAAGCTCAATATTCAATTTTGTTTTTCAAATTCTCAATGTGATTATTCTTGTTGCATTGAATTTCTTTTACTTGTATTCTATTGTTTTTTGTTTTCCATTTTTTTGTTTTTACTCATTTGCTTGATTTTCTCGTTCTTGTTGGTTTTTCTAAATACATATGTTTTTTATTTTTAAATTTTTGCCTTCACAGGGGCTGGGGGCGGGTCTGGGTGAGGATCAGCATGGTATATAGTATATACAATATATATGTATTCATATATAAAGACTGTCAGTTTTCAGTTCGATACAAAAAATTGCAAGATCTATTGGGGATATTACAAGATTCAAATACTTATATGTGAACTTTACCTATTTGGTGAATTCTGTTTCTGTTTCGATTTTGGTTTTCGATTTTGTTGTCTTAGCGATTTGGATTTGTATTTGGATTTAGTTTTCGATTTGTTGTTATTTAAACACTCTGCACTTTTTTGTGAGCCATTCTTTCAAGGCCTCTGTTTGTTTTTTGTTTATTTAGCTGATAATGATGCGGCTGCTGGCTGATTATGCTGATGTTGCGATTTATTAATCCACACAAACACTCCGGATTAATTTGGGATTTTATATCACCAATACAAAAAAAAGAAGCCAAACTAAAACTGGGTAAACAGTTACGAAAAAAAAAACAAACAAACAAACACTCAACTCACTTTTTGTCAACGCGACGGCGGTGATATCGTCGAATGTTTAGAGTTTCCGTTAAACTTAAGCCGGCTAACGGGGCGTATACTCGATTTCAAATAGACCACGCACTTTTCAGTATTTGTTTATTATATTTCTGGGTTTCAGCTTGCATTGCATTGCACTGGGTTTACTTTTTGTTTTGTTTTTGTTTTTTTTTTAGAGAGAGGGGGTTTTTTGCGCGGCGGCGAAGTTTTTCTTTTAGTTTGTGGGCGCTGCGAACAAAAACTTTTGCACTTTTATGCCGCACTCTGGAAAAAGTTTGTGTCCGTCTTCAGAAAGTTTTTTTTTTTTTTTTGGGATCTCCGGGCCTGACCATGGAATTGTACCCACTCTATATGGCAGCTGCAATAAAAGTCTGGCGTCGCAGCGAGGCGGCGGTGAAGTCCGGACGTCCAAAACCCGACTGCTCGATGCGTTTGGGGTAATAAAATTTTACATCGTCGCCGTTTCAGTCGCCGTTTTTCAGTCGCTGTCGACGTCGACGCACGTTTTCCGAACCCCACACAGCCAACGGGGAACAACAACAACCAACAGTAGAACCTTCGGCTTTTCCTATACCCCCAATATATACACAAATACAATATTGAAGGGGAGTTTTCGGGGAGTTGTGTTGTTGTGTGTTCCTTTCTAGCCTGTTCCGTTTTGTACCGATTTTCCAGGCGGAACGTGCGTCTCTACCTGTTCTAAGTTCGCTGCCAACTGACAGTTTTCCAAAGTTGTCGAACTTTCGAACGCACTGAAAATTGCAGTCGACGTCGCAGTCGCCGTCGTTGCCGTTTTTCGGAGTAAAAGCCGAAGTGAAATTATGGTATTCCCAACCCCCAAACGGGGTGTACGTATTACAGTATAACAGTCAGGGAGTCGGCGCACTGAAGGTCGCCATCCGCTCGTCGACACCCCGCTTTCTCCGAAAAATAAAACAACGTCCAGGACAACACGGGGCGGCTTTTTCGGAGGCCATATCCTTCGCGGAGCAGCGACGTCGGCAGCAGCCCACAAATGACTTTATCCCGTCGACGACGAGTCAAGTGCAGGGATTTCCTCCGCAACAGTCAGGCAGTCCGTCGCCCAACGAAGATCGCTAGAAAGATTCGGATCCAGATGCCGAAATTCACCAGCAGACCGATATCCACATCCAAATCCAAATACAAATCCAAATCCAGATCCAGAGCTGGGAAACCAATTAGCACACCTGACGCATTTCCCAGCCGGTGATTCAGGTCGCAACCGCTCGCCGATCGAATGCAGAATCGAAAATCATCAATCATCATTCATCAATCATCGCTGCAAGACGGAATCCACAGCTGGCTGTTTGAGTGCGCGAATGTGTTTTTTTTTGCAGTTCAGTGATTAAGATTCTTCAAAGTCAACAAATAAGACTAATTAATAGATGAGGAAGTTTGAGGGATTTTAAAATTATTTATCTTTGCTATTATTTGAGATCATTTCTTTTTTTCAAGAATTTGATTTGAACATATATGTTTTACCTTAAAATTAATTTTCAAAGACTTGAGTAACTTTAAATAAGTTTTAAACAGCTGTTGTAAATTGGCTTAGAATGACAATACCTAAAACGCTTGATCCGTTTTTTTAAATACAGACATAAGCTGTTCAAAATGTTGATTTTGGATTGACAATACCTTAAATGCTTGATATTTTTAGTATAGATAAAGGCAGTTCAACGATTAAAATTCTTCAAAGTCAACAAATGAAACTAATTAGTAGATGATTTTTCTGAGGAATTTGGAGTGATTTTAAAATTTTTTATCTTCGTTATTCTTTGAGATATTTTTTTCTCTTTCAAGAATTTAATTGTAACTATTATAACTACTAACTATTTAAAATAATTTTCAATGACTTGACTTTTAATAAGCTTTCAACAGCTTTTGTAAATTGGTTTAGAATGACAATAGCTAGATTTTTTTGGTATAGGTAAAAGCTGTTAAAAATGTTTCTTTTTTGATTTACAATACCTTAAATGATTGATATTTTTATGATAAAAAAAATTAAATTAATTTCCAATTTTTTTTTTATAAATTTTGATGTAAAACGCAATAAACAGCATTCCCCGTTGAAATAATAACATTTTCGGCTTGGAAGCTTCAAGATTGATCAAATATAAGTCCTTCCCTTTGATTTAGTTGACTAACAGTTTTTATTTCTTTTTTTAGTGCATGTCTTTTTATTTTTTATATGTTTAATATTTTTTTTAAGATGTATTACTATATCTAAGCCGAAAAACATTGTCAGTATACATCGAAGTGCAGCATATGGATAGATGGATATAAAACAAAAATCCGCAAATCCTTATCACTAGTTTCGGGTTTTAAGTTCTGCACGCCTAATTTCGAGAGTCTCAAGTTGAGGGAGGTAAAAAAGAAGGGGTACCGCCATACGGGTTCTTTGAACTAGTTCCTGGGAAATGGGTTTTCGGTGGCGAAAACGGAGCTGCGGAAGCTGCTTGTGTGCACTGGGCCGTAATTAAAATAATTAAATGTGGAAAAAAGTAATCACAAGATTGAAAAGTAATTTACACATGTAAGCAAACACCACCCACACACACACACAGACATGTGCAGCTTGAGCAAATACAGGCGCAAACAAAGCCCGCAGGATATTCGCAGAAGACGCCAGAAGACGGGTTCAAAGAAAGCAAAAAGTAAAAAAAAAAAATAAATGTAAAAAAAAGAAAACCCGCTGAAGAAGCGGAAAAGAGGAAAAAACAGTGCCAGAAATTGCCAAGGCAAATGGAAAAGTCAACATTGCCGGGAAGAGAACACAAAGCTGATGGGAATCTGCAGCTCGGGATCAGGAAGGATGGATTCTACCTATATATACTTACATGCGCCCAAAAAGGGGTTTACTTTTGGGCTGGGAACCAGGGGGATTAGCCCGCGTCTTACGTAAACGCAAAAACGCAAATGATTTCTCTTATTTCCAAACGGTCGCGGTTACTTCAGGGGCGGGGGCGGAACAACTGTGGAGGGGGTTGCCTTAAGCTTGGAGGCAGCTTTACCTCCTTGGCATCCATCAACATTTGCGTGCCTCAGTGCTGCACTGTACGAAAATTAATTGTATTTAATTTATTTAATAATATTAACCCTGTCCAAAAATACTTTAGGCAATGAAGATTTGGGATTTTGGCTTTTCATTTTTCGTAACACATTTTTTCAGTTAAGGAACATATTATTATTATTACTATTATTTTATGGTATCATAAATCGTATTTAAGTAAAATTATTTAACCATTTGATACTTTTTTTTGACTTTACATTTTCGAAACTCGTTTGCTTCAGTTAAGGAACATATTATTATTGTTACTATTATTTTATCGTGTCACAAATCATATTAAAGTAAAATTATTTAACCATTTGATAATACTTACAATGAAAGAGAAATTTAACAGAACAATTTCTAACGACTTAAAAATAGTTAGTTATATTATTTGATGATTTTTGCCTTTCTTTACTGTGGTAATTAAAACATTTCTTAAGAATCTCCTGAAGTCCAACGGATTCCTTTTTCTTTAATAAACCTAAGCATAGTGTAAATTATATTTGCATTCAAATAAAACTCTCACAAAATAAAAACTTAAATTTTAAAGCAGTTTAATTTTAGTGGATCTCATTTCCTATAATAGGTTGAAGTTCTTTCTCTGCAGTTTCCGCTGAGATGTGCCTCAGGAAAAGGGTAAGAAAAATATGTACTGTGGGGTGGGGGATTGAAAAGGGAGAGGGGCGGAAGGACGTGGCTGAGCGGCCACAGACGTTGGCGCAAATCTAAGGACAACAAAAATTAAGTGGCAACAAGAAAATAAGTCACTTTTTGCCCAGACCGATGGGCGTCGGCCGCGGGGGGTTAAGAAGGCGTCTAGGAGTGGGCGTGGCACCGGTAGGCAGACACAGTCACAGAGAATGTAAGTAAGTTCCTTGGCCAAGGCAACGAAATGATTGACAGCGCATAATTAAATTAATTGAGTAATCCACTGCCTGGCACACACAAAAACCAGGGGTGGGGGTGTGGAAAAAGAGGTAAAAGGGGTGAAGGGTGTGGGGGATTTTGGGGAGTAAAGGGTTAAATTCCCAGCGGCTGCGGCGGCAGCACTGCACACAAATGTGCCGCTGATGCGAGGACTCGCGGTTTCTGCCAAGAGAAAGACATTTCCCATACAAAACCTAACCCCCAAACCCCCTCCCCAAATCCTCTGCATCCTAGAATTTTCCAGCTTTCCACCGACGAACACGAAAAATTCATTTGGGGCTAGTGGTGGCCTTGGCCAAAACGCAGATCGCTGATGGAAAATTCGTGTCCAATCTGAACTTATATATTATTTGAGCCGTCAGCTAGAGCAGGCTTGAAAATAGTTCATTAATTTATTTTTTGTCAGCCAAATTGCAGAACATAGTCTCAGATCAAAAATAGAACCAGGTATTTAATCATTCAAATAAGTTTGGGTAGCGACAACATGACCATTGTGATAAAGTTGCTAGTACTTAAAATATTTCTTTAAAAAACCTAAAGATCTAACTATTAAAATATTTGTAGAAAAGTGTTAAGAAACCATTATGCCGAACTTAGAGAAACAAAAAAAAACAAAAGTTTTTAGCTTTACAAATTAGGTGTAAATTTGTTTCTTTCTTTAAGCTGTTAGCATTCATGAGTAGGAATTCTTTTATAAATGTGACTGCTTAAAAAGAAAAACTGAATTGCTATAAGTATGTCATTTTGTAATTAATGTTACTAGCAAGCGATCTAAGATATACATATATTTGCACTTCAGAAACCGAAAAAGATACAAACTTATACTATTACTTTGAGTTTTTGGTGATCCATTCAATTGGATTACTTTTAATAAAAGGGCTTAACACATGCGTTTTACCAACTTTTCCAATTTCCATCTCTAGCGGCATTTTCCGGGCTGTGTCTGCATAATGAGAAACCGCGTCGCGAAATGAGTAAAAACCGAAATTGAAAGAAATAAGCCGGAATGCTATGTGGCAGCACCCAGTACCCCAATCTCCCACAGCCCCTTAACCCGTTGTCGCACACACTTTAGGGGGTTAAGTGGAGAAGGGGCAGGTGGCGGGTTAAGGCGTAGGTGTAGCCATAGCCTGTGGTTTCCTCTTGATGTGAGCCTTTGTCTTGTGATATCGAGTTGCGGCGTCTTCGTTGTTCATCCAACAACCCCCTGCGAAAAAGTTGGGGGGCGACGCCTTTGTCTCCGGCGCTTTATTAAAATTAGTAAAAATTTTGGAAAGAGGGGTGGGGGTTTGTCACGGGACAGAACCACTCTCAAGCCACTCAATCCACCAAACACCACCCAGCACCACCCACCACCCAACGCGTAAGGCCAGTGACAAGTGCCACAATGAGATTGCCGCGGGCAATTGTTTACGAGTATATCGCAAATTAAGTAGGGCTTAAATTTTACAAGCATTTCGCCTTTAAGAGTTAAGTGCTTTTCTGTTTCGAGCATTCGGTGTTATCGCCACAGTTTCCCCCCTTTCCCCTTCTACGCCCCTGCCGCCCCATCCCCACCCCTTTTTTTTCGACAGGCTTTGAGCGGATTTCGGATTTTGATTGCCAGCAATTCGCCCTGGCATCCGTCTTTGACACTCAACACTCTTAGTTGACATTCCGTCGAGGATTCCTGTTGCCTCCTCATCTTGCAGTCCATCCGTATCCCAATGCCCTAAGTCCTTGCCACTCGATGGGGTTATTTTTGGGAGGCTTAGGCGAGAAATGTGGATAGCGTGTTGCCTAAAAATTAAAAAAATTTATTTTCGATTATGTATGTGATATTTTTAATTTAAAAGTAAAATAAAAAGCATAAAAAACCATATATTAAAATAAGAAATTTATATAATTCCTTATTAAACCCCTTGATACTACAAATACCCTTTTAAACTCAATCATTTTGCTGGCCCCAAAAAGTATGCTATAAAACTCCACGCTCGCTTGAATAAAATCCATTCCCGCCTAATGAAGTGAATTTGGTTTTCTTGGTTTTTGAGCGAATAAAGGTTCGAGGGATGGGTTTTCTGAATACGCCTGATTCGTGGTTAATAATATTTGTGGCTTTTGGCCATCGCCACAAAAGTGACTGCAACCGCAGTGGTTTTTGGCTGCAAATGTAAAGAAGCATCCCATCTCCCCGGGGCTCCTTTCAACTCCTTTGGAAAAAGTATTTTTAATATTCTGTTGATGCTGCGCCTTGACTTTGCCCCATCCATCCCCCCTTATCCCATCGGATTTGTGTTCTTCTTCTGCCTTAGCCGACTACCGACCACCACTTTCTCCCGCCACTTTCTTTTCCTCGCTGACTCTGTAATTACGCGTATAGGATGATGATTAACGCTCACGCAGCAGACAGATGGACTGGGATTCGGGCCACCTTGGTGGCAACTTGATTTTGCATTAACTGAAGCAAAGCTAATGAGTCTCTGCATGTGAATCCGCATCCAAATCCGAATCTGAATCCGAGTCCGCATCCAAAGGATTTTTGCGTATTTTCTTTGCAATTAGTTTGCACTCGTCGCCGGCAAGCACATTAAAAAAATTAAGGTTCTAGGAATTGGAAAGAAATATATGTATTTTAGAAAATTTCAAATTTGTTAGTTCAAGTAGTACTTTAGAATTGGAAAATCATTTATAACAACTCAAGATTATATATCACCCAGACCAGACTTAAACATTATTCTACAATATTTTTCTTTTCTGCTAAATTACAGACATTAAGATTAAAGAGGGATGTTTCATTTGATTCATTTTCATTATAAAATAAGAATTCATTTAATTGAATTAACTTTTTGTTTTAACATTAATATTTTACAATTGGTTTAACTGTACTCTAATTATTGTAATAAATGTTAACTTAATTTAATAACTTAACTAGATTGTAGAAAATAATCATATTAAACTGGGAATATATTAGTATTAATTTAGTACAGATTATTTCATACAATCTAGTTAAATCAGTCAAATTGTTTCCAGTTTCTTTCAGTACAATCATTTTATCCCCGCACTTTCTGACTTAGTTATGAAATTAGCAAACGCATTTTTATGGAAATGAAAGCGGAAAGTTGTCGGTACATAAACACGGAGATTCCATAGGCCAGTTCTGCGTCCCGAGTCCTGCGTCCTGCGTCCTGCGAGACTTTTTCAAGGACACCGGCTGTTTGGCTCCGGCTTCTGCCTCTGCTTCTGCTTTTGCTTTTTGCAATGTAGTTAAAGCCTTTTGCCGCTACCGCTGGCAGTGCCAAAAACTTTGCCACACCCCCAGTTTCCAACTTACCAACCGCCCAACCTCCAACTCAACGCACTCGCTTTCATTTCCTTCGGCTTGGCTTTTCCTCGACTTTTCTTGGCGGCGTTTTAATCAGGCAAAGTGTGAAAGTACGACACAGGCGGCCAAAAGTTTGTGCTTTATACATATTTTTAATATGCCAAGCGTGGCCGAAAAGTGCTGGGAGTTTGGGATTGTGTCTGCATCTGTGTCTGGGAAGTCGTCGCAACTTTCTGGCGCATTTCTGGCGTTCTCTCACTTCGATTCCAGTTCTTCAGTTCTTCAGTTCTGCAGTTCAAGGTTCTTCATCCTCCGGAGCTCCCCGGCTCTTTAATTAGTCCCTCGACTGCGGGCTGGGGTTCCTCTTAAAGCCAAAAGCCGGTTAATTGGAATTTATAAACGACTACGGCAACACCTACGCGGGATTTTACCCATCAGTTTTGCACCCATTCTAACATCAGTGTCATAATCGCTAACGTTAATTGCCAGGAACTATATATATAGACGTATATATGTACATAAAGCGGAGTCCTTCCATCGAGTGCTTACATTTGCCTCGATCTCAATTGCTTTTCAATACGATACAATGGCTGGAAGTGCACTGCAAAAAATAACTAAAAAAATAACTATTATATATCTCTTAGAAATTTAACAGTAGGCACTATAAAACGTTAGAAACGACTATTTTAGTTTTATTTGTACGGAATTTTTTAAAATAACTATATCGGAAAAATATTTAAATAAATTTCATATACATTTTTGATAACCTATGTTTAGAAAGTTTACTAAAAAGATAATACATATAAAATTAAAATGTCAAAAATACAAAATACACAATACAATTAAAACACAATATTTGGAGGTTGCATCTAGCACAAGTTTTTGTAATAATAAAATCAGATTAATATTTTAATTAACAGGTTGTCATTCACTTATTTATACTTATTTGTCTTATGTTTAGAAAGGTTTATTAAATTTTATTTATTTTAGAACCACAAATATAGTACAAATCAATACATTTTGAATACATCAGTTAGGGATCCCTTTTTCTTCGAGTGCATGCACGCGTATTCATATCTGCATCTAGCACACATCCTTCATGCGTATGTGTGTGTGAGTGCCTGGGTGGGCGGTTCTAACTGTATCTATGTACTTTTAATTGCCGGCAATTAAAACTTAAATACACCTCAGTCGAGGGTGGCTGTTGTTTTTGCTGTTGCTGTTGTTCTAGTACACAAGTACAAGTATTTGTTGGTGCGTGCCAAGCTTCATTTAGTGCGTTCACCAGTGCGGTTAAGTCACCAAGGTGCTAAGTGCCACGGGGGGGCACTGTGGGGTTAAGGTTCGGGGAGTAGGACCCTTAAATAACAAGAAAATTGCGTGGCAAGCGCAAATACAATACGCACTTAAGCGATTTCGGGTGATTGAAAAGCGATAAGCTGCACTTTCAATGGGGGTTCGAAAATTGGATGGGGGATCCAAGGATAAAGGACTCGGAACTCAAAGGGGGTGGGGCATATACTTACATAACACCAGGGTGGCTCGGACAACCGCAGACAGTTCCCACGAAAATATACAAAAAGTGCTCACTGCGACCAAAGAAAAGAATCGCGGCTGTCAGCCACAACATACTCATAAAAGTTAAACTGCCATTAATAAGTTGAAAAGAGAAGAAGAGAAAAGGAAAAAGGAGGGGGGTGGTGACCGCGTCCTTGCTGCGCCTCACGCTAATTAAATTCAATTAAACGACAATCAAACAATGTCAAGCGGAAGTCAAAAAAAAGTTCAGCGATTACAAAAAAAAAATGGAGGAAAAAATGAAAATGACAAACTCAACCTGTCCATGGCAGAGAAAACCCCCCTCCACCCCGCCTATGTCTCTTCAAAACGCGACCATGCCCCCTTTGGAAAAGTACGCCCACGCAATTGCCCACGCAATGCATGGAAATCGTGGAAAATGTGAAAAGTGAAAGCTGTAGCATAACATTCAAGTAATTATTTTTATTTCTCCGTAAACACTTCGATGGGGTATATCCCTCGGATAAATAGTTAAGTATATTTTCTTAAAATATAATCCAATAGCTTTAATTAAAATAGAGGCTAGTAATAAATGTGTTTTAAATCAATGTTTTAATTTTTTTTTTAATATTTTAAATGACATTTTATGTACATGTTTAAAAACTTAAAAACAAGTACTTAAAAATATAGGAAACCAACTTTTTAAACTTTTTTAAACCCTATGTAGGTCCATACAAGACTTTAAAAATTTTCCAGAAATAATTATGAATGTACTTTTATATTTCATTCCCTTAAAGAGTATTCACATTTGTTTCTGAAGTCCTGTATATTTTGTGAGCTCCTTTTTTTCGGCTTTTTTGGCTTTCATTTTTTCGTTTTCACTTTGACTGACGACTTTTGCTTTTCGGCAATTGACACGCGATATGGCCGACTGTCCACGCTCCGTAAGTCCCCAACCCAAGAAAACCGAGAAACAGATTCAAATTCTGTTGTTTTCCGGGTGTATTTTTTTTGGTTGGCCGTATATTTTTACTTTGCCTCATTCTGCCTTTAACGTTTGCGTGACTCGTCGTTTGAAATGTTAATGATGACGATGGTACAGGAGTGGACTGGACGGGCTTCTTGGTATCACCAGCGGGTTGGGAGGACCAAACCATCAACCTGTTGACAGTTTGGACCAAGTTAAGCGAGCGTGTCACATGTCCAACAAAAAGGGGGGTTCCGGAAGAAAAAGGGGCGTAGTGGGCAGCGGGCAGGGGGGTCAGGGTTCATCCAGTGGGCGACTCGAGTTGGCTTAACCCTTTCGGCGCATTTCATTAACACTTCCCCCTGTCAAATGGTTACACCTTTTCCAGCTTTTCCAGCCTTTCTCCGGTTGCCTTTCTTTTTATTCTCATTTTGGGTTATTTTGGTTTTTATTACTTCGGGCTCATTTTGCATGCAGCGAGAGCAGTCGGCCCATATATATATATTTTTTTTAATGCGTCGGTTTACTTGCTGATGAAGTGAATCAAATTGAGGCCGGCAGTAGGGGGTTAAGTGTGGGTTTGGGCTGTGTAATTGCATTTTTATTACTTGGCCTGCCCGGCAACTTCCATCTCAAGCCTCCAGTTACGAACTCCGCATCTCAGTTGAGACCGCCACCGCGACAGTTTGTTAAGTGCCCCGGCCAGAGGGGAAAAATGGTTGGAAATATTAAGCGGTAAGTGGGGAAAAAAATTAACTCAAAAGGGTTGGTTGCACAGTAGCATCGGTCAAAAAAAAAAATTCATCATCCAAGGTGTAAAAACTTTTAATAAGTTTAATTTTCCACCTATTCTTATCGGCGCAGGAGAGGGTAGCACGGCTATATTGGACTATTTGAAGGGCTTAGATTTGGAAAACACATTTTCCTTATATATGAAACCTTTGCTACACATTTACAGAATCAACACAGAGCCATAGTGATACAGCTATCTAAAAATCCTGATACTTAACTAGTAAGAAAAGTGTTAACCTGAAACTAATACAAAAACCAAATTCTTAACCTAGGAATAACTTTAGATAATCATTTTTAAAAAGTTAAGAAAACATTTAAAATATCTAAAACTAACAATAACTATTCTTTTTAGAAGAACACAATATTATATATTCAAAATACAACTACCCATAATTAATTTATTTTTAAAATTATAAAATAATCATTTAAATTTCTATTCCTAGAGTGCAACACTTAGTTATTCCTTTTACCATAACCGCTGAGTCCAGTTGAGTGAAGTTCATTTGAGGAGCTCTTTTGATGGCCAGGGGCAAAAGGACTCTTGCCACCGATGGGGTGATGGGTGGTTGGGTGGTTTGGGCGGTTGGGAGGGTGGTTCAGTGGGTGGTTGTCCTGACCGCACGCAGATTTAGCTCCTCGGCTGGCCATAAAAGCCGCCTCGAAGATGGCCTGCGAGTGCGGCTCAGGGTCTTTGCCACTTTTGAATAATTTTAACCCAAATAAAAAATGATGTGAATTCCTAATTAGGCACAAAACAGCAACCAGCATCAGCAACCCACAAGGAAATCAGCGCCGTTTGTTCGCCATATCCTTGGTCGCAAGGATGGATGGATGGATGTATCCACTGGGATGGGATGGGATGGTGTGGATGGAGCAGTCCTTGGGCGTCCTTTCGCTGGCGTTATGATGATGGCTAAATGCCTAGACTGACTGTCACGGCCACGTGGGAATTGAACGCTCCAGACTTTCGAATATTTCTCTCCTCTGACCACGCCTGACTAGTTAAAATGCAAGGATTTCGCTTTTCCTTCGACTTCTTTTTTTCAAATCCGCCCCACAGCGCCGCATTGACAAATTGATATTTGCATTTAAATTGAAAATTTACATTTGTGCCAACGATGACGATGATCGAGGGTCTCCGTCTCGGCCTTTTGGTCTCGATTCTTGGGCACTGCAATCGCCTTGTGGTCACAGTGGTGTAATTCACATTAAATACCGCATTTTTCTTATTTCTGCCCCATTTCCATATCCTTCGTGGCTTCAATTGGACGTCACTTCATTCGCTTGACATTCGACATTAATACCATCGCCCCATCGTCCCATCTCTCCACAGAAATAATAAAAAAGTAAAAAAAAAATAAAGGAAAGCAGACACAATTTGCATTATGAAATAACATTTCTTTTCTTTCATTGCCGTGGACCCAAAGCACTACTTAGATTGTTGTCGGCCCAAAAGCATCTGCTCCAAAGTCCTCCGGAGCCAATCTGTGTTTATTACTTTATGCTCTTGTTTTTTTGGGGAAAACATCTGGGTTGGGAGATGTGGCAGGTAACTCCCAAATGGCAGGGTGCACCATTTCTTGGAAGTGGAAGGAGTCAATCAATCAAAGGTTGATGCACATGCACGCAAAGGGTCAAAGGTCAGTCAGTGCTGAACCAGGTGATACGATCTTAATCCCACTGATTGTGGAACCAAATAATTGTTGGAATATTTAGTTACAGATTAAGTATGAAAGGTTTCAAAATGTTTTAAAAGGTTTTTAAAAATTCCTTAAACTATTTTGTCTTGCCTTAACAAACAAAATATCAGTCTTATGGGTATTCTCTATACATAAGCTAAGGAAATAAGACAAGACTAGACTGAGACAGGCCTTGATTCAATTTTGGAATGGGAAATGGTTCTATCTTAGGAGATATTCAAAGTATTTGAAATATATCAAAAGAAAAAGTGTAAGAAAATAAAACAGATGTTTGAAGATTAAGTCTAACTATAATTTTGAAAACGTTGAATACAAAATCGGAAACCCTGTAATAAACTAAAACGCTTTTCACACTTGCCTTGACATTAATAATTTTCTTTTTTTAAGAACTTTTTTGATAGTGCCACATCAAAATACTAAATATTTCTAAAGAAATTTGTCGTAACAGCAAGGGTATCTTATTTATACCTTTCCTCTTGAGGCTAGGTATCCCAGAGTCTGCCATTAATTTTTGAGTCCAAGAAACTTCAGCAGATTCATAAATTTTCCAGTTTGTTTAAACAAATTTTTCTCTTGTTTCTTGGCAGGCTGTCCAATATTATTTATTTGCCTAAGTGGCAGCAAGGACCCAGAAAATCCTGATTGGATGTGGATGCCGAGGATGAGAATGGGGTTGGGAATGGGGATGCGGGTTGAGGCTGGCAAAAGGGTTGCCGGTTTACTAAACAAAGCCTCATATGCGGGTGCCAATATTGGGACTCCATGTGAATGGGTGGGTGGGTTGGTTTGGGCCTTACCCTCTGCCTGCGGGTCACGGCATTCGGTAATGGTGATAAAATATGCTCAAATTTGCCAAATATGAAAAGGTAGCAGGGGTCCTAAGGCAGGGGGATTACCCGCAGGCCAAGGGTTCGGACAATCTGAATACGGAATCTGGGAATCTGGATCTGAATCAGATTCTGATTCCATGAAGCTGAGGCTGCGGAATACGTTATAGATGGAGATCTAGCGGTCCGAATCTGGGCGAAATGAAAATAAATGCGTTCGCTAAAACGAAGCGATTGATTTTAACCTACCCACCAGCCAACCACTCCATATTTTCTATTTCTTTTTTTTTTTTTGGTCCTTTGTCTAGCAAGGACCACAAGGACCTTTCGCTGCAGTTGCCAGGCGAATTTTTTATTCATGCGAGCATAAAGAAGCGACACAAAAAAAATTGTGTGTATAAAAAATATGAGAGGAGGACATTGGAAATGGAATTTCGCACAAAAAAAGAAACGCATATATATAATAAAAAGAGCCCCGTCCACTTGCTGGTCATTCATGTGTGTCAAAATGGCAAACTGAATTTGTATTCAAACATTCGCATTCAAATACACCCACACCCAATCCAGTCGCCGATGTTTGCCGACGTCGCACATGCGTTAATATTTCCGGGCGTAATGTCGGCTGGCCATAAAAAAATTGAATAAAATATATCTAAATAATAGAAAGGAAAAATGAAAAACAGACACTGAGGGAAAAGGGATGAAAAGTATTAGACAAGTTACCTCCTTGAAAATATAAGTCTTAGAAAAAGCAGACGTATTTAAACTGTTTCTATTTATTAGACTTAATTTAAAATAATAAACCATTACAATGAAAACAGCATATTTTTTTACCTTTTGTTTGAAATTAGATATTTAAATATTTTTTCTATTAAAAGCTTGTTTTTAAATACGAAAATCTAAGTTGTTTCTAAAGTTTATTTTAATGTACATACATTTTAACCTTTTATTTTCCAGTGCCCACACACACTTGCCATTTTTGTGACATTGCCAAATTGTCACGCGTTGTATTTTTTTTGTTTGGTTTTCGTACAAAAAAATATGTGTATGTAGCGAAAAAATAAATAAAAATGAAAAATAAAATTTGCATTTTATTCAATTTCAGCAACATCCGCCTGGGCCTCCGTCACTCGATCGCCACTCGCATTGTTCTGGTTATTTACGAGTTTGTTAAGTGCGCAACCCGCTCTTCATTCCTTGACCCTATTCGAACCCAATGAACCAGCAACCCATGACCGGACATGGCCGGCAATTTGTAGTTGCCATCCTATAGTTGGACCTCCAGGACTCAGACAGTTATGGCTTGAGAAATCTGAAGGAATCTGGAAGAAATTTCCATACTTTATACTATCCTAAGACCACTAAATCTGCTTCATAAGTATTTAAACATGTACAACACTCAACATTTTTAATTTATTTTAGTTTATACTATTCTAATCTATGTCAAAAGCGAATATAGATCACAGTTTTATGGTCATAAAATGTATTTTGGGGAAAACATTGTTTTGTAGAAGAAAACTGGTATCCATCATAAAATTGTAACATGATATATTGTAGAAAAACCATTTGTGAATGTGAAGGAAAGCTTTAAGGTGTTAACTCTTTCGCCAAGAATTGGTTGAATCCCATTAAATTTGGGCCCCCAAATATTTTACCCGCTGAAACCCTGATTCGTTTAAGTTCTTTTCGCGTTCCGGTTTATTTTCCCCCTCAATTAACCGGGCTTTTTGTAATTATTTCATTAAGATTTGCTGGCAGCCAGATTTAATTGGATTTTCAAAATGCGTCGAAGGCGGAAAATGGAAGGGGATTCCCGTATGTTCGCCCTGGTGTTCCGTTGATGGCTTTTAGTTAGCGTGTCCTGATCGACCTTGTTGCATGCCAATATTAATAATAGCAATGGCAATAAAGCCTATTAGAGCCGGCACACATTCGGGCCATTAATGAAATACATTGATTTCTGTGTCCCCGTCGAATTTATGGTAACAGCAAGAAGTTAAGGGTAATGTGCAAGGGTTTAATTCCAGTCCCATCAAATTCGCGTCGGCAAAGGAGGCATTTCTGGTGACATGTTCATGTCCTGTTCATGTTGGCCCTTCTCCAAAAATGCCCGTGTCTCCTCCACCTCCTGCTCCTTCTCCAGAGTCTGAACCTGAGTCCCAACCTTGCGTGTTGTCACGTTATAAAAACCGAAACGATCCCCAGAACCCCGTCTCCAGGACATTTGTTGGTTCCGCTCGTTACCAGAAGCGCCAACTCAGCACGAAATGACTGTGACTCCGTTTCTGATGAGGACAACGTCAACGGGTTTGCACAGAAAGAAAACCAAAGTATTCGATTTCTTTATCCAAAAACCAATTCAGAAAGACAATTTTCAAAGCAAGAATTCCCATACATCCCAATACCTTTTTTACGAATATTTGTTATGTACATTTAATATTTGTTATTCCATTTTTGTTGGTTACCATTCAAAGTTATGATACATTCCAGTTGCGTGTAACTTTTTACAAGTGACAAATAGTTTATTGACAGGAATCCAAAATCCACATGAAGTGAATAAAATTTCATACATAAACTTCGAACTGAACTTGTAAGAAGTCTTTACCTTAAAGTAAATGTGGGAATTTCAAAAAGTTTTGTTAAACTTTTTGTGGTAGTAGAATAAAATGAATTTAACGAATTGTGTGCTAGTTATTCAAACTTATTTGTAAGCGCATATTTAATATTATAAAGTTGGGCCTGCAAATAATAATATAATATTTCGAAGTGAAAGAGAAAGCCAAAAGAAGCCCTAATGGTTGAGTAAAGGTGAACATTTTAAAAAGTTTTCTCAAACTTTTTGTGATAGTATAGTGTTAAAGTGTTCGACAAAAGTATTGAAGGATAAAATGTAATTAACATTATAAGGTTTTCACAAAATTCTGTCTGTAACATTATTCTGTTACAAAATTTGTAATTTGAATTTATATTTTGTAATTTTAAGGTTGCCTTTTCATTAAATTGAACTGAAGACCTATTTTTTTCCCCCGGTGCTGTTCATCCCGAATGAGGGGTTACGGGGTTACGTAGTTGCAGTCCCCACCCCTCAATGGCAGGTTATTAATAAATCTTTAACCCTTTGCCTTATGTTTCTGCCACTGTTTCTGTTATTGGTTGTGCTTCTGCTTCTGTTTTTAGCCTCAGTTTTTTGTGTGCGTGCCGGGGCTTCCTGTTGCGGAAACGGAAACGCATTGCCGACAGGTCTACATACGAGTATAATCGATTAATTCGATATTAGATTGAATTTATGAGCCCAGCCTGACCGTCTTGGCCTTTGGCCCCGCTCATTTGTTTTCTTGTTGGGCCATTGCACCTGTCGTCCACCAACGGCAATGAACTGAGCCAACTTTCCAGCGCTGAAAGTAAAAGAACTTTAAGTTTAGGCACCCAAACACATTCAGACAGTGCGAAAGAGAAATTAAAGAAAAGTCGCGCGCCAAAGTTTGCCATACCAAAAATTTTGTTCCGGATAACTTTCGCCTTGGCCAGGCAACTTTTGAGGCCATAATTGAAAATTTGGCGCCCAACGTGGGGCCTTAAAGAGGGAAGAACTTTAAGGATCGCTATTGGTTTATCTGAAAGGTTTGCGCTGGCATGGCAGGTTATTAATTAATTGGAGCTGAACCACAACCGCCCGGGCAAATATCAATGATGACGGACTGCGACTGCAGGCGATTGCAGGTGATTATTTTTCTATTTTTTTTCTTCTTTTTTTTTATGTTTCTAGTGAGTGGGGAGTGCGAGGTTAAGGCCGCTTTGATGGATTGCAGAAAGGTATTTTATGTAATATTGTAGATGAATGCAGAAAGAGACAGAAAGAGCGAAGAGCGTGTGCCTTATGTACAGTGAACCCCCGGTTGTGGAATTGCAGGCGTGGCAATCGCCTCATAGGCGCAAGCGTTGGAGCTCCCAGCGCCAAAAAAACGGGGCCGCCTCCCAATGGAAAAGCGCGGAGGCGTCACCAAAGTCGGGAAATTCGCGCATGCGCCGGTTTGTCCTCCTCGTTATTTTTCGTTTCTTGGTCCTTGGAGCTCCCCCTATCTGGATGTATTCCGAATCCTGGCCGTCCCAACTGTTCTACTTAATGCGCCGCTTTCGGAGAATCCAGCTCAGTGGCAGACGGACGGGCATTGAGCAGATGTCTGGGACTTCTCATTCTTTTTACGTGGGTTTCCCCGAAAGAAACTCAAAAGTAAACATCGTAAAACACAAAAAAAAAAGAAAGAAAAAAAATAGAAGAAAATGCCAAAACAAGGGGATGAATAATTAGATTTCTCAGTTCTAGAGTCCCCTGGCTCGGCCTAATTTCATTGTTTTTTCAGTTATTTTGAATGATTCCTGCCCCTCACTCTCGCGAAAACGTCAAATGAAATGAACAATTTTCCCGAATTTCTTATCCCCATTTTTCCCTCATTTTCCGTTTCTTTTTTTTTTTACTTATTTTCATTTTGATTTTATTTTTTTTTAGGTTGGCTTTCTGCTTGTGTTTCTTATTAAGTTGAGCGACAGTTGTTTTTATTATTTTTATTGGCCAAGCCTCCCGACCGTTCATGTAAATCAAAACTGACTAATGGCATGCGAAAAACAATAAAAACCCTAAATGAAATAATGAGCCAGGGGACTCCTGATGGGCCAGGACCTCTGAGGTGGAGCGGATGGATGGGGAGAAGTCTGCTGGATTCCTTGCAGTTGGAGTTGCCCACTTTGAGGGGGCAGGGATTTTGATCGAGTGGGTCTGGGCCCCCCTTATCTATCGGGCATTGTTAGCCAGCAATTTGCCAATATTTTGCTGTCCAGATAACGGACACAAAGGCAACTTCACCCTGCGTCCACTTTTGGCGAGGCGGCCAGCATTAGTGCTGTCAAATACTGATCAAATCGGGAAAATGAACAAAGTAAATATTATTTGAAACTATGGCAATGTAATGGTAATACAAGGCAAGTGGAAAACTTAATTAACCAAGTAAATATGTTGAATGTTAAGTTTTTATTGTTTTTTAAGAAAATATATCATAATTTATTTCAAAGTCAAACCCATAAATTTTTCTAATTATTCTGTTTTTAGTCACAGAACACAGAACTGATAATTTTACTATTTTAGACATGAATGTTAAGCTTTCAATATTTTAGAACAAAAAAAAAATATTTTTTCCTATTATACCTTACATGTTAAGTTTTTATTGTTTTATTTTATGAAAATATATCATAATTTATATTAAAGTCAAACCTAAATATTTTTCAATTATTCTATTTTAATCACTTATCCAATTTAATGTTACTAGAGCTAATAGTATTAATATTTTAAACATGAATGTTAAACTTGCGATATTTTAGCAATATAAAATACATTATTTGTTTTTATATTTTATATGATAAGTTTTTATTGTTTTGTTATATGTAAATATGGTATAAGTTATATCAATTCAAACCCATATATTTTTTATTTATTCTGTTTTTAACACATTGTATATCATAAGAACTAGCTACAATAATATTTTAAACATGAATTTTAAATATACGATATTTTAAAAAAATAAAAAGATGAAAATCAATATAAATATTTTTTTATTAGCGCAAAAAACAACAACAAAGTTTATAATATTTAAAGAAAAAATTGTTATGTATTCTTAAGGGGATTTTTTTATAGGATATTTTGATCTTTTTTTCTTAATTCAAGAAAGAACGAAAAGCTCTTGATAAATATGCCAATTCGGCATCCCTGGCTCGCTTGGATGATGCATGGCGACAGGGACAAGCGCCCTTATCTGTCAACGATTCCCAGACTGGACACTCGGGTGCGGGTTTTGCGAAGCTCTCTTTTTAATGTGATTATCTTGTAGCGTGCATGTCCATGTCGCATGTCTGTTCCCCCATCCATACCCCCCTACCCCGGCCATATATATTCCGGATTTCGGATTTTGGACTCTTGGACACTTGGTCTCCGGATTCTGGACATCTCTGCGCTGGCTTATCGAACAAATTGACAGGCGGCAAGGGATGAGGTCGAGGGGTAAACTGTTATTCCAGCATCAGGCGATGATTAAAATGATGATGTCAGAGGCGAAAGGAAAACAAAACAATACTCGGGTTGTGTATGGATGATGGTCTATTCTATGGTGTGTTTTGTCGGGGTCCCGGGACCGGACAAGTGCCAAAACTCAACTTTTCACTTGACCACTTCAGACGTGGACCCTGTTCCCTGTTCCCTGTTCACTGTTGCTGGCCAAAAAATCCCACATCCTGCCCTCGGGGGAATTTTGGCAGGAACATGGCGACACAGACAATGGGGCAAATCACTGGCCAGCAATCCAATCGAATCGAAACGAAGCCAATCCCACGAAAGGCAGTCCAACAGTACAACAGTCCAGAATCGAGATTCAAGTCGAGAGCACTTGGCCATAAATTTATGACATTCATTAGAACGTCAGATTAAGAAATCTCCAGTCGAGCAGCTGACGCCAGCAAGTACAAAATAAAATACAAAAAAAAAAAAAACAACAAACGTGGAAAAATAAGAAAAACAGGGCTATTGCTCCATCCCCCTTAAACACGAGGAGATTTAAAAATCCCCTTTATCCTGCGCCTATGAAGTGGATTTTCTTGCCTTGTTAAGCAACAGGGCCAGTGGCGGGGGCAGAGGGGTTTTGGAATAGCTCAAGAGGCTGCAAAAAGGGCAGTCCCTAAGATACAGACCAAAAAACAGCACAAATAAAGATGCAATGGGAACTAATCTACTTTTCAATATAATATGTAGACAGGTTACTAAAATGCATACCATGCATCGTTAATATTTGTGCCTTGGTTTTATAATTATTAGCGAATTCTTATACAGCTGCTCGGAATAAAAAATAAATGTGATTTTAACTAAGTATACAAGATATAATTTAAAATTAAATAAATTCGTAGTCGAAGGCCTCGTAGCTAGCACTACATTCCCTATGTTAGTATTAGTTTTGTAAACTTTACTTTCATCTTAAATAAATAAATAAATAAATAAATAATTTAAAATTGTATTCAGACTTGTAAAAATTCATGTATAAATAATTTCAAGAAAGCAGAAACATCTTAAGTTAAAATAATAATATATTTTAAATGGATTTATTATTTTACCAAAATATATTACACATTTTAAATGTTAATTATAATTGATTATTGCTTAGTACCTATTACGCTTCTATGGCTTAATATAAATGTCATACTTTAATACTTTTTCATAAAAAGGATACAACAACATAGGATCTGTTTATATATTTGAACAATTATTAGTGATGCTCTCCAACTTTTATGATGGGACAAAAAGAAGGATCCCCAAAAATGATATATTTAAACCTCAAAGATATTCCGATTTTCCCGCAGTGTCCTGGGGACCGCGCTAAACGTGCACAATTGGAGTTCGAGATATTGAAAATGACTTTAAAGTCAGCCACAGCTGCGTCCTTTTGGCGCGGACTCCCTGCTCCTTGGTCCTTTAGCCTTATGCCGTCCAGGTGGCTTTTGGTCTATTCCTTACCATTCCTTCGGGCTCGACTTCGACTGGGGCTTCATAATTAAGTATGCGGTTAGCACGCACACCGATGTGCAGCAGGATGAGGTGGGGATGTGGATGTGAGTGGGGGTGTTGGTTAGGGTGGGGCAAAAGCGACCGGAGGAGCAGAAGGACGAAGGACGAAGGACGCAGGCCAGGAGACGTACACAACTGTCACCGCTGCCAGTGGCAGTGCCTTTGGGACAGCTCGCGCCAGGATTTATGTGCACGACAAACAAACGACCACCGCAGGACAAGAAAGCGCTTAAGAAGTGCCCTTCTAAGGGGGTGGTGGGTGGTGGTGCGGTGGGTGGCTGGGTGCTCTTCGGGTGGTTTTTCAGGGGGGCGGGGGTGCAGCGCAACAATCCAAACAGCTGCGAGAGACAACAACCGCACGACTATCGACCAGCGACCAAGGTTGTTTTGGAAAACCAAGTTATTTAGCCACGAATCGAATGAAATGTCGCGCAACCCCCCCCCTCAAAAAAAACGAAGTATTACCCCCTCTCCCCCTCCCCACATTTGGGACACATTTAGCAAAAACATTTTACGTATTCAGAAGGAAAGTTTGGTTGCTTCGCGTTGTTGCTGCCTGCCACCGCCAATGCGGTTGTTGTCGGCTGGCTAGAACTGGCTAGAACTCCCTAGAACCCATACCCCTGCCCTAAGAACTGAAGCCCCAACCCTGAGAATTAGCAGGACCCATACCCCTCCTAGCCATGCCCATGCCTATGCCCCTGCCAATGCCCCATTGTGTTTGCATTTCGCATTTGGCTTTGCTGCTGCGGCAAGTGGCAAGTTGTTGTCTTCATAACGCGTTGTCGTCGTCTTAGTTGCCGCTGGCGGACTGCCACCACACCAGTTCATAGCGAAACTTTAACAACAACATAGCTCAGGGGAAAAAACGGGAAAGAAGTAAGCCCTTAAGTCAAGGAACTCGACCAGGGGATACCCTATACTAAAAAAATAAAAGATTACTTCAAGATTAAGCCATAAAAGCACTAAGAAGTACATTTCCAACTACATAAAAATGTGAAGCAAAGAAATGTATTTCTTAGTACTAAAGGTGCTAAAGGTTAGTTTAAAGATAAACCTTAGAATTTTGTAAAACATTTTTTCAAAACTTTTTCAAGAGAACTATATTCCTTTCAAAAAACGTTTAAGATTGTTAAGTCAGTTTATAAAATAAACCCTTGCAATCTAAGCTCTTTTTGTAGGCTACATAAAACGCCTATCATAGAGCAGGAAAATCGGGGAAAAATCGGTCGAGGGAAATACCCACTGACGTAGGCCATTTAAAGGCGAGCTGGGCCAAAATTATGCTACTCGGAATTTAACAAATGACAAGCGAGCGTCTCAATTAGCCAGACAATTCGAAATGGAGGGAGTTGATGTGAGGTTGCCGTTGTTGTTATGCTGATTTTGTTCATGATGATGTCTATATGGCAGGAAATACATGCGAGGATATGTAAAATACAGCAAAAGCATGCACTGAGAGAAATAGGATGTACGTGTCAATTTAAAATACTACATTGGCTTTTTTATTATACAATTTTAATGAAAAGCTTATAGCAATTTAAGTTGATTTTGCATATTGTCTACATTTATAAGATATTAAACCATATGGCATTTATTTTTTTATAGAAGGATGATATAATCATAAAGCTACTATGATTTTTTTAAAATGAGGCTTATGTTATATTTAAGGAATATAAAGTTTATATTCGAAGGTCAAAGGAACTATGACAGATGTTAGTTAGTGTTTTTTATAGTGTACGTTGGAATACAGAGAAACTGGAGGAACACAGCTCACACGCGGGCACACACAATTCAAAATACATAAATAAAATATACACACAAATACGCGTAACGACCTCATTAGCATAATAACGGTAAGTAATGGAAGAAAAATACCATTAAACAACACTTTATGACTTTCTTTCGCTGCCTTTGCGCACATACGATTTGCCTAAGTGTTGGTGTGTGTTGCACGGGTGTGTGTTTCCAATGGGTGTGTGTAAATCTCAGCTTTGGAGGCCCAGCATGTGCGACGCCTAATCAACTGAACATTGAATTTAAAGAGGACTCGAGGGGTGAGGGTATTATAAAGACTTGAAAGAGGGATATTTATTTTAGAAACTCTGGTAAGTATAAAGTTTAAAGACCTAAATAGAAATAGCAAGTTTAAAATACCTTGCTAAAACATTTGTTCTAATCTTACATTTCGAAAAGCCTTTTTGTAACTGAACTGATGAAGTTAAATCTCATCAAAAGTAGGTAACAAAAAAGTTTATGAAAGCCAAGGATTGTTTTTTAATACTACACTTTAATTAAAGACTTTTTTTACTTATTTACCAAATCCCTTCAAGTATTCAATTAAAAGCCCCACCGTTAATTACCTAAATTTCTGAGCAAATCTCATCTGTTGTCAAAAAGTGGAAATTGCTTAATTTCCAATGGAAATTTTACGCTACTTTTTGTGCCTTTTTTTTATTTGCATTTTTCCCCATTGTATAATTCACTGTTTTCTTAGCGAATTTATGGGATTTGTGTCGTTTTTTCTGTGTTTTCTAGCTCTCAGGACTGCCATAACATGTTTAAAGTATGTTAAATGAGGCTGCGACCTCGGAGAAACCCCCATTTAAGACCATCCCACAGGTCCTAACCCCATACCGCCGGTCCCTTTGGACAGATAAAAGTCGAGCGCGCGCCCCCCTGAACCAAAAGAAAAAAGCTGCAACCCCCCTTACCCGTTTCCTTTCCTTGTTTATTTAGGTCTGAGCTAATAAAAAGGCTTACCATCTCAATAAAAGTATTTAACACAAGCGTTTTACTACACTTGAACATTATTTTTTCTTTCTCAGCTGTCCTTTTTCGACGGAACACAAAAAAAGGAGGGTTTCTTTGCCTTCGGTTTTGGTTTCAGTTGCTCATCTTTGGGCCCGGCTCTCTGGCTGGTGGTTCTTTGTCTTGGACCCCGTCTGGTATAATATCGCTCACAAAGGGGAGCAGGGAGGTAGTCTGGGTAAATCCCTTAATCTATGGAAATGCTACGCAATTACCACGACAAGCCGCTCCATGTGACGCGCTCTGGATGCTGATTTTTCGACCCGAATACTTGCACACTGACTGACGGATCCTGACCCTTTCTTTCTACATTTTTTTTTCTTTTTTTGGTCCATCCTTTTACGGTCGCCTTATTTTTTTTTGGTATTTTATTTTTGGGAGTGTTTACACTACCAGTTACAAAGTGCAGAAGCCACCCGGCCTCGACCATCACTTCTGGCTCTTTTGCTTCGGGAGACCCTCACGTACTGGGCGGCCAACAAATCAAATTTGCATACCAAGTATTATCGGTATCAGTAGCCGTCTGCCAAGTCGATTGGCGGCGATATGGCCCCCGACCTATGGATCCCTTTATAAGGAGGGGACTGGCCGACCTTTGACCTGCCGCGATACGCTTGATTTGAAAGTGCGTAGTTCAACCTATATTCGTTGGTAGAAAAACTAGTATTATATCTGTACTTAATGCAGATAGTTTTACTATATCAAAATCAGTAACCCCACATTTGATCATTACAATGAACCTACGTTCGATGGTACAAGAACTTTAATGATATGTGTACTTAATACAGATAGCTTTAATATAACAAAATGATCATCCCCACCATTTGATCATTAAAATCACTAACATTATTAACACACATGATGATTGTGTCGAAGTTACTTTATAATGTAATTTTAGGTGTCTAAAAGTATGCAGCGAGTAAAGGATAGTCAACTTTCTGAAATAAATCAGAGTACTTCGGTATTTAAAATACATTGTTGCATACTTTTAGACACCTTTAATGATATTTTAAAGTTATTTCCAAAAAACCACCAATTTTGTTGGCTAGTCATTCGTTTAGAAATAACTCATTTTCCAACTCCAATAGTTTACCGGCATTTGTTTTTAATGAAGTTAATGCACTAATCACCTGAGGAAGTTGCCTGGGGTAATGGAGCTCCATCCATTAGGCAGGACACTCGTCAGTTGCAATTTGCTGTCAGGGGCACGAGAACTATGCAACAATAATTGCAATTCACTGTAATTATGATTGATTGATTCCGGGAGTTTTCGGGTGGTGCTGCTAATAATTGCGAAACTATGATGAGGCCGATGCCATCTTAACCCCCCTTGGCTGTCAATGTCCGGCGCTAATGATGAACTAGAAATGGGCCGCAAATGTGATTGAATCTCCTCCACGCCTTTTTTCCTTTTTATTTTCCTGAGGTTGGCAGGCAGCAACGAGATGAAATTAAATTAGAAATAGGAATATAATTAGATGGGGGCAGAGTGAGAGAAAGGGAAATTCGCCCAGGAATTGCCATTGAGCAAATAATTAAATAATAAGCGAAAGCCGAATCATCCCATTGGCATTGGCAACCTGGCTCCAAACTCAATGTGTTTCGACAGAAAACCCCTCGCGGTTTTACCTGAAACGTGCTCCTTGTTAATGCCACTTCCACTTCCCTTGGCACTTGTAATTATAGCCAGAAAACGAATTCCATTTCCAGCCAGGAGAAGCTGGATTCTGGATACTAGATGCTGGGTTTCTCGATTCTGGCTTCTGGTTTCTGGCAGGGGCACCTCAATAACAATAAATCGATTCAAGTGCGCGTAATCGGGCAAATGTTATCCAATAATAAATATAACAGTGCCACTTCAGGTTTTTTTTTGGTAAGGGCAATCGCTTGACAATAACACAGATCCAAGAAAAGGCCATATAACATTAGGGGAATCCAAAATGTGCGGCAAACCAAGTGATGCTCTATAATTACCCATTTAAATGGAAAAATTAAAAAAGATTTGTTGGATTTATTTATTAGAGATGAATAAAATAATATTATTTTTTCAGTTAAAAGTAATAGTATTTAACATAGCTTTTAAATTGATATTAACATAGCCAAGTTGTAAACTTTTTGTTTATGCAGAATCTATCCTACAAATCTTTGCCATCCAAGATAATGATCTCTTTGTATCAGTCGATTGCCAAAAGGAACTTATAAACCTGTTCTTTAATAAAACAAACAAAGTCCAATGGTTAAACATCCCTTAAAATTTTCATCAAAGGAATGCTACAAATGTAATCCTCAGATCGCTATGGCCAAATCGAAAGGATATCTATTTGGTAGGGCCATATTCAGGCCTATTTTGATTTCAATGAGTAGCAAATCAAGTGCAAGACCGTTTAATAAGGGCATTCTGGGAGGGCAGGGAATCGGCGGAATCGCGTAATCCACGTCCCAGAATAACGAGCCCATTAAAGCCACTCACCTGTGTGCCGGAAAATTCGGAAACTCCGAGCGCGACGTCGTTTGGCAATTTCGGCAATTTTGCGACAGTTTGCCGCCGTCATCAACAAGAGATCAAGTTGCCATTGAACCGCTGACGATGACGATGACGACGACGATGGCGATGAGGATGATGATGGCGACGCACTCAAACGGAAATCGAATTGAGCAATTGTAAATGTGTGTTCCTACCCACCCACATATCAAATGATTTGCTTCCGAATGATTTCATTTCAATTGACTCCAAATCAAGGCGAGCCGCAGTCATTTTCCCTCGCTTCGCCTCTTAATATCCACTTGATTTCTTTTTATTCTTTCATATATTCCAGATTGACTTTTGCGACATATTGTTGGCTATTGTGTCGCTTTTGTTTACTCAAAGAAAAATAACAATTTAAAGTCTGTGGAAAGTAAAATGCAATACTTAAATGTTTTTTAAAAAAATATGAACGAAAGGGTTCATGCAATAACGCCCTGTGATTGGAGATTTTTTTCCATTTGTCTTTATTTCACTTGATATAGAACTTTTAGCAGTATGACTTGATTTGACTAAGTAACGGTTGAGAAACCACCAAAATAGTATTATTTTGAACAATATTCTAATAAATCTAATAGAGGTCAGAATGAGTTCGCAATTTAATTTTCAATCCGCTGGATTTGAAACCTAAATATTTTTCATTATTTTTTTGGTAAACAAAAAAGTGATGGACATCAATAGTATAAGTTGTTACCTGTTTAAGACATTAGGTCTTTTAGTTGTATGCCTTGATTTGTCCAAGTTACAGTTGAAAACCCACAGCAAAAAGTAATGTTAGTAGTAGTAGGGTATATTATATTATGACCCTGAAAAAAATTAAACAAAACAACCACTAACCGATGAAAAAGAATAGTAACGATCGAACCTTCAACAAACAAAAGTTCTGATATAAACTTGTGTGAGACTGGCATAGTGCAAGGTAAGGTCAGAATAAGGAATGTAATCAATTGGCATTCAAAACTCAATATTTGTATATTTCGTCAGTTTTTGCCAAACAAAAATTTGTCAAAAACTACATTTATATGGGGTTTACCGTAAAACTTTTACGAAGTACATAGCATTTAGTATAATATAAACTTAATAATGAAAAACGCGTTTTAAAATTAAATAAATTTAAAAACAAAATAACATCGTAAATTCTGTGGCAAAGGCTTGCAGTGCGATTCGTCACTACGTGGACTGCCTTAACACTTATTTAATATCTGTCTTTTTGTACTGTGTATCGACAACCGCGACGTCGCCTAATGAATTTCATTTCAATTTAGCAAAACGCCAAACCAATTTGTAAGCCGGGCGGCACACACACAGTCTCACACCTAGTTGAGGTGTTGTTTATAGTGTTTGCGGTTAATTAATTCACATTTACACCTGTTGGCGGCATGCAGACGTTGGAAAACAGCCTCTTTTTCCACCCACCTCCACTACTCGTTTATTTTCATTTCGTGTTCAGTTCATATGCTGCAAATTAACTTCCCTGAGAATGAGACAATAAGGACAACAGCACTGCAGGATGCCACATTAGGTCTAAAAGTACTCTTAACTACAGAGACAGGATACCAATAAATAGAATGAGATAGAATTCAAGTGAGTTTGCTTGAATTATTATGACGGCAATTGATATTAATTGAATGCTAATTGCAATCCTTTTAAAATTATTGAAGGAGTTAAGTTAAGTTGGATAACTATTCTAGACTTTCTAATTTAGTTCTATTTTATTTATATGTTTTTAAGCTATGTAAATAAGGACTTACATTTTTTCCAAAGTGTTAAGAAATATTCAATTTAAGAATCGAAATTATTTAGAAACTGCTTTGTAGATATCGACATATGGTTTGGAGTGTAATCCTGCTTGGGATCCAATGTTTTAATCCGCCCCATCTAACCATTCATGCTTCCAGCTCCATTCCTATTCCATTCCTTTAACTTAACTGCCCTTCCTGGCTAATGACTTGAGGGCGGGGGCGTGGTCGTAGTGCCAAGGTGTTGACAGTTTTCGGTTGAAAGGACGCAACAACAGCAAAGGGGCGTTGATTAAGAGCGGCGGCGAGTGCAGAAAACACAAAAAAGGGGGCAAAGTGGGTGTCCCTGTCAACGTCATTAACAAGGAAAAGAAGCAGAGCGAAGGCAAGAACAAAGCGTCGTCAGTCGCCCACATTAACCACCCACCCATCATGTGTGTGTGTGACCCCCATTGAGGATGACCCCTCGACCGCACCCCCCACCCCTGAAGGCCCCCTTCTTCCTAGGGGCACAATGCGCAACAGGCGACGGCGGCAGGCGTTAATTACAAAATAAACTCCTGTGTGAATGTGACTCGGACATGGGCGTCGGTGATGGGGGTGGGGGTTGGCGACGGAAGGAGGATGGGGATGTCATTATGGCTGCGAATGACCCGCCCAAAGCACACATTTGCGTCGCCTCGCTGGTCAGCAGGAAGTGCCGGGACAAAATGCAGACCAGGACCTCCAGGATCACCAAACTCGACTTTGGGATACCCCATAGTCAATGCAATATCGATTCCTTATAAACTAATTTTTTAACCATCTCAACTTAGCAGACTATAGACTTTATTAACCTATTTTAGACATAGGTTTGTATCTAATATCACATTTAGAACCGCCGCTTTCCCACGATCAGCATTTAGCAATTAGCAATTTTTGTGTAAAACTATAATTTTAGTAAGGATAAAATAATTCATTAATTGAAATAATGATTACTGGAATTCAGATGCTAACAAATTGATTTCACATATAATACGACGTCTGACAATAACCATAGGTATATAATACATTTGTGAAATCACACGGTCTTTGAAATTACCTATAAAGCTGTCTAAAAGTATGCAACACTGCATATTAAGTTCGGAAAACAGATGTGTTAACTATTCACTGCATACTTTTAGACACCTTTTAGACACTATTAATCCATTATTACACACAACAAAGTCATCCTATTAACATCCCAACCTTTGGACAAAAATGCCAATATACCCTTCAACACTGTAAAAAAGAGGGTATAAGGACCAGCAGCAGGACGTGCTTCAAAGCGTTCACATATGCCCAAGTACCAACATTTGAAGGTGGGGCAGAAGTGGGAGCTTCACTGCCCAGCGGTCGCCGTCATTTAACGGCGTGATTTACTGCGGTCAGCCAGAGCGCGCGCGACCTCCAGCCACCCAGCCACCCACCTGCCACCCCCTGCGGCTGCCCTCAAATGACCAGCCTCCCCTGGCATAATAATGTTTAATTTGAGGTAAATACGTTTTTTGTTTTTCTTTCGCCAGTGGCGAAAAATCGCCCGCTGCGAGCGGAAAAGCCACTGCTGAGTAGTGCATTAAAATACGGCTGCTATTTTTTCTGTTCTTACTTCCTGTTTTTATGGGTGTCCCAAATAAAATTAAGCACTTGCCAAATAAACATAGCGCAGAAAAAAAGAAGAAGAATATCAGACCCAGAGAAATTCCAGGGAATTCCTGCCAAGAAATAAAGCAGATGACTTGGTCAAGATGCGTCAGTTGGTCGCTAATTGAAATTTGTTAAGCTCCAATCCGAACCAGAAACCCCAACTAACCCATCCCAATAACCCCTGTGTGTGTGTGTTGGCAGATATTGTCAGCAATTCCCTTTGTCCAATGCTGTGAAAAGGCTTCAAAAGGCACAGAGTCTACACAAAAAAAAAGAGAAGAAAACCCAATATAAATACAAAGAATTCCCTGGGACAGGCTAGACCGTCAAGGATCGCAGCTATGCGGAAAAGGAAGCGGATGTCGCGTTGGCCAATGTTTCTGTTTCTGTTTCTGTTTTTCGGCTGCTGAATGGAATCCATCAGGGAATCTGAAAACTGGACAGGGTGGACCGGTAACATGGCTATGAGTCGAACATGTTTATTGTGTGTCCATCGGACTGGGCAACAAAGGATTCGCTGGGCGGCTGGGGGATTTCATGGATATGGTCACCTGAATGCGGAACATTTGCATGACATAGGGATGAATCAGCGGAAAATACACATACTTCGAATGATAAATAATAAAGAAAAGTATACAAAATATAATAAATATACAATTTAAAAAATATAAATACATAAATATTAAGTTTTCATATGTCTGCAACTCATAATTGTTGCTGGGGAAACTTGAGATTTGATTTTAAGGAATCATTTGGCATATGTAAGGCAGGAAGCCAATCAAAACCAAAGAAAACCAGAAAGACAACGAAAATGATGAGGATGACAGGTTTCGTCCCGTTTCGTTTATTTTAATTTAATTATTTAACAAACGGAAAGCGGCAACAGCTGAGCAAACAAATCAAATCGCAAGCCAATCGCCCAGCGCCTGCAGCCATATCCTTGCACACACACACACACATACAAACAGATAGAGCAAAACACATAAGGACAGACACCCACATGAGTTACAACTACAACTATGATTGGGCTAATGGAGCTAAGGTCGTCCTGTTGTTTTCCCGCCGCCTGCAATCGCAATGCCAAAATCGGAAAAGGGCAAACGGCAAACGGGAAAATCGCGACGACGATGTCTGGGTCTCAGTTTTTTTTTTGCTTTTAAGGGTAGCAAGAGCATGACCTGAATCGCGAAAGGTTAAAGCGATTTCCTTGCTTAACCAGCTCATAAGTAGGCAACTGTTTTTTACCTTGAAGTGATCTGCGCCGGAAATCAAAAAGTGTTGCATGCTTTTCGGATGAGGTTTATATGGCAGTCAAGGGATAATGATTTATTCATAGTCTGCTTATGGGGATTAGAAGAAATAAATGTGATCTTAATAAAATGTATTAAATCCAAAATTATATTAAAAACTAAAATATGAATATAATAAATAATGTGAAAAACAAATAATATTTTTTATTACAGTATCATATATCATCTAGTATTCCGAGGTATTACAAATTTCGAGATACCCACATTAGACTGCTGGCATTTCTTGGCCAATTTGGCAAAGTGTTTTGGCCCGAACCCGCCTCCTGTGCAACCGTCATACCATCGTGTCCCCATCGACGACATGCAACAGCGGCAGAAACAACAAAACAAGACAGAAAAATCAAAAACCAAAAAACAAAAAACTAGAATTATTCGCAATCGACAGGCGCAATAAAGTCAGTTTTGGCGCTGCCTGTCGGTGCCAGGCACTTGCGGCTGGACGGCCACAAAAATGCGCCTTACAGCCAAAAAACAAAGAGCAAAAACAAAAACAAAAACCGCCAACCGCCCAACAATATTGTTAATTTGCGGTGGGCGTGGCAATGATATGCAGGTAATTGGTTTCGCCTTTTTGTTTCCATTTAGCCGCTGCCCGGTTGCCCAGGACAACCAGGCGAAAAAAAGGAGTAGTAAGTAAAATGCTTTAAGAAAAAGCCGGTGAAGCCTGAGCGCTCTTCCCATAAATCTGACACGCACTCACCTGGCCAAAATCCCTGGCATTGCCCCTGCTCACCTGTCACCTGGCTGTGTGTTGCAGTCGAAAAATGCAAATGAGCGGCATAAAACTGAAGCACAAGCTGCAAAAGAAAGCGACACAGACAGCAAAGATCCTGGATCCCAAGTGCCTTAATGAAAAGCAACAGCGGCAGAAGGGCAAACACACGCAGGACCAGGAAAGTCCTGGATCCATAGGTAAAACCCGAGCTGGATATGGAGCTGGAGATGGAGATGGAGCTGAAGCTGGAGCTTTGCGTTGTCGGCGCTAATCCTCATTTAATTTTAAAGTTCGAAGGTGTTGAAGATAATTTTTGCACCACCCACCGCACTAATACACCGCCCCAACTCAGACGCACACACATAAATGCTGTTCATTACACTGCAAGAAAATTCAAAATAATTAGTTTACTTAAATATAAATACAGATACGCGACATATACATATGTTGTTTTGAAAGAATCCTTTTTAATATTTACTTTTATAATATATAGATTAAGATTTCTGGTCTTCAGGTTATGGCAATCATTTGAAATCATTCTAGTAGCTTAAGGCCACAGTAGCTATAGCTGCAATAAAAAGCATAGGTTATAGGTAATTTCTCAATTGCCTTTTAACCTGAGAATAAATAAATAAATAAATAAAATAAAGCATTCTAAAATTTCATTTTAGGTGTCTAAAAGTAGGCAAAAAAATATTTTAAGTTCATAAGTACAATTAGTTTCTTTTAGACACCTAATTATTATTAGTTTTTTATTTACTACTTAAAAAAATATTATTACCTATTTGGATAATTCTTAGACACTTTGTGGAAAAACTAAGTAAAGTTTTCTTATCTTTTAAATTTGTTAATTTTTGGTAATCATTCAAAAATAAATCTCACAGATGATGAGTATTTTCGATTATAACTTTTGTTGCAAATATTTTTGATAGTGCATTGTGCAGCTAGATATCCTCTATTTCCCTCCCTTTTTTTTGCCGTGTGTATTGCAACCGCAAAGAGCAACGGTAGCCAAAAGGTTCCCGCTGCCAGTTTCCCAGCTTTTCCCGCATTTCCAGCTACCATTTCCCCACGTTTTTCTCACCGGTGACTCCAACACATTTATAGAGTGTTCGCACATAAAAATATTTTATGGCGCTTTCCTCTCGAGAAAGGATTGCAGACGACGGCGTTGGGTTTTCCTTGGGTGGATCGGTGGGTGGTTGGGTGGTTCAGTGGGCGGTGGGCGGTGGGTTGGGGTGGCTAAGTGGCGTTACCGTTACCGCACATCGCCAGATAAAATAACGGTGCCAGACATTGTCTTATGAATAAATTGTTATGGAAATCGAATTAATGAACGCTGTGGCGCACAATGGAGGCGACCTCCAAAAAGGGGGAGGTGGGTGCAAGGGCGGTGGGAGGTGGGCGGTGGGTGGCTGCTCCTTCGGCTTCCGTCTGCTGGTTTCAATGTGTGTGTGTGCTAGCGTGCCAGAGGTTAATACCTGAGCTTATTTGTCTAACTCCTTCGCCTTGCCTGCTGCTCCTCTCGCTGCGTAATTTAATTATGCGTTCACTTTGCCGGGGAGTCCCCCTCATCGTCCTTGCCCCGCCCACAATCGCCACCCCTCTCCCCTCTACCCCTTCCCCTCCCCTGCTACCGTCCACCTGGCAGGAGTTCTTATCTCAAATGTCGAGTGTCTGCACCGCAGCCTTTCTCTCTCTATATATGTGTGTGTGTGCGGCATTAAATTGCAGCATTTAATCGAATTTTCAACTGATGCCTGACAGCCCCCGAAAAAGATAGTCACTCATAAAATCGAGCTTTAACCTAAGCACAAAATCTCACATTACAGCTTAACTTGATATCCATTAAAGTCACACGAGTTGGGATTTTCATTATTGCAAGTTTGAAAATTTTATGTGACTTTGATATGCCATTAAAAATATAAAGGTTTTTATACAGGAAAGGTTTTATGAAACTTAATAGATACAATAATTATTATTACAATAAGAAATATGCAAATTGTATTCAATAAAAATTTAATATTTTTTATTAATCTAAGTATCAATAGTTAATATTTTTTTAATATCCCATTATAGCTGAATTTTATTTTCATTAAAGTCACATGAGTTGGGACTTTCGTTTTTTAATATAAGTCACTAAAATTATAAAATATTTTTTGTGCAGAAAATGTTTTATAATTATTCCTAGTTACAATTTCTGCAAATACGATAATAAATATATAAGGGTTTTACATACAATAATAATATTAAAATTTTCTGTAAATAAACTAAATAAATAATATTTTTTTAATTTTTTCTTTTTTTAAAATTCAAATATGTATTTTAAAAATTAACGTATAAAAAATATTTATTGCTTTTAATAACATACCTACAATTATATTTTTAATTGCTGCGACTTAACCCTAGAAATCAATATATTGAAACCTGAAAGAGACCGAATACACCTTTATCATTGACTTCCCCTAATTTACCTGAGTTAATTACGTGCAGCCACTGCCTGATGTAAAGGGGATCAAAACAAACCGCCTGGTTGCATTTAACTAACCAAAGGACCTTCAGGTGTCATCGACAACAAGAGCATTTCTAAAGCAACAATATCCTCCGGGCTGAAGGATGGCCAACAAAAGGCATTGATATCTTGAGGACATCAAGCTTCCCCCCGGGCATTCCCCAATTTTTTGGCTCTCAAAGACGAAAATGAGCTCAGGCCTTATAGAGACGACGCCCCCAACCCAGTAACCCCTTTACATCCCCAGTCCGTCGCACTTGGCACTTGAGCAGATAAAGGACTTCCCAATGATACTTTGAAATCAAACACGATGATGCTGGGCGATGTTTAAGGCGATAAGGCGACGGGATAAGACCAAAACCCAAAAACCAAAAGCCGGAGGAGTAAATGAGCAACGGCGACCCATTTGACACACGGCTGGAAATTAAAAAGACAGCGCGGAGGACGTTGCTTTTGAAGTTTCACGCCGTAATTGTCACGGCTGCGTTGCCACGGACAACTGAGACAGTTCCGGAGACCGACTGCCGTAGTTGGAGATCCCTGGGTTTAATGAGAAAACTAGGACGCGAACGCACTTTAATGGATAGCTTATTTTGAAATTGACAGAGTACGTTCACTAGACACCATTTTTGATTAAGCAAACTGGAGCACGAACGCACTTTAAAGGACGCCTTATTTCGAGTATTACTGATATCAAACAAAAACACCTCTTAGCGAGTTAAAAAACTAGTGACGATCGCACAAAAACCCTAGTGGCGATCGCATATAAAACTTCTGATTTAAAATGAATACCTTTTCGACATTTTTTCATTCGGCACGCTGCATAACAATATTCCTGTGTAGGTAGGAAGCTGTTTGATTTTTATTTAGTAGATCGAATAATATAACTAACATCATTTTTAGTGTGACCCTTACACAAAAAAGGATTTTAAATGTGCCAATTTATGCGCTTACTATCTTAAAAAAGTTTTTTACTACTAAGCACTACCAATTTTACTTTTAGAGAATAAATATGAAAGCTAATTGAAAGTTCTTTAAATACGATTTAAATTAATGTTAATGCACTTATCTGACACATCTACTAAATAAAGATTATTGGGCATGTTTCCATGAAAAGCACTTGAAAAATATTGCCTTAACGATGGCCAAGAAATTACAAGATGAGCGTGCGCAACTTGAAAGATAATAATACTGGTTTTTGGTTTCTTAAAGATAGTCAACAAACCCTTTTTAATTACCAACAAAAAATGCAGAAGAAGGAATAAATGGTATAGCAACTAGTTTTAACAGTATGAACACATATAGCATTAGACGGGTGAGTAAACTTAGTGTCCCTAGTGTCCCGCTTTAGTTACCTCAGACACATCGAAGTCCCTGTCCCAAACTCTGCGCTAGTCGCAACTGCATATCAGCTGGGTCCACCACTCCATGCCAGGATATATATATCCCCGACTCCTTGCCAGGATATCGGATGTTGGATGCGAGTGCGTGTGCTCGGGTTAAAGCTAAATGGCCCGTGGAACACGGCAGACGATGGATGGATGGGTTGCGATGGGCTCTGCGTTCTGGGTTCTCAGTTCGGATGGGTTCGCATCCTCTAATGCAATTGATGTTCGGCGGAAAAATGGGGGAGTGACTGAGGCATTGAGGCGGCAACCTAATAAAAGGAACGAAAACAACTTGTTTTCCAATTTTACAATTTAACAAGTTGCCATTAGACGACGTCGCCTGGCGCAAGTCGTTAGTCCTTGGTCCTTGGTGCTTGGTCCTTCCTCCTCGGTCCGCGGTCCTCGGTCCTCCACCATTCGCAATCCTTTCGCCTGAGCCGCCAAAACCAAACCATCATCAACAACAACGAGGGCAAAAGAATTCCAAAGAAAATCGACTGCTATTGGATTCCAGGCTCCCAGGCTCAAAGGCTTACCGGAACAGAGAAATAAAATAAAATAAAATCAAGCCAAAAGGCAGCAGAAACACAACCAGAAAGACGAATAAAGAACCCCAAAAAAAAAAAAACTCCAGAGCCCGAAAATTTTTCTCGGGCAGAGCGTACAAATTTTTCGAATTGTTCGCTGGAGACTAATAAAATCAACGACGTGGAACTTCAAGCCGTTCCCATGGACCAGCCCCGAAAAAACTGGGGGACTGGGGGAAAACCAGAGACAATGAGTCGTCGTCGGCGGCACCGGCGACGTCTCACATGCAGCACCCACAACCGGAACAAGTCACCAGGATATGGTCCACTTCCCGACCCAAATATACCCAGCAGTCGCAGTTTTATATCAGTTGTACAACTTCTTGAAGATATAACAATATTTTCCCTATTATATACAAAGTATTTATATTATCATTTCATTATGAAATGGTTCAAAATAAAGTTATTCTTAAAAGTAAAAATGTACTAAAATATATTTAACCCTATATAGTTTTTCTTTTTATATGTACTTACACGAAAACCATTGTTTTAAAATGATTATGGGTTTCTTAAAAATATATAAATATTTAATGAGGAATGTGCGGTCTAAAAATGTACAGTATAACCCCCTGTACAGTCAGAACACCAGGTATCAGGAGGACCAATGCCAGGACCATAAGCAGACAGGACGACCAAAAGCAGGTCCAAGACCCAGGATAACAACGAGGGCCAGAAGAGCCCGTGAACCAGCCAAAAGTTATTAAACAGTTAAGCGGCGTCGCACGTCGTCGCGTTTTGGTCGGCCAAGTCTGAGATTTGCCAGCAAACTCACACACATATCTATATCTATCCATCCCATATATATAGTACATATATATATCTGGTTAAGGAGATCCACGTATCCACGGCGGAAGAGTTAAGTCCTGGTCTGGGGCCTTTGTTTGTTGCCAGGTCGAAGACGCAGCCAACGTTGTCTAATTTATATTTAGCAAACGATTCCAGGAGTGCGAGCATGGCTCAGTTTGGGTTTGGGGGTTTGGGTTCCCAAAAAACTCGGGGGACTGGAGGACCACTGGGCTTGTAGGCCTTAATCAGCCGGCCGCCATTAATAAATCAGAGTCATTAAAAATGCAGCTGCCAGTGAATGGAAAAAAGGCCAGCGAACAAAGTAATAGAAAAAAGCACGAGGCGTTTTGAGGAATATCCCAGAATTGTTTATACTCTGTAAAGACAATTTTATAAAATATAACGTCTATTGTAGTATAGAATTGTTTCTAAATCCGTATAAGTTATATATATTTTTAATTTTTATAATATCTTCATGATTTTCTTTTCTTCTTATATTAGAAAAATTGTATAGTCTTAAGCTCCGATAAAATATTTTATGAACAACAAAGACATTACAATAAAAAAAAAAAATAATTTAAATATTTTATAGGGTTTACCTCCGAGAAATAATTCGACAACTACCATAAATATTTTTAACAAAGCAATTACACTTGTAAAAAAAATTCTATATAAAATATATTAACCTTTAAAAAAATACTGGACAATTATAAAAACTATTTATAAAGCAATCAATTTATGAATAATACGTCATTTCACGTCTTATGTGAAAATACAGATGGTCAAAGTGAAGGTAAAATACAAATTGGAAATCGAATGAAAGGACGACGGTCGCCTTAAGCTGTGGCCAGATTTCTTGGGAGCTGAAAGGCGTTCGCATCCGCATCCGCGGATCCGCGGGATGCGCAGGACTCATTCATTAAGCAGCCAGAGAGAATCACACAAAGGGACACTTTACAGCCGAATGAATCTAATTAAAATGTAATTATAAATGTAACCGTTAAGCGGAAGTATCCGCGGGATACCAGCCGGCCAAGGAGCCAAGGATATCTGGATCTCAATCCAAATCTGGGACCAAAAAAAAAAAACGCGAATAATGAGAACGAAAATAAAAAATTAAAAGCGACAAGCAGCAAACCCCTTAATCATGACGCCCTAGCGCCCTCGATTTATGCCGAGACATTTTCCCTCCCCTTTTTTTTTTTACTTTCTCTATATACATATATATTTATCCCTGTTTTCTTTTATTTTTTCTTGATTTTTCTTAAAGCTATCTTCAAGATGAATTGATGGTTAAGGAGGCTTTAAGGAAGATGATGGTATGCAAACGAAGGGACACAGGATGGGACACAATTTGCTTTTGGCTTGTGTGCAATAAAACTAAACTTAATGAAATTTAAAACCATTCGAGACGCACACACGTCTTGGCTAAAAGTTTGGCAACAAATACCAGCAAGGCAGCCAGCCGAACCAGCTGGGCAGGAATCCTTACAGCCAGTACGATCCCGGAGTGCTGGAGTCCCGGAGTCCTGGAGTCATGGAGTCATGGAGTCCTTTCTTAAGTCTTCGCTCCGTCTTGCAATTTCTGGGTGGCCCGAAAACGTTTGACCTCCTGCACACCCGACTATCCTGAATGTCCTGTCCTGGCTGTTTCTGTTTCTGTTGTCCTAAGCCGGCTCTAAGTGCGTGTCCTGGTCATGTAATCGCATTTCAATTTAAAGTCATTCATTCAGATGCTAGCCAAACAACAGGCGTTGGCCAAAACGGCCAAGAAGCTCTCGCACACACACACATGTCTTGGCTAAGAAAATTGAAAATTCCTGGGCGCCCTGAAGATGGCCAAAGTCGGAAAGTCAGTTGGTAACTATCGGGACTAAGTCAAGTTCTTGCGGAGTTTTCAAAGTATTTATGAAGGTGAAACTAGGCAAGAGTTAGATCTATATATAACGCGTTTATGGCAAGGCTAAACAGAACTTTTTGAGGAACGCTTTTAAAGTTGTCCATCCTTAAACAAAGGTTGAAAAATATACATTTTTAAATCAGCTGAATTTTAGTTTGCATTTCTGAAGAATAGAACTGTAATTTTATTTTTTGAATATAATATATGTAAAAGTAGAAATTATCGATTGGCTGGATATAAAATAATTCTTTTTTTCTTCTTTGGTGAAACATACCAACAAATAGAATACAACACAATTTCATTTTTATATTGTAAAAAGCATATTAAGATAAATGTTATTTTTCAAAATAGTTTTCCTTTTTAATTTTAGATGATAACTTCTTATCGGAAACATTCCATCTCTAGTTGAACACGCACACACATGTTCATCGGCATACTCGTTTGCATGTGCTCTTATTTGTGTGTGTAGAAATAGTTTGACACTTGCAATGCACATAAATTTTGGACACTGTCACTGCTGCTGACCGACCTCTTGACCCCCAAGCCACCCAGAAACCCCCCTGAAAGGCCACCCTTTTTCTAGGAACCCCCCTCTGCCACCCACATATTTTTCCACTTATTCTTTGGGGCAGAAATGCAGCAAAGTCGTAAAGCGCTTTTAAGCACACAAATTAACCACAGAACATGGCAAAGCACCACCCACTGGACCACCCGAAATCACCCTACCCCTCAACTCGATTTTCACCCACTCACCCCATACATTTTTCGGGGGCATCCATTCTGTTTGTCTATTTCGTTGTTTATTTGTTTTTGTGTGCACTCAAGGATTTCTAAGAACTTTAACTTGCCAAAATGTGCACACACGCATGTGTGCGAGAGAGTCCTTGGACGAGTGTGCAAGTGTGTGTGTGTGTGATTTTGGGTGGACCCAAGATTCATTTGCACTGCCCCTGACTTGAAACTTCACATTGCGCAGTGACCATTAACGAATTTTCAACTATGTATGTACATTCCGCCCACCACTACATCCCTGCCACGCCCCCTTTGGTAACTGTCCAGGACACGAAAGGACACGCATGACTGCCCACGGGATAAAGTGGGTGGTGGGGGGGCTGTAAGGGGCTGAGACTAGGATTTTACATCCTTAGCCTTCCTTAGCTTTGTGCTAAGATCGTTGGAGGAAATTAATATTCCACTTCTGGCACTTACTTACGCTCCGTAAATACTTGAGCACCCAAAAGCGGTAGTCCCATCCAAGTTATATATATATATATATATATATATATTAAATATATATTTATATATATCTTTAGCTTCACCACTCCTCTGAAAAATGCATAATCACTTCATTAGCGAGGGGCAAAACCAGAAATGTGTAGAGCAAAAAATAAAAAAAAAGAGCGCGCAAGGAAGGCAAGTAAATTACGCGTTTCCCACAGCGGCGCCACATCAAAGTGACCAATCTCCTAAAGCACCCATCCCCGAAATACCCCTGCCCCCATCCGACTGCGGTGCATTCCCCAAAGAACTCGACCATCTCACAATTAGACGCACAAAGTCAAACGTCAACAAATTATAGCCACATGGGCGGACAGCCCAAAAAAACCCTCCCCCCTTTTTATTTTTGTTGGGGGGGTGAGACTTTCGCAAATTAACAAACAACCATCAAGTGAAAAGGAAAAGCTGGCCAAAGGAAAAGGCCTCAGCAAAGAAAATATGCGGATTTTACATTAAAAAATAAATAAGCACTGCGCATAACTACATGGAAAATATTAAAACCAACTTAAAACACTCAGAAAACAAAACAAATATCAACTTTCAAGAATACATACAAAATACGAGATTTAAGACAAATTATATGATATATTACAAACCGATAAGATCTGAATAAAATATTAAAAAAATACCAACGAAAGATCAACTTTCAAAAATACATAAAAAATAAACAATTCAAATTCAAATTATACGGTTGATTAAAAACTATTTAGATCAGCTTAAAAAATATCTGTATAGCCACTTATCTTATTATATAATACTAAGGATATCAGAATAACAAAAAAGTTTAAGAAATTAAGTTATTGAACCAAACTTTATTCTTTGGTTTTTTGGTACATTATACGTTATGAAATGTTTAATTAAGGGATTGATTTAAATGGTTTTAAATATAATATTGCAAATGTTATTTTTTTTACCAATAAGAATATGATTTGAGTTTTTATAAAAAAAACCCTAAAATTACGTTTCCAACTTAATTAAACCTTCGGTGTTGTTATTAATTTAAAATCGTTTTTTTTCAGTGTTTAGAGAAAGTGGAGAAATGCCACGGGGGCGGAGATAGAGGGACTGACACAAGACATGGGCACTGATTTGCATTAATGAACGCTTGAGTGATTCCACCGCTTTTTGGGTCTCCGGTCCAGCAGCTGTCGACCGAGGGCCTTAATTAATTAAGTTCACATGACCAGAGGCAGGTGGGTTTGGATGGGTGGATTGGTGGATGGTATGATGGTTTCCGCAGAGATGGGTGAATTTCTTCCTTTTTTTTCACCCGTGATCGAAGTGCAGCCGATCGATGAAGGCCTTCATTTGTCCCTCATTACACGCAAATTACTTTGTTTTATTTCACTTTTCCTTTAACCACCCGAATGGCAATTTGGAGGCATCAAAAAAGAACTAGCAATAAAAAAGAGGAAAAGGTTTGTTTTTGGGGGCGGGGCAAGGGCAACCCGGCAAACCGAATGGCAACTAAATCAGTCCGGAGTCGAAAGTCCGGAGAGCAACCCCTTGCAACCGTTATCCGGTGTTGACCAAATGCCGGACACGGCAACAGTTCTTTTTCGGGTTCCGAAAAATAGAAACGGACCTTCGGCTTGGCTTTTTATTATGCCCAGAAATCACATTAAAAGGCAAACTCAAATATTTTAATCAGATTTTCGCAAAAAGGACAAACACACCCGTTCGCTTCCCCATTCTCACTCCCCATATATGCATTTAAAAAAGCAGCTTTTGCTTCTGTGTGCTTAATTTCGTTACCTTCTAAAATTTAGTCATGTGACTTTTTAAGTCCTAAACTGACTAACCTTAAGTATAAATAAAAATATTTAATTTCCAATGTGCGTCTTTCTACAACTATCAATTTTCTACGGGAACAAATGATATTTTTTTATTAAAAACTAAGGGGTATCACTCTGTCGACTGAACAACCGCACTTTTGAATCCTTTCTTTTTAAGCACAATGTGTGTTAATGTGCGTCAACCTCATCCATCGTTCATTGTCCTTCGTTTGGGATGGATGATGTTGTTGAGACCAAAAGCCGAAAGCCGTCGAAAGGAAATGGCCACAGCTGTTCCATTCATGGATTCGCTCGTTGTCTAGTTTGCCCCTTTTTCACTAGAGAATTTCCCCTCTCCAACTTCTAGTCCAGCTGTCCGAAAAAAGTAGCAAAAAATACCTCCCACCCCTTTCTCTTAACTCCATCCCTTGACGAAACGACATGACATCCACTTTAAAGCACAATTTAGGGTTCCAGCGTTATCAACAAAATAACTTTAATCAAATCCAAAAATACATTTCTTATCATTTTTCTGCTTAAATCAAAATTAGTTTGTCCTTGAACGGAAGTTCTAGAAGTAGAATATCTAAAAGAAACAAATGATTTGAAGGTTCAATTCAGGTATTACCTGGGAAATATTATTGTATTTTTTCTCTGTGCATTATTCACCCCTCTCCCATTTTTTTGACCAACAAACCCCGACCCTTAGTTGGCCACAGACTTTGGGCTAGATTGATATTTACTTTGTTGTAGCATACTTTTTTGGGCCAGCCCCAAAACCGGACAATGTGTGTCTGTGTGGGTGGTGGGGGTTACCCATACCCATCCCCATTCCCGTCCCCCTTCTCCTCCCCTGAGCCTACTTTAGTGTAAAAAAGAAGAGGGGGCAATGCTGGCGGCGAAATGAAAATCATACCAAAGCAAATTCTCCAGCGACATTTTCAACAAATTGACACAATTTTCAAGATGCTTAAACGTGAAAATTGCCAGGAACTCCGGGACCAGGGGCCGAATATAAATATATATATATATATTTTTTAGAAGTTGGGGTATTTTTGGCATTTCTGTGTTGGGGTGGGCGCGGCAAGTGTCGGCAAACTCAATGACGCTACACGACACTTGGCGCCTTTGTTTTCACACGCCCCAAAAGGCACTAAAGTGCCATTTTAGGCAGCTCAAGTGGCGACCCATCCAGAATCCAGCAGCCAGCGCTCAAAGCACTTCAAAGTTGCAGTCGGCGACAAATTAGAATGTAGAATGTACACTTAAAGGAATATTTTATGGATAAATCTAGGGTTTTTAAGAATATAACCAACATATTTAACCTTTATAACCTAACATATATAACCTAACATATTTTGCTTAGCAATTTGGCTAAGAGCCGATTTCTCGATGTCATGTTAATGTTCTAGTTTGTTATCTATCAATAAAAGTTAGAAGTATTCGTTCTATGTCAGTCTTACGAATGACAAAACTTTAAAGAGTCAGTTATTAATAGATTCAGTGTTATATTAAGTCTGACTAACATATTATTGTCATTAAGTTGTGTCGACTATTAAATTTAACTAGAACATGTCTTTTAGTTAAGAGTTTTAGTCTTAAAAAAACACTTACAATTTATTGAGACACTGAATTTTCCAAAAAAGAAAATTACCTGAAAGACAAAAGTTAGTATAACACAAAGAAAAGTGCCCTTAGATATTTTTACAAAAAAAATAAAAATATATGTTATTTCACCATTATTATTTTAAAACAATTCTATTATCTATTATAAGATTCTAACAAAGTTTTGTTCTTCAATTCGCTGGGGGATTGCCTTACATTTTTATGCTAGGCAACGTCAGAAAATTTTTTCTAAGTGCTAAAAGGACATCCTGCCACCAATGTCCCCAACTTTTTTTTAACTGCAATCGCCCAGGGGGGCGTGGCAGCTGTAGAGTAAACACTTGAGAGCGAGCGCATCCCTAAACGATGCCAACGCCCTTCGTCCAGTGTTAATGTTGTTCCCATGACGGCCGTCGATTAGGTGGAGCTCTGTTCCATTCCAAAGCCCCCCTTTAGTACGCCCATGTAACGCCCCCACACGCAAACCCCCCACAAGTTAAAAACTCGCGGGCTCTGGAGCAATTGAAGCGATCAAAGGGCATAAATTTATGCAAATTATTTTCACGCCTTTTTAGATATGCGATTTTTTCCCTTCCATTTTTCCACCGGGCACGTTCCACTTTTTTTTTTGTTCGGAGCAGAGGGCCATTGTATGTGCTCATCGCAGGAATTAGATGGATATGTAAAGTCGAGATTGGGAGTCGGGAACAGATGGAGATTAGCGGGCACTAGGCGGGGTAGCAAATGGTTATGGACCCACTGAGTGGGTGGGAATGAATAACAGCTCAACAAGTATAATACGATAAGGTTTTGGGTAATACAGAGCCACAAATCTTATTCATAGGCACAAAAATAGTTGACATTTTTCCTTTGGCTAATCCAATATTATGTATCTGTAAGGACCGATTTCTCAATGTCATGTTAAGGTTCTAGTTAGTTATTTATTAAATTGGAAAGACACATTCTTTTTATCTCCTTACACACGATGCAGTGGAATATTTTGTCTAACAAACCTGAAAAAGAAGAATACTGGAATTTGTTTTAGTCAGTTTCGTTTTTTTGACCGATAGGTTTAACTAGAACTTTGCTCTTTAGTTAGGAGTTTTCAGTCAGATATGTTAAACCTAACATTGTAATGAAAGTTGATTTGAGGACCAAAGTTACCATCCAATTTAAAACAATTTTAAATCCTTTTATTTAAGCATTTTTAAAATACTAATGTTAATACCATTAGTCCGCCGAACTTAAAAGAACTGTCACTCATCTGGAATCCCATTCCGGCTTAATACCACAGATTTTTTCAGTGAAAAAATGCCAGATTATACCGGCTCGCAGCCGTGAAATAACGCGATTTTTGAACCAGATGCTGCGTCACCTGAGTCACGGCCCAAAAAAGCTTGGCCAATTAGCCAAATTGTTTTTATGGCCAAAAACCAAAAAACGTAACTGAAACCGAGGCTGGGGGGATGGGGAGTGAGGGATGAGGATGGAGATTGGTGAATGGGAATGAGCTTAGGGATGAGGGCAGATGATTCCTGATAGTCGTGAAGTCGACCGCCTGCAATTTCCCGGAAAACCAGCTGCACCCACATCAAGTGGGTCGAACCACCCAACCATCGTACTTAATTTCGAGGCGCAAACGTGTGAGAATTTTGCGTAATTGAGTTTCAACTTCAAAGTCCGCTAACCGCATGCACTCGTCGGGAAATGGAAATGGGTATGGAAATGGAAATGGGCCCTAACCGAGCTGATTTGCATATGCGGTCCCACCTTTTGTAGATGGTTTCTTTTTTTTTTTACCCCCCAACACACGAAAGGTCAACACGCTGTTGGCCGGAGACCCTGTTTTTTGGGATCCTGGGCAGTCCTGGGGAATCCTGGGGATCCTGGGCATATTTGAGCTGTCAACACCTCCCCCGGAAAAAGCAAAAAAGTAACCCAAGTTCGGTGGCAGGGGATTGAGTGTGTGCCAAGTGAGTCAAATTAGTGCGCCGGCATTCTCATCCAATCCAATCCAGTTCGGTTCGCTTCAGTTAGGATTAGCTTAGCTCAGCGAGAGTTCAGGCCATGGATAAACACTTAATTTATCAAAAACTTCAGCTTGTTATGCTAATGGAAATAGCAGACAGCTGAAGGGTTGGATAGTTGACTCGGTATTCACAATGTTGGTGCAGGAAAAGCAAACAAATTTAATCATTCATTTAAAAATAAACTATGCAAAAAATATATAGTATATGGGCTGAATAAGAAACTTAAAATCAATTAATAACCTTAAGACTTCAGAAAAATATTCATTTCCTTCAATAAAAAAATTCTCTCCTAAGAACAAACCAAGCAAGGATTAAATGATAAAAACTTTTTTTATGCACAAGACCTTAAAACCATTTTTGAAAATATTCTAGTTTTGGCTAATGGGCTAATTAAAAAGCTATAGATCTGTCATACCTTAGGTCTTCAGCCAAGTACAAGAACGCTTTTATTAGCTCACAATTTAGCTGACTTATTTCCAACTCATATCTATGGACGACTATTGCGGGATAGATGTTATAACCCTAACCCTCTCCCAAAACTCGTAACTCCTTACCCCTTCCACACATAGTTCACTTTTCTGGTGTGTTTTGTCTGGCGGGCAAAGTCATAACTTCACTTATCAACATTAGCTGTTGCCAGGGGCGTGGGGAAGGGGGTTGGTGGGCTCCTTTCCGAAAGGGGAATGGGGTTTTTTGGGGGTCAGGGGCAACGCTTGAGATATTCATACATTTTAATACGCTGTTTATATTTTATGAAGGCAAATGAATGCACAAGGAAATGAACGAAATGGGTGTGTGTGTGTGGGTAGCCAAAAAATTCAACACCAAATGACTGAGTGAGTGAGTGTGTGTGTGGGTGTGTGTGTTGGCCCAAACGCAGACGACGGCAAAATCTTGGTATAACCGAGCAACCTCGCTTCGAGCTATAGACGAGTTTACAGTTATCAAGGGAAAATTATCATCTGCCATGAATCTCGATAAAATTCATATTCATATGCGAGCCAAAGGGGGTGGGGGGTGGTAAAGTGGGCGGTGGGTGGTGGGACAGTGTCCGGGGCCGCATTGTATCTAACTGGTAGCTAACCACACTCACACAGATACACACGAGCACAAGCACACATTCATTACGTCGCCTGCGTCCCAAAATGGGATAGCTCCCTGAACAAACAATGAACGTCAAATAATTAGAGCCTAAAATAATTACAAAAAATTTTAAAACAAAAATTTAACATAGGTGCTACTGAAATCTCGAGTGTCTAAAAGTATGAAGACCAAAAATTTAACATAAGGGCTACGGAAATATCAAGTGTCTAAAAGTATGAAGATCAACAAGAAAATCCTTCTAATTATACTGTAACATACTTTTAGACAAATTTATAAGTTGTTTAAGCCCCTAGTCCACCAAAATACCAATATCCTACTGGTAATCTCAGGAAAAATATTGTTTAAGCGTTTAAAGGAGGAGTTATATACAATTGAATACCAGAAAACAAATATTAAAACTTTTGCCAGCACCAATCAGTCAAAAAAATTACGTTAATGTTATAAAAACCGATACTTTTCTGATGTTGAAACATACTACAAATATCACTGCTATTATTTTGACCGCAACTGTTGCCATGCATGTGTGTGCGTGTGTGTGAGGGTCACAGGAAGCACAGGGACGATGGGCCAGACACGTTTGCCAGCAGAAGCAACAACAACAGCAACAAGAGCAACAGAAAAAGGCAACAACAAAGCAACAATTGCTTGTGATATGGAAAACGGGCTCACAACTAATTTTTGGAAACAAATGACTCTCGTCCTCTCGAAAGGCGAAAATACCCCCATCCCCACCACTCATCCAAACGAACCCTAAAATGTTCTGCATTTTTCCCTCACCACATTAAAGCAGCCTTAAAGTGCTTTTCTCGTGGAAATTGACTTTCAAATTTGTAACTTCATTCAATCTTTTGATAATCTCTGGGATAAGTGATTGGCAGTAACGAATTATTATTATGACAACAATACAAAAAGGAGTTGAGTTGGAAAAGATAAGGAGAATGAATTTGCACTCACTGATAATGGAACTTTCCTCATTGGAAAGTAAATAGAAATGGATTCGATGTTTTTTTAATAATATATGGGATTAATATCCAAAATGAATAGATAAGAAATTATATTTAAAGAAGGTTCTTAAGGAAGAGATTTTTTACTTATCTCAATGTTAAATGTTTTTTTTTAATTTGACCTATTATAATGCGATTGCCAACCAAATAAATTAACTTCATTAAATATATTGAATGTTCTATAGCTTAACAAATATATGGCGAGTAGCTAACACCCAGATTCTTATTTAGCACACCCCTAACAAGTAAAATCAGCTACCATCAATGGAGATTTTTTTATAAAAGTAGTTTAACTACCGGTGAAAAATAATAAAAAAAAAAGTCTTCGCTAATGGTGGGATCAACTTTGTGCCCATTTCTGCTCAAAGGATGGCCAGGTAATTAAGTAATTCCAGGATGCCCCGAAACGTTCGTTCGGCGCACTTAAATATTTACATTTATATCTGCAGTTCACAAGATAAAAGTGCGCGTGCTGCCCAGAAAAAGGCCAACCTCCTTTAGATTTCCACCTGTCTAGGGGGTGGTGGGTGGTCTTAGGGGGGTGCTGGTGGCCTCAAGTGAACAGCGAGTTCATTAGCTGGCAAAGGGTTTAATTACCTACTCTGTTCATTTAGCGCCACTTGGCTAACGCGCTGTTGAGCAATGCAAACCGAAAACCGAGTCAAACAACCTCGACTGGGCGGTGGGTGGTGGGCGGTCCAATGGGCGGACCACCTGAGCTGCTGCAGCCGGGAAAATGCGTCGCTTTCCCGTTTTTTTCTATCTCTCTCCCTCTCTCTCTTTGGCAAACACAACTTTGCCATGTACACAGTTAATTAAAAAAAAAAAGAAAATAGGAAGAAAAAAATCGTAAAAATAAGGAGGTAGCTCAAAAAGCAGCAGCCTCAGCTGGAAATGGAGTGCCTGCTTGAGTTCGCTTTTCCCGCTTTCCCACCGCCGCTCCCAATTCTCAATTAATGTGAGAGATACACGACAAAGTGCGCTGCACTGGCAAAAACTAGAGCTTGATTAGTATAATAATTTTTTATTCATTTTATAACGTTTATAAAAAGTACAGAAGCTGACAAAGGATTCTTGAAGCTCTGTCAGTTAAATAATAAAATTTAGAATGATTCTGAAAAATAAAGGAAACCCCAAAAGTATTTAGAGATACATGGAAAGATTTTGAACTATAGCTAGTATAATTTCTTCTAATTATTAAACTTAGTAAAAAGTTTAAATAATAATAATTTCTATTTAGTTTCTCAAATTCAACATAATTTTAGTAAATATAAGAAAAATGTTTACTATTTCTCATCAAAAGACATTGTAACAATTAAGGCCCTGTGACACTAGCTTAATTTTGGACTAACTGACTCTATTTATTTTAGGAAGTCTAAGCAACCTAGAGAAAAATGGTCTACATCTCAACAACACTTTATGCATTTCAAAGATTTTTAAAATTGTATAACCTTTTTAAATAAAATGTGATAAATTCAATCAGTTAAATCAAATTATGCAAGTGTCAAACGGCCATTAACGGGAATCTATAGTTTTCATAGTTTTCTCTCAGTGCATTGCGTCGACAGGGAGCCCAGGAAACGGTAAATCGACGAAGCTGGCAAACTGCGAACATGAAAGAAATTAGCAGCGTGACCGAAACTCCACTCTCTGACCCAAAAAACCCAAAGAGCCAGGCCCAGAATCCCGGCATACAGAACGACCCGCCCCGAAAACCACTTGAAGGCGTACTTATTACACCTGAGCTGCAGCTAAGTATGTTTACAAGATGTTCCGGCTGGGTAGCGGAAACTCCAAACTTGACTCGACTTCCGGCCTCCGACGAGCCGGGCGTTTATTTTTTAATAAATTTACAAAAAACAGGATGGAGTGGCGAGGCTGTAACCCAGTTTGGTCTACTTATAAATCCTTTAACTGTCGCCCATCGCCCCGCTCCCCGTGTTTTCTTCTCTTTTTTTGCCAGTCGAAGCAAATAAATTTTACCCAAGGGGGTAATCGACAAAATATATTCGATAAGAAATTTGTATTACCAAAGACATAGCACAGCACATACACACACAATGGCACACACAAGATGATGTAATCATCGATGGAGGCTGGGTATTAGGGTTTTGGGTATTGGGAGTTGGTAGTGTCCCATTTCGAGGCACTGATTGCCACTCCTCAGCCCGCACTTGCCATCCATCCAATATCCAATGGGCCACCTGCTGTTCCGTGCTGTTGTCACTCGGTGAATTGCTTCGGAGACCTCCAACGTGACTAACGGGCGCCACAAAGGTGTCGTCTGGCGGATTCGGGGATTCCGTATAGGTATAGGTTTCGGTTTAGGATTTGGTCCTTCGAACCGGATATCAGACGGCATCCCGTGACAGGGGCAGCACCATGCACCGATTGCTTTTTAATCGATTCCATTTACAAATAAATTGCTTCGACTGGAAGATTTATCTATTGCCAAGTGCAGTGCGTCGACAGGCGATGGATGGTATAGGGGTGGTAAGGAACTTAGGAACTCTTTATATTACAAGCTTCCATTGCTAGTTGGTGGTTTCTTGAAGACTGTCCCTAATAGTCTTATCAGTCTTAATGATTAAATTTAAATTTGTTTATTTAGTTTATATGTTGCAAGCGGTACTTAGGAACTCTTAGTATTACAAGGACGCATTATCTTATACTCAAGAATCATTCCATTTACATATTTTTACAACTTCAAATTTACTTTAATTTATGACAACCAAAATAATAAAGCTGTAATTACATTTATTAGCTCAATTTGGGTAGTTTTTACTATAAAAATGTTGTTTCTATATTCTTGTGTGTCGGTGATTAATTAGAATATCTTGATTTGTGGACCATTAACGCAATTACCCTGGGATAGATCCCATCTTTAAGCAGTGTTTTCCTTAAATTCAGCGCTAACGTTGTACCTTAATTTGGAGGGCAGTTTGATGGGATCTCGGCTAAGTACTTCTCTTAAATCCGGGGCTAATGACGAGAGATCCACCTGCCTGCTTTATGGCGCATCGGACATCATAAAATCCGCAGACAATGCAAACTCTGCTTAATGAACCTTCGCGGCCCGACGGTTGGGGAATCAAATTCAGAAGGAAGAAAAGAAAATGGTCGGGGGTTTCCTTTCATTTTTACGACTATGCAACATGTGCCTGAGATTGGGCTAAAATAAATGAAACGGAGTGGAGTGAAGAGGGAGAGCCTCATTGATTTGGCTCCGTTTTTCTTTTCTTTTTTTTTTTGGTCACCGACGTTGCCTACTTGGGCTCATTTTCCCGGGAAACTGGGAGTGGGTAATGGAGCCGAGCCGGTGTAGATGGGGTGTACGCACTTAGCTCTGATGATGGCGCGGCCGGAGAAAATAACAATAATAATTCGAAAATTATGAAAGCTATAAACGCATAAATTTTCTGACGAGGCGCAACCATCGCCATTATATACGACATTTTAATAATTTTCCACACGCCGCCGTCTCGCCGAACTTTTGGAAGCTGTGATTGGGAAAGGGAAAACCTCACATATACACTGGGAAAAATTATTGTGAAATAAAGAAGTGTTGGTTATTAGGCAAATAATGGCTATTTCCAACTTTCTTTCGATGGCTTTCAGAAAGGTGACCCAAAATTGTACTTCCAGAACCTATATCCTTTCCGTATAAAGTTCGATTTGAAATATCTTCACATAAGAAGTTTGTAAATTGAATCTTGAAAAATTCGCTTTTAAATTGTATGTTTAATGTTAGCAGATTTTTTTGAACTCTAATAAATGTGTTAGAAAGGTGACTCAAAGTTGTTCTTCTAGAATCTATAACCTCACCATATGAAGTCTGACTTACAATGTTTTAACTTTATAAATTTGAAAATTGATTTTGTTTTCATTTCATTTTAATTTTCTGTGTTAAATCTAAGTTTAAAATCTATTCCATGACCTTTTCATAAATTTGTTCTTATCAGATGGTTATGATTTTTCCAAGTGCACACACTGTGAAGACGCAGACAGACACAGATATAGACATAGCCATAAAATGCCTACAAGGAGAGCGCAAGCAACACTATATAAAAATTCATAATGCAAACATAAATTTTCATTTGAATATTTCGCTGTCTCCTTCTTCTTGGCGAAAATCCCCTTTTTGCCAACGGAGTCCTTGCTCCTTTTGCGTTTCCAATATGAGGCGGGCGAAGAATAAATGGGCGCCGCTGCATTAGGCTGACGGTAAAAGGATGGCAGGATATCAAGGATACCGCCTACCCCGCAAACGGTGGCAATCATATTTTTGGTGTTGTAAACATTTTCCAGTCGACATCATATGAATTATGGGGGTCGTACCGCGAAAAGCTTTTATAATCGTGCGCAAATCGCGCAAGGAGCAAAAAAAAAAAAAAAAAAAAATACCAAAATGATGTACATGCACCGCTCAAACCCCGCTGTGTGTAAATGTGTAAACTGCAAATGCCCGAAATATGTTTGCATTCCGCGGTTTGACAAGTTAATGCGAATCTGGCTACGGGGTGAAGTCAGTACTTTGGGTAAAATGTGTAAGGATGCGAATGGGAAGCCCAATCGATAGCACATCCACGAATAGTTTAAGGATATTCACTGGGGAACAGGAAGCCCCACTTGATCCCACTTTAAGGGAAGACCTTTTCTGGGCATAATGTCTATATCACAAGTAGTTTATGGAAAGACAGGCGATGGGCTACAGATGCGTCATAAAATAGACAAATCAATGATATCTTTGGAAGTCTTAACTCGGTAGTTGAAAGGAAATGTACCAATATTTGTATTTAAAATGTATATTAATTTGAATCATTTTTAAAAATGTTGATTTATTATGAAAATAATAAACAAAATAAATTTTAGATTCTATATCATAGTTAAACTAATACTTAAATATTTATTATAAATTCTAGACTCTAGATCATAGTTGAACTAATATTTAAATGTCTATTATTTTTTAGATCATGGTTGAGCTAGTATTAAAGTAGAAGTATAAATGCTATATTCTGGATCATAGTTAAAGTAATATTTTATAGCTATTATATATTTTAAATTCTAGATTATAGCTGAACTATAATAAAAATTAATATTAAAAATTCTAGATCATAGTTGAACTAATACATAAATAATTAGTATACATCTTTAGATTATAGAGCATAGTTGACCTTATATATTAATAACTGTTTTAAATGCTATATTCTAGATCCTACTAACATTTAAATAATTATTAAAAATCATAGTCCTTAATTTCTCCCTCAAAATGTATTTATTTAAATGATGTTTGGCAACGTAAGTCAACTGGTCAGTGGTTGTGTGTCAACAAATCAATTCATTTAGCTGGGGATGAGCTGGGACTTAGCATTCATTGGGGAGCATCTCCACCTGCTGGATGGCTCTAATTGAGTGCACACACCCACCAGGCCCACGAACCACCGATCCACTGAACCCACTTGGAGCCACTGGGGAAGGCACTCCAGCGTTGACAAATGGTGGGCACGCCCTGCAAAATGAAGGAAACGGAGTTGGAGGTCGGCGAACAACAAGTGAAATTGATGACTGGCCATCAATTTGCCTGCGCGATAGCCCCGCCCACATGACCTTGCGACCCCCATCGCCAGTCGGCTACAAACATGCCAATAAATGGTCATCCTTGGTCCTTATCCAGCTGCTCCTGCTCCTACTCCTGGAATCCATCCCGTTCCCCTCCTTTTTGTTGGCCTGGCACGCGGTCAACAGTTGAAAGTCACGTTTGCATGCATGGAGAGTCCTTCGAAAGGATTCCTTCCCCTACCCATCCTTTCACCATCCATCGGTCCCCACAACAACAAAACACGCCACAGGAATTATTAATGGATCTCTGTCGCTATCCCAACTGGACTCCATCTCGATGGTTTTTGCGGTTGACTCCTGGGGGGAGCCAGCTGTGATTGATTTCGAATCGTTTTTCAATTGGCAGAGCCTGTGGTTTGGGTTTATTTGGCTATTTGCATTTGACAAATTGATTGCTTGTAAACTCGGCCATAACGTGCATATATATATATAATAAATATCTGATGGGGCTGGGGATTTGGATGGTTGATATCTGCCGCAATCGGGGTAATTACTCAAAGGGCTCAATTTTTGGCGGCGAAGTCAAGGCCTCGCGTTATTGGTTTTGGGTTTCGGTTTTGGTAATGTTGTGCAAGTTAATATCCTGTTTGTTATTGCCGCGACCAACGCCATTTCACACACATATGTATGCAGGTTGTGTCTGATGAATTGATTAAACAATTTCCTACCCTCGTTGTTGGTTTTTCTGAGCGCGGTATGCAAAGGGGTTCGGGGTATATTGGTATAGATAATTGTTTAAGTGGGTGGAATCCGAAAGTACCCATAAAAAAAACATATTTTGATACTCTTATTATAACTAAGCCAGTTTTTTACAATAGTTTTATTTACTAATTTGGTTTCTATCATCAAGATTTTTGTTTGAAAGACAAAAAATATGATAATTATAGTTTAAGGCTTTTTAAGATATGAGGTCAACCATAAATATTATTGGAAAACTAAAAATGTAATATACATTTAAGAAACTATATTATAATTTTCAAACAACTAAAATACATATATATAATAACAAGCCTGGGTATATTGTAGTCGAAAATTAAGGATATATTTTTTCTGCAACGAAATTAAGGGGTAGTGGGCGTGCTGGGGGCTTTTGGGGGCGGGGCAGGAGCATCGTTGGCATTGGCAACAAATCACTTTAGTTGTGCGTGATAAATTGAGTTGTTGTGTTTTGCGTTAATTGGGGCAATTTCCAGCGAATCCTGTAGCGCTGAAAAGGGGCAACTGCACCTCTGACCTCTGCCCTCTGCCCTCTGACCACCCACCGCCCCCTCAACTTGCACATAGATATGGCCACACTCACACACATATGCTATAGACGTGCCACAGTCGAAAATTAATATTGTAACAGAAGCTGAGCTCTGAGTTTTTGGGGGGCTGTTGACCAACGTCAAAAGCTGACCGCCATACTAAGAAGGCCGGACCACACGGCGCGTGTCAAATGTCAGCCAAAAAAGTCACAGTCAAAAAAAAACCCAAACAAAAAAAATGGAGAGAGATGAGAAAAAAAATCGAAACTGAAAGTACTGCTATGCCGGTCACGTCGCACGTTCCAAATGCCACAGATGTCAACGGTGGCGCAACAAGATGTTGCTCCACTGCGAAAAAAAGGGTAACCAAACTGTAAATCTTTATAGAAATATTAATAACTTATGATAAATATCAAATACAACACATTCCAAGGGCTAACAAATTTAAAACTATACAAATATGCATACAAATATTAATATATATTACATATTATGAAGTCCTACTTAAGGTTTTTGGACTTTACATTTATAATTTTAGTTAAATTTTTTATTGACCTCTATCTTTTGCATAAAAGTCTTATAATAGTTAAATTTTTTTAGGCGTATACTTAAAAAAAGTAAGTTAGTATTAGTAGTTACTTAAAAAAAAGTAGTTACTTAATAACTAGTAGTTATTTAAAAAAATTTAACTACTAATTCGATTTAAATACCTAAATAACTTATAGCTTAAACAATCATAATTATATAATCTTTAATAAAAATAAGGATTTCTAAAAGTAGTATAAACATAAAAACGTTAGATTACGAAGGTAATCTTTTTTCGCAGTGCACTGAAGCGCTGAAATCTGTGATCTGTTGATGAGATTGTGTCAGAGTTGCGAGCCGACGAGCGACAGCTTAACTAAGGTTAAGCCCTGGGTTACCCAGTACCTCCCACCCCCTCACCTCTACACCCACACACAAACACACACAGAGACCGAGAGTAAAAGCGAGGTTTGAGTGTCAATGACAAGAGTACTTAAGAGATTTTCACATCGTTACAAAGAGAATTGGGATAGAAATTAAAATTAATGCTTTCTGCTTCCCTTATAAACACCCTCCTTTTACTCCTGCTCCCGAATTTATTTATTCTCCACTGATTATGCTTTTGTCCGGACCACAAAGAGGTCAACGGAATTCGAGGAATTCTGGGCCGGAATGTCTGTGGAAATGGGAAATGTGGCAAAGGCAAATGTACTGCAATGAAAACAAATGTAAATTGGTACAAAATCAAAGAAGACTTGGTCAAAAAAGGGAAGTCCTATATGAAATACCAAAGGGGTTCCTGAGATTAGTCTGTTTTTGGGGGTTGAAAATGAATTGATAAAAATCACGGATGTTAAGAAAACTTTCATTTTGAAATAGTAAGGGAGATTTTAAAGTAACTATAAGACAATCAAAGAAAAAGTTAAATAGTTAAATATCTATCTAAAAAATTTACTTAGTTCCCAAAATATTCTATATTTTTTACAATTCACTGCTGTTCTTCGTTTGTAATATACAAATATACAAATATTAAACTAAATTTGTTCTTTCTCCAGCAAAAATGCCAAATTAATGATCATAATTCAACAAGGTATTTACCTGGAACCCAAAACTCAGCCAATTGGCAAATTTTCCACAGACAAGCAAAACCACACCGCAATTCGGCAGAAGTCCTTCCTATTCCGCTGGATGAGTGGAACATTTTGGAAACGATCACAGCATAAGCCACAACCACATAATAGAGTTTCATTTATATGCCACCGCTGAGGAGGTCCTTCCTTCCTTCTAACCATGCATCCATCCATATTATATATATTTTTTTTGTTCATTAATGGAAGGGGAGCGCAGACAACAGGATTAAAAAGCGCTCGCAAAATTGGCAACATGTTTAATAATTATATTTCGTGAATGTGCTTTTGTTGTGCGGATGCGGATGTGGATGCGGCTGCCACAGGACAAAAAAGGACGAAACCTGCGGAGACAAGGCAAATATGTTTTTTGACAAAACACAGCACACGGCACACATGTTGACACCCCCGAACCAGAACCAGAACCAAGACCATATCATTCCATGGTCTTCAAAATCCCCCTCAAATGGCATAAAACAACCGCAGCACCGCAGCAACATTTGACGATGACTCCCCGTCTCTTTCACCGCTCTATATACCTGTCTCTTTCGGCCGCCGCCTGAGTGACAAGCGCCTTATCATTAAGGTAAGCAGCGGCAGCAGTTGTCATCATCATCATTATCATTATCATCATCATCATCATCATCATATAGTAGTCATCGTCATCGTCGGCTCTTGACGTCAACAACCTCGAAAATTCGTTGTTGTCTGTGTTGCTGCTACCGCTTTTGTCGCAGACGTTGCCAACAATATGTAAAATATACAAAAATATGGAAAAAAAACTAAGGACCCCGAGATACCCCTTATGAAAAAAACCCTTTTAAAGAAATGTTTATGGAACGTTTTGTACGACTCTGACAAACTTTTTTCTTATTCTGCAAAACTATGGGTTGTACGAGTTAAGGGTTCTTTTGGAAGGATAAACACTCTTAATCTTATGTCTGCCCACAATATTTTTTACTGGCCTAGTTATTTAGTTTTTAATTTCCTATTATTATATATTATATAATAATTTTTAAAAACCAACACAGAGCGTAAACCAGTAGACATACAGCGTTACAATTATCACAATAGTTTCTTACTGCAGAGCAATTCTGTTATATAAGCTGATTTCCAGCAAAGAGGTTACAACATATAATTTCGAAAAATATTAAGTTTTTAAAAATAAACACTGAGTAATCATCCATTTTCCTTTAAGTTGCCAACGCCAGCAACGCCAGATCTTAAAAAATATATTTTTATTTTTTTTTTAATTTAAATTTTTATAATTTAAGGAAAATAAGATACCCTTTCAATCAACGAGTACCGGGTATAAGGAAAAACAAAAAAAAAGGAAGAAGCAGCAGCACACACTCATACACCTGACGAACGTGGCACACTCACACATAAACAACACACGTGAGGCACTTATGCAAAAAAGGCAGAAACAACAACCGACGTGCCGCATTGACAATGCCAGACGCTTTGCATCAGTGTGTGTTGACTGATGTGCGACATGTGTGTGTGAATTCTTACACTGAGAAAAATGCCTTTAAATAAACTCGATACTATATTTTACATATGTATTCATTCTGATGGGCTTAAATGTTCACTTTTCTTAATCTTAAGAGGACTTCGTTAATAATTTAAAACACAAATGCTTTGAAAAACTGAAAATTTATAAAAGGTAGTATTAAAATATTAAAAAAAATTGTATTATAAGAACAAACCTGAACATACCTTCTCCCCTTTAAGCTAAGACGAATTTATATCCTTTTTAGTTAGGAACTCCTCTATAAAGTAAACAAAACAGAGTAGCAATGTTAGTTAATGGAAGTTGCCACCCTCGAGAAACCGAAAAGTTTACTTTAAAGAGTGTGTGTGCCAAAGGAGTGGGAGGCTGCTGGGTGGACAGATAGCAACACTCAAAATTCCGCACATGTTTTCATTTGTCCATTTTTTTTTCTGTTTTCCCATTGACCATTTGGAGAAAGGAGAGAAAAAAAATAGAAGGAAAGTAGAGGGAGAAATGCTGCCCGTTCAAACATATTGTTTGCCTCCATTTGACCGGTTATTTGCACTGGCTGCCTGTCTATTTGGTGGCTTTATTGCCAATAAATCAGAATTTATTCGCAACAACAAACGAATTAAAATGTTCAATAAATATTTTCAAGAACCCTCTTTCCAGCCATTAAGTGTGCGATAGTGTGCGTGCCACCATAGCCAATAAGTCTGGTCCTTATCACACACACACACATCCACATTCGTCCTTGTACACTGAACGGAATTCACTTTGAACGCCGCTACGTGAGGTGCATTTTTGTAACGCTCTTACAGGGATAAAAAAAATAAAGAAAAAGAGTAAGGGTCGGAAAATCTATTAAAAAATTATAGGTTAATGCGCTGCAATTTATGGAGCGACGAAAAGTTGTTGCCAACAAATTGTCCACACGTGAGACAATCAAAGTGGCATAAACCAGACTTGGCTAATAAAGAGCCCAGAATGGTGTATTGGTATATTGAAAGCCCACACACACACACACACACCGTTTTTCCACATTGCCATCGATGATTTGTTGGCCAGGCATTTTTGGTCCTAACGTATGCGTCCCCAGGGTCCCATCGATAAAATCCAAAATCCAAGTGGTTCGGGTGGCATCCTGGGGTGAATGACAAAAATTCGAAAATTCCATTTATGCAGAAGAATCAGCGAAACACACACACACAAACACCAGCCACCGAAACAAATGCAAATTCACTACGAATATGTTGCAGACACATTTTTAGCATCCAACCTTCCCATTCTCAGAAAAATCCAGAGTTCACATTATATTTGCAACTTTATTGTATCGACATTTGCCCTTAGCTACAAAACTGGCAGTGCCAGACGGAGAGAAGAAACTCTCTGGAGTTGGAGAACTGGCTGAAAAATGGCCCAATCATAAGTCACAACCAGGCGAGAGATTATAAGCTCTGATTATACCCTGTGTTCTTCGTCTTTAATATTTTATAAATATACAATAAAGGGTTTTCCACTAAAACTCAATATTTTGAAAACATACTCTCCACTTTGTTTCATTAAATCACATAGATAAGATTTCTGTAGATATATATTTAGTTCTTTAGGGTTCTATACTTTATAAGCATTAATGTAAAATCAGAATTGTTGTACAGTGTTAGTAATCTAAAATCGTTAGCCTACTTCTTATAATGTCTTGGTAATATTAAATCAGTAATCGATAATTTTCCATGTAACATCTATAAGACACTCAAAAATATCTAGATTTAATATTTATTGTAAATGTTCCAGAATGTTAAACTTTTTGAAGGTGATAAGGGAAAATGCAAGCAATACAACAAAATGCCAAAACCTTCTCTAAATAGTATCTTTAATTCCTTATACCTTTCGAAAGCCCTCTAAAAACTCCTCCCTTTAGGACATATAGTATAATATTTCCGCTTACTTGTCCAGAAGTTAGGAGAGTCCTACCAAACGAAACCGGTCTGATATACCCACCAAAGTCAAGGGAAAAATCCCGTGGACCCCGACTGACTGATGGCCACTAATTAACTAAGCCGGGATCTCGCTCCGGGTTGCCATTTTCCAGTTGCCGGTTGCCAAACAAATTGCTGACATTGAGCTGACCCCCAAGATCGGCGGCGTGGGAACCACTTGAAAATCAAATCAAGCGTTCAACTGTAAATCACAATAAATAATAAAAAGCAAAAGCAAAAGGGAGGAATAGGAAGCATTCCATTCCGTTCATCGATACACGGAATGGTTTACATGGACGCCCCATCATATTTTTCACTTCATTGTGTTTCCGGCAATGACGACGACGACTCAATTCTGGACCCACCCACTCAGACCCCCTGATTTTATTTGCCCGATTTCGTTGTTTGCCCGCCGCTTTTGTCAAATGTCGAGTGTGTCCAGCAGCCAGGGAACAAGTCGAACAAGACGGAGAAATCGCAAAAAGGCAGCATAATAAAAAAATATTTATAAAAAGCAGAGATATTTACAAGAATAGCAACTTCAAATACCCTTCGAAATTAAGATATAGATCTTGAGATATCTGTATTAAAAAGGGAGTATGGAATATTACCTTTAAGTCTTTGGTTTAAGAATTTTAGAGATTTCTTGTTTCATGCTTTCTTTACTTTTAATAAAATATATTTTTCCACCCAATTGATTTTGGGTGAATCTTAAAAATATAACAACATGTATAAATACATATAAATTAGTTAGTTTTTGTTTTACAATCTCAAAGCATTCTTGTTTTTTACCACAGTGGTTTCTAAATATTTTAATACCATATATATAACCAAAGGATTTTTGGTGACACTAAAAAATATAGCTAAATAATATGTTTAAGTGCATAAAACTTCTTTTAAGTAATATGTTATATTTATTAAACTCTCTGCCGAAATTGAAACAGATGTTTATTAGAAGAACTGCAAAGAAATAATCTAAATACCCCTATGTAAGGGTACCAAAACCTCGGTATTTCTCTCCGCAGATAAATATGCGAGTAGAAATGCCAATGGCAAGCGAACAATACGAATTCATCGATATATGGGAGGTGGGGAAATGCCATGGAATAGCATCGAATGGACTGAACAACAGTTTATGACGCGCCGCTTACGTAATCTCTGGACCCCACACACCAGTCTCCCTCCCTCTATATTTATCCGCAAGGATTCAGAAAAACATCAGCGGGACATCAATTCCTGAATCGAAAACGAAAACGGGAGGGGAGGATATGAACGACATTGACCATTTGGCTGTGTGTGGATCCATATCCATTCAATTGGTTCAGATTCAATAGACACTCGCGGCTATTTGCCTCCCCGAAAACCAAGCACAGATAACTCGTTCGACGCCCGTTATCGAAGGGGAATTATTATTGTATTTTTGTTATTTTTACAGATTTTTCCACAACCCTCCACTTTATCCGGGTGACACATATACGTACAAGAGATGAATATGAAAGTTGATGGGGGGAAAACCCTCATGAGCTTGCTTATGGTTGGCTTATGCAATCGCTGCGTAATAAGACGGAAATAATTTGTATTGTTCTCTTCTTCAGCTTCTTCAGCTCCTGGGTAGTCCTTTTGTAGTCCCTCTGGTTTTGGTGTGAGTGTTGGTTTCTGGCAATTCGCACAAATAGAGGGCATAATCCCCGGAAAAATCGGACAGAGGAAAAGGGGAATGCAAAAGGGAATTCCCCGCATATTTTCACACCCAATAAGTTGCATCGCGTTTTGTTGTCTGGCCCGAAGATATATGATTTACGGAGGGGGGTCAAGTTTAGTTTTCTTTTCCTGAACATTAGTTTATCCGAAACCAAGAAGAATAACACAAATCCTTCTATTGGTTTTCAGAGAGACAGTTTGAAGGCTTCTTCAGATACAACTTGTATATTACTTCTTAAAACATTCCACCTAAAGTTTTATTTTATGGTCCTTAACTTCATTGATATAATTTTAAAATGAAAGTATTGAAATCAAACCTGATCAGCTATACAAATATGTACATACAATGATCCTCTAGACTTTCCGTATAACGTTCATATTCCTGAAACCTATTCGATTTTAGGACCCAAAATTACACAATTTCTTTTCCAAGTCAAGACCTATATGACTTTTATAAGACTTTTCCACTATGTTTAAATTAATGTACTAATTCTACTCTACCACAAAATAGTTCTTCAATGTCGGTTGGGTAACTTTATAGATAAGACCAAATACACCAAAATATCTATCCATATTCCCCAGCTCGATCGCAAAACAAGAAACTAAGCAACTTCTGGCCGGGGCATAAAAAGTTTGCCAATTCATTTGTTTCGCACTAATTAAACGCTTATCAGAATGCACAGCCGGACTCAAATTTGGAATCGTATTCGGTTTTTGGGGAGTGGTTCCCTATATCGAGGGACCGGCGCACAGGGCACCTACAAACACCCATAGCCCCCATCCTAAAAAAAAAAAAAGTAAAAACCTAACCATCCACACAGATGGCTTATGTACCCCCATTTATTTCGGTGGAAATTGTTGCCAGGACCAGAGAATTTGATTTGCACTTTTTGGAAACTCACATGTGCGAGTGTGAAAATACAAATAGAAGTTGATTGCTTTGTTGATTTGTTTGCGGTTACAGCAAAACGCGGGAAAACCCGTATATTTTTGTGGCGGTGGGGGGGTTTGGTTTGAGGAGTGGTTTTTGGGGGCGTGACCGAGTGTTAGACGCTTAGTTAGCAGGCCCAAATGGCAATCAATGCGCACATTGATGGCCCAACCGAAGAGCCCAACCATGAGAAACCTTTTCAGCCAGACATCGAGCCACATTTCGTTGCCGAAATCGAAAATCTGACGGCCAACTACAATTAGGGTAATACAAACACACCACAAAAGGAGAAACAAAATGTTAAATGATGATCGATCGACTGTTATTTCACTAAGAAAAATTAATGATCAAAAACTAAATGGAAGGAGATTAAAGAATTTTAAATAAATACTTTAGAATCTGAAAAAAAACTTATATTGCCAAACAAGTTTTGGCAAAGATATGAAATAGTACATATTTAAAATATAAAAACTTTTGTGAATTTTAAGGATTCCTGCATAATATTTTATATAATCCTTAATTTTACTGGTTCATTAGGAAATAATTCAAACTATAAATTTAAAATACCCTTTAAGAGTCTTATTTTCCATGTGTATCAACCCTTCTTTCTGGGGGCCACCCAGGCAACGAAAATATTTATTGAAATTTAATAAATAGTGGGATCAGACAACGAAAATTAGAGTCTGGAAGCCGAAAAAATACGGGCCATGTGCGACGGCGATGGTGCTTTCGTATGTACAAATCTATGTACATGTGTGTGTGTTTGGAAAAGGGTAGCTAATTTCCAACGATAAGCCTTCGTGGCACGACAGTAACCCCGGAGTTCTGGGGCCCCGAAAACTAAACCCACGGAAGCGCTACAGTTTTTAGTTTGCCCCAAAATGTATGCTACACATTTGCACACATCCAAAATAGTAGAACATAGTACGGGGAAAATGGGGAATGAGAACTGAAATTGGTGTTGGGTGGGTGGTACGTCGCCACTATTGTTGTTATCTGGCTGTGAGTCTGGCCTTCTGCAAAATGGGGGGGAAATGGGAAAACGGGGGGACGACAGGTTCGGCCGGTCTCGGTCTCGGATATTAATGCATCATGGGCATTGTAAAATGTTCGTTAAGCTCTGCCACGACTTGGGTTTTCACCGGGAGCCGGGGGTTTGCCAGGCAGGATAGTGGGTGGCCATAAAATTACTACGACGATGAGGACATGGCGACGGTCGTCGCGCTCATGCGGTTTCTGTACAGTTGTGCCCAGACCAGCAGAACCATGAAAACCAGCAGAAGGAGCTCGGGATAAACAAGGAGGAGAAAGCAGCAGCGGTGCACTGAAAAAATTCCAGATCCTTTTATTATAGTTCAGAAAAGGATATCTCAAAGCTCAATATTTAATGTTATAATAAATATCCTCGATCTATCCTCTTACCTATAAACAAGAAGCTCAAACAATTTTATATTAAAGCAACTAAAAAAACACATTACAAAGATATATGTGTGGCATATAAAGTATAATGGTTTTTTGATGGATGAATAATTTTAGTAATATAAATTCTGTAGATTATGCACTTTTCAATGTCTTAACATATTTACTTTGGTGCTCTGATTATTTGTTGTTCTTAATGCTTAGTATTTAAATCAAAATTCCCACGATTTCAAGAAGAATTTTTCAGAGTGCCCGGGCAGCAAAGAAAACAGAGAAAGTAGCCAAACTGCGACCCAGAAGTGGGACCCAGACATTTATAAAAGCAGCACAAGCATCTCGGCGAGAGCGTTAGCCTGATTTAGCACCCGACCAGACTTGACTACCCCTACCCCCGCAGTTCCCCTGGCCAATGGGGCAGTCTTATAGACCCGGACCTCAGACCTCTTGGCCGAAACTGCCATTACAACTACTTATGGCCGTCACTGTTTTAAAATCAAAAGTCGGAACGGACGGCAACGGCACGGGGCGGAACGAAACGGAACGGGTTGGCGGAATGGAACGGGTTGGCAGGACGAACTGAGTGTCCTTAGTTCGCTGAATGCACCCTATAAGTTGTATTAGTAAAGGAGTATACGCGGTTATAAGGTTATAATGGAACTATGATATTGTATGCCAACAAAAAATATTAGAATGCATTTTCTTTTCTGCATTCAAATAAAAAATGTTTCGAAAGATCTTAACTTTAGTTATTAAAGGAACATTATGGTAAATAACTTTTCATTCGATTTGCTGTATCCGTAGATCTGGGATATCCACCTAGTCGTCCACTTGCAAATCTCACTGGTTTCTAACCAAAATGGAATGGGTTCAGTTTAGGGATTCAGTTTAGAAGTCGGGGGATTCTATGTAGATGGTCTGATCAGCACCCGGCTTACGGTCGCTGCTGCTGAGGTTTTATGAAAATAAATTGTGCTTTATGCTCGATTATTACCGTAGACTTATTGGGTCCTGTGAAGCGCTCTAAATGCCCTGCTCTTGTCCTCGTTCTCATTGTCGTCCTTTCTGGGATTTGGGCTCTAGGAAATCCGGCCAGTTCACCTTTTTGGCCATATGTGTGGGTGTGTGAGAACGGTTGAATGTGTTTGACTTTAACCCGTCTTTGGATGCGCTTTTGTAATTGTTAAGATTTGGTTACTTAAATTTATTATCGTTCCCGGGATTTTCCCGGCTTGAGTTTGGTTTATGACCTGGCCAGGCAATTTGCATTCCAATCAAACGATTCGAGGTGATGGGAAAAGTTTTAAAACTGCTGTGCGGTTAGATAATGAGAGCTATCTAGTTTTACCATCCATATTTAATACCTTTAAGTCCTTGGAGTCTCTCACTCCATCAATTAAAGTCCTATTCCTGCCCACGGGGGCCAGGCACATTAACCCGAAAGAAAAACAACGAAATAATTAAGCCTTAACCCTTTTTTTTTCACTCCCATGTGGGGGCCACGTTGAAAGTACAAAATTAACAACTTCATTGATAGGCGGCAGCCAAAGGGCTGCCAAATCAAGTGTTCCGGTCACTCAGGACTTGGGTTGTCCCAACTCCCCATCCCCCAAGCTAAATATATATATGTGCAGATGTATTAAAAGAGGTGAGGGTTCAGCGATAATGGTGCGTGACCACGCATCAGAAACGATTTTGTCAGGGATTCCCGGCGAGCGCAACCACCTGACTGACATTTAGGCGAGCTGACGAGTTAATAACCCTTTTTAGCGCCCCTGTGAGAAAGGAACTCCTGACCAGCGACCAGTGGACCTCCACCTCCCACTGTTCCGATACAGTGGGGCAAATACAGGGCACAGAGAAAATTCTAATGTATTTATAAGATTTAAAAAATTTTAACAAAATTGCTTTTGCATGGAAAGAAAAAAAAACATTAGATTGGTAAACTCTTAAATTAGCTATACTCAGAAAAAACTCATAAGAATCTAATAGATATTCGCATGGATTATTTGAAATTCGAAAAAGATAGAAAAAAGCGAGATAGCGTCTAAAATTGCTCTGCGTAAGAACGAGGCAGGAATATTCTAAACTCTCCGAAATAGAAAAAGAAATTAAAAAGGAAGATGATACTGATACTGAGTTTCATCAAATTGATCATACTATCTTATCAATATGTTAAAAATATCGATCAAAATATTACAAAGAAATAATCTTGAGGAAGGGCATTTTATAATTTCTTTGTTTATTTAATACAAATACCTTATCCATATTTTTTTGTAAGCCTTTAACCAGAGTTCCCTGGTCCGGTTACCAATGGTCATCGGCAGTAGTCGCGTGTCCTTTGGCAGCGAGTCCTTCGGCCATGGTCAAAAACCAGGGGCGGAGAACCAGGCCACGAGCTTAAGTGGCTCGAACGCCCTTTAGCATGTGAATTAGGGAAGGGTTCTTCGGACGGGGGCCGTTCGCTTCCAATTAAGTTGCCCAGCCACTTGGACTCCCGAAAGGTCTAGGGGATAGAATAGAATTACACTGGGTGCCAGGAATGAGGGACGACAACTCTTTTCGGCATCGGTTAATTGAATCAAGTCACGTGATCGGAATAGGAAAGCGATATATCGGCTGGCCGCTCTTCTAATTGACAACCGGCGAATGAAGTTCTTTTGATGAGTATGTGTCTTGGTTTGTTTGCTTTTGGGCAGGTTGTGGGGTTCCTTTTTAGTTCCATTCACGTTTTTAATATTGCATGAAGTAGTGCCAGTAGCAGGGAAACCGGACTTTCTCTTTATTTGCATTTGCTGTCCAGCTGGTGACCCACAGCAACCCACTTTCCACTTTTCAGTCCGTGTCTCGTCGTCAAAGCGACCGCAGTCGAAGATCTTAAAGAATTTTCTAGGAAGCCCTAGGATGGGTAAAAGGGAATGGGGGGCGTTGGTGGGTGGTAGGTGGTGGACAGAAACCATCCACAAAGCACTTCAAAAACTGCAACTTGCGGCCGCACCAATGCCAATCTGCCATCTTTCGGCCCAACCTCCTCTCATGGCAAAAGCCTCAACTGGCTGGCAAGTTTTGAGCCAAGAAATCCAAAACCACACGAAAGACTCGAAAGATGCAAAGGACCCGAGGAATATGTATTTTGGCTATGGCTTTGGCTTTTCTTGGGTTTCGCCACTCATCTCTCGTTTCTCCAGTTCTCCAACTCCTCTGCCCTCTATTTAGCATGCAGTCGTCTTTTGTTTTTTCATCAGGTCCTTGGTCCCTTTAGAACCCACCCCCTTGTTGAAGTTTCCCACCCATCTGCGGCCAAGGAGCCTTTCATCATCTATTACGACACCGACCACACACACAGGATGACAGGGTGGGCAGTTTCCTTTTTGGGTTCTAAAGACATTTTTAAGGGCAATCCGGTGCGGTCTGAGATTTGCCGTGCAAATTGCAAGGATTAAATTTCATTTCAATTTAACAAATTGTTGCCAGCAGTCCAGTTGTGAGTTTTCCATTTTTGGAGATGGTCTGGGGTAGATATCCTTAGACACACATGGTCGAGGTTTGATGGATTTATCGAGATATGACATTAGTCATGCTGCTTATAAGTCTGTAAACTAATTGAATAAAGTTCGCTTCGTAAAGGTCTTGTGAAACATGCCTGATTTTTGACTAACTTACTGGATATATTTCAAAAAATTATGACAACCTAAAAAAGCTTAAAACAATTTTATGGATTTATATATTATCAAATCATCATAAGACCTGAAGTGCAATTCATAAGTTATGTTAGTACAAATTAAAATTCTTATTTTTTTGAGTGTCCACTAACCGATAACTTCAATAAAGCAATCTATTATTAAAATTGATTTGCACATTTTTTATTTCTGCTCATTTGGCTGATTGAATTGAAATCCTTGGAAATCCCTTAACCGAATCAAAACCATAATTTAATTTCACCACCCCACTGACGCACAGCTGTCAGTAGCAGTACGCCGCATTTGCATTCCTTCAAGGACCCAAGCCACACAACTCAATAAAACTGATTATCGTGAAATTCGCAAATTAAAAAATATATGACGGGGAAATGGGTGGGTCGATTTCACGCATATGTGGCCAGATTTGATTTGCACTCTCATAACTCTCCGCCTCTCAAGACCTACGAAGGGACTCCTTCATCGGCATTGTTTGTCGTTATTAAATTTGCCAATTTGCTTTTTTCGCTAAGCGAATTAAAATTCAAACACACCGAAAGGAAAACGCGGAAAAAAAAACTGAATTACAAAACGAAAACAAAATCGCGGCTAACGATTGCGGGAGGATAAAGGCGAATCAGTCAAACAAATTTGGAAATGGTAAATACCGAAGGGTATATACTCTATATTCCAACAGACTACATAGGAACGAAATGCAATAAAAAAATCAAACTAATTTTAAATCAATTTAGAAAGCTTTGATTTTATAAAATAAAATAGTTGTCGTTTTTTAATTCATCATTAAGCAAAAATTTCTGAAAGAACGAAATTCGTATCGAACAAAAAATCATTATCATATTCAGAAAAATACAGACTTATACCATTTTCGTATTTCAAACCAATTTTAAAACAACATAGAATGCTTGGATTTTATATTTGTCATTTTATTGCTTACCATTTAAGCTAAGTATCATGTTCACAAAAATTCAGAATTAAATTGGGTAACTTTCCTAATATCTTTAATACCATTTTCATATATTTCGCCATGGACCCTTCAAAGTCAACTGTTCGCGAAAGAGTATGGCTAAAAAGCCGCAACCTGCAGACCGCTTTCCCCAGGGGATGGACGTGTCCCTGTGCCTGTGTGCATGTCAAAATAAACAAGTTTGTGTCACTGCAGAAATGTTCATTTAATTTGCTCAGCGATGACGAGCACGATGAGGACAACGACAACACACGGCAGTCGACTTGGCCCCAAGGCAGGGACCACCTGCCTCCAAAGTTCCAACAAAAAATATAAACACCCATTCCCCAATGTTGAAAGGCCCACCGCCAAACAAGGACACATCGCGGTCGCTGGAAAAAACGCGAAAATTCCGATTTCTGCCAGCGAAAAGGTACGCCTGCGAACCCGGAAGTTGCCCAGCGGAAGCGGAACAGCGATGGAAGGTGGCTACTGAACCTGAAAAGTGGTTAAATTACAAATTATCCACGCCAGCTGGGCACCCAAGGTGGCACCAGGATGAGGGTCAGGTTCGGGAATGGGAATGGGTATCGGCATGGGTATGGGGGTTATGGGAATAGGAAATGCAGCCAGTTGAGAAGTTAAGCACTCGAATATGAAGAATTATGCGCGACGGGGGACGGTGCCTCTGCGAAAATGGGAAGAAAAAAACTTAAAGTCAGCTAAAAATCTATGCTACCCAAATCTCCAGGACCAAACACCCACTCCCTTTGGCCACCCATGGGCCATAAATCAAGCATAGACAGGCGAAGCAGCAGGCTGCTTACCAAAATTCCAGGCGAAGGGGGCAAAAATTTGGTAGAGAAATAGAGGATGTGGTTACACTAGAAGAAACTATTTTAAAAGAGTAAAGAAAATCATGCATCTATGAAATATTATATATGGCGCCCAAACACGAACTTTTTTTAAAAATCTTCAAAGTTGCTTTAAAATTTGTATAATCATTATGAATCATATAAATAAGTTGGTTTGTACAAAGAACTGCATAAATAAATCATATAAAATGTGAAGCTTAAGCTCAAGGACCGATGGCGCTTGAGGAGGGGTCATAAAAAGGAAAATTACATTTCAATCAGTTATGTTTTCAGTGCAACTATTTTCTCTTTCCTCATTTCTAGGTCCTGGCACAGGTGCACCTTTCAATTTACACATGTGAATTAAGGTTTTAAAATGGCCTGACAAAAAGGAGCCAGTCCGAGGACCCACTCACTGGCATCCCCCTCCCCAACCCACCAGTCGTAAGTCATTGTCATAGCCATGTGGCAGCCGTAGCTAAAAAAAAAATAAGAAAAAAAAGAACCAAAAAGGGGGATCGGGAGAAAGGAATGCCCGTGGCAAAGATTAACCAGCTGAGCTGGCTCTTGGCCTCGCATTACACAACACAAGGAAGTCGCCCTAATACACTCCATCGACCTTCTACCACTTTCGCCCACTCTCTCTATAACCATACGTATCCCACGTAAGCGCTTGTAATCGATTTTTGATTGAATATTGCGCCTGGCACCCTTCTGTGCAATGTCCTTCGCCGCCCCCTGCGTCCATCCATAAATATATCCATACCATATCCCATATCCCATATCCCATATCCAGAGGAAAGGTTGGATCGGCATGTTGTCACACACATGTCGCTCGTTATAAATTTTCCGCCTTTTCAAATATCAATAACTGTAAATATTATGAACACGTTCGCTTATGGGCTTAGCCATGGCTTTCTTTTCCATACTCCTGCCCTTTAACATTTTGCACGCTTCCTTCCCTTTTATTTTTATTTCTTTTTTGTTTTTTTTTTCGGGTTTTGTTTGCCCCTTTGACATGTCAGCTTCGGGTGCTTTTCCCGCTTTTACAGTGGGAAAAACCCCTATTTTCACAGATAAATCAGTCAGGATATTTTAAACTTCTTATGTAAATAAATATATGATATAATAAAGATGATTATGTTATATGCAATATTATTTTTCCGATGATTATATTATATGCAATATTATTTTTCAGTTCGTTTAGAATTTGTAGTTTATCTTCCAAAGTAGTTAAAATCTTAGCTTACAATTTGGAAAAAATCTTCCTAAGATACTAAATATGTACTTCAATTAAAAAACATTTATGAACTTCTTCTTCATCGAGAAGCATACCTATTAAATTCAACTATTTCAATATTAACCCACTGTGGCCACTTGGCGAGCTCTCTTTAAAGAGCTAATCCCATTGCCGGCTCATATGTGGGACATCCGTGCGACAGGTTGGCTTATATCCTTAAAGCCAGACTCCTTCCCGCCTCGGGCTGTACTGTGGCCGCATAAATCCAAATATGATCACTTCATAATTTGACATTGATAGATGAGTGCTGGAGGTAAACAAAACAGGAATAAAATGAAACAGAAAATCCAGGACCTCAAAAAGGGGTAGACCACGATGACGACGACGAGGACACTCAATCACTTTCAGCATGGTAAAGTAGTGGGTTAAGCGAATACGGGGAAGCTATGTATGTGCATTTACGGTTAACGTTTTGTCAGGGTTCCTGGCATAACGGTGCTTTGATGGTTGTTTGATTTCTTGTTTTCCAACGATTGATATTTTATCGTTTTTATGGCCTTTTCCAACCCCCTTTCAACCATCTTAATACCCATTTGCTACCCATGTGGTTGCTTAATAGATTTTTTATGATCTGTTTTTCTTGGTTCCCCCTCTCCCTTCGAGAAAGGGTTATTTCCTTGAGGCCAGAGTAGCTCCTTTATTGATATATTTCGCGTGCATGTAAACAAGCAAATAACATTAATAATCCAATGTCCTGTGTGGGTGAGTGTGTTTGTATGCGTTTCGGTGACAAGTGTTGGTATCAATAATAAAAGCACATTATCATCGTAATCGTAATCATCATCTTTATAGTCGGGGCAAAGTTAAGTGTAACTGCAGGTCAAAACCCGTGCACCCGTTTAGCCCTTAGAGTTCGAAACTAAACCCTTACCCTTACCCTTCCCTTCCCTTTAACCCCATGCAATGGCCTCCGGGCATCAACACACACGCACTCATGGGGAACATGCTCGTACAAATAGACCCCCACACGGGGCCAAAGGGTTAATGGCAGCATACGAGGAAGCCCCAAAAACAATGCAGGAGGCACAATTTCGAAAAAGGGGGCGTCCTGGGGATTCCAGGGGGGTTACAGGTCGTGCCAGTAGCCCTTGAGCGCCATAAATTAACCCTTTTGTTAATTGATACAAATACAATTAATGTGCATGTGTATGTGCGTATGTGTGTGTGGCTACTTAACGGTAACGGTAACTAAGCAAACATAACAACAACAGCAAGGCCAGCAACCGTGACGTTACACTCAAAAAAATATTATATTACAAAGCACTAGATTCTGTTAAAAGGTTAAGGTTTAAGTTGTCAGATGACTAAAGATGATAAAAGATTTAATACAATAACAATTAATACAATAATTGGTCTCACATTGATAAGTACTTTTATAATTCCAGAAACATTTCTACCGAGAAACTAATAACTCAAGATTTTTCGATCATTTAAATCGATATACAACAAAAGTGACAAATATTTTTTTATAATCTTAAAGAAACCACCATGAGTATACCCATTTTTCACTGTGTAAAGGGGGCTGCAGCACCATTTGATTGCAATACTAATTATTGCTTAAAACAATTAACATTTCAATGTGTAATACAACACAAAGAGCCCACACACACAGGGATACGAGGTGGCCACAGGATATGCATAAATGCAACAATACGACGGGCCCTTTGGTCAGTCGGCGCGTGCAGCTGTTAATAGAGTGCGCCCCCAACAAAACGGACGCAGGACGAAGGACACCGGTCCTTGAGAAGTTGGGGGCTTGTTTGCAGGACCTGCTTTTGGGCATAGCAGTTCCGCCGAACAGTGGTCGAAAATTCATAGAATTTTATTAGAAGAAATTAAAAAGAAATATTCGAAATTGGAAACAAGCCAAAAAAACCTTGAATATTAAATAAAACAAGTACCTTCTATAAAAGTTTTGAAAGCATCAAGCCCGTTTTGATTTTTTGTTTCGAGAAAAGTTTTTTAAATTTGATATGATTTGAATCCTTTTTTATGTAACTTAAAAAACTTTTTGTCAATATAGTTATTCATCTTAAATATCATTTTATAATAAAAAAATTTGTAAGTCGCCTGGTTATTTCCTTTGTGAAAACTGAAATCGAAAACATTCGAAAGTTGAATCTAGGAAAGTCCTGTATATCATTTCTTATGTAAACTTTAAAATAGCGAAACATCATATCATTAAATTTTTCACCCCTTATATTAAGGTATTCTCTGATTGTAACAGTCTGAAATCTTTGAATATTTAATAAGTGTTTAATAAAAAATGCAATATTATTATTAAATGTACACCGCCTTATAACCACAGTTCCTAACCGGGCCGAAACCGGACAGGAAGTGCCGTAACCCCCGCCTCCCCGGTAGCTGTTCGATATCCTTGTCCGTGTATCATTACGCTGGCCACTTCGCTGCTCCTGGCGGAAGTCGTAATTACCCGTGGACGAGGACATCATGCAAGGATGTGCATGTACTCGTATGTAAATGTAAATGGAAGTGCATGTGCGAGTGTTTGGGACTGGCCCATAACCAAACGTTAACTGGCCGGCAGCAAATTTAATGAACTCAACACAAGTTTACCTACACACTAAATAAAAGGTATCAAGTTTATTAAAGTAATTATAGCTTTTTAACCATGAACACTTTTAAAATCGCAATATGTTTTATTACATTTTTTTAATGACCTATCAGAGAATAGAAGCAAAACTATCTTTAAACATAGGAGGTGTTTAAGGTGCTTATCCTTTTTTGTATTGCTATTACTCCATGATGTTGTTTTATAAAATTAAATATATTTGATTATAATAATGGAGTATAATAATATGATAAATAATACTTTAAAGAATATTAATAACTTCTGGATATTATTTTTGCCTGTGTAGATACATATGTTTGTATGGAGACCGAAGAGGGGGCGTGGCATGTTGACCACTTTGTTTTAATGGGCGCTCGCTGAATGCTATCATTAAATGTGGCCCGCATCTGATTATTAACCGCTCATCGTTCAGGCCCTCCGGTCTGATGTTTTTGTGGTCTGTAGAGCGTACTTCAGTAGGTTCTCTGTACGGGAAGCAGAAACACAGACCCCAACCCTAATTACAGGCTGGTAAACCATTAATCTATTAATGCACAGCAACTTTGGCCAGAGAAAAGCCCTCGAGAAGCTGTCGCACTCTATCCATCTCCCTCGTTCTCCTTCTAGGCCAACGCATTTCCGTTTCCGCTTCAATGGCAGGACCACCTCCACCCCACACCCACCCAAAAAAGACCCCTCCTTCCTTATGGAACGAATGGCGGTAATGACTTTTCATTCTCGCCCAAGATAACGCCAACATTTTTGGCTCTCTCGCTTTTTCGGCATTCAGTTTTCAGTTTTCGAAAATAATCAAAGGCAGTTTTTCGGGGGAGGTTGGAGGATAGGATTGGTTTGGTTTGGTTGGGTGGACAGACAGTCAGTTAGCTATCGGTTGAAAGTCTTAAAACCCCCGGTCCTCCGCCCCAAGAGTTTAACCCCCGGGTAATGAACGCAATAAACGCAACCGAAAAATTTCAAACTCTCGCACGGCGAAACTACGAAACAGCAAGAAAATCGCCCGAGGGGTCGGGAGATGGTGGAATTTCGCCCAGGAACGGGGTGTACGATAGTGTCCTGGTCTCCGAGACGGAGTCCCAGAAAGGAGTAAGGGGTTGGGCAGAAGAGGCCGAAGAGGCAGGGACTATCTGCGCCATCAGCGAAAGCGCTCGACCGGAAAAAAAGGGGCACCACCAGCAGTACAGTGGGATAAAAACCCAATTATTGCATAGTATATGCAATCCTTTACCATTTATCAATGATTAAACAATATATACTTTTTTGCTTTATAACAAATTATTTATACCTTTTGTTTACCAACTTGATTTTTCTACATCTGTATTCCAATCTCTACATTTTAAAGTGATTTGTATGTATATATTATATATAGCGTGTAGAGCTAATCAAAAAAAAAGTAAATATTTATGTCAGTTGTCACCTAATTTATTTTATAGATTTTTTAAATGTCATTGCTTAAATTTATTAATAAGTGGTTAAGAAATGTGCTTATAAAAAAATAATAATATTTGTATATATGATCTTTGGTATCTAAGCCTTTTGGTGATACTATATGTTTCAAAGGAAGAAGCTATACAAAATTGGAATCCTAATAATACTTATTATAAAGGCAGGTTCTTGAGAATTTAAAAAATATTTTAATGTTGGAAAACTAATTTGGTATTTTTTTTAATGGTGGTTTTATACTTTTTAGGCCACTGTTGCCAAATGCAGTTAGTCATAAGCAGGCTCAAGGCTACAGGAGTGCCACTAGCAGGACCCTCACACACACATACACCCACCCACACACACACTGAAAAGGGGCTAGAAAGAGATAGCGATAGACAGAGGCTGGCTGGCGTTTTGTAGTGCGTTTTGTTGCCATTTCCGGGCAATGGGCAGCATTCCGGACTCCGGCGCCGCTGTCTGTTCCAGCTGCCAGTCACCCATCTTCCCAGGACCACCCCCTACTCCCCCCCCCCCTCTAACCTCCTTTTAAGTTGTTGTTGTTGTGTGTTTTGCATAGACAGCAAAGACCGTCGACAACGTCGACTAATTAACTGCGATTATTACGGTCATTACGTGGGATTTCCTTTGCGTAAACATCTTGAATTTTGGCGCTCTCTTCGAAAGAGGAGAAGACGAAGAGCCCCCCCCCCCCTCTGTGACCATACTCCAAAGGAGTTATATGCGGACTAATGGTTGTTCCCCCTTATAGCAGACATTAAAGCAAATTAACCCTCTCCCAAGAAGAAAAGCAGACACCACGCCTCCTTTCGCCCCCCCCCCTTTTTGGCAGCCGCAAAAGTCATTTGTTGTGCAATGTGTTCCATGTGGCTGGCCTGGCAGTTTAAAAACCAAAACAAAAATCAATACAAAATGGATCAGGAATCGCATAGAGGGAGTGAGGGGTATATTTTCGGTTCGGCAGACAACTTTCGCTGTCTGATTAGGAAGAGACACGCCAAGGCTAAAGGGCTAATGGTTATGACTGCGGTGGCCAAGATGACAGTGGCTCTGGATTTGGCTTTGGCTTAAAGACTCGAACCTGTAGAACCCACCACTTCATTGCCATTTGGGCCAGGATGGAGAGAAGGACCAGGACCAGGACATTAGCCAGACATTCGACCCGGGCTAAAAGGTAAATGTCTACATTCAACCTTAAGATTACTCAATTAATGCACTTTAATTTGGCACAGCATGTGTGTGTGTGTGTGTTTTTTGGGGGAAGCCAAGAAAGTGTCCTTTGAGGTTTACATCAGTTTAAGAACAAATATTTCGGCACTCCATCTTTGTAGATGTGTTTAGAAAGAAGAGTTTCTTTTAATAAGGACTAATATTTCTATAGATCATACTTGTTAATATATTTAGAGAAAAACGGTTTATTTATATATTTTAAAACTAAACTCACTAAATTAGGTAACCCATGCTTTATTTAATATATCGTAAAATCCTTTATGTCAAAATTTAGAAAAATAATTTTTTTAATTTTAACTAAATATCTTTGTTTGTGGTATAACTTAAAAAAAAGTATTTAACCTACTAATTATTTTAGTATTTGTAGCATTTCAACCCCATTTAAAATACAAACAGTATGTTTAATTTACTATTAATTTTTTTGAGTATGGACTATCAATTGTTAATGTAATTTAATTTAATCTAACAAATCACTCACCACAATATTACGTAAGATTAAGTTAACAAAATGACAGCACATGTGGTCTGTAATTTTCAATTTATTCAAAATTGCATTAATAAAACCCCTTGTGGTTTTAACCCCATATTGTCTTAGAATAGTTCTCAGGACCCTCAGATCACATGCAATCAATCTACAAAGACAAAGTAAATTTGCCAGTGGAGCAATGGAGCTGGGGTGAACGTGCTCGTTGGCTCTTGGCAGGACTTTGTCTTTGCCGGCTAGTTTTGAGCTGTAATCTAGTTTCGGGCTCCGACTTGCCGGGCAAACGGAATTCAATTAGTCCCGGCATCTTAAAGCCACAGTCCCAGAGATTGGAACCTTCATCAAGGTGGGCCAGTGCTTCAAGTTACCCCCACAAAAATGTACCCAAACCCAAGGCAATCCTGCAGTGCAACTGATATGAATTTCCATATTGACAGCCGGCGACGGCTGTCCCTTCATTGAAGTCAAAAGTCTGGCCAAAAACTGGGTAAATGTACTGGGGGAGTTGGGGAGGATTTTGAAACTCTGCGCACTTGTGGCTGTTCAATTTCGGCGGCCGTTGTTTTATGGCCCTCCGCCCCTCAGTTTTTGTTGCCACAAAAAATATAAATAAAAATTGTTTTTTGGCCAGCCCACACATTCAATTTTTTAATAAGCCTCGCCAAACGGGCCACGGAGAAGTACAAAGCAAATATTAATAACTTGCAAGGCCCTGACCATCGCCAAAAAAACAGAAACAACAAGAACTAATGATATAGTGAAGTGATCGGACTGTGGAATACCCAGGGATCCCGAAAAACAGACACAACTTATGATATTGTGGATCCAGAGATTATTGCCTATTTCAAGGGGTTTAAAAAACTTATTGGATCACTAAGATATTTGGTATGCGGCCAGATCATATAGGTAAATCTTTAAAAAATATATTACTATTTTGTTTAACAACAACCAATAGTGATAATCAAATGGTCAATCGGTTGATAGAAGAAGATAGAAGAGTGTATATACCCCTAAACTCTTAAAATACCGTGTATTATAACGAGACTCGAACATCTTTTTTTTATTTTTTGGCAAGAGCCCCTGCTCCTTCTTTGATTTTTGGGGCGTCTGCGGCTTGGAGCACCAAGTAAATATCAATATTTTCAATGGGGTAGCTTTTTTCTTTGCCCAAATGGTTTTGGGGGGTATCTGCGGCCAGGACATGCATCATAAAGTGCAGGAACTCTCGTTTCGGTTTTTCCACTCTCTTCTCTGGTCAGTGGAAAAATCAAGTTAAGGCAATTAATTTCCACAAAACAACCAATTAGCCAGGAAAGTTTACCTTAAGTGTCCAAACAAGGGGTCTACTGTGGGTAGGGGTGATATACCCACATAGATATTTTCGAGGAGGACCTCAAACCGGTGAACAACAAAAGGTTACTTGATTTGACTACTTTGAATGTTTGACACTTTACGGTCGGGGGCGAAATGGTGAAAATGGTGAAAATGGGAAATGGGAAATGGGAAATGGAAATGGCCGGATGCAAGGAGCGTGGCCGAGCAGCTTGTTTTCCTTGTAGTGTCACAACACATCCTGCCGAAATAATTTACCCCTAGAAAAGCTAGAGTGTAAAAACTCAAGTCGGTGGTGCGTCCATTTGGACAAGTGTGAACAAGATGTTTTAGGCCGGCGGGACAGGCTGGACGGACTGGACCTTTGTTGACACCAATGGCATCCTGGAGGATGCCTGGAAAGCCAGGAAAACTTCAAAGTCACAGACGATGACGACGACGACGACGACGACGACGACGACGACGGACGACAACAACAAGGACATTATAGTCCTGTTGCACCGGTTTAGTTTGTCGTTTTCATTCAGTCATTAAAAACCCTTGTCAAGTGCTGGCAGGACATCCTTTGGATATATCCCCTGGCCTATCCTATCCCCTCCGGTCCTCTCCTGACCACAACAGACGGAGTCGGACACCTGCAAGAAACGATTTTCGTAGTCCACTTTCGGTCGGCATTTAAATTAGCTGCTCAGCCAGCCCATCAGCTTCACCCCCTTTTTGGAAAATTTGCATTCCACTTTAAGTGTTTTGTCTTAAAATCTCTCTGTCTGAAGCTTTAACCCTACGGGTTAATTGAATTGATGGATTTGTGCCAGGAACGTGGCCAAATAGGCTTTAAGATCTCTGCCGGGGGGCGATTAACATATACTAAAAATCAAGGGGGGGTCCTGAAAAACGTTTGGCACTCGCAGCCCATTCGAAATTATGAAAAGTAAGCCATAAAATCTTATTTTTACATCCGCCACTCCAAAAACTTCTCATTCCATTCGGAAGTCTGAAAAGGGGGTGCCCTTCGAATCTCAGGGCTGAGGGGTTGGAAATTTCGGATACAATTTTAATTATGGCAACCGTAAGCTTTTGGTTGTAAATATTTGAGAATGCCCGATAACGTCGACGATTTTCATAAATAATACAACCCGTTCTCTGCGATTCCCCCATCCCCCCAAGCCATCATCCCCCTGTCCCCGATTTTATATATATATATACATCTATTGGAGTGGGTATGGAGTGCCTGGTGCTCCGATAAGGGTTATGCGTGTGCCTCTCCAGAATTGCCAACATTTCCAGCTTCTGTTTGCTGTTTAAAGACAAAAGGATTGGCTCTTTGCGGCGCTCAGTTCATTGTGCGTGAGGACCTCCTACACTGACCAAAAATTAAAGTTAAGAAACTTAGGAATTATACGTAGGAAATAGAGTTAATCCTATTTTACTATAAAAAGCATAAAAAGAATAGCTTTGTAAAAAACATACGAAGAAATAGATTTCAAATAGGTTCCTAAGATATTTAAGCAATGATGTATATGATGTATAAGGATAACTAAAATGGATTTGATAAATATAAACCATATAATAGGTACATATATCTAAGACACATACGATTTCCAAAGATTTCTACAGTCAATAAAAAGTTTCTTAAGTAAGTAAGCTATCTATTTTTAAGATAGATCCCTTTAAACTAACTTTATGCTGATTTGATTTCAATGTCCTGGTGCTAAGATTTCGGGTTAAGCTTTTCTTGCAGTGTATTCCGTCTGTTGCCTGTGACAGCGCCATGGCTGAGTATCCGAGTATCTTTATCTCGGGCTGTGGCTGTTTGCTTGCCTTCTGATTAGACCGCCAGACGAGGCCACTGCCCCCACCACCAGATACAACACCACTCCCCCACTCCCCTTACTTTCACTCCTTTCTCTGCCTGCCCCTGACCCCCTCACCCCCGTGACCCCCTTTTTTGTACCCGCACGAATACCCGCAGCAACATTAGCGGCATCTCAGCGTTTGATAAGCGACAAGCGAGCATAAGGCAAACAGGAGGACCCGTATTCAGATCCTGCCACCCCACTCACTCCACACGGAAAAAATTCCATCCATAATTAACCCATCGATTTCATATCGAAAATATGTCTATTCTGCAAAATACAGATTATATTATTAAGAAGTATACTATTTGGTTTTCAAGATACTGCCTTTTAACATCTTTATTTTAGTTTTCAATGCTGAACATATTTTGAATTAAATATTTTAGAAATTTTGTTTTTTCGAATTATAGAATCTAAAAAATGTTTAATGTATTAAATACAGGATCATATTTTTAAATACAGGATGAATTTCTTTTTAATATGTTACACTTTCATATATATTTTCTTTGTTAATCAGTGTTATAAACATTATTGAAGATTTAATTTTGTAAATTCAAATGTAAAAAACTGATATGACATTATAAAACGGATTTTGGCTTTTGTCCCTTGTTTTTTCTATGTGTAAGCCATCCCAATCTCTTTTATTGGCACGCGTGGCCGCAACCCTTTTTCCCCGAAGATACCGCGATTTGCCTCCCATCTTCATCTTTGTCTAGAGAACCGGGCTCATCTTCATCTTGAGCTCCTGTGATCTGTGATTTGTGTGTGATTTTCTTTTTGCCTCCTGTGTCTCCTTGGCCAACGCTCAAACATTCATCATCAGTGCCTCAAGCCCGCATCTTAATTTTCCATCCAAATCAAACAAACACGCACGCCTCATGCGTGGGGCGGACCACGCCCTCTGTCCTCCGCCCACATCCCACCGCCCTCTTTTTTTGGAAAATTTCCTCTGGGGAATCCTGGGCAGACAGTTTTTGACGAGCACTTCTTAATTTATGATAAGGGTTTTCAGAAAATTGGAAAATGTTAAAATGTGATGCGGCGGGGTTGTGGGGAATGGGGGTTGGAATCGGGGAGCTGGGGGCATGAATGGGTTAAGGCTAAACGAACCTACGGGTCTGGGCGGAATTTTCGGGTTTTTGTTTTTTTTTATTCCGCCTCCAATCCCTCATCACTTCTCTTCGTAATGAGCTGCAAAAGCATTTGAATTATTTTTAACCCCGACGACATTATGCCCTTGAGATCAACACACACAGACACACACAGACACACACACACACGGACGCCCCCTTAACCCTTGAGCTTTAGAGAAATTTGATTTAGGATTTTTAATTTTGTGTGTGTGCTACTCATATTTTTTAATTATGCTGAGTAAAAAAGGATTTACAACGCACACACACACACACACATGAGCTCTGCCTTTCGAAAATTAATTAAATTTGCACACATTTGCAGCTGCCCCATATGCAAACCCCCTTCCAATTTCCTGGCAATTAAAAAGCTTTTACAGCAATCAAAAGTTGAAAATGAGCAAAGGTTTTGCACCGAGCTGCGTGGAATGACACTTTCGAAGGCATTCCGGTAACCGAAGTCCCCATACCATTATGCCATTTAACAACAACCTCTGTCCACTGAGACCCCGATAAGACCGTCAAGCTGTTTATAGTTTTAAACGCTTTGCCATTTGCATATGCCTCTCGAAAACAAAAAAACAAAAAGGGAGGAGAAAAGAAAAGGAAACCCAACCCAGCTCAGTCCAGGCGACCCACCAGAATTTCCTTCTTGCCTTAAGTAACACTCAAGCAGGCAAATTCCCATGATAAAGAACCGTCGATGGGAATGGGGGACCCCCACTCCAGTGACCTCACTCCAATCCACTCTACATTTGACCGCCGGGCAGCGATTTAAGTGGAAAGAGCAAGGCACAAGTAAGCACAAGTCAGCTCAAGGCAGTTCGTGCACTGAAAAAAATTACTACTTATTTTTGTTGCCTTCAAAAAGTGTGCTAGCAAAGAATAGTCTTTCAGAATTTTTAGTTTTTCAAAAATATTTTAACACTTTTATAAACATATTTGTTCCAAAATAAATTTTAATTATTTTAAATAGACTTTTTCTCAATTAACATAATTACAAAAATTATCCTTCAGCTGTTTTTTAAAGAATAATCTATCTATATAATTCTTGTTAAAAAAAATAATGCAAATATTAAAACAATTTTTTAACGATTAGCTGACATTTGTCACCCAAAAAATATTATCCTTACGTGGCCACATAAGGCCAGACATTTTTCTCAGTGCATCCATGACAAGGCAGCCGAAAGGCAAAACCCAAAACGAGAGGGCGACTTGGTCATGTGTCTTACGCTTAAGCGAATTATGAAGTGACCCAGTGCGCATAAAAATTTATTGCCACGAAATAAAAATCAGCGTAAAAGTCTGTCCAGAACGAGGGACATTTTTGGGGGGGGGGGGGGTTTGGTTCTGAGATGGAATCAGCATGTGAAAAAAAGATATGCTGGTCGCCCTTCTGGTAAGTCCATTGAATCCCTCATGCCCGCCAGCAGCAGGCGGACAGGGACAAGAAAGTCCTTTTAATCTTAACACATATCATCATGATAACAATTTGGTCACTTTAAGTGAGGCAAATTTATTTATAAGCCTCATCCCTGTGTAGTACTCCATATCGCCGAACCCCCCACCACCAGCATCTGTCCATCTTTATTGTTGTAGCTCTATCAAGGCCCCGCCGAATGGATGCCTTTTTTATGATACAGTGAGACCCGGCACTAAAAATTCGTATTGAAACTATTGGTAAAAATAAATGTTTTTTAAAAAACAATATATAATTTAGTATAATTATTAAAACATCATTTTGGCAGAGAAAATTGCATTAGAATGTGGCACAAATAGTTTAAATATAATAGTATTTATAAAGACCTGTGAGATTCCTAATGATAAATTATCAGAAGTCTTGAAAAAAATCTTGAAATTATTATAATACTTTTAGAGTTCGAAAATTGGTTGTTTAGATCCCAAAAATCTCACTTTAAGATGCCTGTACTACTGATATCAAAACCTAGTGGTTTCTATGAAATCATATAAAAATAAATCATAAAATTAACATTATTTCCATTATATCATTATTTTTAAAACGTGTCTGCTTTCAGTTAACTTTTATCGAGGCCTCACTGTATTTGTATTTTTTATAAACTTACTTTCCGGTTTTCCCTTTTCTTTCTGGTTGAGTTGTTGTTGGATCTGCGAGGCTCATGTTTTTATTGTTGTTGATATTGCTGTCGTATCTCCTGATTTTCCTCCTCTTTTTTCTGCCCCATTGTTGCTGTTGTTTGGTGTTTTAGTAAATTGAAGCAAAATGCGCTTTGATGTTCTTGTAACACGATGTCCACCCACTTGGCCACCATCCCCCTTTTTCTTCATGTGTAATCGTGCTTTATGTAGCGTTACGCACTCAACTTTCTTATCCACTCTTGTGGTTTTTTTGTCGTTTTATTTTTTTTTTGTTGCCCGGAAACGAAATCATGTCCAGTGATTTTTTTATTAGTTCGTAATCTCTGGCCCTGCCAAGGAAAATGGTCTCATGTGTGCGGATTGCGTGTGCAAATATTTGTAATTTTATTACGCACTCAAGCACTCATAAATAAACAATTACATCAGTTTTGGTAAGGGAACCCCCTTTTCTGGCCGCATTCCCATTGCCAATTATTTATAGTTATGTTTCCTATTAGTTGCAGCTAATGGCAACGGACCCAAACCCTCGATATTCCACCCGACTTTGTTCTAATCTCAGGGCATTTTTTGGCGCAAAATTGGGTAAAAACGAATTTCGTGTTTTGCATTTCGCTGCTGTCAAGCGAATGAAAGTGGGTGGCCTGGGTTAAAGTTGATTTTGAGATTGGGGGTATGGGTTATATTTTTTAGAGGGGGGATATACGAGTTCTGTCTGCACTGATTCAAAGGGTTTTTAACATGTCTGAGCACGCAACGTAATTTTAGTTTAATTGGGTAATTATGCGCATACAGAGCGACGCTTTCTTAGGTGTGTTTGTGGGTTTTTCGGGAGGATATGAAATCGTGACTCGTGATTTAAGTCGATTTTGTAGTTTAGTGCACATTAAATATGTACTAAACCTGAGGTGTTAGCTACCTGCCATTGAAGTTTAATATAATACAAAGGTAATCTGTTATTCACAAGTCTATTGTTAAGTCTCTTTTACTCTACGATTTCCACTGTAAAAAAAAATTAGCTGCACTATCCAAATGTGGTAACAGCAAATTTTTTGGAATTAAAATAACTTTTTGCATATGTTTTACCATCTCTAGTATTAGTGATGGGATGATCCCGATATCCGATATTTTTATGATTGTAGTACAAAAAAGTTATACAATTTTCCTTTTTTTGAAAACTGTTTCATTAGTTTGTTGTCCAATTTTGGTTAGGATATGTACCAACTCTTGATACATAGGGAAGACCTTTCTATTAATCACGCGACCCACTCACGGTGCCATCGCTAGTGGCAGAGGTGGTAAGTAGTAAGTAGCTAAAGCAGATACAAAATTTGAACAGTTTGTTTGCTCCGCATGCAAATGCAACTAAACCAGACGACCGGAGAGTGGGAGCAAGACGGCAACAAGGCGGGTGCGAGGGAGATAGTTGTTGGCAGACGCCATAACTAACGGTAAGATGAATCCGCTAACGGTTCGCAGGTGGAATCGGTGAAATTAGGGATGGGAGGAACGGGTGGAATCGGGCAAATAGGGATGGGGGTGGGGCAATTGTACAGGATCCTTCTTGTGCAGTCACAATGTCAGCGGAAACGGAAGTGCATGCAGTTTCGAACAGGGGGGCACACAAAAGCGGAAGTTGTCGTTTTGGTGCAGGAAGCCCACTCCAAATAGGGGGATTTACCAGAGAACTTGGCGCTACGCCTGGCTGACTTTCGCTTTGGCTTCTTGTTAATTTATGTGTGCATAAAAGGGGGTTTTCCAGAACCCCCCAACCCGTATTCATGTGTATGCAAACTTTAATTATGGCACAAGTAGAGTTCCGCATAATATTGCGAAGAAGTCGAGTCACACACATCAAGGAAATCCCGGCCAAAAACTCTTTAAGGAAACTCAAATTTTTGACCCCGAAAATTGGGCCAACAAGTTGGTGCAACAGAGATGGCGCGAGAACACATCTAAACTTTGCCGCTTTCTCTTTCTCTCTTTCTCTCTCTGTAGTGCTGTCTCTTTTCATTGTTATTATTTGCCGGCGCGAAAGTTTTAATTTTTATTATTAACTACGAAACTTTTGTCGAAAAGGCGCAAAACTTAAAAAAGGCGACAGACAGAAAGAGACAGAGAGAGGGCCGTGCGAAAGAGATGGTTAGATAGACAGCGGACAGACGGGGTAAAAAGGGGTGACAAGGGGGAGCGTCAAAGTTTTAAAGCAAAGTTTTTCGGCGCTTCCTCGAATTTCCCCGCCTCACTTTTGGCCGCTTTAAACGCCCGTAAAGTATAACTTTGTTTTAGGTTTTTGGGGTTTTTGCCATATGAAAGCCGCTTCTTCTTCTTCTTCTTGCCACTTTAACTTGTTCTTCTTGTACTTGTTCCCGGTTCTTATTCTTAGACTTTACCATAGCCCAAAAATCGGGCAAGGTCAGGGACAAGGCCTCCGCTTTGCCCCACACCCCCCCGTCAAGTTTCGGTTCAGTTTTCGGTTGCTTTCCTTTTGGCTCTCAAGTTTCCCAACGCTTCTTCTTCTTTAAGCCAGACATTTGCATGACATTAAAGTGCGCCAAAGCGATTATGATTAAAATCGATTATCCCCCAGATAATAATAATTAAAGTGTCTGGACCTCGGCTAGACTCCAAATGAAAGTTTTCCGGCAAAACTCTGAAGTTTCACAAATCATTTCTTTTCTTAGGGAATCTTTATTTTTAAGCAGAAAACACAAAGAGAGACATATTATTATGAATAAGAAACTCTCTTTTAGATATTTTAATGGGTTAAACTACCTAATAAATATATAAATATTTCTCGGATGAAACTTTTTTGTCTGTTTGCAAAAAAAATCATTTTGAAATTTCAAATATTATTTTAGAATTTAAAGGTTAGAGAAAAAAAGGGGAAAAGGTTATAGTTTCGTAGAGGAATTTTTTATTAATAGTTTTATATATAATTTTTGGGTCTTACCCGGTTGAAACAAGTAACCAAAACCTTGAAAAAAAAAAATTGAATAAAATTGAATGTAAAATACAATGTTGTTGCAACTTTCTGGCATCTAAAAAAATATGTTTAAAATTTATGTGAGCTTAGATTGTAGCGACAAAAAAAATAGTCTGTAAATAAGCAACTTTAAAGACAAGTTTTTGGTCACTTTTTGGGGACTGACCTTTTGGCCGGGCGGGCACACGCACATTATTTATGCTGCATTTAACTTTGGTTTTGGCCAGATGCCCCCAACCCCCAAAAACCCCAAGGGCTGGCAGGGGTTAGGGATTTTTGGGGGGTCGGAGGAGGCCACTGTTTTGCGGTCGAAATCCATGTTGGTCAGTTTTCTGGGCGTTGGAGGCACATAGACACAAATTAAGTAACACTTACAATGCAAACGGAAAACGGAGAGCCTTATTCAAATTCGCATTTCATTCCAGTTTGGGACGCACGCAGCGTGTGGTAAGAAAAGTGGGAAAGCAGGGGCGGCGAAGGGGGCGGAAATGGGGGCCTTTTTTCAGTGACCGAAAATTGAAAAACCGCCTGCAGTTGTGAAATGTTCAGGCGTGAAAACCCCGATTGAGGTCTCTCCCCCCCCATTTCTACCCCCAATTTTTTGCTCCGTAAGCCGAACTCATTTATAAAAGCCAAAGTGTAAATCTGCCTTGCTGCCTCATGTGTCTGGCATTTGTTTTTCCAAGCACACACACTTGGCAACTCCCCCCTTTTTTTCCCACCGAACTTCTGTCTCGTTTTCTGGGATTCATTAACATTTTTTCCATTTACGATTTTCACGCGTTTTTTGTTTTTTCCCCGTTTTTAATGACATAAATCTCGTACATATGCACATACATTCGGTTGCCAATTTGAAATTATTACCAAAAGCCAGAGCAGCCAAAACAATCTTCAGACAGGTGGTGCCACATTCTAGTTGTTGTTCTGGATTTTTATTCATTTGCATCTGCTTTGTTTTTCCCCGGCTCTTTAAGGGAAAAGCCAGGAGAAAGAAAAACCAAATTACCGCATTTGAAAAATAAATACTTAAGAAAAACGCGGATTAAGTACAGTGGCATAAATAAGGAAACATAGTCCTAAAATGATTATGTACCTTAAACAATTAATTTAAGCTGTTAGATTCCTTAAAGAAAATATTGGTTTTTCAAAAATCAATGTTAAAAAAAAATATTTTGAAAAATGCTTACAGTGTTATAAATATTTTAAGAATAATATAATTATCTATGTACTTGAATAATTTTTTAAAATTTTGAAATCCCTAAAGAAAATATTTGTTTTTCAGGGACAAAATAAACCCCTCAATAAATAAAAGGGAACAGATTTTTAAAAAATGCTTACAGTCTTATAAATATCTTAACTTAAAAGAATACGGTTCTTTTTTTAATTTTATCGACTTAAACCACATGCCATTGTGCCATCCTGCAGTGTAAGTAAAAGCGGAGGCCGAATAAAAGGAGATTTTAAAATTCCTTCTCAAGGATGTGTTCTAGTGTCTCAATGTGTGGGTGCACAAGTGCCATGGCAGTTACTTAAGGACCCCTTCCACTTTTTTTTCAAGGACTGCCACCGCTTATCCCGCTGCTAAATTAATTCAAATTAATTCACTCGCGTCGCAGATGTTTCGGCTCAAATTTTATGCGCGAATTTCGTTTTACACCAAAACCATTTGGTGGCCAAGGTGGAGTCAAGAAGTGTCGGTTTGGGGGTTAGCTTTTTATATAAAAGTTGGTCGGGGTGGCTGCCCCGGATTGAAATACCATTTACTATTGAAGACATGCTTCTTCGATCATTCAAAAATGTACAAAGATTTTTTTTATTATATAAACTACAGTAAATAGAGATATCCAGATATTATGCTAAATGGGTTGGTTAAAAAGAAAACCAGGTTAGCTTTTTATATAAAGGTTGGTCGGGGTGGCTTTCCAGGATTGAAATACCATTTACAATTAAAGACATTCTTCTTCGATCATATAAAAATGTACAAAGATTTTTAATCATATAAACTAGAGGAAATATGAAGAGAATTACAGATATGATGCCAAATGAGTTGGCTTATAAAAAACCCAATAATTGTTATATACATTTTTTTGAGATCCCATTAAACCAATTTATTTTATTTGGATTTTAAGTGACTTTTCTTGGATCTATTGCAACCGCAAAACCCGCCCTCTTGGGGTTTTCCCGCCCTTATTGGCCCACTATTGTTCCAAGGGGCCAACACGCCCCGCGTCAACAACGAAAGTGAGAAAAACAATGGCCAAAGAAAAGGAAATGCTGCGAAAAAGAATAAAAACCAAAACGAAAGACGAGGCGCAAAAAGAAAAAAAGAAAATTCCGTTGTTCCGAAATTGAACTTCAATTTCAATGAATGACGCAACAGAGGGAAAATGTGTAGGATGTGGAAATGAGGGAAATTGGATGGTGGAGTAGTGGCAAATGCGTTAATTCCATTTTCTTAATTAAATGCACAAACAAAATCACGGAAATGAAAAATAAAATCCAAGTCTTTTACACTCAATGATTTGTTTTCATTAAAACAAGAAATTCTCATTAACAATGGCAATGACAGCGAACAGAAAATAGACTGTGGGACTGTGGGGGTGTGGCCTTGAGGGGGTGATGGGCGGTTGGGTGTCGAGGGGGTGGTTGGGCTGATTGGGGGGGAGGGGGGGTGTAACCACCGATGGGCGACGGCGAAAGCAAAATTCACAAAGATTGCCTCGCTTCTTCTTGTCCATTGTCCTGCTTATCGCTGCTGCGTTTATTGTTTTTATTTTTTGGTACACTGAAAAAAAAGCAAGTTAACAAGATAGTTTTTTAAACCTTTGTGAGATACACATATATTTTTAAATATTTGTTAAAAATTTCAGCATTTACATCTTAAACAAATTTATATTTTATATTTTTGTTAACCTTTTTTTTCTTTTGTGTAATTTTTGTTGTTGTTCCAAAAGCGCGCCACATTTTAATTGCCAGCAATTGTCGTTGGCGCAGCTGCTTTTCTTGGCCTGGTCCTTCGGCTGGCCTTAGTTATTATCCTTATTGTTGTTGCCAGGACCCCGTCCCAAAAAATATCCAGCCTCTTGAAAGGGCCCCCCTTCTTCTTCATCTTCGTATTTTAACCCCACCCTTGTTTTTGGCAAAAGCGTCAGAATTTATGACATACTTTTCAGCGCAATTGTTGGCGCGATTTACGCGCCTCTGCAACCCCCGCCTTACTTTCTCCCCGCCCCCTTTCTTCCGTCACAGTTGGCTGTTCAGGGGGCGGGCCACTGGGCTTTTCCACTTTTCCACCATAACAATTAGCCTCTTTGGCAGCTGCCGAGTCAATCAATAAAATCACAGGAATTTTCTCCATTTGCCATAGCCTTTGTTTCGGGGCGTCCTTAATGGTAGTTGGCCAAATTCTCAGTCTAAGAACTCAAAGAATTACAAAAAACTAGAAAAAAAACGAAGAACTTTCATGTAATACCAAAAACCAGTGGTGTTTAAGTTATATAGCAAATACCGTTTTGAAGTTTTACGGATTCAAATCCAAAATGTCCTTGAAATCACAAGCTTAAATAGAATTAGCTTCAGTGTTTCTAGATCCTTGTTAACAGATTTCATTATACATTTCAAATAATAAATTCATATTGGATTCAGTAATGCAGTTTTCATAATGTTTATGTCAGGGTTAAATAGAGCTATAAAAATATATAATATCATAATAAAAGAAATAATATACTGCCCCGAAAATAAATAGTTTAATAGGTTTAATGGATTAGGATATGATAAAATCAAAACTATTGCGAATATAAGTTCAATACTTATTAGTTTAAGTTTAAAAAAGACATGTCTGAGCTCGTTTAATCTATTTAGTATCGAAATTCCTTTTGGTACCAATTTTTTTAAAGGTTTGATTTAATTAATGAATAATGGATAGTTGTTTTCCTATCCTATCTTGTTATACCATTTATAAACCATTGGTTTTTGTTTGGTGTGGTGATAAATTTTAGTTGGTATACGAATAATCCCCCCACTCAACGTGCGATCACGGTGATTGTTTTTCAATTGTCAAATTTTTAAGCTTTAATTCCATCACCCCCAACTGTATCTCCCTGTCTCGCTCTCTCCTTTTCTTTCTACCTCTCCTTCTCTTGTTTTCCTCATTCCTTTTACCCTCTCCACAGTGCAATTTGCACTCAACCACTGCAGAAAAGAAATGGAAGGCAAAAAAAAGAAGAAAGTGAGGACTGTGGACGAACTGAAAAAGTACCGCTAATCGTACAAAATGGCGGCCAACACGCCCGGGAAGAAGAGAGTGGGAAAGGGAGAGAGAAAGAAGGAGTGTAGAAAGAGGGGCCGCTAGAGCGAGATGCCTAGCATCATTTTTTCGCATTCCATTTCCCTCTTTTTTTAGCTTTCTTTTTTATGCTGCTACTTTGCTGCCGACGTCGCTGCTACTACGTTGGCTTTTCCTCTTTCCTCGATTTTTCCTTTTTTTTTCAACTACAGCTTTTTGTGCATTTTCCGGCTCTCGCATTTTCCCGTTGCCGTGGCAATGGACCCGCCTTCTTTTTCTGGCCTCGCCTATCGTAATGCTGGAGCTTTTGGGCCATTCGCCTGCAGCATGCAGTCCAGAAAGAGAGGGGTGCATGTCGGCAGAAAGAGACGGCAACTGCGTCTGCACTTCGCACTCTCTTTCACTCGCTGCGCCCTGCAGCTCTCTATCTCTCACTCGCTTTAGGGGCAGCTCTCTCTCTTTCTCTCGCTTTCTCCCACTCCGCTTTGCTGCACTTCTCCATTTCTCCACCTCACACACATTGGTCCTCTTTCTCTTCTGCATTTTATTTTGGTCTTGTGTGTGTGTGTGTGGGCATGGCATTTTTTGTTGTTAGTTTATTTGATGCTTTTGTTGCGCTTTGCTTGGCTTTAAATTTGATTTCCTCTGCAGCATTTAGTGCCCCTTCACCCTGCCACACACACACACGTGCACATGGAAAAACCCACCTATGTGTGCTGCATGTGTGTGTAAAAGTGCACAGCGAAAAAAGGGTTTACAATATCTAATAAATATTTTGAAAGCTTTTAGAGCCTTGCGTTTTTAGCTCTTCGAGAGATCTTTGCAGTATTATTCTAAAATATATGTAAGAGCCACGTTGCGTATGCGCAATTTTTTAATATTTTATAAAAAAAAAAAGCCTTCGAAATGTATTTGGTATTTGAATTGTATCGAATATTAAGTAAATATAGCGTTTATGTATAATGATAATGGTGTTTAATATTTATTTATATGGTAACATTACGTATACGCAATATTTTTGATTAAGTATTATTAATTTAATAAAATGTTTAAGAGTATCATAAAACATAAGCAAACACACAAAAACCATAGCAATATTATTAATTGTTTAACCGAAATTTGTTTACTTTTATATATTTTATTTCTTTATTTAAGCAATATAAAGTATAAGATATTTAAGTAAGTTTTATATGTTTAATTAATTTATATTTCAAACTTTAACATTTTTGTATAATACTTAACATTACGTATACTCAATATTTTTGTTTAAGTATTATTAATTTAATAAAATATTTGGGAGTATTCATAAAACATAAGAAAACTCAAAAAATCATAGCAATATTATTTGTTGTTTAACTGAAATTTTTTACTTTTCTATATTTTGTTTCTGTTTTTTACCATTATAAAATTATAAAGTAAGAAGATATTAAAATATGTTTTATATGTTTAATTTATTTATATTTCAGACTTACCCACTTTTGTATAATACTTAAATATCTTAAATATTTTTGGTAAACATTTTTCCTTTTAGTGTCCCTTGTATCTATGCCAGTGCTCAATTAGACCCTGCCTCTCGACCTCCTCCTGTGGCAGGATAAATAATTTGCAACTCATTTCGTAGATGGTTTTTATGAATTGCCGTGCAATTTTTAATGAAATTTATCGCGCTTATCTGGGCGCATTAATCAAAACCATTGGAATGGGCATTATCAGAACCGCGACCTCCAACAATACCCAACAATGGCAAAACAAGCGGCATGGAAATGGTTGGGTGAATATATCCGGAACAGACTGTTGCTCGCCCCTGACGGAGGTCGCTAATTTAAACCAAATGAATTGGCACATTTTTCACTTTTGCCACCAGCCTCCTGCCCCGCAAACAACACGAAGAACCCAAATGAGCAGCGGGAATCTCGAGCCAAAAATCTGAACCCAAAATCCGAATCCAAAACTGAAATATAACCTCAACCTGAACCTGAAGGAGAGCAGACAATGCGGCGTAGTCACTTAATCCATACCAGGGGCGATAAAAATCTCGAAAATCCAACTTAAGTGTTTGGTAATTTATCTGCCCCCCGACTTCCTGTTTTTTTTCTGTGTAGCCTACCATAAGCGACATTTTTTTTTTCTTTTTCAACGTTTAAGCGTTCAGGGATCCCATTCCTTCAGTCGTCAGTCATCGCACATCGCACACCGCGGGTCGCCACATGGCCCCCCAACCACAAATAAACCACCCAAAAGCACTTCCCCAACCACATCGCACCACACAGCCACTTCCGGTGGCATCAGCTCGTTGTCAGTCATTTTGAGTTTGGCTTTCGATGAAATGATAAATGATGAAAAATGTTGCCAAAGATTTAAAATTATCCCAGAGAGCAGAGTCAACAGCAAATCAGGGGGTTCGGGTTCCCAGCTCGGTTTTTCGGTCCTTGAAAATGAGCTTGCAAATACAGAAATGAGATAATGCCATCCCCTTGAAATCTCACTCCACATTTGCTGGTACTCTAAATTGCAAGCAGCTGAGACAGAATTGCCAAATTACCAAAGACAACGGCAGAGATTGAAAAACTAAAGCTGGCTAAAAGGTGTTGGTTGGAGATAAAAATAGGATGAATAACGTTTATTAAACAATTTTTAAAATTTAAATAAAGAAATTAAAACAACAGAGTGAATTGAAATTACAAAAAATTGTATAGTCATTTTCGTTTGTAATTTAAAATAAAAATGTAATAAAATATACTACTTTGTTTTTAAATGTAATTTTTTATAGAATATATAGAAGTAGAATTATCTCAACTAATCAGCAATCCATTTAGAAGTAAGCCATATTATAAAAGTGCCTCGGTAATTTTGTATAAGCACATTAATGCTCTCAGTGATTTTTTTGTCCATAGAAATCTATTAAAATGTTCAAAAATGTTCGTAAAACTATTTGGCGCAAGCTCTCCATTTATATTTCATATTTCCAACACCCTCATCTCACTGAAATTCACTCGCTGAATGGATTTTGGAGTCCCTCATTGTTTGCACGCATTTGCTGGACTGAAGTGAAAGCAGAGTGGAGTGGAGTGGACAGAGGATCCTGATCCCCGTTGGTCCTGATGGCCAGCAACCCTTGCCTGTATAGTACAACATCCCCTAACCAAACCCCATCCATGCCCCCAATATGATTTCAACAGTTTTTCAATTGAGCAAACTGAACGCAAATGAGAAAATTGCTTTCTTATAGTTTTTGCTCGCTGGATGGCTGGCAAACTACACTGATAGAAATTTTATATAATGTCCTACAGGGATTTCATCTTAACATAGTGTTTGTGCTTTTCATTCCCTTAAAATGTTTTATTTTACTATTTTTTTTAGATAAGATGGACTTAATATTTTTCATGGATTCTATAGAATCAATACAGAGTTCAAACCAGTAAAGCTACAGCTTCCACATTCTTAGAAAATATTATTTTTGTTATTGGGCTCAGGTGACCACAAATAGCTCCACAAAGTAAATTCTTCTTCTTTCTTAACCTAAAAATTCGAAGCTATACGAATTCCATTGTTTTATAATTGTTCGAAACTAACGACTTATGTTTGATCCATGAAAAATATTTTGTCTTACTTCTATTCATGTTTTAATCCTTTGTTTTCGGTGTACCAAAAATGTTCAGCCAACTAGGGAACTAACTGTCGAATCAGTCGAATCCATCCAACCACCCCCTCGGGGGGCAAACATTCTGTGTGTGGGGGGGGGGAGGTATATTGTAGGGTTGGTGCAGGAGGGAATTCGAAGTTTTAAATAGCCATTAGCGAAAACGCTTATTAAAAATTTACATTTCATTCCACTTTACAGCTGAGCGAGCCAGGAGATGAGTTCAGTTCTCGGGAAAATTCAATTCCACACCAGGCAGCATCTAAAATCCAGAAAGACCATACCCATCCCACTCTTTCCCCAGTCCCGAATGTCCTTCGGCCTGCAGGTCCGCCCACTTCCTGCCGCTGATGGGGTTAAAATTTCTGTTGTTGGATCTTTAGGTGTTCATGCCAAGTTAATTTAATAATAAAACTGAAATTTAATTCATTTGCGGATAGGCCAAGCCAAGTCCGGTCCATTTTAGAGAGTTGAATGGGTTGCGGAGAGAAAGTGGGGAGCGAAGTAAAACTCCTGAGGGATAAACCCGACGAGCCCAGCCCCAGACCCAGTCAAACTCGAACCCAATCTAAATTGGCGCCTCAGCTTCAGTCTCGGCGTCTTTTCACTCGTTTTTAATAATATTTTCCAGTTATCTGACCTTTTTCTTCTCGCTAACTGTTGGCCAGCGCTGAACACTGGCTACATTTTCAATTGCCAGCGGCCAAATGGTAGAAAGAAAGGGCTAAATGAAGGAGGGATGGCAAAGTAAAGACTCCATGCAGGCACTTGGGGAAAGAATCTGATGAAATGATTAAATATTTCTTCGAAACTGAGCAGAAATGGCGTAGACATTGGTAATTTCTTTTAGAATGTTTTACAATAATGCTTTTTTTATAATAAATCTATTACAAAATCAATATAAAATCCCTCACAAAGGTGTCTGAAAGTAGGCAATAATGTATTAGGGCGAAAATGCAAGTTAGTGCATTTTATAGCCTACTTTTAGGCAGACTTTCGTTTACAAACTACTTTATACTTTTTAAAGTTCTCTTTCATATTTTAAGTGTAATTCTCATAATGAACTCTTTGTTTTTCTGTGTGTATCTTGTTGTCTTGTTTAATTGGGAGCCAAATAAGCTCTTTAAAGGGCCAACAACTAACGTTGGGATACACTTAAGAGTGCTTTAAGCGGACTACAACGCAGCAAGCCCCTTTTGCCTGTCTTCCCGCATAAATTTCGGGGCTCGGAGCACTTGCAGCCAAATTGAATTGCGTAAAACTAACCGCCGAATGCGCGCCGCACAATTAAGGTTGAGGTTTTATAGCCGCGCTGCTGTCGATGGGCGAAAAACCCATTCCAGTTACCCGGTAAAGTCTCCGAAATATCCCCGAACGCCCTGCCTTTCGGGGATCTGCGGGTGGCAGCTGTCAGTGCGTTAGTCAGTCGCTGTCAGTTCTCGGTTCCCCGGCTCCGTTTCGGTTTGCTTTGGTTTGGTTGGGTTTGCTGGCGGGGACAACACAACATCCCATCCCATACCATCTCTCAAATGCCAAAAAACATATATATACACCTTGTGTGCATGCTAGCCCGATCGGTGAGCAGCCAAATAAGATTCCAAATGCAGGGGCATAAAACATATTCTGCCCCAAAATATTACACACAACCGCATTGGGGGAAAGGGCAAAGGTGAGTTAGTTAGCTGAAGCACACGTATGCAAACTGCACACGAAAACAAATGCCATTTAGTTGGAGAAATATGAACTCGAAGTACTGAATACCTAGCAATGCTATGGTCCTTAAAAATGGTATAATATAAGAATAAACGCAAGGATAAATTGCCCAAAAGTATCTTAATAGGCATAGGTGTCTAAAAGTATGCAGCAATATATTTTAAAAAACACAGAAGCACATGGAATTCATTGAGAAATTTGGCCTTTCTTTATTCACTGCACACTTCTAGACAACTAAAAATAAATTAATATAAAAGGGATTTCGAAAACCTAGGGATTTTTGTGGCAGAGCATTGATTAATATTATGATGTAATAAATACCAAAAAAACAAAAATATTGAAAGAAATATAGGAAAAAAAGGTACATCTTCTGCATATATAGAATGGGAAAAAACCCTTCTTCAAGAAATGCATTTTATATTTTTAGTATCTAGTTATAAAAATAATTTTTATAAAAGCTATCTCATGAATTTCGAATATTTTAAAGCTAAAAAACCAAAATAAATTAAATGAAATTATAGTTTTTGACTACCAAAAGTCGATCCATGATACCCCAGGGAGTTGCCTGGATGGATTTTAAAAAGCCACAGCAACTAGCAGGAGCGCCAGGACAACGACCAGGACATCAAAAGCAGGAAGAAGGAGTTGCAGGAGGACAGGCAGCGTTGCAAACGCTTTTTGGCCGCACAACAAAATTTGATTTGTATTTCTGTGGTTTACCTTTGCCCCCACCTCGTCTCGCCGCATTTACCATTTTCCATTTCCATTTTTCGAGAGGATTGGGAAAAGCCCGGGAATGGGATTTCTGGCTGGGCATAGTGGTGTCAGTAGTGTCAGTGGCACCTGGACGCGGCTGCTGTCGTAGATGCTGAGGTTAAAATGTAAAATGCACAGAATGGATTGTGCGGCTAACCGGAACAATTAAGGAATTTTCCCCGGACCCGGACCCAAGCCCATACCAAAATCCAAACTGTCCTCACGAAGCTGCAGTTACCAAATTACGAATGCCACATGGAACTGTCTGCCCCATTTGTCCAACCCCCGTATTACCCATTCTAGCCCACATCTGGGGCTCCTCAAAAATGATTAAGTAGATTGCAATGACTAAATTCTGGCCAAAAAGACGACAGGCTGATGACACGGCAACAGGACTGCGAAGACGTTCAAGGCGATAAAATGGAAAGTACACAGAGAAACCTGCAATGTATTGAAAATATTGAAAATATCTCACAGCAATAACAAAGATCAAGATTTTAACTTTTTAGATATCAAGGGATTTTAAATCACTTATAAAAGTGTCAAAAAGTATGCAACAATTCATTGTGAAGCTGGAAATCTAATGGAAAGACGTTTTCATTGCATACTTTTAAACACCCTTGTAAAAGATTTCATTTATGTTAAACCAAAATGATCCTTATAATTAGTTTTTACACAAAAGATTTTAGTAAGCAATTACTTAAACTACATGATTTAAATAAGATTAAGTATTTGGTGAACTGATATCTCAATAGTCAATCATTGAAGTCATTTATGATATTTATAAGGCATGAAGTATAAAGTTTATATTAGGATAAATGTAGAGCCAGCTAATTGTAGAAAGTAGTAGAGCTGTTTTGGTTTTATCAGACTAATTAGACCCTAATTTTTTTAGCGTGTAAGGGGCTGAATACATTGTCCTGTTGGCTTTTGTTTCTTGGCCAAATATGTCTTGCATACGAAATTTCCATAAGCCAGTGGCTTCTACACTTTCTCCTCGGCCATTTCATCGATATTAGTCAGTGGCTCCAGGAGAACCGAACTGCAACTCCGGTAATTTTTGGAGGGATGAGTAGAGTCCGTGGCCCGGACTTTTACGTGTCTACCTCAACGTTGACGTTGGCACGGAAATAATTGAAAATACGTGTTTGGGTTTTTGCGGACAGCGGCATTTGCTCGCCAACAAAAACAACAAGGAGTGGACCGACCGACCTGGCTAAAAAGGACCGCTCCCAACCGATTTCCATCCGCTTTGGGCCAAAAGCGGCGACTTGGCCACATTTCTGTTTGACAAATTTCACTTCAGCCTCGGCCCGGGCATAATAAATTTTGTAATTTCTTCAAATGAATTTTGAAAATCAACAAAATAGCATAAGGCTTTTGCGGACGGTAAAAGTGGCGGTTGATGATGATGATGGTGGGTTAGTGTCCCCATTATCAAAATGAGCCAACAATTTGTGACTGCCAGACTAAAAAAGGGGAAGCCCCCATCAGTTTGGGTCCCACATTTTCTTTGGAAATTGAAACTTTTGATGAAAACTCCAAAACAATCGATGGAAAATTGAGCTGTGGATGGATATTAATGGGTTTTCCCCCATGAATCAAACGGTAAACAAATAGTATTGTTAATGCAAATTATAGTAAGAACAAGGCAGAGTTTATTGCTTAGTGCAGTTAAAATTAAGTACCCAAAATCGCTAGTGATTTCTGATGTTCATTCCTTAAGTTGAGTTGAATTTTGAAGACAGAACTCAGATTATTCACACTCTATTACAGATTTTTCGAAAATTTTTTTGTGTTCTTTGATGATTATGATCAATACGTCTTTAAACTCAATGATTTTTGAATATTATCATATTTTTTTACTTTTATTTTTGTTATTAATCACTTTGTTTTTCATTAAAGTCATTGACTCATTTGGCTTAAAGACACGGACCATCGAAATGCGGCAAAAAAATGTAATTACCACAGAAGCGACAGAGAAAGCTAAAAACCAGAGTAGGGGAAAACTCTTTTTGGATGGAAATTAGCTGGCAGAGAAAATCAATTAGCTGCCTACGAAAAAATGCACATAGAAATAAAAATAGCAAGATAAACAAAGGGCCCTGGATTTTCAGATGATGGGATGGGCTTTTCAATGTGGCTCGGGCTCTTAAATCAATAAATCATCTGCAAGCAAATTAGTTGGGTGACGGTTGTGGGTGGACAAATAAAAAATAAAGAGAAGAGAAGAGAAAAGGGGTGGTGGGTCAAAAGACCGACCATTAGTCTTGCTTGGACACGGCTCGACCCAAGTTGTCCTTGCCAGCTCTCTTACCCTCAAGATTTTTATTCTTTTTCCGGCCGATTCGCAGGCTAAAACCACGTGATTGGCTTTTAGAAAATATATCCAATCCCCCCCCCCCCCACTCCCACACGGCCTGGCCAAATGAAAACCATTATATTCATGCGCAACAAAAGCTGAGTTCCTTCGACGAAGGACGAAGGACGAACATAAAAAATTCATTAAAAGTAATAAACTAATTCCATTCGATCCTATTAAAAATCATTTTCGAATTAAGGATATTTGCATATCCTTAATAAAGTTTTACCGGACACAAAAGCCGATTGCTGGGGGGACGAGTGCCGGGTCCTTTGTGACATTTTGCTCAGACAAGTGGATGAGCCCAATGCCTTTTTCCCCACCTGCCTGCCATCATCATCAGCGCCTTTGGTGGTTGATGCCCTGCTGATGAGCCGAAGGACTCCCAGGACTCTAAGGGAAAATCTTGTTTTTATTTGTTTGTTTACCGTCCGCAAAATGAACGTCACAAGTGCGGGGATGGGGGGATGGTTTTCTATATTTAAATTTTATCACAAGGACCCCTGATTGCCTTCGGATTTGCTGGCCGAGGACACTTTTTAGCTCACAGCTGCCAGGACTCATCAATCAGCTGCAGACTAATTACATAATCTCCTCTTGATTATGTGGATGCTGCTGATGTTGTTGTTGTTTATTGGTGGGGCAAATGGAACTTGTTGAGTGAAGCATGGCGCAAAACGTCGCAGGACATCAGTAGCAGCCACAAAAGCTGAAACGCAAAACCTTTGCTTTTCCAGCTAATCTTTGGTGCTCTTAGCATGTGGAAAGCGAATGAAAATGGGGTGCAAATAAAATCAGGTTTGCTTTTGGGAAGGGATTTAAGCTCTGTCATTCATTCGTGACCCAATTTGCCATTTAAAAATTATATTTTAGATATAGAGAGATGTAGATAGATATAGCAGATACATATGTCTATTAGAATAAGGATCATAAAAGTCGTTAGTGGCTCGAAAGCATTTACAAAGGTATCGCAGATAAATACATTTCGGTTTCCAAAAATAATGTTGCATAATTTTAGACACCTTTATAAAAGATTTCAAAAGATTTCCTAATATTTACCTTTTTACACGTACATTAAAAAATGAATTATTGAATAAATCATGCGCAAACCCAGTTATAAATCTCTAAAACAACATTTCTTTAATTTATTGGATTTTCAGAACTATTTAGTTATTTTCATCTTAATTTTCTCTTGAACTATGTGCACATTAAACTAACATTACCATAATTTAAGCACCATTCTTCTATAACTCTAACCCAGCAGAAAACTTTAATACTCTGGAATATCCGCGCCGTTTCGGATGAAAGTTGCCGATGGTGAAAGTTGGATGGGTTTGGCGGTTATAATGCCTCTGGTGACCTTGATCCGTGTACCAAAGCAAAGTTTCCGCTTTCCTCTGGATTTGTTTTTGCTACGCATTTAATGAGCAGCTACAACAAGAACAACAACAACAACAAGAGCGATAACAACAAGTCGAAGAAGAACAACAACAAAACTTCGAAATGACCTTGACACTGGGAAAAGTAACTGTAAAAGAAAAATCCCAAAGAACTTTGCGTATGGCGGCCAGCAACTAAACTTTAAGGCGTGCCAAAAACCCCTTCCATACCGCCCACCGCCACGCCCCCTTCGCCGTAACTTCTGAGTGACTCACTCTTTTGGTGGGAAAGAGAGAGACTGCGAAAAGTGCGAGCGGGATGGTGCGTTGAGCGGAAACTTTGTTCTAAAGTTGGGCACGAAAAAATTAAACTTACGCCAGTTTTAAGCAAAATTTTATACAATATAACTAAAAGTGCCGACAAAGTCGCGTCGAGCATTGAACTTTGACCCGGAACTTTTGCTAGCCACAAAAAAATACAGGAAAAAAACTTCTTCAAACAGGATATTCTCGATATAACTTACCCATACCATGTGCATTTTCGTATTAGAAAGGGAATACACGAAAGATTAGGATAGGCTGGAATTCTAACTTTTGACTGACTTTTAAGATTATGGGATGATAAGAAAAAATGTATTTAAAAAGTTTGATAATGAAAAGAGAGCCTAAAAAAAATATTATTTCTCCATGGCCACTTTTCGAAATGAGTCGAATTTGAAAAAAATTTTGTTGCATACTCTTAGACACTATTAAAAAGTTGGCCGTTTTTCGGAATGAATCAGCCTTTCGACTTTGGAAAAAGTATTGTTGCATGCTTTTAGACACCTTAAAAAATGGTTTCTAAAGACAGTCATTTTTAAGTTATAGAAGTCAATTAATAAATATTTAGACAAATCGATTTAAAGAAATTCCTTAAAAAGATAACTAATACCGTCTGACTCCGATTAAGGCATTTCATTAACCCCAAAACAGCTGCCATAATGGTAAAAGTGAAAGGGTTAAATTGTTCAGCTTCCTCTTCTTTTCCGTTTCCCGCCCATATTTTTCTTATCCCAGTTTCGCTTCCCCATCGACTGCAAACTTTGTGTTGAGACAAAAGTTTCGTCTGGGATTCCCCGTTCTTACTAAAAACTTTTCCCCCACCATTTCATTCCAATCCGTATCGTATCGTTCCATTTCCCAGTGTTCCCATTCGCTTTTCACCGAATTCGAGTTCAAAACCGAACCTAACCCAAGCGAACAGCTGTTTGGCGATAACAAAAAAACCGCTGATCAGCTGATTTCCATTTTGTTCGCTTTAAAAACTTAAGCACACTCCGTTGGTTTCCCCATATTATTATTAGGCCGAACCGTCGCCAAAGTTCCCAACAACAACAACAACAACAAGAACAAGAACAAACTTTTGACAATACCTAATTGCAAACTTTTTGATATCGCAGGGGTTGGGTTGGGGGTGTGTTCTGAGGGGCTGTGGCGCTTTAAAGAGTTGCGTGGCCCATTTTTTTGTTTTTGTCGTTATTTTGATTCTATGCTTGGCTTAGACGCCGCCGCGAACAAAACAAGAACAGCAACAAAAATGATAACATTTAGTGCGTCGCAAAAGTTTCGCCACACTTTTTGTTTCTTGTTTTTTTATATTTTTTTTAAAACTTCTTCAACGGCGGCGACGGCGGCGGCGGCAATGGTTTTATAGACCTCAGAAGTTTTGTGTTTGTGTTTTTGAAAAGTTGTTCAATGTGCCTCAAACTCAACTCGGGCCAAAAACTCCTGAAAGTAGGCGGCTAAAGATAAGGGGGCGTGGGCTTGGAAAAGGGGTTTCCCGAGGAGAAAACCTAAAAAATCAATAAAAGTCGTCGACTTTTCGGAAAGTGCGTAAACGTTGGCGCTCGAATAGTGTAACCTTAAATTAAAGCGTTATTTTAATTTGATGGTGGGAACAGGCTGTTATACTTTTAAAAATATCACTCAACTTTGCTATAATTTGGTTAAAAAAATTAAATTTAAACGTTTTATGAATCGACAATAAACGAGGTATACAAAACCTAGTTCACTTTACAATTGTGAACCGATAAGAAACTAGTTTTGAGAAGGTTATCCCTCCAATTTTATATACATTATTCAACTATTTACTATTATTTATTTTATCATTTAACTTATTTTAAAGATATGGTATTTTTAAAGGCTCATGTTTATTTGAAAATATGCATGAATTACATTTAAAATTACATAACCTTTTTAGTTCCGTACCATAAATATATAAGAATATTAAAGACAATGTAAGGAACCCAAAATATTCACAGCTATGAAAAATCTGAAGAATAAATGACAAGTGCCAGGGGATCTAAAGAACTCTATATAGACATGTACAATGTCAGGAAACATTTTTCCCATTTGAAGCGGTTGTCCAAACTTCTTTCGACCACTTTACCAGGTAAGATATGAACTTGCTAGCCACCATGCACCTCGAACACCTCGGTTAAGTGAATTCCCGGAAACTTCGCAGTGAAATGATATTTCGTGTATTCCCAAACTACAGATTCCGTTTCCATTTCCCGGCTGATCAATCACTTGATTGCAATTTCCCCATACACACTGGAGGAAAATCATACATGTGTGCCTTGTGCACCCTCGAAGAACGAAAAAAAATAAAAATACCCCAAAAACCATTGTCACATACATGGATTGTAAATCCCAGAAAAACCGGCAAGGACTCGCCACTTAGCGACTAAAGCCGCTATGACAGCCTGTGGCTTGGCTTATATTTCATTCATGATGCCACCGCCGAATCGCCAAACCCAAGCGACAATTTTCAATAATTTACAAGGTTCCAAGGGGAGCTGGCTCTGGATAAAAATCCGGAGCCATGTCAGCAGTAGCTGACTGAGACTGTAAAAAAGAATGACAAATGATCGTGCAAGCATTTGGCAAATCCACGATTTCCATAATGAGGGGCACACGCGCACGCAGATAAATATTATGGCATAAAACACTTTGGCGGCGAAGGAAAACAAAAACGAGGACGCCACTTGGCGCATTATTTCATGAGGTCGTTACAGTCAACGCGTCCCGGTTTCTCCCCGCCCCCAAAAAAACATCGTACACCTCCACGAAATGGACTTACTCCAAACGTATAAATAACAACAGACGACCGACTCCAGACGAAAAAGGTAGCAATGGCACTTAAAAAAAAGGGAATCATAATATATTTCAAAATAAATTGAATCCATAATATAGGATAGTTTGGTTTCGATGTCTTAGAAAAATAAGAATTCATTTTATAGCATACTTTTATGCACTTTTAATAGAGATTAGTAATAAAAAAAGAGTTTTAACACATTGAAATATCTAGAGGAACGAAATCACTTATAAAAGTATCTAAAAGTATGCTACAACAAATATAAATATCCAATGGGTAAATGCCAAAAGATATCTTATTTTATTTTAAGAGATTTTAATTCACTATTATTGTAGCGAAATAGCCTGCGATATCTTATTATATTATAACACACATATATTACAGAAAAGTGTTTAAAAGTATGCTATAACAACTTGCAATTTACTATAGGTAAGTGCAAAAAGAAAACAAATTTTTTTGGGGTTTTCAAACTTGATTTAGCTTATATTATATCTTATAATATTTATTCCCGTGATCTTTTTCAGTGTACAGTCGAAGGAAGCGAACTGCGTAAATAATGCCACCTGTGCTGTGCCTTCGATGTGGATCCAAATGTGAGGCTGGTTGGAGTGGGATCGCGATGGCAAGGTAAAATTGGGTGGAGTGACGAAGGAGCTCTCGTTTGGCACAACCGCTTGACAAAATTATGACTTCACTTACAAGAAAACATTAAAGTTTAACATTAAATGGCATGTCATTTGGGACGAAACACGGCGAAACAGGACGAAACTCCGCCAGCACACATGACTAACGGCATGTCAGGACCACATGCGAATCCATGCGGTTATGTCCTTCCCCTCCTGTGTCTCTGTGTAAGTGTGTATGGGTGTGTGTGTCTTTTAAATGGTTTTCCTTCACATCATCAAATTCGACTAAATTGCATTTCCAGCTGGCTGTTCGAACTACGATTGGCAACTACAAACTTTAGCGCGGGTCTGAGAAATTGGCTTTATGGGTGCCGTTGACAGGTGGGAACATATGTGTATTCTCGGAGGATCTTTGCATAGAAAAAATGCACAACAAGAAAATGGGATATAATTAACACAAGGTGCACTACAACCAAATCTTTACAAATCAAAATAAACCATATGGATAAATGCGCTTCAAAAATGGAACTTCAACATTAGATCTACGCAGTCTATCTTTATAGAAGATACTGCCTAGTTTAACCCTCGGATTTTGCCCATCTATTGATTGATGCCAGTTCAATCAGAAGGCCATTCAACTAAAACTTATCTAATTATGAGCAATATGCGTATGAATGAGGAAACTGCACAGAAAGAAAATTGAATGGTTGTGGGTATTTCATTAATTACCTCTTATTTATTAATATACTGTGTGGTTTTGTCCCTAGTATTTTAAATACATTAAAACGTTTTTTTCTACCAGTTACCCTAGAATTCGCTTTTCTTAAAGCGTGAAAACAAATAAAACCTACGCTCCTTTTAGCAGATAGCCAGAATTATATATATTCTTAAGTTCTGATACAGATAATTTGACAAATATGTTATCGATCTTATTAAACACTCATATTAACATTTTGTCCGTGTAGTTATATTTGGTAGAGCCGTTGTTGTTGCACTAATTGTTTTATGCATGGCAAAACGCCATAAGGTCATAAATACAATAAGTCAGTTTGGGGAAGATATACGACTTATGGGGGGCGTAGAAGGAGGAGGAGATTCTAGAGGGGGGCCGGGAAGGCTGGCAGCGACATCGGCTAAAGGCAAGGCGCTCATTAGGATAATTGCAGGCAATTAACTAAATTGCCGCCGCATTTGTCGCTCCTCGCTACTCGCGCATCCAAAAAGCAGCTCGGATCGGGGATTTGGATTGGGTTTCTTCCTACGGCTGGCGAGGATGGGCGACACTTGGCGCTCACACAAATTATGGCTCATAATTCGCGACAGGGTAGTGTGACAAGCCACCCAAAAATACACCACAACCACCACCACCCCGTTCGAAATTTGAAACAGTTTTGGCCTTTGTATGCCACAACACGTCGATGTCGATGGCTATGTCCTCATTCTCTCTCAACAAGACATTTTGCAGCCGCTTTAGTGCGTTTTAATTAGCTGCCATCATCCAAGGTAACAGTAAAGATATATACTGGGTGCTGGAGAGGCGGCACGTTCCGGTGGCGACCGCCGTTCCGTCCGTGATTAGATGACCGCTGAATTGGTAATCAATGCCGCTACGCTCGACGGGCTTAATAAAAGCGTACGTGACGCCTGGAACTAAGACTTTTCGCACACACTTTGCCCTCGCAGCGAGTGCACTGGGAAAAAGCTATACAAACATTAAAGGTTTTTAAAAAAATATCGAGAAGTTTGGGATTTGGCTTTTAAACGAAATTCTAAGACAAAGTGACACAAATATAATTTTTAAATATTTTATAATAACTTATCAATGTACTTCTCTTCTTTAAACACATTCCAACGAAATATGTTTCGAAATCATCTACAATAGTGTCTAAAAGTATGCAACTATAAGTTCGATATCATAGTCTACTTTTAAGAACAATTTTTTACATGGTTAAAAACCAATCCGTATTCCCATATAGCAGTACATTTAGTTGCCACGATTTCTTACAGTGCAACTGGACGTGTCTGGTAATGAAATCATTTCCTTTTGCTCTTTTCAAGTTTTCACCAGGATTATCAGCAGCGAACGAGGGGCCAAGGCAATCCGAATCGCAATCCCAGATACCAGTCACCAGTCAGTAGTTCCTAGAGTCCAGAATCGCACCTTGGGCTTCTGGTGCATGATCGCATTAAGTTCGGTTCGTGCCGAATGCTCCGTGTGTTTTTGTGTGTTCGTGCTCCACTTGGCAACGATTGCCAGCGGAATGCCAAATTAGTCCTATTGCTCCCCCACTACTACATATATAAAGTATAACATCCCTCTAAGACAAAGGAGGAAATGTAATCCATAAGGCAATAAGGCCAACTATTGGTACTAGCAATGCCAGTAATTTCAATTCCTTATTTAATTCTTGAAATCTTTTATTAGGTTTAACGCAAAGAATATTCCTTCGCCACGTCTCATATGTTGCAAATATCTTTCTAAATATTTTTGGAATAATTTATTTCATTGCATATTTTTAGGCGACATTAAAGTAGAGATTTTCAAGACCGCATAGTTATAATTTTTAATTTACTTTACTTTGTAATGGATGGTAAAATAATGTATATGGTATACCTCACTCTTATAGTTATCTTAAATATAACGCTGGCAATCTTCTCATTAATTTAAAAATAAACCTTTGGCAAAATAAAAAACCTTTGTTTATGAGTTCAACTCTACTAGTCTCGATGTTAGCCCCCACACATAAAGCCTTTTGTGACAAACAGGAAAACTTTGCAACTTTGATTAAAATAAAATTGCATGTGATTGGGGAATGTTTTATGTTTAATTTCATTATACGGCTTATATTATTTTTGTTGGCTACAAATCAACTAAATGGATATGAAAACAGGAGTGGGTGGTATATACACAGTACGATGATGGCAGGCTAACCCCGAAAACGGCATCGATTTATCTGTTCTATTGGGTTCGGGGATTCGGAGGAGGATGATGGTGATGGTGTGATGAGGGAGGAGGAAGGAGAACCTCCTATGATTTCACACACACGTCAGAGCGGAAGGACACCCCATAACCCCTGACTTCCCAGGGGGGTGTGGATCCTATATACCATACGCGTGAGTTGTACATAAGAGCGAGACCCATACAGATGTGGGTGGAGCCTCCGAATGGCCAGGATAAATGTGTGTGTGTGTGGGTGGGTGTCGCATGTGTGTGGGTGTCGCACTGATGTGTCCAATCAGAATCGAGACACACACACCCAAAGTCGGGACTTTGGAGATCCCTCTTTCTCGCAGTTCGTCCTTCTCTCTCTCTCTCTCTCTCCATGTGCCGCAGGATATGTTTGTGTGAATGACAAAAAAAAACACACACACACACAAAAATAAAAAATAGAGGATGGCAAGAAGAAGGTAGCCGAGGGGTCCAAAAAAAAAAGGAGGAACGAAGAGAGAAACGAACTGGGGACCCAGTCAGCTAGAAATCAACAAAAGCCTGTCAGGATAATGGGTATAAAAGGGGGGAGGGGGGGGTTCGGCGGGAGAAAAGCTGGAAAAGAAACGAAAAATTGTTAAGCAGCTGGAAAAACCAACAAGCGAATGTGGATAACACTGATGGCGATGCAGCTCAAGTGGCAGAAATGGAAATGGAGATGGAAATGAGAAATGCAGTCGGCAGATGGAACCCACTGCTATAAGGATAAAATACATATATGTATGCACACAGCTGGAGGTGGAATGGATCCTACTTGTCTGGCAACTTGAAATGCGGGGGAAAAATATATGAAAAAAAAAACCTGACATGATTGGCCTCTCCATCGGATTCACTCAACTGAATATTTGCATTTCCATCGCCCAATCAATTGATTTAGCTTCCCCAATCTAAACACTATGTAAGAGTCCTGGGAATAAATATTCCATTCTTCATGTTCATACTTTTCAATTACAAGTTATCAAAAATTATTAACCGAAAATAATAGATTTATGTTTATAATATATTTCCAATAAGTTTTAAAGGTAATTCCAAACACACAGATTTCCTAAAATGACATGTTAGACTTTCTTTTGTTTTCTAAAAGCTATGGAAATATCTTTCGCTTTATAAGCTTCATAAACTTGTGCCTAATTTTCTTCATTCTTCATCTAAGGACATAATTTGCCGCAGGACATCGTTTAGCGACCGCCTACATTAAAAAGTGTCTCACCTTCAAGCGGTCCAAGTGGCGCATCACGGAATCTCAAGGATTCAAGCTTTGGTTATGACCCCCCAAAAATCTTTTCGGGAGGGGAAATCACACTCACCATGCGATAACAAGAGCGTGGTTGCGTTTTTATAGCTTTCCACAGAATGTGATTACTATGGGTATATTGGCTAGCATATGCCATTTGCGATTGAAAAATATAACAAACCCAAATTTTAGTTCATTATTAAATAATAACGTTGCACAATTTCAGAGGTGTACTGCTTTAAAATCGTTATCCAAATGATAGATTAAAACTTATAAAATAGGTTGGCCAAAAGTCTCAGCAACTATGGCCAATTCCTCCAATAATACTAAAATACGTTAACAAATTTACTAACAAACAGTATACAGTTTTGGAAAATTAAATCAAACCGTTTTTGAGATATGCCACGTTAAAATCGATATTAAATTGACGAAACAAGGGGTCTTTAAGTGGAGTTTTGGGTCACCTTCCTGAAAATGTAAAAAAAAAATTGTAATGCAGATTTCTAAAGTATACACCGTATATTTTGTTAGATATACCAATTCGAAATTGTATTATGTATATTTTGTTAGATATACCAATTCGAAAATGTATTATATATATTTTATTTTTAGCATATCCATTGTTTATATATTATAATATTTTAGGATATAATGTATTTTTAAGCAAAAAACCAAAAAATTAAAGTAAAATTCGATTAAAGAGCATTCAGAATTCGCTGTACTTGGCAATGTGCCATTATTTTTCTCCGCTGCTTTCGCACTTCCATCTGCAGTGAAGGGTGCGAACTTTGTCACTCCGTTAACGTCAAGGCCATGAATACATCAGAGCTCCATTCACCACCCACCCAATGCCCCCCACCCACTGGCACTGCGATTCCAATTGGAGCCTTTCGTTCGCGTTGGAGTCTGCAATTGGGAGTTGGTTTTGTCCGTGGTATGGGATTTTTTTAGGGGTTTCGTGCGGATTGCACAAATGCCATGTCTCCATGTTTACCATCATTTGAACCCGAAAAATATTTCACACCTATGCACACACGTACAGGAAAGGATGTATATGTACCAACATACCTTCGAAATTCACAGTAGCGACTAGGACAATAGAACTAAGGGTTTTAATACAATATCATATCATATAGTATAATAGTTCAGATGTCTTATTATTTTATTTTAATTATAATATATTTTAGTATGTTCTATGGAAATAAGTAAAATATATTTTTTTCTTTAAATGGAAATCAACAAACGTGTGATAAAAGGAAATGTTAAATATGTTGACTTATTTATTGGTATCTAAAAGATATTGGTGTTTTTTTTAATATTGTACTATTACATTGTACTATTATATTGACCTCTGCTGTGTATGTGTGGTTCAGTGGATTGCTCGTTTGGCTGTCACTTTGCGCTGGCACTTTGCAGTTCGTAGCGCTCGTTGAAATTCATTATGGCAAGGCAAAGAGAAGCGGTTGTCATCGAGCGGAAGAGGCCTTCGGTGGGCGGTGGGGGCGGAGTGGGCGGACAAAAGGCGGCGTGACAAACGTAACGTAACGGAAGACAACAGACGGACCCGTGTGACTGAAGCAGACATGCGGATGAAAAGGAACGGAAAGGAAACGGACCGCTGTTACCCATCACTGCTCCCCTACACTCATTATAGCCATATGACACGGTGCCAAAAACTAACCAAGAAATGCACTGCTTGCATACTGCTTACTTTTGAAAAAAGCTGTGCAATGCCTCAAATCTTTACAAAAAACGAAATTAATTTAGAATTTCTATTAATAAATTAAATTATTCCTTTGCTGCTATGACACTGCCTTCAATTTGACCAAAAAAATCCAAACTGCTTACTTGTGTGATCTGTTTTATGAACACTGCTTGCTTAATATTAAAATTTAAAACCGTTTCAACAGATCTTAAAGTTTGCCAGTGGTCTTTTTACTATAGTTTCTCATCAGAAATATGTAAAATGTCATCTCTTAAAAAGATATATCGCATACGTGCCATACAGGCATGCCACCAACGACAATGATGCTTCTTTTCGGAGCGGCTCCATGTCTAAATGTCGACGACAGGCCATTTTCTATAACTTATCTGATTTTAATTGCTTCAAACATGTGCGTGCCACATCATTGTCCTTTTCCCCACACCCACACACTTACTCGCACATCTGTCTCCTCATCGTATATATTTTATATATATATATATAGATATAAGTGTGTCTGTGTGTGTGTCTAGCATCCTTTTTGGCGCTGTCAACATTATTTCACGTTGGGAAAATCGGAGAACAGGAGCTGGGAAATAGTCGCCAAACGCTCACGTCGTCACTCCAGACAAGTTGATGACCTCCACTACCCAACTTTTACCCCTCCAGCTCCAGAATCGCTTTTGTCCTTCGTCCTCCGCCAGCGAAGTCTCTCATGTGAGCTTGTTTATCTCGCCAGCTCTCTAGCTGCTGGCTTCTTTTTATGAGCTTTGTCGGGCTTTGATGTTAATTACCCTGTAACAACGACGACGTCTTCCTCTGTCCACCCGCCCCGACCCGAAAAAATCCTCCCCACCCTGTTCTTCAGTTTTGGTAAACAAAACAGCAGCCATTCTGCACTCCACTCCCCAAAAATTGTTCTATCTATATGTATGTGTGTGTGTGGGCCACCGAGCTGCCCGAGATTATCTCCAAGGACCTATAAATCCAGTCATTAAAGTCAAAGTCACAAGACGCTGCTGCCTTATCAGCTGCAGGGGGAAATTTCGAGCGAAAAGACCCACACCAGCTTTGGTTTCATAATAAAATTAAGTAAAATTCTCAAACACACGAGCCAGCTGAGGGAATTTCCTTTGTGGCGGTCCTTGAGAGTCGCATTACCCCCCAAAAAACAAAAAGTCTTTATGGCATATGGTTGCACCTGTCCTTCTGTTTAAAGTCAAATATTGAACTTGGGAAATGTACTGGAGTTACCTTCGATGAACCTGGCAAATGGCTTTATTAACCAATCATTTTGGCGAGACTTCCAAATTGCATCAGTGAAGACGATGCAGTGGGGGACAAAAGTGGTAACTCATGCAGCCAAACTTATAGATTATAAATATTTTATACGACTAATATATAGTCAAAGTAATGAGTTTATAGAAGAAGGTGACCGAGTTCAACTCCAGGCATTGATAATATTTTTTTTTAATATTTGCCCACTGTTTTTTTTTTTAATTAAAAAATTTTCCTAAAAGTTGTTCCATTTACATTTTAAGATCATAATAATAAAGAAGTGTTCGGGAATTCTTTGGTGAGGTACATTTCTAAAAATATTCTTGAACATCTTAAATAACAATATGGTTGGTAAAGTCCTTGGTGCTACTTAAAAAATCCACAATTCCAATGGGTTTTTCTACTTCGAACCCATTCCTATATTTTTTTGGCCATGTGAGTGGCGTCAGCTGCCATTGACCAAATAAAATCAGGGACCCGAAGGCCTCGCAAATCTCTCGCGATAGCTATCGACAGCAATCGAAATGAGTAACGGGCATGAGTTATTTATGGCTTTTAAGTGACAGCCAGATCTGCTCCAAATCGGAATTGGCAAGAAGAATGCCCCCAGTGCACAGAATCCCAATACCAATACCATTCCCTTTCCCATCCTGAGCTGTCATCTTACATATGGAGATTTATTTCAGCTGCTAAGCGCATTTGTAAGCATTTTTAATAGAGTCCAAGTTCCAGATAGCCGGGATTCAAACGATACGGTGGGGTGGTTCAACTACAGTGGGTTAAAGTGGCCAAGTGGAGTGAAGTGGGTGCGTTAGGCCTCCGGCAGTCAACAAATTTGGCTCAGATTTAATGTCGAGATTGTCGCATAACAAGATTTTTGCGGACGCCCCATAAGCACACCAAGTTTTGGGTGTTCTTGGGAATGCTACAACACTTGAACCACCTTAAAGGTCATCCTTAAAGGTGCTCATAAAGATTTAAAATAATTTCTATCTCTTGACATTTTTCCCTACATAAAATCTCTTCAAATTTAAAACCCCTTCAATGTTTTGTAAACTTATTGACTAGTTCAAAATTCCTAATTATTTATATTGGCTTTAGAAATTTTAACAGAAAAACGCATAATTCTGGCTTACATTGCCAAAGAAATCAGTTGCGGTGTCTAAAAGTATTCAGTAAAAATCATCTTTTGGAATGTCTTTATTGGATCTCTGAGATTCAAAAGATTTGTTGCATACTTTTAGACATTATTAAAAGTGATTTTAAAATCCAAATGATTTCTGTTACTTAATGAATGTATTTATTTTTTCTCCTTTATGTTTTCTTGGCTCTACAAATATCTCGCAGTTGAAGAACTGGGCTAAAGCATTTTAAGTGGTTTTTTAGCTTCTGCGTGACTTTAATGCCGGATGGGCGTTCGGAATTAACTTGGTTAGTGAGTGGAATGGAACGGTTTGGCGGGGTGCTCCAGTGGCAGTTGTGATTTCACTAATTTGTCGTCGTGTTGACTGTCAAATTGGATGCCATGTGTGGGTGTCATTAATGCCAACCCCCGAGAACGAAACGCAGAGACACGGAGACACAGAGACGACTCATTAATGCCACTCATCAAAACTATAACGAATGTTGAAGGGTCCATCCCTTCCCCAGTCCCGGCCATCCCAAATCGGTCTATGGCCCCACATCACCCCCTTTGGAAATGCGTGAGAGACACATGAATATATCCTGGCTGGCACTATAAATTTGGGTTAGGTTTACCCCACAAAAAGCGACTAAGGCACAGACACAGACGGCGGGAATATGTGTGTTTTTGTGCTGATGACGCTGCTGATGGCATTTGTCGCCGTTCTCTGGCCATTTCCATTCCAATTCCACTCCTTCGTCCTTCGTCCTTAGTCCTTTTCGCCCCGTCAAATAGGCATTCAGCTATTTTCGCGTAAATTGCTGCTAATTTTGTTTATCGCAGGACAATTATCCAAGCGAACGAACTGACAAATGAGCCGCACACTTGCCGCCCCCAAACAAACCCAAACACACACACACTCACACAACCTCTCGAAGGACATATGTGTGTGCGTGAAAAGGACCTTTGTTTCAGTATTCATGGCCAAAGAGTATCGATACTTTTGGGTAACCGATGTTCCCAGGCATCACCATTTAAATATTACTATTTTCAGGCCCTACAAAATTAACTCATTAAAATATTATGTTAGTAATTAGCTAAACAAATAAATACTTATAACTTAAAAATCACAAAGCACGTTTTAATATCTTAATGTTGCAATTTTTATAGTAGGTTACTACACAGAGAAAACTATCTAAGAACATTGTTCTTGAATTGAGAACATTCTTTCTTAAAAACCGTGTAAATACATTTTGGTATCAATATAAGAACGAAATGGTGAGAAGAGAAAAGTTAAATTGAGTTTATTTAACAACTTTTTGATAAGTATACACTAAGGACTAAACTAATAGTTTATTATATACTTAAATACCGCCAACTCAACTTGATTCAAGCAAAATAAAAACATTTTCAACTTAAAAATGTCGATCTATTTTTAAGAACATTTTCAACTCAGATGAGAACGTCAGAATTTTCTCTGTGTAGCTATTATGCTAATCCTTCTTTTAAAATTACTAATATTATTATAAACATAAAAAGGGGTTTCCTGCTTATTTTAGAATTTATTTTTTCTCACTTAAGATTTCGAAACATATTGCAATTGTGTGAATATCAAGTGGCATTGCAACAATAAGTAGACCTTTCCCCGCCCCTTCTTCGTATCCCCGCCCCCAAGAGTTTCTACCAGCCGTTTAACACTAACTAAGCTGCTTACTTTCCCTGCGACTTTCTAATACAACAAAAGGAAAGCAGTCCGAAAAAAAAAGAAAAGAAAAATAATGCCGTGTCCCTGGGAGCACAAAGTAAAAAAAAAAATGAAGGTGGTGGTTGCAGGGGCGACCAAGTTAAGAAATCAAACAGCTGACATAAATAACATTTTAATTTAAATACGGCAGGACACAACAATATTTTTTTGCCGTTAAGGTAAGCAGAAGGTACAACAATAACAACGATGGGGACAACAAGGACAGCGGGCGAAAAAATACATATTTAAACAGGATCTCGCCCGAGAAGCAAACAAAATTAAACAGCACAATAAGCAGATGGGGCGTGTGGGGGAGTATGGGGCAAGCGCAGTCAGCAGTGGGGAAGTAAATTTTATTTTAAAATAAATTTATCGCCTTATCCGTTGTCCACGGCAGCCGCGGCAGGAATATCAGGAACAGAAAACTGAAACAGGAACAGCGCCAGAGTCAAGTTCTGCCATATCCTTACAGAGGGTATTACGATCTGTTCACAGCATGCAATCTAAGTATCATCATTTGTGAGGTATACAAAAATATTTTTTAGTAAATTTGGACATCCTAACATTTTAGCATAACGAGCTTTGTTAATAATCTTACAGCTTTATGATACTGGTAAAAAATAGTTTCGAAAACATATTTCGGATTACTGGAAATGTTAAGAACATTTAATGTATTTAATATATTTATTATAGTACAGGATTCCATTTAACCTTTCTAGATTTTGTTTGGTTTTAGTTATTCATAAGAAAAGGCTAACGTTTTTATAATATCATATATAAACTGTACTTAAAAAAGGATATTTTTGGATAAGACATATTAAAACGTGAAAAGTAGAACCTACGATTAAAAACGTTTCTATATTTTGATGATATTTTTTGGATCGGGTATATTAATATCGTAAAAAGTAAAGCATACGATTAAACCTTTCTTGATTTTGAGGATATTTTTCAACCAGCTTTGTTAATAATATGAAAAGTAGAGCATACGATTAAGTGCTTCTTAATTTTTTTGAATATTTCTTGTTTTGCTTCCTTTGGTTTTGGCTGCAGTGCCCCATAGCGGCTATTGCCGGACAGCCAAGGAACACATGAGACCGGGAGGTGGGATGTAAAAGTGGGCGGGGAAGTGGGATAGCAACTGCCACCCGCTGGCAGCTGGACAAGGACGAGAATGAGGACGAGGACGAGGACGAGGACACCGACACGGATGTGGACTGCGGATGCGGATGCCAGAGCGGAGTCCCAGCACGAGAGCTTCATTTGAACGAAATGAAATCATAATGAGATTTTTGCGTTCGTTTTTTGTCGCCGCAGAGGGAGAAAAGAAGCCTGGGAATGGGAATGGGAATGGGATTGGGGATTGGAAATGGTAATGGGATGGTTTGCTTTGGTTTGGTCTGGTTTGAGGGTAGTGCCAACCGACGGAAGCAGCAATTGCCATTGCCATTGCCATGACCATGGCATCGCGTAATGACAAAAATTCATAATTGGATAAAGAAGCGGACGTGTGCTGTCCCATCCATAAAACACAAGTCGAGATTGAAATTGAAGAGCTTTTAAAGTGAACCAGCTTAGTATTAGCCTCACCAAATGGCCAATAAATTGTGCAAGTATTTGTCGAGCTAAAATAAAAAATATATTAAAAAGGATTTTAAGCTGCATAGATAAAATGATAATTACAATTGTTACAATTACTTCATTCTAAATTCCTGCTAATTGACATTAAATACTGTATGATAAATCAGTTTAAGGTGTCCCAGCGCACTACGAAATTGCCATTTTATGCCCATTAATGGCTTCCCTTATTCTCATTAACAACAATTAAAGCCTAATCAAATATGTGGACCTCGTAACTGTTGATTCCTTGACATGCCAGGGAATATTTGATGGTAAATCAAACCAAATTGCCGCTCATAAACCACAATTTAATGGTATACCCAGTCTCCTGGACTGCGTAGCCCCCTATTTTTGGCCTTATGGCAATTGTGCACTTGATTGTTAGCGGCTTGTTGGGCAGCCAACAGGGCGGATCATCCCAGACCGCAATCCCCATACCGCCTGCCATATGGCCAACAATATGGTTGTTGGCTGTTGTCGGTTGTTCGCCGCTGGTTGTTGGCCAATTGTTGTGATTGTTGGCAATGCAAAATGCCAGGCATTCGGATGCACTGGCGCGTAATCCGCAGCCGGCAATCGAGAGAACGACTTGAGAATTCACTTGACTCGAAATGAAAGAATCTGAAAAGAGCACAGCAAAACAAATGAAAATAATATAAAGGTGGGCCCCATGGCAAAAAAAAAAACGAGAACGGTAGGAAAAAAATAAACAATAATCGCTTACAACACAAAAGCAACAATATATGTTGGATTTTATTGTATATCCCAGAGATGAGCTCATTTAAATTTAAGTTTACTTGTTTTTATTTAATAGTTACGATTTTTATTTGGAACTTATTTTGGATCCATTTATATTTCATAAAAATGCACTTGTTTCTAGACTTTTCGACCCACATTCATGACATTTTAAGCATTCAAAGTGTTTAAATATTTATACAAATAAATTGATTCTAAAATAAAGCAGCTATTAACCATCCGATAATATTTTAGTTCAAAATATTTCGAAACACATGCCATATTCCAAAAATTTTATGAAGCTTTTTTTATTCTAGTATAAAGCAACCAAAAATTTTAAATATCAAAGAAATCACTAAGATATGTACATTAACCTTTAGATAATATTTTAATTCAAAATATTTAGAAACACGTGCCAAAATTCCAAAACTTGTATGCAGCTTTTTTTTATTGAGCCCAAAAGTAGGCTGTGATATGTTTTGAAAGACGAAAGTCCGAAAGCAATAATGCGAAGCATACTTTTAGACACCTTAGCTATTGAATTTTACTACATATCACACATCATTTTTTTTAACCCCCTTCGGCTGTGTTTTGTGATGCATTCGATTTGTATTAAACCAAGCTGACTAACTAAATTTGCGACTGGCATTTCGCCTGTCTGCCGTTGGTAATTGTATTAACTACACATGTGCTGGAATATCGGGAGTGTGGAGCATCAGCTGCCACAACTAATTAGCCGGGACCCACATGCATAGGCAAACTGCGTTAATGGAGTGCGTAATGGGTTAATTTTGGCCTGGCAATTCCGCAACACCCACTCTTTTTGCGAAACACCCACACTCTTTCACTCGTTAGCCGTCTGTCAATGTTTGCACTTTTGTTTAGCAAGGACAGGAGGTGGTGGGTGGTGGGTTAGTTGTGGGCGGTGGGTGGTGTGATGGGTGGTGTGATTCTCCAGTGAAACGTGGAACGTGTCAACATCACAGTCAGCGGGAAAACCAAAAGTCGGATTCAGATTCTCATTCAGCGGCGAAGTCACCGCGTTGACGACAAGTTAATCACATCGTGTCCAATCAGGCGAGCTAATCCCTCTGACAGGCTTCGACATCCACATCCACATTCTCTGACTCTGAGAATCTGACTCCGAATCCAAAGCTGCTCTTTATTTTGATATTTTCCTAAACATACATACACTACCCATCAAGAGGGTAAAGTAGATTCACATATCTTGTAAGAAATTTATGTAATACTCTCTGAAACAAACTTTATATCAACATTTCCTGACATTAAGGACAGCCAAACATTCAAGACTATTTATAAGGTATTAATACCTATATTTAAGCCTTCATTTTCGAGAGTGAAATATACAAATAATCGAAGGTTCACTTTGGAATGTTTTCAATCGGTGCCTAAAAGTATGCAACAATATATTTTTCGCTCAGAACTACAATGAAAAGCGACTATTCTTCTTTCGCTGCATACTTTTAGGCACTTAAAATTACATTCAAAAGAAATTTCCAAATGCTATTGATTTTTGTCACCCCCTAATATGAGAAACAGTATTAAAATATTAATTCATCATTTTTTTTCCCTAGGATAGAGTATTCAAACTTCTTGTTGGCTTGCCATAAACTTTCCCTGGGCTCTGATTATTATTACTATTATGGATGTAAACCTGGCAACATCTGCTGCATATCAATTTGTTGGCTCCGACTTGGAACGCTTAAACTGATCCATGTCAGGTCGCCAGGACCTAAGCCCACAGGAAAAGTTTTTTTTTTATTTTGGGTTATTGGACTTAGGCGGCTAAGTCCGTTCCGGACATTGACAATTTGCATTTCCCGATTCAACATCATCGACATTTCCTAGTGGCCAATTATCGCTTAAGCTCTCTGTTCTGCTTCTTTTTTGGATTTTTTTTTTTTTGAGTTTGGGTGGCTTTAAAATTGAGATGGGCATGGAAAATCGGGTGGGGGTGGTGTTGGGCGACTTGGCCTGTTTAAAAATTCGTTTAAATTCCATTGCCGAAAGTGGCTTGTCCCTTGTTGGCAAAGTCAAAAGCAAAGTGGAGAGAAGTAAAGGCTGGGAAAATATGCAGCAACCGCGAAATTGAAATTTTGGCTTCGCCTGCCGCGGCGGCTTCTTGGCATTGTTGGGAAAAATCGGCGCTGGGATGGGTGCTCACCACCTGATCCTAAGTAAATACCAGGACAAGCCGGGCGGCAGCCAAAAAGGACACCCAGATATCCATGCATGTGACTGGATATTTATATTCCCTTTTCCTGCTTTTTTTTTTTTTTTTTTTTTTGATATTATGCCTCGCGAGTTGGCTTTTCTTTTTAATTAAATGAAACCAGAGGAATTGACCCAAAACGCAGAATAAATAAATATTTACGGAAGGGATGAGGGCTTTTTCGCCTCATCCTCCTCCTGAGCATCTGTTGTTCCATGTTTGCCGCTTGTTTTTGTTAATAATTATTTCACTTTTTTCGGTCGAAGGAGGTGGAAAGAATTCAAAAGATGCCGCATAGCCATTGTTTACTGTGGAAACAAAACCGAAACACAGGGCACAACAATCATGTACGAAAGAAAAAACAACAATAAATATTTCACCTTCAATAAATCATTTTCCATTTCGCTGTTGGGCAGCAAATCCCCTTTACACCTTCGCCCTCAACGAAAAAAAAGGGTTTCTTGTCAACCCCAAGAGTTTTCCCCTTTTTGAACCCCAAAATTCAAAAAATTTAAATCAAAAATGTTTAAATAAAATGAAAGTGTCTTAAAATCATAATGCTTTTTAGGTACAATTTTAAACACTGGTTGTGGGTCAAGTGAATAGATGGTTTAGGTGCAAATAAATCAAGAGGTGATCACATTTTCAGAAATGCCCATTGCATTTCCCTAAGAAATTGTAATACATTTTAATTTTAATAAAATCAAGAACTTGTAAAACCAGATACGCATTTGATATAAACAAAACAAGATTTGACAGCAAGTATGAATATTACCATTTTACACATATGAGGTTTTGAGCAAAACAATTAATGGACCGGTTTAAGGTACTTTTTAAAGAAAACCTAGCCGACTAACCGGTCAGCTACCAGTTTTGTTGTGGGTCAAAAAGTAAGCATTTATGATTTATATTTGGGCTGGACAAGGGATATGAATTAAGTCCTTGAGTCAACGCCAGTCACCACTGCCCATCTTCATATGCAACCGGATATATACATAGTTACTTGGTAACACATATCAATTTGGTTTGACTTGTTTGTTTGTTTGCTTGCCGGCTGATAAATTGGCACTCAAGTGGATTAAAATTGTTTGCAGCTAAATAAATCTGTGTGCCCGGTCTGGACATTTGTCAGGATGGAAAAATAAAAAGGTGGTTTCGGGGTGGTGCAGCATGTCATGTCTGCGTCGCATATTAGTTTCAAAAAAAAAAAAAGAAGGTAAGTTCAAGTCAGGTTATGAATTAAAAAAGGGCCTGCTTTCGAAAGGAAAGTTGTGTGCCATGCCGAGCTCTATTAGAAATTCCCCAGTTGTGTAATTTTTTACCTCATCAGCGGCTCTCTCTCCGTGGTAACTTCAAAGGGTCCTATTAGCTCGACGGCATTTTTCGGCATGCAAAGGCATTTTTTAAGTGCGCTTCTTCATCTCACATCGCATTTCATCTCGGGTCAGTTCATCTCCCCGCCGCATTTTTATTCTGCTTTAACAACTTTCAAGTTTCGGGTTTTATTTTGTATTTCTATAAATACCTTCATTCGGTGGGCTCGACTAACCATCACATACTTCTCATGCTCATAAATATGCCCAGATGAATTCGTAAAAATGTAAATTTGCAGATTTCTTAATCGTTGGTGCTCTCGCTTTATGAGGTTTTACTACACTCAAAAAATATCAAATAATCTATATGCTTTAGATTATAAATAGGTTTGAGTGAGAGTATTTGCAAAGGGTACTATGATTTAAATTATAAATTTGCAACGAAGTGAAGGAGACCTTTCTCGACCCTGTAAAATATATATATAGCTGACATAGGAACGATCGGAAAAATAAATCTTCGATGTTTCCGATCAAATTCTATCATGAGGTACAGAATAATTTTGAGATTTCAGAATTTTTTAAAGTAAAAATTAAATAATTGCTTTTTAAAGTTTAAAAAGCACGTGTATATAAACATCGGCTTGCTGAATTTAGCTTCCTTTCATTTTTGTGATAAGAACTCACTTACATTCCAATAAATTTGGATATATAATTTTCTAAGATTTAATCAAAATTCAATTTTTCTGAGTGCTTACAAATTCTTATGGTTGTTTTGAACCATTAGATCGATCCAAGGCCAAAGCTAGGATCGTTATAACGCCATTTCAAACTAGGGGAATTGTAGTATCGTTCGCGTGTTCCCCACTTAATATGCAATGTCATTCGCAGACCAACGATAACCACATTAAATCATTAAGAGGCAAACACTGGGATCAGATGAATAAAGATAGATATAAAAAATATATAAACATTAATCACCAAAATATGACATGGCAATTGAGAAAAACCCAATTGATATTAAGCACCAAAAAAAAGTTCACAAAAATATACTTAATACTAATACTTTAAATGGCAATTGAAAATGATTGCATAATTATTTATATAAATAGGTACTTACATTTTCCATCATTTTAAAACATGGGTAAATATTTTGATATAAAGACGTCTCCATTTCATCAAATTTTAAAGCATTATACCAACGGTTGGCAGTGTTCCATTAAACGGGCATAGGAAATAGGTCTGCTCAGCCTCTGTCAACACACGTACGCCGTAGGACAGCAGTTGTCACACATATATCGGTAAGCCGCATACAATGTTAAATTTTAATTAAATGTTATTGCATTCCGTGCCGATCGCTGCATAATACTAATAAATTTATACATCCATCAGTTCGATAAGATTTGACAACCTGTCAATAAACAGTTTAAATAATATCATTAGAATAGATGATTGATTAGAATTTAGCGCTACCCACTAAGTGATCTCTTTCAACATTGTATTTACTTTGTAGAAATTCACCAGCGGGTAATGAATGCATGATCATAAATTAAAAAACAGTGCGAAATTGACTGAATGACACAACTCCAACCACGGTTTTAGGCTTGATTTTACCAAATTTGCGCAGTGTTCCAAAACGAAACTTAGACATCAGAAATTGATGTCGATGCTTGATGTGGGGCTGATGCCGATGTTGATGCTGATTACTCTGCTAAGTGGCAAAAAACCTTTCGATGCGTGCACCTCGGCATTTGCATACCCTGTCATATGTAATGTTATTTCCTATAATTAAGAAAAAAAGTTATCATTAAACTTATACCAAAACATTTTAAAGACAAATAATAAGTATACTTTTTAAAATGTATATCAAAGAAAGCGGTTTGTTTTTCCAAGAAATCCTCATCATTGGATTAGAAAACATAGATATTTAAACGAAAACCGGCAAAGACAGTACATTAGGTTTTCGAACTGCTTACCATATTTAAAATACTCCGTTAAGGCTATCAAAAATAGGCAAAATTAATGAGCTAAGTAAACAAGTTCGCTAAACAAGTTCGCTTCGGAAGCTGGCCAGCAGAGATTGCTGGCTATATGATGATGGTGTAATCTTAAAACTACTGCAGCAGCGAAATCAGTCTGAAGTCGAACTTCAAGCGCGGGGATACGATGACAAGAAACGCTGGCCTCTGGTGGATTGGTCGGGTGATTCTGCTGTTTATCTGGGTCCAGTGGACCGATGGACGCAACTCGCAGAGTCTGCATGTGCGTTTGTCCCACGGCGGCTGGTTGATTGGACGCCATTTGACCACCCACAATGGTCGGCACATGCGGGCATTCATGGGTGTCCCATATGCAGAGCCACCACTCGGGGATCTACGTTTCCGTGCGCCCGTCGCAAAGGCCGCCTGGGAGGGCGAACGTTTGGCCATCAAGGATGCACCCATCTGCCTGCAGCGGGATCCCTTCCGTCGCGATATGATCCTTGAGGGTTCCGAGGATTGTCTATATATAAATGTTTACACGCCGGAGAGGCCCAGGATTAATGGCTCCTTACCCGTGATGGTATGGTTCCATGGCGGCGGGTGGCAGTGTGGCTCCGGTATTAGCAGCTTTTACGGTCCGGACTTTCTTCTGGATCACGACATCGTCTTGATTTCGGCCAACTTCCGATTGGGACCCTTGGGTTTCCTTAGCACGGAGACGCTCGATTGTCCCGGTAACAATGGCTTGAAGGATCAACTGGAGGTCCTGCGGTGGGTTCGTGAGAATATCGCATCCTTTGGCGGTGATCCAAATAGTGTTACAGTCTTTGGCGAGAGCGCTGGAGGCGCCAGTGTTACCTATCACATGCTGTCGGAGAAGTCACGCGGCTTACTGCATCGTGGCATCGCCCAATCCGGCACTTATTTCAATCCCTGGGCGCAGCCTGCTCATAAAGGAGTGGCCGCTGCAAGGGCCACCAAGTTGGCCGAGTTGGTGGGCTGCGGATCGGCCGGAGAATGGCCGGAAAAACTTGAGTGCCTGCGCCAGAAGCCAGCCGAGGACATCGTGGCCTCCCTATACGACATGTTTGTAAGTTGTCCCTCTTTGTAATGATTGGCTTTTATCTGCAAGGTAAAAAGTATTTAGAAATCGAAAAGATTTTTTTTTTTTCAATTCATAACTTATTTTTAAATGTGTCCTATTTTTGGATGACACATCAAGCTTTAAGTTTTTACCCATTTGAATATGAGTTTCATTAGTAACAAAAGTCACCATAATTCAATGATTATTACCAATACTTTTGTTAAATCTAACAACTAATGTGTGCCAAAAGCTGAACTTTTGTGCGCTTTGTGCTAAAATTTTACGTGATATTGACCAAGGGAGAGTAAAATGGAACTGTAAAAGTTGTTATTAAACAAATTAGGTGAAGGGAAAACCGAAGCATGACATCGAACTTATGTTTTTTGCAGGTCTGGGACTTTGACCCGATGATACCTTTTCCACCAGTGATCGAACCGGAGCACGAAGATGCCTTTCTAACTGTGCCACCTCGCCAGGCGCTGAGGCCTCATGGATTGGCACTGCCACTCCTTGTGGGCGCCACCGCCGAAGAGGGTCTGTTGAAAACGGCCGCCCTCATCAACCTTCCCCATCTATTGGACGAGTTCAAGTCCCAGTTTGACCAGGTCCTGCCCGTTGTTCTAAATTACGATCACCACGAAGATTCGGTTCGGCAGAGGATAACGCAGCGCATCGAGAGCTTCTACTTCAAGGCGGGCCATGATTACGATAAAGTTAATCACCAGAATCTGACCGATGTAAGTGAGATGTATTAAAATGAGGGAAAAATAGCCTTAATTATAACCCATGATTATGTAAATTTTAATTTTAGCTTATTTCGGATGGATGGTTTGTGGCCGGAATTGATGAGTACTTACGCCTACGGGTGTCCCAAGAGGGCGTGGCCCCCACATATGTCTATCTGTTCGATCACAAGGGGGCCGCCAGCTTTACGGAAATTTTCAAGGGAGGCCGAAATGAGTTCTACGGCACGTGTCATGCGGAGGAGCTCCAGTATTTGTTCCCCATTGGACGGGAGCTTTTTGTCAGTGCTGTTCCGACCCAGAAAGATCTGGAACTCCGCGAACTGATGCTCCATTTGTGGGTTAGCTTTGCGGAAACTGGGTAGGTTTCAATATAAAATACCTGTTTTTAGGACCGCAACTAATGGTATTTCCTCCTCATAGCAATCCAAATCCCAAGAATTCCAGCTTCCATTTGCCCAACTGGAGCCCTGCGTCCAGTTATCCAGTGGAATATGCACGCTTGGGCACCAAAATCGAGGATTCCACATCCATTTTCCAACTGGAAAATGAGCTAATGCAACAGCGGGCCGATTTTTGGCGGGATTTGCAGCCCCATTTGCCCGCCACCCACGCCCACAACGAGCTTTAGTCCTTACCGAGTCTCTATCCAAATGTATTCCATACTCCATTTCATTAAATCGACGCTTAGATCGTTCACCACAATATTTCTACAAGCCACTAGTTTTTTAACTTTTTCTTTTCTTGCTTTGGAATTTTACCGCCAAGCTAACGGGGCTAGAAAGCTGCCAGACTTCTAAAAGCACTGGAGCTGCCAGAGTGCTGGATGTAAGCATTCTAGCTTTTTTAGGCGATGCCAATAATTCCTAGCAGTGAATATTGATATTTTAAGATTAATCAAAAAACATTAAGAAAGAATAATGTCGTGGAATATTTTAAACGTTATAAATAGAAATTACTATAGACATTGACAATAGAAAGTAGGAAAGGTTTAAATAGTGTTATTTATTAACACTTAACAAATGTTTGCCCTGGAGTTTGAATATTTTTAGCCAATGGTGATTTATTTTCAATATTACAAAAAATTTAATTAATTGATTAAATTTACCTTATTTGATAAACAAATTTATGTATCAGCAGATTATTTTTCTAGTTTAAAAAATCACGACGTAAATTTTACGCGACTTGGCGCTAAAGTATTCTGCGGCAATCCTGATAAACTTGCAGCTAAAAATGCATCAAATATCCTTAAAATTGTATATTCGGTTTTCTATTTTATTAGTCCAAAAGTCCGTAAGACATACAATAATTACGTTTTATTATTAGTTTTATTTGTTCAGCAGATGTTAGCTTTTTCTAGCTTTTTCCATGTATCGATATCCGTTGATCTGGCAACGCCCAATACAGCATTACCAAATCGTTTGAAAACCCTTAGAAAGTGTAAACAAATCAATACAGAAAACAGGGAGATTAGTTCTATAAATAGAAAAGTAGTGAAGGACAAAAACTATATGATATTTATTGTGTTATAATAAACTGTGAAACAATTTAGGAGAGTCACTTCTCCAATTTAAATAAAAATAACAGTCAACATTTGAAATAAAACGCGAACGAACACGTCTATCGATAGTCGCCCAGCTGATGCGTACTTATATATGGTCAAAATATAGTTATCAGCGGAATTTCGTTTGAATTTCATTAGATTAGTCATGTACGTCGTGGGCCAGAGTCTTGTGTGGTTATCTATATAAACGATTGCGCCGTCGTGCTTTTGACTTTCCGTTTTAATTTCCTTTCCGAAAGAACTAGGGGACCACGTGCTAAGTCGTAGCAACCCCGCGAATTATTGTTATAGTATTTGGATTCGATCCGGATTTAACCGATAACGAGTTGCCCAAATAAAAATCAAAGGCACGGGTTGTTAATGGATTTTCTATTTACGCCCCGAAGCGAAGCCAACTAAAAATCTAGCGATAAGGCGAAATCGCAACCGGTGCTCCCTAGTCCATATACCGAATTCCGTACTTATTTGTTACTATCAAGTGAGCCATGGCCGAGAACGGAATGGAGATTCCCACCCTGAAGACCAATGGTCAGGAGAGACTAGCCTCGCTGGACAAGAGTATGCCCCCGGCATCACCCACTCTGCCGAGTCCCACCATCCGGCGGAACAAAAGTGACGGGAAGCTGATGGCCCAGGATGTGAAGGAAGCCCGAGTAAAGGTCATTTACACGGGCGGAACCATCGGGATGGTGCGCAACGAACGGAATGGTAAACACCCTACAAATAGCCTAACTATGGGGATTTTATAAGACTTCAATATATTTTGATAGGGTATAAATCTTAAGTACGTACTTATTTTAACAATATTGAGATTTATTATAATTTGTTTACTTGATTTGGTTTAATTAAAATTAATTTGTAATTTGTGCTCTTTAAGTTTGGATTGTTCAATATCACTCACTTCAAAAATTAATTTGAAAGCTAGATATATTCAAAAAGTTAAAACAAAAAGGAAAAAAAAATCCGGAAAGCACAATCTAACTAGATATCATATCATATCTTATGATGTATTGTATTTTTATAACCAAGAGACAGGAGCCTCCCAAAATATAGCCAGATAAGATAATGACATAATATTTTTGCCATGCACCTAAAGAATAGTTTGATTGACTACAGAATGACAGGTTATATTTGTTGGCAGATAACAAAAAAATAAAGATAGTTTATTGTACGCAGCTAGGTTTATTTGCACTTAAGTATCACACCTAGATATTTCCCAACACATTTACAGGTTTTATTTACATGTAGGCAAGTTATATGTAATCAACAGATTGCCGCTTGTTGATGTTTACAAATATTGACTTATATTATTTATTTGTTGGGCATTACGTATTCTAATCAGGGTTCCGAAAAAACAAACATTGAATACACGAAGCGTGAAAATCAATCATTTTAACACTGACTAATAGACTAATTAGCGATAAGGTCTAGTTTAAATAATATTGATTGACATGTAAAGTGTGGATCCTTATTATATGTTTGAAAAGGAAAGCTTTTATTATACAAAAGCTAAAAAAGTAATGAGGTTTCCTTCTTTATATCAAAAAGGTTAAGGTAATATGTGTTAGGCTTAGATTATATTTTCTAGGAAATCCACTTGTTGTGAAGAAAAAAAGTTATATCCTTTGTTAAGAATTCTTTGACAGAAAGTCATGGAGTCATAAAACTGACACATGTTTTTTCTCACATGTTTTATGTATTGAAATTGCTGAAGGTCGCAAGTTCCTAACAAAGTCCCTAAGAATGTCACCTATTACGTTTTAATGACAAGATAAAAATGTATGAAAGTGCTGATATTAGAGGGAATATCTTTAAAAGAGAGATGTGAGATTTGGATAGGTAATTTAAGGCTTGAAGTTGTATATAAATGTATCTTTAACAATATTTTGTTTACCATTATAGTGCTGGCTCCCATTCCCAATGCCCTGGTGCGAAGTATTCGCAAATATCCCAACATTCACGACGAGGACTACGCTTTGCGTCGCTTTGGAGCATCTGCATCGATGGCTCCGCTGGTTCTGCCCTTCGTTCAGGGCGTAGATCGTAGGATTATCTACCAGATCACGGAATATACACCACTGCTGGACAGCAGCAATATGACGATGAACGATTGGGCCAGAATAGCCAGCGATATTCAGGTACTTTATAGATTTTTAATAAATCCCTTTCCTACAAATAATAATTTTTTTTATTTTGCAGCAATCCTACGAGTTCTTCGATGGCTTTGTGGTGCTCCATGGCACCGACACACTTTCCTACACAGCCTCTGCATTGTCCTTCATGCTGGAGAACCTGGGCAAGACGGTGATCATCACCGGCTCCCAAATCCCGATCTTCGAGACGCGAACCGATGGCAAGGACAATTTTACCTCAGCATTGATTATAGCCGGCAACTATGTCATTCCGGAGGTTTGCATCTTCTTTGGAAACAAGTTAATGCGCGGCAATCGGACGGTGAAAGTCAGCTCGAATGCCCTGGATGCCTTCGATTCACCGAATGTCCCACCGCTGGCGAGGATCGGCATCGATGTGAATGTGGACTATCGTCTGATCTTCCGGCCGTGCAGTATTGAAAGGTTCAGCGTCCACTTAAATCTTGATGAGAATGTGGGTTTGTTGCGACTCTTTCCCAGCATTTCGCACTCCACATTTCGGGCATTCCTGGCGCCGCCAATTCGAGGTGTTGTCCTGCAATCGTTTGGATCTGGCAATATCCCATCGAACCGAAAGGATCTGATCGATGAACTGCGGGCGGCCTCCGAGAGGGGCGTCATTATCATCAATTGTACTCAGTGTCCCAATGGAACAGTGGCGGAGATCTATGATACGGGCAAGGTACTCTGCGATGTCGGCGTTATTCCTGGCTACGATATGACGCCCGAGGCGGCGCTATCCAAGCTGGCCTATGTAATCGGCAAGGAGGAGTGGTCACTGGAGGTCAAGAAGCAGGTGAATTGGGCTAATTAATATACTTGATATATATATAAATATGATTTATTTTCTTAGATGATGGAGTCAAACTTGAGGGGCGAACTGACTTCCCTGAAGGCTACGAAGATGGAGGACTACGACCTGGTGGATGCGGTGGCCAGATCCCTGCATTTGTCCTCGCCGCAGGAATTGGATCAGCTGGGCGAAACCCTCTTTCCGGCGATGATAAATGCCGCTGTGGCCGAGGGCGATCCCAAGAAGATCAATACTCTGAAGGCCTATGGCGCCGATTTATCGGGAACGAATCATGACCAGCGGACTGCCTTGCACTTGGCCTGTCAGCTGGGGAACGTGGAGATCGTGAAGTACCTTCTGCAAAATGGGGTGTCCGTGCATGTGAGGGACCGCTATGATCGCACTCCGCTGCTGGAGGCCGTGTCAACCGATAGCCACGAGATTATCCAGCTGCTCATCAATTGTGGTGCCCACTTGACCGGATCTTCGAGAGCGGTTGGCGAGCAACTATGCGCGGCAGCTGCTAGAGGATCGATGATCAGGCTGAAGTCCTATCAATATGCCGGTGCCGATCTCGCCCAGACGGATCCTTCGGGCAGGTCGGCTTTGCATGTGGCTGCGCTGCATGGTTTCCTGGAGGTGGTGCAATATGTTCTGCCCTATTTCGAGAATCCCAACGAGAAGGACATGTTGGGTCTGACAGCCTTGGATTACGCGGAGCGCGGTGGACATGCAGCGGTTATAGAGGCTCTAAAAAATTAGAGAATTGCTCAGGAATTTCTCGTAGAAATCTCTTCCGAATCATAACTCAAATTGTTCCTTAGCGCATAGAAAATTATTTTAAACTAATGGATTTTTTTGTCCCAGATTTTAAAACTAAAATCTCTAGAGGCTTTTGTGACACCCCAAGTCTCGATATTCAGTACTTAAGTGTTGCATCTAGTCTAATGGTTGCTTATGTCTATTTTGTATAGCTCAGATATTGTATTGTATGTTTAACAAATCGTGGTTACAAGTTCTTTTATCTATGTCAAAATGGTTCCCTCACTTGACCTAGTTTTTAGTAGTCTTATTTTATGTATGAATTCACTAAATTCAATGTTATGAATTGTAAAACCATTTCTTTATTCCCAATAACGCCACATTGTTAAAGAATAATTTAATAAGTCCATAAATGAACATCGAGAAATTGTATATAATATATAAATATATTTAAAACGTTGAGAATTTTGCATTTACACGTTAGTTTTTATTACATATGTATATGGGTGGCGAGAAAATATATTGGCATATCATTTCTTAATTTAAATGTAGGTATGTTGGCATTTCACATTGAAATGTTTAAACTTAAGGTGCTGCTGAAGATAAACATGATTTTAATTTTGAAATAGAAATACATTACTGTATTTTTTTTAAATGGAAGGGCAAATTTGTAAATGGTGTTTCTTACCGATTTTAGTGGTATGTTCAAAAATGTACTAGTTTGTTTTTCAGATCAAATTAAATCTCGCTAAAATACCATTTATTAAGTTAGATCCGATCCTTAAATTTAAAAATCAATTTAATTTAAGTCGATATGCGGAGCTGAAATGTTATCGAGCCATGTGGCACTCGATAACTTACCAGGGCCGACTGACCCAATTCAGTTGTTGCGCAGCCCTGGTTTTACATTGTTTTTACGCTGGCATTAATTAGAATTGGTAAATATACGTTTGCCACCGTAACCATATAAAAGTTCTTCGGTTGCAATTAAGTTGTCAGTGAAGTAAAACTCAAAACCAATTGGAAAATCGGCCAAAAACGCTAGGAAAAACAGAAAACAAAACACACACGCACACACACACGGGGATACACGCAACCACACGCACACACACATTGAAAGAGGTGCACACGTCAGTGCCACGAATTCCATAAAAAAAAAACAAGAAACCCAAAGTTTAAGATAAAGTCAATCCGATCCCATTGGAACCGGAAGATATATGCCAACTACATGGTGAACCCTCTCTCGTTGCAGTCAATGTCGATAGCTAGCGCTGCGCAGCCACCGTGGATATATAATCGGTCCTTCAGATAGCCAGTCCGCATATATATTCCCGATTTCCCGACTTGTTTTTGTTTCTCCTTTTTTTTTTGTTTTGTTTTTCGGTTTGTTTTTTCCCCCTCCCGGTAACTAGGATAGTTAGTAATATTTTGTAATTGAAACGACGATGGCGGAGGATTCGGCTGCTTTGGAGAGTTCCTACGATTTCTCCATCGTTCAGGTGGGTTTCACTTGGTTTTCTTATAGAGGGAATTTGTGTGCTGATCATGATCCCTTTAACCCTTTTGCAGCCAGACGATCACGAATATGGCGAGGTGGATACACGCTTGACGGGCAGCTCCAACGATCTGTCCTTGTTACAGGTGAGTAAATCCGGTTATAACCCAGCATGGCCGGAAGAAATAGCTAAATAAAGGTGGAGGTGTATCAGTGCTTAATCTTTAAAAGTATCTTGAATTACTAGGGAATCCATTTGCGTTTCATAGTTAGGATCGGTTTATAGTCTTCACTGTTAGGACTATCATCAATATTTACAAGATCTTATGGGGATGAAAATGTGACTATAAAGTTTTGTTTAAACAGCTTTCACTTTTCTTATAAGATTTACTAGTTCTTGTTATGTCAAACTATTGCAATCTAGAAACTCGGTATGATTTTTCATATTTCCGTATGTTGAGGGCTAGTGTTTCATGTGTAAGAACCTTGAGCAGTTAAGAATAACCAATATAATCTATATTATCCATATTTCAGAATGTATCCGCCAGCACAACGAGGGGCACCGAAGGCAAGGGCCGTTTGGACAGCCTTAAAGAGAATCTGTACAAGCAGCAGGTGAGCTTAAGAGGCGAAAACACCACCATACAAACCTATAACCCGCAATCCCTGCTTTCAGGAACGCCTAACTGCCTTAAAAGAACGCGCCTTAAGAAAGTCCCAGGATGGGCGACGCAAGCCCAGCATGAGTGACTCCATGGAGTCGCTGAAGACGCTGGGACAGAAGCTCACCGTGTTGAAGACGCGCTCCGGCGACTCCTCCACTCCACTGGTCACGCCCACAAAGGACAGCGCCCCCGGGGATGTGTCGCTACTCCAGACCAGCGGCAGCGAGAAGCTACTGATGCTCACCCAGCGCACGGAACAGAATCGCGCCCTATTGGAGCAGCGGAAAAGGGACATGGCAAAATCTCTGCTCTCCGTCAAGTCGAATATTGGCATTGGTCACCAAACTACCGCGGAGCTGGGCTCTTCCATGACGGATCTGCGGCAGGTGGCGTCTACCTCCAATCCGCCAGTTTCCCGCCACCGTTCGGCCTTAGATTTGGAGGCCCAGGGTCAGGAGCCGCTGGACGAGAGCCGGGTGAAGTTGCTCAGGAATCGAATGAAGATCACGGAGCTTAAGCAGGGTCGTCAGGAGCAGGAGCTGCAGGAATTGCGCACGGAACTGTCCAAGCGCGCCAATCTCATCGAGCAATTAGAGCTATCCGGTGCGGAACTGCAGCGCACGCTGACTCAGCGAAATGAAGAGTTGGAGCAATTGCGTCTTGGCCAAGAACGAGCAGAAGTGGAAAAGAAGGTGACGGAGGGAGATAGCCTGCAGCAGCAGGAGCATTCTCGCCTCCAGGGAGAGGTTTTAGTCCTAAGAGAACGACTGGCAGAGCTGGAGAACGTCAACGATCTGCTAGAGACGACCCGCTGTGAACTTCAAGAGGAACTGACCACGGCACGCGAACGGGAAAGGCAGCGGGATCTGGAGCTGGAGCAAGAGCACGAGAAGTCTTCCAGCAGCCCGCACTCGGATACAGCGTCCACGGACGCCCAGGTGAGCGTGGAGCTGGCCAAACAGCTCCAAGAGCTGACCAATCAGCTCTCCGACCTGCAGGCCACCAACGAAGAGCTGCGTCAGCAACTAGCCGCCCAAACGAAACTTCAGGTGAGCGATGAGGTTGTTTCCCAGCGCCTCGAGGAACTGGAAGCCACCATAGCAGCACAATCCTCGCAGTTGGAGGAGCAGAAGTCGGCAATGGCTGCCCAAAGTGAAGAGATCGCGGAAAAGACCACGGAACTCAACGTCCTTAATGTGAATCTGCGTTTGCTAGAGGAGAAACTGGCCCAAAGCAGTCGTAGTAAACCTCTGTTCCTGGACGATCATGTGGAAGACAGTGCGGCCAGCAAGCAGCTGCTGGAGGAGGTGCAGCAGTTGAAGCAGAAACTGGACGAGTCCAACAAGGCCAACATCAAACTGAAGCTCAAGTGCAAGCAGGCGGAGAAACAGCTGCAGAAGCTCCAATCCCAGGATGGCCAGCAGCAATTGGCATCGCTGGCAGCGGATAATGAGGAGCTGCAGCAGAGGATCACGGTCCTGGAAGACGAGAAAGGGCAATGGCAGTTGGCCAACATGCAGGAGGAGGAGGAGAAGGTGGAGGTTCGCCAGCCACCCCAATCGCCGGAGTCCAATCCTCTGCAGTTGGAGGCCATTCGCCTGCTGGAAGAGCAGAAACAGGAATTGCAGCAGGCCCTGGAGGCACTGCAGCAAGGACACGAGTCTGCCCGCGTCGAATCCGAGCTGAGCGAGGCCCAAATGGAGGAGCAGCTAACCCAACGCGTTCAACAACTCGAGCAGGAGGCCCATGAACAGCGCCAACAGCTGGACACTTTGCAGATGGAGAAGGAAACGCTGGACAAGAAGCTGACGCACTACATCAACGAGAACATGGAACTGCTGGATAAATTGGAGAAGCTCAGCTCATCCAGTTCAGCGGAATCCATCGAAATTGTGGAGCGCCAGCAGCTGGAGTGCTTTGGGCAGAGACGTCCGGCCAGCGAGGGTGATGCCCAGGAGCAGAAGCAAGTGGATCCACCAGTGCCCAGCCACGTCAGCGAGCTCACCCAAACGGAGGAGGAGGATTCCTCCAGCGAGAGTCTTTCCCAGCTAAGAGAACGCCTCGAACTTTTTACCCAGGAACGCGGAGAGGTACTGGACAAGCTGGAGCAACTGTCGGCGGAGAATTTGCAACTCCAGGCCAGATTGGAGGAGAGTTCCACCTCACTGCAGATGCTGCAGCGTGAACGTGAAAAAGATCTGATCTCCTCCACGTCCACCTCGTCCAATCTGTCGCAAGAACTGAGTTCTATGCAGCGATCCTCGGAGGTGGTGGCCACTTTGGATGCGGGCGAAGGAGGTCCCGTGCTCTTTGAGAAATGCGAAAAATCTCTAAGCAAGCTCAACTCGGAATTGGAGGCGTATCGCAAGGCTAACGATAGGCAGGCCAAGTTTAATGTGTCCAAGAAACTGGCCAAGGAGGCCAAGAACTGTCACACCCAGTTGAGCGAGCTTCTCCACAAGGTAAAAGAAGCCAGCACGGCGGTGGAAACTGTGACCGTCGTGGAGACAGTGGTGGCCGTCACCGCTCCCAATGGCAAAGCTCTGGCGGAGTACGAGCAGCTTAACGCCCAGAATGCGGAACTCAAGGCGGTGATCTCCCGCTTGCACCAGGAATTGGATGAACTGAGGGATAGCTATTCCGAAGCAGAACCACCGTTGGCCATAGTTGGTTCCGAGTCTCAAAGAGAAGAGGAGTTCCTGCAACTGCAATCGCTGCTGGAGGATACACGCTCTTCCGAGGCAAAGCTACGTCAGGAGATCGAGGAGCACTTGGAGCAAATCAGGGAACTGCGTCAAATCGAAGCCGATCAGTTGCAATTGGTTGCCAGGCAGAGTGCCGAGATCACACAGCTTCAGCTGCAAGCGGAGCAGTTTGATCAGACGCTGAACGCTAGGGAAATGAGCCATGAGAAGCAACTGGAGCAGCAGACGAGAATTCGGCGAGAGTTGGAGGCGCGCGCTGAATCCCTGGAGGGCGAACTGAGCATCCTGCAGGCTCTAGTTGCCGAGCAGAAGCAGCAACTGATCGAGAACCTAAGCGAAAATGAGCACAATATGAACCTTAAGATGCTAGAACTGCAATCCGCTCAAGAGGAGCTGGTGGAACTGAGGGCCAAAGAGGATCCGGATCAGCTCAGGGAGGCTCTGCGCATTAGCAAGAGTCTGGCTGCCCAGCAGGTCAGTGAGCTGGCTTCAAGCCAGGAGACTATCGATGCCCTAAACCAGCAAATCCAGGAGTTGTACCAGGGAGTGGAGCAAGCCCGCCAGGAGGAGCAGCTCAAGACCCGCGAACTGCGCGAAAAGCTCAAGAAATATGCCCTTAACCTCAAGAAGCGAACACAGGACAATGCCGACCTCGAGCAGAAGGTCCAAGAGCTGACCAGTCAAATCCAAGAACTGCAGGAGGAGGCCAAACAAAAGGAGTTGGAACAGGTGGAGCGTGAGCCCATCGTGGATACCCAACAAGTGGAGCAGCTGCAGCAACAGATTAGCAAGCTGAACGAGGATCTGAAGGCCAAGATCCATGTCAATCTGGAGAACCGCGATGCCCTGCGCCAGCTGAAGCAGCAAATCCAAGAGCAGGAGGAACTGATCCAACAGCGCGATGCTGAGCTTCAAGATGCCAATCTGGTTAACAAGGAATTGCGGCGCGAGCGCCAAGAAGCTGAGCAAGAAGTCTTCCAGCAGGGCCAGGAGAACTCCAGACTCAAGCAAGAACTCTCCCAGCGTCAGCAAGAGATCCTTAATCTCGAACAGAAGCTGAGGGAACAGCCAACGGCTGTCGAAGATTTGCGGCTTCAATTAGAGGCAAAATCTAAGAAGTTCGAAAAGTCCAAGGAGCTGATAAAGCATCGCAATGCCACCATTCAAGCGCTGCAGCGAGAACTGCAGCAGTTGCAGCAGGATCAGGACAGCCAGGTGGAACATGTGCGAGCCAAGCGGGCAACGCAGGAGCAACTGCATCTGGAGAAGGACGAGGAGGTGGGCATTCATTTTGTCTATCTTTTCCTTTTCATATTTGAAGTCTGTGATATTCCAAAATAGATTGCTGCCCTTCGCCAGAAGATTGACCAGCTGGAGAGCCAAAGGATCAGTGCTGCCGAAGGCGAAGGCGATGGCAACATTACCAAGATCGCACAGCAACAATTGGAATCCCAATCGGTTAGTATGATAAAATCAGTTGGCTGTCAACCGCCTGCCTGTAAAGTAATGTTTCTGTTTACCAAATACTTTAAATTACAGCAAGCGGATTCCCTTAGGGACTCCGATAGGGAGCAACAGGACCTTCGTATCCAACTGACAGCGGCACAGCAGCAGCACTCTTTGCTGGCCCAGCAGTATGCCAAAGATAAGGCCACTTTTGATTTGACCATCGACCGGCTGGGGACGATTCACGAGGGCATTAAGGCCAAGCTGCAGGAGGATGCCTCGTACATTGAGTCGCTGGAGGCGCAGAACTCGGATCTGCAGGCCAGAAGCGCTGCCCTTGAAGAGCAAGCCGCCAGCCAGGCCAATGATCGGGCGGCGGCCGATGATCACAGGCAAATACTGGAGCAACAGCTGCAGGCACAACGCGAGCAGGAGGAGCAACAGCGCCTGCAGGATCAGCAGCTGCAGGAGCGACTGCAGGAGCTTGGCCAACGGGAGCAGGCTCAACAACGCCAGCTCGAATTGGTCACCAGCGAAGCGGAAGAGTCCAGGCAACAACTGGCTAAACTGCGAACGGACTACGAATCCCTGCTGTCTAAACATGCTCAGCTAACGGCCAACGCCCAGGCGGAACGGGAGCAGCTGAGCAGCCACAGTCAGGAGGAGCTGGCCGATCTACACCAGCAACTGGCTGCCAAGGAGGCGGATCTGCATCGTCAGCGACAGGTTTATGATGCCAAGCTGGCCGCCAAGGCCACGGAACTCGATGAACTGGAGTGTGACCTCAATGGCCATGTAGAACGCGCCACTGCCGAGACACGAGATCTTCTCCAGCAAGTGGAGCGCTCACAAGAGCTGGTGAAACAACGCACGGAGGAACTGCAGCGACTCAACGAGGAGTTCCAGGAGGTGGAGCGCGAGAGGTCCACTTTAAGTCGAGAAGTGACCATGCTGCGTTTACAGCAAGACAGCGCCGAGCAAGACGTGCTGGAGCTCCAGGAACTGCGCATGCAGGTCATGCAGGACAAGACCGAAATGGACAATCTGCGCACCCAGATTGATGCCCTCTGCGCCAATCACAGCCAGGAGCTGCAGGCCTTGCAGCAGCAGATCGCCGAGCTGGACACTCTGGGTCAGAATCAAACGGACGATCAGGTCTACATCGAAACGGAGAACAAGCGGTTGGCGGAGCAGCTAAGCGAATTGCAGGCTCAGCTGGCCAGGCAGCAGCAGCACCAGCAGCAGATTCATCATCCTGTTGCCCAATCTCAGCAGCATCCTCCACCGGCTTCCCTCTTCTTCGGCGGCGATGCTTTGGCCGCTCCCTCACCCTTCGATGAAATAGCCCAGCCGATAAGAGTATCCTCGCTGGCGGCAAGTGCTCCGCCGCCTATTCCCCCGCCACCCACTATTGAGGATCTGCAACGGAATGTCTCCGATCTGGAAAAGCATGCCCAGGATCTGGAAACGAAGCTGCTAGCGCGAAATCAGAGTTTGGCGGAGCAGGAAGAGCGACGCCTGCAGTTGGAACAGCATCTAAGGGAACTGGAGCTCTTGCTTAGGGAACGGGATCAGCAACTGGCCGAGATAAAGGCGGCCAACGAAGAACGTGAGCGCTTGGCGGCGCTGGAGAAGCTCATTCAGCCGGCGGCAGCGCCCACACTGGACATGTTCTTTGGCGGACAGGCTGGGGAAACGGTGCCCGATGCAGTGGGTCACCATTTAGACTTGGGCCTGCCGCAAACAGAGCCAGTGGAGGAACCTCTCATTCAGCCCAAAAAGGCCTATCTTTGCCAGCCGAAGCAGGAGCATCAAGAGCCGACTGCTCAATCCATTGATTGGGGTGTGGACGAGGATCCCTGGGCGAGTGCCGCCACCGAGGCGCCCCAAACCGATGTGGAACCCCTGCACGCGAGAATCGCCCAATTGGAGCTACAGTTGGCCAGTGCCGAGCAACAGAAAACCGAGCTCCAGACCAAGGCCGCCAAGCTAATGAAACGACTAAAAGAATACAAAACGAAGGCAACGACGACAGTGACAGCCACTCCCACAGTCACAGTGGATAATGATCTGGATTCGGCTATTATTGAGGAGCTTAAGCATCAGCTCCAGTTGCACGAATCCCGTCAAGCCAAAGCAGAGGAGCTACTGCAGCAGCACGCCCTGGAAAAGGAGAAGCTAACGAAACGGATTGATGTACTGACCGCAGGCAATGATCGTATGGCGGAGCTGAAGGAGCGCCAAGACATGGATGTGCAAATGTACCAGGCTCGCATTCGGGAGCTCCAGGAGAAGCTCAGCCATCTGGACCAGTGGGATGTGCCTACTGCTGCAGCTGCTCCCATTGCTCCGGCTGCCTCTTCAGCCTTAAGCGGCGATGAAGCGGCAAGGATTGAAAACCTGCAAGCGGAGAACCAAGATCTGAATGCCGAGTGCCAGGAACTGCAAGAGAAACTGGAGGAGGAGAGACGATTAGCCCAAATGGCCCAGGAAATCGCGGCACAGGTTCAGTCCCAAAAGGAGACCCTGCAGGAGCAATTAACGGAACGCTTGCAGGAGGTGGAGGAGCTAAGGCAGGCTCAGAGCAATGTGGAGGAATTACAGGCTCTAAAAGTGGAGGTAGAGTCCCTCCGACAGCTTCAGGGGGAGGTTACTCAGTTAAGAAGCCTGCAGTCCGAAGTCGAGTACTTACGGAGCCTCCAAGCCGAACTTGAGCAATTGCGTGGCCTTCAACCTGAACTTGAGCAACTGCGTGGCCTTCAACCCGAACTGGAGCAGCTTCGGGCCTTCAAATTGCAGCAGGACCAATTGAACAGTCAGAAAATTCAGGAGGATCATCTGGAGTTCCAAAAAATAGAACAGGAACACCTGAGGAACCTCCAGGGCGAGGTGGAGCAGCTGCGGAACCTGCAAACGGAGGTGGACCAGTTAAGAAACCTTCAGCCAGAAGTGGAGCATCTTAGAGCCCTCAAACTGCAGCAGGACAACCAACTACAGGAGCTTCAGCAACTGCGACACCAACTAGCGGAACTGGAAGCACTGCGCACACGCGACCAAGCCGAATTGGAGGCACTTCGTCAGAGTAGCCAAGGTCACGAAGCCCCGCTTGACGTCGACTCCAGGAGCGATGAACAGATGGCCCAACTGCAGGAAAAGGAAGCTGAGATTGTGCATCTGAAACAACGCATCGAAGAGCTAATGCGCGAAGACCAAACAGAGAAGCTGGTCTTCGAGATCCTGACGAAGAACCAGGAACTGCAAATGCTACGCATGCAGGTCAAGCAACTGGAGGAGGATAGGGAGGATCAACAGGTGGCTGCGGCTCCTTCAACGGGCGATGGGGAATCTGTGGAACAGCTGCGAGTCCAGTGCCAACAGCTTCAGCAGGAAAAATCCGACATGGAGGAGGAGCTGCGCGTGCTGAACAATCATGTTCTCAGCAGCCTGGAACTGGAGGACAGGATGAAGCAGACGCTGCTCCAGCTGGACACTAAAAACATCGAGATCACCGAACTGCGACGGTCCCTGGAGGTCCTGCAAACTCAAAATCTTGTCCAGAACCCCGATCCACAGCAAATTCCCGATCTGGCGGTAATCAATCAGCAGTGGGAACAGCTGGTGGAGCAAAAGTGCGGCGAGGTTGCCAGCATTTGGCAGGACCATCTGGCTCAAAGGGAGGCCGCCTTCAAGGCGCAGCTGGAGGAGATTACCCAACAGCAGCAACAGCAGGAGCAGCAGCAGGAACAGCCCCAGAACCAGGATCAGGGTCAATCCACGCAGGTGGAAGCCAACAGCGACATGATGCTGAAAATGCAAAAAGCACTAGAAACGCAGGAAATGGAGATTGTAACGCTCAAAGAGCAGCTGGCCATTCGATCGGCGGAGTATGCTCGCCTAGCTGCCCAATACGATCCCTTCCGGCTGCAGAATCGTGGAGGATCCGGTGGCAATCCGGCCGCCGTCTCAGCTGGAGGACCACCGCCCTTAAATGCCAACGAACCACTGCCGGAGTATGTGCTCAAAGCGGATTTGGACTACGCCCTGATGATGCTCCACCAGCGGGACATGCGCGTCGAGGAGATGATCCTGGAACTGGTGCAGCTGCTCGAGGAACGTGACCACCTGCAGCTAAAGCTATCGGACACGCTGCGGCAATTGGAAACTGAGCGGAGTCGCGTTAGCGATGAACGTGAGTAGTTTATATATATATATGTATAAACCCGATCCTAACATATTCTGAGTTGTGGATATATAGCAGCCTGTCCCACAGCCTCCTCATCAGCCGCCTCGGGCAGCAGTCCCAGCAAAACGAGCAGCGCCGGCAGCAGCAGCGAACTCCTGGGCTCCACGACCAGTGCAGCGGGCAGTGACCTCAAGCAAAAGTGAGTGGGTTATCTATATTGTCCAAGGATTAAGTACTCAAGATTGTTATTCCTCTCTTCAGGCTTGCAGAGTTGCAGACGGTGAAGCATTCCAAGGACAAGGCCATCGTGGACGAGCGTGAGCAGCGCCTCCAGCAGATGATCCAGCTGCAGAAGGACATGGCCAAGCAGGGATCCGGCTCGCAATCGGCTTCAGGACCCGGGTCAGGATCAGTAGTAACAACAGCAACTACAATTACACCGGCACCAACACCAATCGGCGTGGATCTCTGTGAGTTGAAACCACCAAAATATCAACATTTGACCATTCCCTAACCCAAATCTATATTTGCAGCTCAATCCGGATTGCGTTCGCCATCGATGATGCTCATGGACTGGATAATGGGCAGCAACAACAACAAGGAGGAGGAGGCGGGGGCGACGGGTCACCAGGCCTCCGGCTAACCCCCTCCCAATTCCCGGCGAGGACAATTGCGAACCACAGATGCCTGGATCCCCCTTACGACTAGCACTTTAATTACGAATCATTACTTAACTTTAATTCTGGCCTTCCTTGCGCGGACAATGGCGATGTGGCGATAGCGTTAGAGTTCTTTATACGATATTATGTACCTTGGCTAGCTGAAAAGCCCTCCTGCCACCCCCTTAACCGATCGAGCCGTTTTATGTTGTAGATATGTAAAAATTGTATAAAAAAAAAACGAAATGAAACGAAGCAGAAGATAAAAAAAAAAGAAAATCTAACTAAAGAGAATTTAGGAATTAAACCAAAATATATAAAACAAATATGCTTTAAATGTTTTATTCGCAAATACTAATGTTTTTATGGGTTAATTTACACATACATATATCCTGCTGTGCTTAAAGTGGATTCCTAACATGGATATACATAGAACCATCATCAAACCATCAGCCAACCATCAACCATCGCGTTTATCTTTCATTTTATTTAAATTTATTTCAAATGATATTTGATGTTTAATTAACAATGTTTCATTTTATTTTTCCTTTGAGAAAAAAACACTTAGTTTTTAAGATTCATGCTGTAATTATTATAATAATTGTTTTTCTCGTGTTTGTGTTGTGATCATCCCGGCCATCTCCCCATCGTCTTCACAGGCGACGTCTACGCATTTCTTTGATTTTGCGGCTATTTTGCGAGGAGATTTTTGGGTGTGTCTGTGTGTAGAGTGTATAATTGGTTGATTTCAATTAAATAATGCAATTGAATGCTAAACGTATCGAAACAATTGTTGAATGTTAAGTTCCGTTTCCACATTTTATTATTATTGTTATTATTATGTTCATATATATTGTGTTTTTTCTTTTTGCTACAGCTGACATCAAGTACATTTTGCTTATGATTTGCTTGTCTTTATCATTTGTTTTTATTTTCACTTCTCTTTTTATTTACTTTTAGGTTTTTTGTTTTCTGTATTTCTAGTTAAACATTTAAATACGAGTTTCCACATGCCTATGAAAATACAGATACAGCGATCATGCATGTCGGCGAATATATATTCTTGTATAAATCTATATACCCCTTTTCAATGCTTTGCAAACTATATTAAAAAAAAAGTAACCACAAACAATGTCAGTAAAAATATGTGGGGGAAATGAAAATGGTGTAAAACAAGTTGTATCGCCAGTTAGTTACTCGGTTTTCACATGTCTAAAGCGAGTAAATTGGGGGCGGTACGAAAGGAACCAAGTGGCTATGGTGGATCTATACCTATGGATCCATGGGTAGTGTAAAACATCAACAATGCGTCTGTGTTTCGTTTGTGACAAATGTGTGTGATTTTTTTTTTAAATTGATTGATTTTTCTGCACTTATTAGATCATATATATATCGTATCAGATATAATTTATGGTTTTCTCTCAATTTTACTGCTAATTAGGCTTGGAAATTTTCTCAATTCGGCCTTGGCAAACAACACAAATTACATAAAGGTTTGCTTATAGAAATTCATTATACTCGTATAATATTTATATATAGGGTTCTTGAGTGGTGTGTATGTTGTGTGTGTGTGTGTGTGGTTGTAGTAATTTTACCACCGAAATGACTAAAACAAAACTTAGTAAATGCAAATGCCAACCAAAAACAATAATGATTCTATATAAATATATATATATAGTTCCCGCGCGTTCGATCTCGTTTCAGGAGTTAGAGAGGGACAGACAGACAGTGAGAAAGAGAGATAGGACGAGGGGTGAAGCAACTTTTCTTATAGAGAGCGTCGGCCTTGCAGAGCATTTTATTTTTTTTTTGAAGCTTTTTCATTGATTGGTTTTCTATACAAATGTTCCTCTTTTTTCATTTTTGTTGGTTTTGCATTTTGCTCATATTTATTTCTTTCGATTTAAATTTTACAACTAGGTCTTCGTGGTTGAAAACAAAAAAAAGGAACTAAACAAAAAAATATTAAAACTGAATTTTATTCTCACACTTAAGTAACAAGTTTGTGTTTTTTTATTTTTATTTTGTATTCTCGTCGAAAAGGTAGGATAAGTTCTATTTAATGATAATTTTGGTTTAATCTTTGAAGAATTTCACTTTTGCCGCTTAAAATGCATCAAAAACGAATAAAAAAAAATGGGTTCCGAAACTTTAAAAACTAAAATTCTTAAAAATTAATAATAGCGAAACGAAATGCAATCGAAAATCTGAGCAATATACGTATGGGATCTAAGTAGAAGTGAACTTTTAATATTTTTTTCTTGTGAGATTTTCCCTTTAAGCGAACATACGATTTTTACGTCTTTCCTATACTTTTTTCCCTTTCTCTGCTGTTCTTTTCATTTCTTTTTTTTTTTTTGGATTTTGTCAGCTTTATACTTTCTTTCCTATGGTTTGCTTCATTTGCCGATGATGGATTTTAATGCTTCTGCTGCTGCTACTGTTGTTGTTGTTGTAGTTGTTCTTTCGTTGTGGTTGCTGTTGTTAGTTGCTGCTTTTGCTGTTGCTGTTTGATGGTGTTGCCGCTGTTGTTGTTGTTGTTGCTGCTGCTGCTGCATGTTGCATATAGCATGTTTGCTGGCGTTCGTTTATGGCATTCAGAGAAAGAATTTGCCCATCAGGAGGCCTAAGATGGCCGCAGCAATGGCAATTGCAATGTAAAAGAGCGGAATCTGCTTCTCAGCCAGAACTGGGGCATAGGGCTCATTCACCTGCTTGATGGCCGGCGAGCTGCGGTAACGTGTTACTTGATCCTGCTAAAACAAAAATTTAAATAGGTTAATGGGGGTTTTTGCAAAAGCCACTGAATGATGAGTGTCCAGCACTATTGGTAATATCTCCTTATCACAATAATTGACTGTGCTTATTTTTCAATCAAATCCTATGTAGAACTGGTAATTGCCCTTTCAAGCTCTTTACAACTTCAGCAACACGTAGTCAACATGATTATAAATTTCGACGTAGAGATATACTCAATTAATAGGACGAATAAACATTCTAAAAGTTAAAAAAGTATTGTTTAAGCCCATTACAATTTCAGCTACATGTTCTCAACATTATTATAGATTTTTTAAGACATATACAGAATTTTAAGAAATTGTTCAATATAGTGTATATCGAATTAAAGACTCTAAAATGTAATAAAAATATATTATAGCCCACTTCGCTTCTGCATTTTAATCCCGTATGTCTAAAGCAACAGTAATCCCTTAATGTTTTTACTTGAAATCAGGAAGACATTTTTTTTCGACTCAATATAACAATCATTAGCTTGTAATTATTAATTTATACAGAACCATACCTTCAAGTGTAGATTTTCTTTTCGCAGTTCGTTGACTGTCTCACGCAGCGCCGATACCTCTCTGACCAGCGTGTCCACATCGTCTGACGACGCATCGGGCAAACTCGAGGGCTGCATTTAGGGAGTATACATTATATAATTACAATATCTTAGTTGGTTTCCCAAATCCCTGAAGTTCAACCCACCTTATCCTCGCTGGAGAGCTTAGGCTTGCTCTCGAGCGCCTCAGCACTGGCTGAACTAGTGTTGGCGCCCACGCTTCCGCCGCCGGCACTTCCGCTTCCGACGCCGATGGCCCCGCCACCGCTGTTGTTCTCCGCATTCGCCTCGGCGCTGGGCATCTCGAACACGCACTTCAGTTTGGCGTCCATCAGCTGCTCCGGCTCCAGTTCCTTCCACTGCGGGAGAAGAGGTAAAGATTCGTGCTTTAAAAAATGCCTATGTACTTATTAAATGACCTAATCATCTTAATTATTAGGTGACAAAAGAACCTTAAACATTTTTTCACCATTGTAATTAGGTTCGGTAATTGTGATGATATTCAAAAATGGAGAAGAATAAAAGATTCACAATCTAAAAAATGCCTATGTACTTGTTAAATGACCTAATCAACTTAATGATTAAGTGACAACAAAATTGTATATATTTGACTACCATTATAAGAAAATTTGGCAATTGTGATTATATTACCACAGCTAGAATAAAAAAAATACTAATTTCTTGACTACGGTGGTACTTTAGTTTATCTACGATCAAACTACTGCATGTTAAACTTAAGTTTCCATACGTTTTATAGATTCGAAACCAATTTTTAGTTTAATATGATGTAATTTATATGTTTCTGTCATTTGGGTTATTAGTTTCTCTGCTTACCAACTTATTCAAATCGGTTAGATCAGCATCCACGGGTGCCAGGACGCTCTGCACCATGAACTTGTGCTTGTTCTTCTCCTGCTGATCATAGATGAATGGCTGCAGGCAGACTACAAAAGGAACGTGGTTAATAACTCTGAAAATGGGGTCTTCGATTCCAGTAATACTCACTCTCCACCTGAGTCGTTCGAAAGGGCAAGATCTTGCCGATGTTTGGACGTACGCAGTAGCGCTTCGGGGCGGTTGTCTTGATCTTGAAGACCAGTGGCAGAGAAGAATTGTTGCGCAGAGTCATGATTGTGACGACGGGTCGGTTGAAAGGACCTGCAAAAATGGATGGAAAATAATTAAAGCAAACAAATATAATAAGTTGAAATATTTATGATTATATGGACTAAGATATCAAAAGAATTTTATGATTTTACATGTTATTTCTGTGGGGATATCATTCATGCGCAGCAATGGAACTTTGAATTTGTGTTAAGATTTTTAGGATTATTGAATTTATTATCTTTTTTTTTGTCATGATCTTGTGTTTACAAATAAAACTGGCATTTCCGCACTTCTAAAAATTAATGCAGGCGTTATCGCTCTTTTTATTGGATGCACCCGATTAGTCACACTCTATTGATAATAGCCCCACCCGGCCATCCACCCCACTTTCGCACTTTCCCTGATTTTCTTACTTTCCCGCATTCCCCACTCTCCCTGATTTTGATGTCACGTCACGCTCATTACGTCATGGCACACTGACCAGAAGCTAATTTCTCGTTGGACTTAAGTCAAAAAACATTACTGGTAATTGTACATATAAATTTAAGTTTAATTTTAATGAAAGTAATTTTTACACTATGTGCATATTTACTTTGAGTTATGCAGGATATTTTTAAAATTGTTTCTTGAAAGAAAGTCCGAAGCAGAAAATAAAAAAAAAGTTTCTTACTTTAAAAATTGTCCATATTTTAATTTCTTAAAAAAATACCGGAGAAGCTAATTTAAGTGCAGATTATTAATAAATAAGAGCCAAACAAGCTTTTATTCTTTAAAAAAAATTTTTTTATAAACTATTTTGTTCAGCTTCAATGATTAAAAATCTTTGAATGGTTGGCATAATAAAAGTACATATTTTTGACCAAAATTTGTATTGAATGGCCCAATGTGCAATGCCCAAAGCAAGTTCAAATTAATTGAATTAAAAGCAAAACAAAATCGAAAAGTGGCACAAAAGCCAAAAAATGAACTAAAATACCGGAGAGTCGTATTTTGAGTACCCTTTAAAATGAAGTTATTTTCCTACTTATAATACTACTGTACTATGAATTCATTGTGGGATTTAATGTTGGAATGCTCGATAATTAATTAACTATAATAAAATAAATTCATTTTTTGTAAACAAACAGCACCATTTGTATGTGATAAGCCAAACATTTTTTTTAATCTACAGGGTACCAATTAAAAATCGATCGCAGGGTCGGCAACATTTTTTTCTTTATCAATTCGGACAGCGGTAAGTAAAACCAAAAAAAAATAGAGGCAAAAACAACAAATGGAATAGTAACACGGATTTCTTTGTTTTTTTAACATGGCGTGTGCGTGTGCTTGCTTCAGTGCGAGTGCGAGTGTGAGTGTGTTGCTTCAAGGAAATTTCATTAGACAAAGTCGCGTCATGCATGTGTTTTCAACCCTCCGCCGCCCACACCCTTAGCGATCTAACGGGAAACGCGGGGAGAGGGTGGAGCAAAAGAATGGGGCTAAGGCTCACACACACGCGCGCACACACACACAAATATTAAAATATTTGCGCACAGTGGGATGAATGGCATGTTATTTGTTTATTTCATTAAAATAATTCGCAGGAAAATACCGACTTGGTCGACAAAGGAATAACGCTAGTTTTTGAACATTTTTGGTATTATATTTAAAGAACTAATATGACTTTTTATATAACCGTTTAGATTAATTAAAATAAGATGTATTCAGTTTTTACGGACTTATTTGAACTTTACAGTCTAAGAAAATCTAGTGATTTATTATTTCGGGTGTCCAGAAAAAAACATTTTTATAAAGTTGTAACAACAATTAATATCTTTTGAAAACAACTAAAAGTTAAGGTTTTATTTTGGCCATTTAAGCATTGGCCATCATTTTTAGCCTGTCGCGCCCACTGTTCGAGCTTTTAGCTGTCATATTGCATTGTTGTTGCCGCTGCTGCTGTTGCTTTTTGGCCAAAATTCAGAGTAAAAGACAAGAAAAAATTAAAATGGCCCATGACAAGGTTTTGCGTGTAAAAATAAAATGCTAGCACAAAAACGCAGGACGAGCGAGTGAGAGAGAAAGAGAGGCAGAGAAATGGCGAGTGCAAGTGAGAAAGAGAGCGACGCCAGCTGCCGGCATCAAAAATAAAATAAAAAGAAATTAATAAAAGAGCAAAAATAAGAGGAAAGAGGAAGAGCAGACGAAACACGTAGTCCCAACAAAAACACCAACAATAAAAATGTGTCCAAAAATCGTACGTGAAATAACAACAAAAACAACGGAAATTATTGATAAGCGAGAGAGAGAGAAAGAGAGCGAGATGGGCATACTTCGCCGAGAGAGGAAGCATGCCGATGTGTGCGTAAGAGCGAGAGGGACAGGGCGAATTTTGCAGTTTGCTCTTTGCAACAAATTGGAGGTGAATTGGCTTTTTTGGTCGATATGCAGCGACCTTCCCCTCCCTCCGTTCCCTACATTCTTATAAAATACATTAAGTAAATTGAGTTAAGTGAGACGAATAAACTTACCCACGAAACGCAACTCATGCTCTGGGTCAATGGTCAGCGGAAGATCATAGAGTGGTTTGCTCATTGCGGCGGCTGTTGTTGTTGTCGCTGTAGCTGCTGTTGGGGATTTCGCTCTCTGCTTTGCGCCTCTCTTCTTTTGATTTTAGTTTTTTTTGTGCGTCCTGTTTTCGCCCAGTTATTTTGTTGTTCTTGTTTTTGCTGTCAAGGAAATGCACACGAAATTTTTATTAAAATACACACAAACACACGGAGATGGGACACACACACAACCACCCACACAACGCACAAAAACACACATGTACTATATAAAAAGAGGGATTTGGATTTTTTCGCTTACGTTTGCGTTTTTTGCCCAATATTTCAACGAAAGTTCTGCTGTTTTTCGCTTCTTCTTCGTTTCGTTCGCCTCTTTTTCTTTTTTTTTTCTTTCACCCGTTTCGCTCTCACAGGCGAAATATCGGTAAATTTATGCGACCACACACACACGCATGGACAAAAAAAAAGGGGAGGAGGAGCGAGAGAGAGACACAGTCACACTCACACGCACGCACAGGCTTTTTTGCAGAAAAATTCGGGGAAAAAGTAACTACGATCAACGTGCGCTTTCTTCACCGACTTTCAGCTGATTTTGCTCTCGATTCGTTAGCTGTACGTGGTTTTTCACACTTCGATTTCTGCAAAAACTTCAGTTGCAAATGCAACATGCAAAAAAGCCAGATATTCTGCCAGAAAAAAACCGCTTGAAACGCATGCGTCACTAGAGCAATGTGACCAGGGCGGTGGAGAAAGATAATCGATGTTAATCGATGTATTCAAAGCATCGGTAATATCGATGTTTGGCAAGTTTATCTCTCTTTTTTACTGACACTTACGTTGTTGCTATCTCCCTCTTTTACTGACACGGTTGCCTACGTTCAAACACAAAAATACTGAAAACGATTTCGTGGGAAGGAGACCATCTCGTTTTCGCTGGAAATTCAATTCTCTTATCTTTCCAGCTCACCTTTAGTTGGGATATTTTCAAAATAATATTTTGTAGCTTAAAAACATTACACACATTAAATGGTTAAATTAATTAGAGTTATCGACAAATATACAACCGCCCTGGCAAAATACCATATTTGCTTAGATATACTAAAAAATTGCTCGTTCTAAAATGCCAGGTGCTTGACACCGCTATCCTAGCGCAGGCACATACCTTTTTCTTGCCCATCTCTAATTGCCAATTGGATATGGATTTGGCAGTAATGATGATTCAAATTCAAAATTAACAATCTTGTTCGTTAATATAATCTTAGAACCCTTAAAAAAAACCAGCGAATTTCATTTAGTGCTACTTAAAGTATTTTTATTTGTTTACTTTTGACTTAAGTGTATTGTACACTGTAGCTGCATTCTTTTAAAGGTTCTTAAAATATTCGTACTCCTAGAATTTCGTATTACCGATCCAGAATTTAATGCTTATTGAGTTTTTTCTGCCCTTGAATTTTACAAAGTTTCTCTTAAAGTCTCCTCTCCTAAAATCAAAGTTTTTAACTTTCGGCCACAGTGTACAATAAATAGAATCCTTGAAATATTAAAATACGCGGTGTTTTGTAAAGAAGAAAAGTAAAAATTTCGATGCTAACGCTGAAATATATAAGGACAGTAGAAAATATATACATTACATATTCTAAGCTGAATAAAACTATACTTAATTCACAATAAATTAAAATCTCAATAAATTAAAAAAAAGTAACTTAGTTTTGTAGAATAGCGGCTTAAGACATTCGCTTGTAAGCGCCGACACCAGCTGTTCGATAACGATAGTCGTGCGGCGGGGGCGGTGGGCGGCGGGCGATAGACGCGGTTGCCTATCGGCCGGCGAAGCAAAAGCCAAAAGTAAAGTAAAATAAAAGCGAATCAGCGGGCATAAAGTGGAGTCGGAGCAAGCGAAACTGGGTTAAAACCATGCCCACATTCTGTGGCCCGGATAATCTATAATCTGTAGGCGAACCATTGTCACCGTCGAGGGTGAAGAGGGGGAGGAGGAGCGTCGCCAGACGGGCTTATAAATTATGGAGCTACGCGAGTTGCGCGGTGGAAATGGTGGAAACGGCGGAGGAGGAGGAGGAGGAGGAGCGGGTGCACCCGGAACATCTGGATCAGCGGGAAATGGAAGCGGCAACGGAGCCCCGAGTCCCGAACTCGGTGGCATCTGCATTGGCGGCGCCGCCGGAGGCCAGCGAATGCCCACCAAAGCGGACATATTCATGGAGCAACTGAACGCCACCAATGCCAAGAAGGTGGCTCTGCTCCTGGTTCTCGGGTTCATCGTCTACCACGGCCTGCTCAACTGGAACTACGGTGGGTCCAAGGTTACAAATAAGGCATCCCACTATGTACATGGGTTTACCATAGTCATCCTTTTCATTCCCTAAGTATATCCTATAAAGTTTAAAAACTACATCTACATCAAACTCATCATAAAAACGAGAATATTTTTGGAAATCAGACCATCATATAGATTATGATTTTCAAATTTTGACAACTTAGGTAAATAATAACTTTCATTGATAGCTTGTTCATATAGGATTGTATATTTTTTTGTTATAAGATAATGAGTCAGTTTTATTATGATTTTTTTTTATACATAATAAATCTAACTTAAAGGTATGACTAATATAAGGTTTTACTTTCTATACCTTATGACTGTCATTTAAAATAACCACTAGATAACCGAAACTTAATCTTGTATACATATAAAATCCTAAATAATATCATAAAGTGCAATTTCTAGATCTTAAATCCATAAAATTATAGTTTCCTAATCTTATATTGATCTATCAAATTTGTTAGATAGCATTGATTTACCATACCAAATACCATTTACCATTACCATACCACTTTACATTGCTCTTATGGGAATTAAAACCCCCATCAGGTGTTTGTAATGGCGGTGTTTGGCCCCTGTCACTCTCCCATTGATATTGATTTGTCCTGTTTTCCCGCAGGCAGCGACTCCTGCCAGTGGCTGTTGTCCAAGGGCCGATTCAAGGGCGACAACGAGTGGCAGCCATACGGGTGCATGGTGCACAAGTACTCCCTCACGTGAGTAATCAACCCACATTCCCGCCGAGATAACCCATCCACCCGTCCCGACCCATTAATGACTCACCCCAGCCGAAATTCTCATTATGTATGGTGTTTGGTGTACTTACAGTGACACTAGGCGCTGTTTGCGTTACCTCGCCTTCTTCGACAACAAGAACAACTTCGTGTTCATTGGCGATGATAGTGTGCGGCTGCTCTACGAGCGATTTGTGGAGCAATTGCGTCTGCCGCTGGCCGCCGATGAGGTGGCCGACGAGGAGGACAACAACGCCTCGGCGACGGATGGTTCGGCACGTTTCGAGGACAAGAAGCTGCACATGCTGGCCCAGTACATTCGGGCGGAGGAGGTGAGTCCGGCGCTGGTGGAGCAGCTGTATCGCCTGGAGGCCGAGAAGCAGCTGTCCTCCGTGTACGTGGTGGGCTTCACCTATGCCGGCCTGCTAGCCGGCAATACCACGGACGATGTGCTGAGGCAATATGCCGCCAATCTCACACTGCTGGTGGCCCCATTTCATCGCCTGGTGGCGCAAACGTCACGGGTGCTTTGGAAGCTAGCCGATCGGGTGGACGAGGAGAAATTGCCTCAGAGCTGGAAGCTACTGCAGAACGAGCACATAGATCGCTTGAATTATGTGGCCAGAGGTGTTTTCCGGTACACGGAAGCCAGCGTTTGGGAGTCCGCCTGGCACATAGCCAATGGTCTGCTGGACAACGCCATCGATGGTCATCAACTATGCGCCCATGGCCAGCGACTGGAGGTTCAGCTGCTGTGGAACATGTACTGTAATGACTATATGAACTACAACGATGGCACCTGCTGCAGCAGTTCCGAACCGCACACCACGCTTCAGATTGTGGCATATGCCCTGTTTGGAGTCTGCATGACCCTCGTGTGTGGGATGTGCCTGCGCAGATGGCTGCTCCACCTGCGGGGTCAGACTTTATACGTGCCATTACAGCAGCAGCAGCAGTCTCATGATGGCGGACGAGCTGGAGGAGCACCTAGCAATGCCTTATCCGCTCTGATAACCGACTATGGCACACCCATGGTGGCGCTATCACTGCTGGGCCTTATTCTGGCCTATTTCTACCTCTGCGATCGCACCAACTTCTTCATGAAGGAGAACAAATACTACTCGGAGTTCAGCTTCTGGATACCCGTGGGCTATGTCTTCGCCCTGGGACTGTTCTTCACGGAGGACTCACGGTTCACCAAGGTGCTGAATCGCGATCAAACGGACGAGTTGCGTGGCTGGATACTGCTGGTGGTGCTGATATACTATATGACCGGAGCACAGCGAGTGCTGCCCATTCATATGCACATTAAGCTGCTGATCTCCGGCTACTTCTTCCTCACCGGCTACACACACTTTACGCACATGTGGCAGACCGGCGGCAGCGGCTCCCTGTTCGTGCGCTTCTTTCAGGCCATGTTCCGTGCCAATTTTCTGAGCGTGCTGCTGTGCTTCTGCATGAACAGGCCGTATCAGTTCTACTACTTTGTGCCGCTGCTCTCCTTCTGGCTGTGCGTGGTGTACTTTGTGCTCGCCCTACCGCCACGGATTTCATCCGCCTCGGTGGACGCCAATCCGCTGCACTATCTGTATTTGGTGTGCAAGTGCATTGGCTGTCTGGGAGGCATCACGGTGCTCTTCATGTCGGAGGTGTTCTTCGAGCGGATCTTCGTGACACGACCGTGGAAGGCACTGTTTGTGACCACAGACGATGACCTGCACGAGTGGTGGCACCAGTGGAAGCTGGACCGGTATACAGTGGCCTTCGGCATGATCTACGCGGCCTGTTTTCACATTGCCCAGAAGTACAATGTGTTCGATGACAACAACCATGGAAATCTGTTTTCGAGGCGGACCTCCATATCGGTTACATTGCTGGCCCTGCTGGGCGTCGGGGTGTACACCTCGTTCTCGTTCCTCTGCCGCAACGTTCAGAACTGCGAGGAGATCCATTCGTACATACTTTTCATCCCGATTGTGGGCTATGTGGTGCTGAGGAATATCTCGGGCATCCTGCGCACTCGCTACTCGGCGTTCTTCGCCTGGTTTGGACGCATCTCGCTGGAGCTGTTCGTCTGCCAGTATCACATTTGGCTGGCCGCCGATCGACATGGAGTTCTGGTCCTGCTGCCCGGCTTCCCCACGCTCAACATGATCATCACGTCGTTCATTTTTGTGTGCGCCTCGCACGAGGTGCATCGCCTCACCCAAATCCTGCTGCCGTATGCGGTGCCCAGCGACTGGCGTCTGGTCATGCGCAACTTCGTCATCTTTCTCATCGTGCTCATACCCGTCGCCCGGTCGGACGGCATGTTCTGATCCTGAGCGATCCGCAATCCAATTGCCGCCCAGTTAGTGACCCCAAAGTATTCGATAGATAGAGCAGCCCTTTCGGCAAAAAGCAATAAGAGCGAACACAAGTGTTTAACTCCAGGGTGGACCGGTTTAATATGCAAGCTTTAAATGCTAAAATCCCTTTGCCATATCTCAATTCTTTCTAAAAGATACACACTTATTCTTAGGACCATAGGTCTTATATTTCATGCATTTTTGTTTAAATTCAGACAAGACAATAATTAAATTTGTTAATGGTTAGTTCATGTTCTAAAATACATTATATTCGATTATACTCGGATTCAGATTATTTTTCACTCCAATCCTATTTATTCATATATCTTAACAAATCGAACCACCCTAGTTTATATAGTGCGTGTCATAGCTATAAGAAGAATGTTGTAGCCAAGTCTCGAAACGGGAACTTAAACTTCACTTAAATATTTCCGCAATCTGCGTTTCTTGTTAATAGATCAAATTTCTTTAGATAAATTTATTTACACGATTTAGTTTTATGCAATATTTTTTTATTGTAATGTATATTTTGAAAGCATATTAATTGTATTCAACTTGTTCATATAATGGTTGACCCTACTCGAAACGTAAGTACCTTAATTCGACTTAATTTTTAGGTTTAAAGCTCCCAAATATTCTGTATACTTTTGTTTAAGAACTAACCTTGTCAACGGGATCATGCAAATACTGCCTTAAATCGATATTTGTTTCAATCACACAGAAGCTTGAGACAAATTTCAGAAATAATGGCTTTGACTTAACTATGCAATGCTCTTATGGTTCTGAAACGCACTGTAGGCACACACTAAACTATAAATGTAGAAACACAAGATATATATGTATATATACATATTTTACTTATGTGTATACAATCTAGGGTTAACATAGTTTTAATTAAATTTTGCACAAATTACTTAACAACTCACCCGGCCATACACACTCACTCACACTCACTAAAAAAAAACACAAGCAGCGGCAAACCAAATGTATGTATAAAGCAAGTGAATAAAGCGATGGATATATACTTACTTGACCCACTGTAAGCCACCGGGCGGAAGCCATCGACCGGAAAATTTATCACACTTTTCGCATAAAACCCACTGTGGACCGGCTGGCGGCCACTGAACTGGGCATCCTTTTACGCGGGCACACGGATGTCGGAATGTTGGAATCCTGAAATGTCGGAGTCGCACGGGGCAGGGATTGCGCTAATTGACACGCTGCAAACTAAGTCTAAGCTGCACTGAGAGAAAGCCTTGCCTTTTCCCTAAAATAGTCAATAATTTTAACTTATTAAATCCAAAGAGAATAGTTTTTCATGTGTTGCTTAGTTACTTGTCATCGGATTATAAGCAAAAACGAATTCTAAATATTTGATTATAAGCAAAGATTTTTCGTAATTCAATTTAAGCAAATTATGATTATTGAAAAACCATTGTATTTAACCAAAGCGTGCTTAGAATTGAGTGCTAAAGATATTGTTTTGCATATGATCCGATTGTAGTGTTTACTTAAAGAAAGAATAGATCCAAATATGTTTAACGTTTAAAATATATGAATACCTACTGTATTCGTAAACTGCAAACAAGTTGTAATATCATATTGCTTAATGGTTTTCTTACTAAGTTAATTTTTTCAAAATAAACCCATTTAAAATCTATAATGGGGAAAGTGTTTAAATAAGCTTTGGAACTCATGCTGTTTTTTATTTTTATTAATTTCATTTGTATTTACTTTTATTATTTTCCTCAGTGTAAAACGCAGGTGGCAGTGCATACTTTCCATTCACGAAAAGCATTCATTCAACTCGCGAAAGTAAAAAGAGTTGTGCCCCTCGGGATGCGGGGATGTGGATGTGGATGTGGATGAGGATAAGGATGTGGATGTGGATGTGGATAAGGATGCGGGGCAGTTGCGATTCAAATCTCTACAAAGGTACGTGTTTGCATACATAAGTAGACACATTCTATGTTAATGAAGAACTTAATTCGCTTCACAAACAGAAATTTGTCTCTTTTAATTGGAAAATGTTTTGTGTTTTAAGGTTTTAAGACTTGTGGCAAGCGAACCGCAACGTGACACATTTTTATGGTTTTCTCTGGAAATAGTGTCATGTACATATATACTATAAAGTTTCTAAAATACTGACTTTATATGTATATTAAGGCATATTATTTCTAAAAATAAATATTTTCCGAAGTATGAGTTAGTTCTTTAAAATAATATTTTGAAAAGATATTGTATTTATATTTTTGCAATTTTTGGATAGTTTTAAAAATTTGAAATTTATGACTTAAGCAAATTTTAAGTATTTGTATAGTTTCAAATATATATTTAAAAGTAGCTTTTAAACTCCAAATCTCCTTACGCTTTCTAGGTTTGAAACCCACTTAGGTTTTAACAGCGCTTAGTTTGGTAAAAGCTAGTTTTGCGATCAGCTTTGGCCTTCGGTTGGCAACTGCAAAGCTCTCGGTTGGCTTCAACAAGTGGCTTTTGCATCGCTTTTCCGCCCCCAACATCCGGATTCCCAGAAGCTCCCACTTTTTTAAGTGGGAGTTGTACAGAGAAAAAAACTATTTATTTCTCATATATATCACTCTCATTTTCAAAGATACTAAGGGGTTTCAACTGCAAGGGTAATAATAAAGCAAATCATAATAAAAAAATTAACAAATTAAATTAAATTTTGTACTGTGTTTTTAAATCAAGACATTGATTTAATTTTGCTTATAGAGAGTCAAAATTTTTTTGGGTATAAGAATTGTTTTAGGTACAAAGAGAGTTTTAAATTTTTAGTCATGCATTGTACGATTGGATATAACTCCACCATACGCCTTATTGGATTTTAAATGTTAATTTTGGGTAACAAGCCAAATTTGGGCCAAATATGACACGCTTGAAGAATATTCGTATTAGTAAAAATTTCTTTTACCTCGAAAAAAAGTCAAATTCTGATGCTTGAACTGCAATTGATTGTTGTAGGATGATCAATTATTACTTCATATACAATATCATCTTAACTTTTCGCTTGTTGTATAGAAATAAATTTCAAAATCCATATAAATTCGGATAAATTGTTGCTCAGGATTATTCTCCAAATTCATAAGAAGTCCAATACAAAAATTTCGATGTTGTTAATGAATCAACTATTTTCATACAAAAGATTGTTCAAATTAACATGATCGTATCCTAAACTGACATCAGTGACAAATTCATGAACTTTTAATCGACATAAAACATAAAAAATAAATTGAATACTTACAGCCAACTTATTTTTTTGACTCTTCTTGAATTTGTATTTGATATGAAAGTCATAAATATAAATCATGAATATAAGTTATACATTTTTGACACTTCTTGAATTTGTATTTAATATGGAAATCATACCAATTTGTCAAGTATTTATATCAATTTGTTACGAATTGATATCAATATTTTTATATATTTATATGATTTCTTTATTTTTTGATACTGAAACATACCTCATCCGTATTATTTTGGTATGAAAAAGTGATATGTGAAAACTGTTTCGTTTTTTTCTCCGTGTGCCAAAGCTTTTCCGAGCCGCCTGGACTCGGTCGGCTTTTCCGAGTGGGAGCTCGTCGAGCCGAGGCAAAAGGTTTAAATTCAGGCGCTCATCGGCGTCGGCACCCAGTCATCGGACGAAAGTGTTTGGAAACGGTTCGTTGGCACTCCCACAGGACCACAAACAGCCACAGCAGCCCACCACCCAATCGGTTGGGCGCCAAAATATCAGTACTCCTTCGGCAGTTGCCCCAAAATTGAAATTCAAATTGCAAATTGGCGCGCAAATTGTGACTGCTGTGGTTTCTAAAGAGTATTCTATATTCTTTGTTTTTTTGACGTGTTTGAAGTGCCAAGGAAGCGTTTTCAGTGCCAAATCCGAGTTTTTTTTTCAAGTGTATTTCAATTTTTTTGTCTTGTTTTTTCCTGTGCCTGTAGATAACATATCTGTTGAAACATATGTACTTACGAAAATATCGAGTGAAAATCATCAAAATTTTGAAAAATTTTTGGACATCGACATCGAAATTGTTTCCAGTGCTAAACTTCGGAAAAGGAAATCAAGAGATCGAAGAATTGGCGAATCAAAGTCAATGGAAATCAAATCGAAACCCTAAATTTGAGCTTACCATCATCCACATTGAACTTTAAGTCAACTAGCAAGTATTAAAGTATTACACTTAATCACTATAACTAATCAAATTATTGGTGTGACTATCATATTTAATCTCAAAAATATATAGTGTAAGTTAGCCGATCTTTATGATCGGGATCATTATATACAAATATTACTCAAACTTTATGCAAACATATTACAAAAAACATTCAATATATAGTTGTTTAAAAATATCTATCCAAGAAAAACCAAGAACTATATATTTAAACTTTGTAGAATAAAATCAACTTGATTAAAAGAAGAATTGAACCTATCCCGATCGCTGTCTATTGAAATCAAAATTTTGGACAAATCTAATTGATTAAGAGAACATATTCCACACAATCTGTTTCTAAACACACATATATAACCATTTAATCTTAACAAAACCACTTGAGAAAAGCTATTGAAAGTACGCTGATTATTATGTAAACAAAAAACATAATATTTAAGAAACAGAACACTATTTAAATGTAATTATTAACTTACATGAAAAATCCAAGAAGAGCTTAAAATGCATCCCATACTTGATCGCTACTATAGCGAAAAATTTCGAATCAAGTTCATAACCCGATATTTGATGGAGCTGATCCGATTGAGAAAGATAAGCAAGCAAAATTCTGAAGAATCGGACTAAGGCTTACCAAGTTTGAAGCGATCTTCTATCATAAAGACACACAAATCGAGATCTCAAAGAACTACAGAGATATTGAACCTGAAAATATCAAATTGAAGAATTGTATTAATATAACAAACCCCATTTGACATTATTGAAACACCGGCTAAAACGATCTTCATAAGAGATCAAAGATCTATAAAAATCTGAATTGACAATTAAATCGAGTTAAGAACTCTCAACCGAAACACTAAACCGTAATTCCACATTTTAAAAACATCTTTAAATCGAGTTTTAAAATCGCGATCGCGCTTTGAAATTGAACTTTGAACTTTGAACCTTGAGGCCAAATACATTCATCATGAGGGTCCAGAAGGACGCAGGACATGTGATCTAAGCACATCGCAGCTAACAGGTAAGACGCTTTGGGACCAGTGTGTGGCTCAAATTCAATTTCGTTGTCATTAAGTTGTTGGCACTGCCATTGCTGTGTTGTTGCTTTCGTTGTTTCCGTTGTTATCGTTGTTATCATTATCATTATCATCGCTCTGTAGCTCTTACTTATGTCATTTGCAATTACAAATGCTATTGCGATTACAATTAATGTTGAGTACATGAGTGTACATGAGCGAGAAATATAAAGATACGAAGGTATAGACAGCCATTTGAGCGAAAGGCACAGAAAGCAGGACACTTGAAGTAGACTCGCCTCTTAATGCCATTTACTTGGAAAGTTGGCAAAATGAGATTCGGAACCCTTCGAAGATGCTTAGCGTCGCTAGTAGTTGGGCTTTTTGTTTTCTCGATTTTCGAGGTTTCGATTTAATTTGTGGATTAAAAACGCAGACCCCCCAACCATCCCCCACTTGGTTGTTTTATATGTGCGAGTGTCCTTGTGTATCTGGCAGTTAATTAGAATTGCGTTGGCCCGGTTGACGGCTTCTTGTTTTGATTGTGCTAGACAGACGCTTAGACAACTCACGTCTTTGCCTACAATTTGGCCTTTTATCCCCACATACACTCGCCCCATCCATCTTGCTTGCTTACACTGGGCAAATAAAGCATCTGAATTCATTTCAGTGGCTTTTCGGGATCTTGAAGTTGGAGACAAGAGTCATTAGCCTTGATTTGGTCATATTAGCATATTTAATTGGCATAAAATCGCCATATATCGTAATTGTCGATGAAAATTCGATATAATCGATTATTTATCGGGTCAATTGTGTTATTTTATTTTTGCTTCATAGCAAAAATATAATTTTTTCAGAACTTGTGTTATAATACATATCAACAAGTTATTATTTAAAATAAGAAAATGTAAATGCTCGATTTTAATATCAAAAATAGCCTTTAGTAACAATACGATTATCGGAAATTCGATTTGAATTCATTGTCGAGACAATAATCTGATTCCGAATTCCTATTTGATGCCGAGACACATGCATAATAAGCATAAAATCCACATATCCACAAGTTATCAGAAATATGAAAATGTAAATGATCGATTTAATATCGTTAAGAGTCTAAACTATCGATACGATAGTCGATTGGAATTCATTCCCAAGACAATAATTGGACTCCAAACTTTGGTTCTGTAGTTTCTTTCGGTGCCGTGACATAGACATAATTATCTAAAATCCCTACATGCAAGATCGATATATCCATCCATCCATATATCGATCCATTATGTATCGGAGCAATTGCAATATTTTATTTTATGGATTAAATAAAATTGTTTGAGTATTTGTGTGATAATAAAAATCAACAAGTTACTAACAAAAATATGAATATGTAAATTATCGATTTAATATCGATAAGAGCCTAGAGTATCATTACGATAGTCGATAATTCGATTTGAATGCATTCCCCAGACAATAATTAGAATCCGAACTATGGTTCTGTAGTTTCTTTCGGTGCCGAGACACACACAGTTTGGTGAGGCCCGAGGACATCGGTGTCCTTGCATTTGCTAAGAGGGTAACATCTGCCTGGTGGCCGCCCTTTATGCCCATCCTCTGGCCCGTTTTCCTTGGCGCCCTTTTCGCTTTCTTCTTGTTTGTCACAAGTGTATTTTTCATGGTCTCGAAATCGTTGTTTTCGTCTTGGTTTTCTGTTGGTGGAATCATATGAATTTGATTGTTGCTTTTCGCCTGGGAATTGGTTTGTAACATTCAAGTTTCCCTGAAGCTCGGGCTTATGTTCGGGTTTTCTCAGCTTGAAGTTTTCCTTTTTTTTGTATTTTATCTTTATTGACAAAGATGCGCCTAAGTGAAAAGTTTGTCTGGAAAATTAATAGGTTTGCGAGATAGGTTTGTGTTTTATATCTTTGACTCGTGCACTTAACTTCCAATTGTACATGTAAATACAATTTAAATTCGCAAATTTTCAAATACATTAGTTGAATACCTACACTGCCTTTGAGGTGTTTGGATTTTTGGTTTCAAATATCCACCCACTGCTCGGTTTTCCCGTTGGATATCCTGGCACTGCGGACCCTCTAATGTATGCTACACTTTTCTTTTATCGTTCCTTGTCTCTTGCCCCGGGAAAACTTGGTGGCGAACTGTGAAGGAAAAATACGAAAAATGCCAAATGTAAACAAAATCAAAAATGCCGGCCATGTCCTTTGGCGTTTTGCTCCACATATTTTCTTTGTTGCTCCCCCTAATATATACAAATATTTTGATGGCAGATGGGGGGATAAAAAAAAAACAAAATCCTGGATGGGAGATACGAAAGTGGGCCTGTTAATTTCATTTTTCTCCAGTCCGCTTCCACTGCCGTTTCGTTGTCAGTTGTTCTGGACATTGTAAAATGGACATTGCGAATAAAAAAATTAAACAATGAAAGAAACGAGGAAATTGTGGTCCTGTTAATAAAAGTCAAAGTTGACATGTCTGAGCTAACTAATTCATGATGTTCTAATTTAACATTCCCAGACTTTTAAATGATGTTTTTAAAGGAATTTTAAAATCCTACATTTCTGAGAATTTTTCTATACTTACGATATCTGAAAATGCAGTCTCGTTAAATAGAAAAAAAGGATTTAGAGAGCTATACAAAATTCTCAATTTCATTCCCTCACTTCATATGTAGATATAAGAATTGCAATCCCCATACAAAAACGTTGGTTCACCTTTTGCTAACACAAACAATGTTGTTGATTTTCATTGTTTATTTCTTTGGAATTTTTCATTTGACATTGAAGCATTAGCCCTATGTGATAACGTTTAATCTGGTTATTGTTACTCTTGTTGGAGTTATTTCAATAGATTTTCCGTTTACCATTTTTCAATTCAATTTTGATATTCACTTGAGCTGCATGCAGTTCATTTTATATGTTTCTTGTTTTTATTTTTATTTTTTCGACCAGTTTGGCGGTTGAAATTCGCCAACCATTTTGCTTGTTTGCTGTTTGTTTGTTGGTTTTTCATTATTTATAACTGAAATTTAAAAGCTGTTGTTGATGCCGACGGCGCGGCCTCTTGTTGTTGTCGTCGTCGTCGCCCTGTTCTATTGTTTTTATACATCTATCAATATGTGTGTACCTATAATATACCTCCACATTTTTGGTTTATTTTCCTCTGGAGTTCCCCATTGTTGTTAGCCAGTTTGGGCCATCTTTTGTTTGGCTTTTTTGATGTCCAGCTACGTTAACGCTTTCACTTTCCGCCCCGAATCCCCCGTAGAATGCTTATCCCTCCTTTCATTTTTGTTTGAAAACCTATCGTTATGTGATTTAATTGAAAATTTTTAATTCCCCTATTTTGAGAGGATTTTATTCTCTTTTGTTATAGCCTATAACCCTTTGGAGTTTTCAGCAACCAAAACCAGCTTGATATTTTCCTGTGATTTATAGGGTGCTATTTTGATTACCTCTCTGAATATACGTATATTATTATGGTCTGAATATTTTTTCCATGTTTTAAAAATACATCCCAGGTAAAAGGATTCTTAACCCACATACCATTCCGCGAAATTAAGATGTTCAATAAATCTCCAACGGAATTTCCATCCTTTCGTAAATGAATTCCCACCCACTTTCCATGGAATCTTCTTCCGCCGATTGACCCATAAAAGGGGGCTTAACTTTTTGACCCCAAAAATAAAAACAAAAAGGCATTGGCCAAAATTGTGAAAGAAATGGGCGGAAAAATTGGGATTCATGGCATATACATACATGGTCATAAAGCATGAAGGCCTCTTTGTTTGTCAGCTTTTTTGGGGAGTGCGTTGTGCAGATAAAACGATCAAGTTGATTGAAGTTTATTAAGAGTCTATCGACAGCGATAAGGATTCTAATTGAATGGCTGAACTGATTATGGAAATATTTATATTAAGGGGTGACTCACTCGAATATTGGCTGGGATCGGAAATCAGTCGATAATACGTCTATCTTTAGTTATAGAGGGTTGAACTATGGTTTCATCACATGTAAAAATAACCAACCAAACCAAATAACCAAATAGTTTTTACTTTTCCTCTAAAATATGCAGGAGAAAAAAGTCATCAAAAAGTGGGTACTCAAATTTTATTAGGCAAGTGAATCGATAACAATCTAGTATCTGCAATATGAAAGGAGTAGAAAAATGGAGTAGTATCAAAATAAAATATGATATACCTTTTTTCTTGTTTTTGGCAGCTGTGCAATCGCATTAAAAGCATTTCCCACTGGCAAAATAAAATTAGTCACCTACGCATATGAAAAAGTACAAAAGACATGCAGAACTCCCACACGAAGAATATGAAATTGGTATGCCTTCTTTTTTTTACCCTTGCAGAGGGTTTTATAATTTCGATCAGAAGTTTGTAAAGCAGTTAAGGAGACTTTTCCGACCCTATAAAGTATACACATTCTTGATCAGGATGCCTAGGTGAGTCGATATAGTTCGTCTGTCCGGTTGTCCGTCTGAAACTTTTACCGTCATTCTGAAATATGTGTTCGCAGATCAAGTTTGAAAACCGCACCGATCGGAGGTATACGATATATCCTATTGCTCATATAGGAACGATCGCATATAACTTTCAAATATTGAATTTTCGAATTTTTTGCGCAGTGTTATATAAATCTTTCCAAATTTTGATCAGGGCAAAAGCATCCCGATCGGACGTCTATATCCTGTAGATCCCATAGGAATATTCAGGAAAAAACTGAAAAGTTAAGCTGTTTGTGAAGATATTTCCACATCGGCTCCATTTCCGTAATTTCGGCAAAGTCTGCAAGGGTATTAAAACATAGGCTTGCAAAAGTTAGCTTCAGTTCACATTTATTCATGAAATGCATTAAAAATAAATAATTAATCAACAAAGAACACTATTGTTGCACTGAAGCGAAAGAAAATAATTTATTTTTATATCATGATAACATAATAAACATTTCAAGAGCTTTAAATTGTAAATTATTAAAGAGTTTCAAATAAATTATAAATTCAAATTTTTCCCTACGCATACGTTACTTATAAAATAAATAATTTATAAAATAAAAGGACTCTATTGTTGCACTGAGGCAAAACAAAAAAATTAATATTTATATGAAAATAATATAATAATAATATCAAAAGCTTTAAATGGTTAAGGGGTTCCAAATAAATTATAAGTTCTCATTTTTCCCCGTGTGCTTATAAATTACAATATATATTGTTTCAGCCTACATATGTAGGTACGTGTGCCCACATCTCAGACTTTATCTGTCTGCCAGAATGTTTATGTTGAGAATGGCTGTCGGAAAATTCATTCCGCCGCACGCTTCTTCTTGGCCCTGTGAAAAGTCGAAAAGTTGTTGGGCTTGTGAATAAAAACGGGTGCCATGCGGAGGAACATATGTATTTTATATGCTAATGCGTTTAAAATCATTCAAATCGTGTCTATATCATATACACCACACACGAATGTAATTTGCGAACTTTTTCCAAACTGTCGCTCTCCCTTGGCAAAATGTGCAAATGGCAGTCAAATCTGGTCATAGTCGTCGTCTCAGTCTGTGCGTATAAATATTTATGGCTCGCACTGTATTACTTTATAAGCAAGTGTGCGATTCTCAAGTCAAACACAAACTTTCAACTGAAATGGGCGAACAAATAAAACAAACACCATCAAAATAAATCTTGGCGTGTGAATTTCAAACCAAGAATGTAACGAAAACAAACAAAATTTTTAATAATATTTATATCCAATTTTACGATTAGCAAGTGAACAGACGCATTCAGGCAAATAAAATATATGAATTTCCATATTTGCATATTGATTAAAATCACTTTTACAAATTATATTTTTCAAGCTAATCTGTAAGGATAATGATATTCAAATAATTCGTCTAATAACTCGATTTCTTCCAATGTTGTCCTTATAGAAATATTTCAATCGGATCCCCACTCTGAAAATGTTCGAAGTAATATTTATATTAAATATTACCTATCTGTGAGTTTAAGTCTTCTATTGTTTTTTTATGGACATTAAAACCGAAAATATAGGATTTATTTTCCAATTTTGTCCTTTAAGAAATATTTATGTGCCGTCCCCTGTTTGAAAAAGTTAGAACACTCTCTGCAAGGTCATTAAAACGAACGACCAGCACATGCAGCACCCCAAACCGCTTGCTTAAAAACATTTCCCTCGAATAACTGAGCAAAGTGAAATAAGATAAATGAGCCAATTTGACTTGGCGTGCGTGTCCTGGCCACAATAACAAATAACCAAATACCAAATGCCAGAGCCACCCACAAAGGCCCAGAGAACCCCCCAGAACCCCCAGAACCCCCAGAACCCCCAGAACCCAGGGAACCCAGAAGACTCACACCTGTGCCGCACCTGCTGCCTCTTTCTCCCGTTTTGGCCGCTTAATAGGCCAATCCATATGCAGTCAAGTCAACCGTCGAAAAGGGCGGATTCAGTTTGTCAATCACAGCGTGTAAAGCGAATTTTTGAGCGGGATTTATTTATTTTATTTTCACCTTGGAATCTTGCAATTGGTATTTTCGTGTAATAATTGATTTTTGCGAAATGATAAAGAAGATTATCCCCTCCCATGGATTTTCTGTATCTATGACTGCACGGGGGAAAAAATTAAGGGGTTGGGATTGGAATTAATTCTTGATATGCCAATTTTAAATCCACAGGTGTTACATCTTGACTTTAATTGCATTCATTTAATAGAATTTTAATTTTTAAATTAAAGAAAGCTTAGAAATCGAAGAGTAAAGGCAAAATAAGTTAGGGAATCTATTAATGTATGGTTATAAAACTTTTCTAAAAATCTTTTTACTGTTACTAAGATCTTAAATCTCTAAATTCGTAGTCTTAGAATTTCTTTAGCTTCCATAATCTATTATTAAGATAATCATAAAGGTTGAGTAATTTTTTCTTCACTGTGCCTTTGCGTTTATATTTTTTTTGGGGTGTTTTGGTGCCCCGTTTTTTTTGGCACAGAATTTTGTGATGTGTGTATTTGGTTTGTTGTTATTCGCCTGTCTGTCGAACAAGCGCGTTCATGTGTGCAGATGTTGAGCGTTTGCCACCGTTTTCCACCGCTTTCCACCATTTTCCACGGCTATTTTCCACCTAGCGCCGTCTGCAGAAAAGCAGAAAAAAAATGTAAAAAAGAAAAGCGGAAAAAAATGCAACTCAACCCGACTCGAGTCGACTCAAAAAGCCATTAAGGCGTCAAAGTCAATGCACTCAAATGATGGGGCCAGCTTTTCCTACAGGGGCCAAGTGGCCAGGATGGTTTTCCCGGTGCAGGAAAAGCCAAGTACCAGGATATTTATTGACATTTAAATGGACTCACGACAAGGAACGGGCACAAAAGTACGTTATAAAATTGAAAGATTTCCAGCTATTATTGCCCTCTTCCCGCTGCTTCTCGTTATTGATCTAATATTTATGGATTAATCAATCATCAAATTAAGACCCCGCACTGTTGAAGGTACTTTCCGCTTATCCCGCTTTCCCGCTGTGCCAGTTGGCCATTTCGCTGGCCATGTTGTTCATAATTAATCGGGAGCCAACGGAGCGGAGCGTTTGTTCAAAAGCCTCAGTCAACACGCATTTCGATTTAACCGCCCGCTGATACAATTGAAAATGCCGCTGCTGATCGGCGATAAGAGCGCCCGGCGAGCAGCGCTTAAATTGAACCCACTTAAATCCAACACCCCCGTATTGTCAACTAATTATGGAGGTTCTGGTCCACAGCCTCCGAGGAGCTTCGGTTCCCCCCTGGCCGAATCTTAGAACCCCCGCGAAGAGAAACCCCTTGAGAACATGGCTTCCATCGACACCTCCTCACTGCGGGAAAAACTCCGTCTTAATTGGGGAATTATGTTACTTTGGTGTTAGTCCATTTCTGGAGTCCCAAAATACTTTCACTATAAGATAAAGGGATATGGAAATCTCTTTGAAAATCTATGGTATCTTTAAATCGTTACAAATGGTCAGAGATATTATCAATTACTTTAAATGTTTTTAGAAATGCAAAACAAAATATCTAGTTATTAAAAAATGACCACAGTAAGATATATATGATTTATAGATAGATAGATAGATAGATAGATACATAGATATATAGATATATATGATATATTGGATAAATGGTTAGTTAAAATGATCAGAGATTTGAACATCCAAAATCCAAAAAGATTTTTAATGACTTAAATTATTATAAGAAATGCACAACAAAATGTCTACTGAACAAAAGTTACCACTATAAGATAAAGGGATATAAAAATATCTTCAAACATCTTTGGTAATTGTGAATTATTGGAAATATAGGGTCAGAGATAAAATATCTTCAGAAATCCACAGTGATTTAAGTAGCTTGAAATGTTATACATATGAAGAGTTAAAGATAAGGGATATGATAAAGATAAAGGGATGAGAAAATCTCTTTGAAATAGTCAAAGATTCTTACATCCAAAATCCAAAAGGAATTTGGATTAATTAAAATACAATTAAAAATGCACAACAAAAATGCCATAAATAACCACTATAGGATAAAGGGATATACAAATATCTTCAAACACCTTTGGCACACACAAAATTTATAGAAAGTGCTTCAAGTGCTTGATTCAAACATGAGAAGTGAATAAATATTCTTTCGTAAATTTTACTTAATTGTAAAAATTCTTGCATCACAGTTTCACAAATTTGCTCTTAAAAATGGTAAGGTCTTAAACTTATCTTTTGAATATCACGCTGAAAATATTTTAAAATTACTTTAAAGGTACTGCAACTTAAAAGAAAACTGGGTGTTACAAAAAAGATTAGAGATTAGTCTGAAAAGCTTTTTAGGTTACGTGTATTTAATTATTTACATTTTAACGAATTTTAGGCAGTGTAGCGTTTCGAACAGCGAGTGTTTGTGTATAGTGTGTATATCTTATCTTTTGGCAACCAGGCTGGCATTTTATCTAAACCAGAAACTCGAGTGCTCAATGGAAGGGGCAGGGTTTGGCGGGTTTTCGGTGCCACGGGGATGTGGGTGACACATGTAACCTCTTCTCCGACTGGAACTCCAGGTTTTAGTTGCCGGAAACAAAACAAAACTCGCGCCACTCGAGAGGAAAATGGAGTGCTGAAAACGCGGAAGGGGTGTTCGGTTAACCCCCGAGTAAAGTGGCTTCCAGCTGGGGGATAAAGTGGCTGTAAGGCCAATATTTGCTTCAGGCAAATATGAATACAGAGTTCGACTAATTACGCGCTCGTGACTCCTGTATAAAAAAAGCCAACCAAAATTCGTACGCAGAAAAGTTCCGAAAATATCTGAATGACTCATAGAATCCAACGAGGTTTGGGTCATATCAACAGTCTGTGCGATTTTGCTAGATTTTTAATCACACACTGCCTATTGAATTCTATTTCTATTTATTTGAATTTCTGTTTCAATAAAACTTTGTTTTTGCCATTCAAATGCGGCTGGCAATCGTATTAAAAGATAACAACTTAACAAAAAATCCAACATCTATTCATTTTAAATGTATTCTACCAATATTTGGTCAATTATCTTATAGATAAACAAAGATTGCAGCTCATAGCTGTGTAACTGCGTATTAGAAACCTGAAATCCATTGCAGAATCATCCGTCAGTGCGATTGGTTTACCAGTAATTAAATCTTTCCGCGTTGTCAACATGAATATCCATTATCTGCGTATCCTGTTGATAAATGCCATTTTTCCCACAATTTACACCTGTTACTCAGATTAGCGACGACATTTTGGCGGGTCTTTGCTGCAAATTGATATGTGAATGTGACAGAAAATAAATGAAATGAGTGGGTAAAAGTGCAAGTAAGAAAATGAATTTTCTCTGACAGTAAACTGCAGCGATGCGGAAAATAAGTTCGAACAAAAAAAAAAAAATAAATCAAAACCTCTAATGAAGCGCAAAATCGTAGGTGGTTGGAAAAACATGTAGAATTAATACATAGTTCGCCAATTCTTGGGAGAAAAAGTAATTATGAAATGTCATTGTGTCAGTTGCGCACATTTCACATTTCATTATGAAATATAATGGCAGTGGAAAACCAATTCGCTTGTAAACCAGCACGCGTATATAAAAATTTTAAAAACGTATGTAACTCAATAGGAGCCTAATTAGCCAAACATGTGTGTCCCACTCAGTTCTGTCAAGGAAATAAATTTCAGATAGGAGCCCACCGGAAATTCCATTAAAATCTCAATCATTTGTGAATTTCACCACATTCCGGCTATTATTAACGGACTTTTGTTTGTTCTGATTACGCGTATCCGCCTCTCAGTTTCAATTGGCAGGCATCACATTTTAAATTGGCAGGTCTCACCAAATTTTAATTGAGGCCCATTCACATTCTGCTGACCAAGTATTCGGTATTTACACTTCTGCCATCCAAAGAGGATGTTTTTGATGGGTGGATTTGGTTGGGTTTAAACTAATCAACAAGAGCATTTTGGTTGGTGGCCTGTCATCTGAATTATATATGAGTGTGGGAGCACAAAAAAAGAAAGTACCCCAATGGAGGACTGGTTTTTGCTTGTATTTTTCCTACTTTTACATTGTCTTCTCTTGCGGCTTAGCTCTTCACTGGGGACTCCATTTGCAGCTTCACTTCCCCAAACCCCTGTCATCTTCACACACACGGGCAATATCGATTTAATGTAATTAAGGTAAAGCAGCACTATAATAAAAATGTGTCGCCTGGCAGCACGCACCCAGATACATCAGCCGACATACTTAACCGTCTTGTCCACGTCTTCCGACGCCCGCGTCCTGCGGCCCTGGCACCCGAATAAAAATCAATAATTAAAGTTACTCTCTCTCAGCTGTCTGGTATTGCTTAAAGCCGAAACAAAAATAAATGAAGAAATCGAAGGTTGGTAGAGTGAGTGACCCATGCTCGAACCGCTAGCGATATCGATAGGTTCGATAAGTTGGTATTTCGTGACGACAGGACGAAAGAAAAACGATTCTGACATTTTCAGTCAATCTTGAAATACCACAGTTATCCGACTTTTAAAAACAGTGCTGAGAAATTGTATTTTTAGTGGTCCTAATTTTAATGATATTGAGAATGTACAGTTGTGCTGAGAAACATAAAGGTATTTTCATTGATTAGGTACAGTTGTGCTGTATAAACAAAAAATATTGCTTTAACTGAATTTCACACTTTCAGTCAATATTAATAATCATATTTTTGGAAAAAGCCCTGCTATTTATATTTTGTAAATTTCCAAAATGTACAATAGTGCTGAGAAATTGTATTTTTAAATGGCCCTGTTCTTAGTGATTTTGAGAAGGTACAGTTGTGCTAAGGAACATTAAGGTGTTTGAGAGGCTAGTACAGTTTCGTGATGACAGTTTTTGGAAGAAAAAGTACAGTACTGCTAGAAATCTATATGTTTCTGACATAATCAGTCAATTTTTTTTTCAAAGCGTTCAATAGTGCTAAGAAATTGTATTTTTAAGTGATCCTACTTTAAGTGATTTTGAGAAGGTACAGTCGTGCGAAGAAACATGAAGGTACTTGCATTGATTAAGTACAGTTGTGCTGTATGTAAACAAAATATATTGCTTTAACTGAGAAATCTAAGGCTAGTAAAGTTTCGTGATGACAGTTTTTGGAAGGAAAAGTACATAACTGCCAGGAATGTATAAGTTTTTGACATTTTCAGTCAACATGTTTTAGTTTTCGGAAGAAAAAGTGCAGTACTGCTAGAAATGTTTATGTTTCTGACATTTTCAGCCAACATTCTTATTAAATACTTGGAAAAACCACAGTCAACTGTATTTTATAAATTTCTAAAACGTACAATTGCGCAGACAATTTGTATTAGCCATGTACTTGAACCGACAGCGATATCGATATCGATAAGTTCTTTGGAATGTCAAGTTTTTGGAAGAAAGAGTACAGTACTGCAAGAATTGTATATATTTGGACATTTTGAGTCGGCATTCTATTTAATATTTTTGAAAAACCAAAGGTGTCTGTCTTTTGTAAGTTTCCAAATGTACAAAAGCGCTGAGAAATTGTATTTTTAAGTGGTCCTACCTTTAGTTAATTTGGGAATGTACAGTTGTGTTGACAAACATGAAGGTGTTTTCATTGATTGAGTACAGTTGTGCTGTATGAACTAAATGTATTGCTTTAACTGAGAGGTTTGCATTAATTTAGGCTAATTGTCAATTCAATTATTGTCTCGAATTCGAAATTCCCCAGAGAAAGTTTCCCGTTGCTCCCTTTCACTATTTCATGCTTGCATGTTGAAATTGACTAATTACAAGCCCACTTATCTGGGCATGCACTCTCGATTGGCAATAACATTTTCAGCTCTGCAATACGATATTGTAAATTAACCATTTTCTGGCCAACGGTTTTGACTTAAAGTTCCTGCTAATAATCAGCCTATTACATCCCAAATGTCATTGCATTTCGGTAAAGTGCGGAAATATGTTTTTGCAAGATAAGCTAACAAAAGGAGTGTGGGTGATTGTCAGATGACCGAAACGATGACCAATGTGCAATAAATCATAATTCGCAACACCCACTGAGTCCTTCAATATTTGGCTCCTGCGATTTAAAGCCTCTGTACTAGTACTCGACAAACAAACAAAAAAAGAAAATACCACCGTGATAGGCGTCGCATTGGTCTAGTTTAATGGTGATTAATGATACAATATTTTGACAGGGACAGCGGCGGCGAGTGAAAAACAAGCTAAAATAACAGTGTAATAATGTTAATGTCTGTCATGCAAAGTAATAATACAAAATCAGTTTGTGTCCCGAAAGCAACCAATCAAAACGTGGACTAATGGATGGTCTAGTTTCTGCGATACATATTTCATCCCTTATCTAATTGTTTTTTTGTGTTTAATAGGGGTTTGGTTTAGGTAGACTTATATTTTATATATTGTGGATTTTAAGAAAAACACTTCTTAACTTTTATGTAGAGAGGTTTATAATGTTGGAATATAAATAATATATTTTAATAGATTTTATGATATTATACCAATTTTTGTATTGGAGAAGAATTATTTTTATAAACCATTCCAAAGGTTTTTTATTTAAGATTCCGTTAAACATGAATAGATTTTGTCATATCATATAATTATACCCGTTACTCGTAGAGTAAAAGGGTATACTAGATTCGTCGGAAAGTATGTAACAGGCAGAAGGAAGCGTTTCCGACCCCACAAAGTATATATATTCTTGATCAGGATCACTAGCCGAGTCGATCTAGCCATGTCCGTCTGTCCGTCTGTCCGTCTATCCGTCTGTCTGTCCGTCCGGATGAACGCTGAGATCTCGGAAACTATGGGAGCTAGGCTATTGAGATTTGGCGTGCAGATTCCTGAGCTTCTTACGCAGCGCAAGTTTGTTTCGGCACAGTGCCACGCCCACTCTAACGCCCACAAACCGCCCAAAACTGTGACTCCTACAGATTTGATGCTAGAATAAAAATTTTAACTGAAATGTATTGTTCTCATCAACACCTATCGATTGACCCAAAAAAAAGTTTGCCACGTCCACTTTAACGCCCACAAACCGCGAAAACCTGTGACGCCCACAATTTTCATGCTAGATAAAAAATTTTAACTGAAATGTATTGGTCTCGTCGATACCTATCGATTGATCCAAAAAAAAATTTGCCACGCCCACTCTAACGCCCATAACGCTTAAATCTGTATACCGCCGGTAGGTGGCGCATTTTAATCTCGCTTTGCTGCTTGCATATCTCCATATAGCTGAGTAACGGGTATCTGATAGTCGAGGTACTCGACTATAGCGTTCTTCCTTGTTTTATTATGTATAATAGGTAACTGGTTTATTGGAATTCCAATAATTCCATTTAGAAAGCATTCGTAATAAGTTTATATTTAAGATTCCGTTAAACTCATCGCTGTGACATTGATTTGAAAATGCATTCCACATAGACGCTACTATTTTGCTTCTGCAGTCTCCTGCAGTTTTTGACAGTTAAAGAGTCACAATTTTGTTGATATTTATTCCTGGTTGCGCCGCAGTTGGCCCAAGGGGTGGATCATTTGCATGAACCATTTCCGGCTGATGTCGTTGGTCCTGCTGGCTGCTCCCAGTGTCAGTGTCCCGGGCTCAACGCACTTGGTGGATCAAAGCGGCACCAGGAAGGCAGCCATCTGCCGCATCCTTGGCTCCGTCCTCGCAATGCCAGGACACAATGCTGAGCACCTGGAGGCGCATTGCGGCTAAGTTGATACCAAGGAGCGAGACTTTCCCCGCTCCCATTTCCCAACCCTCAGTTTTCCCGCTCGAAAAAAAGTGTCCAGGCATGCTGTTGGCATCATTCCTTTTTCATCAGTTACACGAAGGCGAAATGAGTTTTAAGTAGAAAGTAATCGGCCTTAACAAACTGTCACTAAAGTAAATATTTAAAACTTTTACCATATGGTAGAACAAGTTCAAAAAAGTCTTTCTAAACTCTCAGACAAAACTAAAACATTCACTATTTCCTTTTTGGAGTCTGGATTCCACGGAAATTAATTCTAAAACAAATTGGTTTAGATATATTTTCTCTATTTTTCTGTTTTTAATAATATAAGTAACCTTTTTTATGAAAAATACATTTTTTTTGAGTGCTCCCTGGGGAAAATGTGCATGGAATTGTTGCGTGCAATAAAAGTAACCTGTGAGTCGGAGCTAAAATGCAACGTGGCTGATGTTGCTGGTATTTAAATGCCATAGGGGTGGTTTAGGGTGGTTCGGGGCGGTTGTGGGCGGTGGGCGCAGGAAGTGGGCGGGGAATGTGGGTGGCAAATAGCACAAATGAAGTGGCACGCCAGCATGACAGTCGCTTGAAATGTTTCACCTACCATCTGCAGAACTCCGCTACCCAAAAAGCCCCCACAGTTGACACTTCCACTAGTGCACTTTATTATGTGAAATTAATTTTAATTAAAAATATTTTGAGCCTTCGAAATGAGCGTTGGCTGCTTGACTAAAAAATTAAATCCTTCAGTGCTGCTTCAAAAAGGAAGACAGTCCAACTCCATTTGCTATGATCCTTTTGGACTGGATAGGGTTTTTTGAGAATGATTTGATATTGGGATCACTGATCACCCTTCAATAAATTTTACAAATGGACAATTCCATTTTTTTGCCTTATTAACTGCAATTTATTTTGGATCTTTAAAATAAAATTTTTATAAAATACAATCTTAAGTTAATTGTTCAAGGGATATGCATTTTACATTCTTGTAGGCAAAACCTTGTTTATAACATTGTAATCTAAGCAAACTATGGTTATATTACATATAAAAATTGCTTATGCTTAAATTTAACTTAGAATTTAAAGAAGAAAATTGACCTTTATCTAAGAATCAAATTTTTAAGGACTCGTTTTCGCATATAATCTGATTTTAAGGAGATATGCATTTTACCCCTTTGTCTTTACTGGATCGTCGAAAATTTTGGGACACTGCTAAGTATAACTTTGAAGGTTGTGAATATATAAAAATAAACTTTTTACTTAGAAATCGGCTGCGGGAACGTCGCGATAATGATCCGGCCAGCAGGTTGACAGTGATGAAGCCCTCGGCTGCCAACATTTGGCTTTTGGCTGGGGCGCCAATGGCCTGACAGATGCCTGACAACTGATTACACACCCCACTTGTCACCTTCCCGGCGGGTTGATACCATAGGGGGTGTATCCCTAATGCCCAGGTCCAGGCCCGTGCCCGAACCCCCCCCACATGGTTACATGGAACACGAAATAAATTTTGCAATCAACACTTTGGTTGGCTTTTGTGTTCGCCGTCGCTCTTTTGGATTATTCAATGTGCTTGGTAGTCAATCAACCGTGTCTCAAATGCATTAAGATGGTAGGGCAAAAACAAGAGTGGAGTCCCCCCGGGAAATGGTGTTCATTGCAGTCTGATCCAATCGGACAGTTCGCTGTGATTTTTCGCCACGGGGTTCCCCGTTTTCACTATTGCTCTGTTCTCACTCCGATTTTTCTATTGTTCTTTTTATCCGTTTAACTTCACTTCACCTTCGACATTCATATCGATTGTATTGTCTTGAATGCAATTACACCAAGCGATGCGATTTTTGCACAAACAATCGCGCAACAGGTGGCTGAAACATCAAAGAAATGAAAAGTAATTGAAAGATGCTATTTTTGGAAAATTAATTTGTACCTTTGTCCAAAAATGTCGATTACATCACAGTAAAAGGGATTTTAAGTGCTCTTGAGCATTGCATTACACATTCTTTGATTTTATTTTTTCCAGTTACTCAACACTATTGTTATTTTTTCTAGCTACTTAACACTATATTGTAGGTTTTAAAACTTATTTTGTTTTAAAAACTTGTATTCGATGGGACATGGGGAGTGTGAATGTAGGGAACTGTGCCCGCGAATTAAAGTGTTCTTCTGTCAACCAATTAACCCCTGCGAAGCCATTGAAGCTGCATTGGAAACTATCATCCCCCACTGACTCTTTATACCCCGTCCATGTGTTCAATTACATCCAGAGGCATCTTAATGCGCCCCATCCAATGCGAAGTGTCTGTAGTGGAATCAATTAATAGTGGCAATGGGCACCAATTAGTGGCTGATTAATTGGAATTCGATGGCTGAGTGGAAAGTGATTCAAAGATGGTTCACTCGTAAGAGAGTGCACGCCTCAGCAGTCGTACATTCCAAACTTAAAACAAAGTTGTAGAATCGATTCAACGTTGATGGTTGAACAGTGTTGATAGAACAAATCAAAAATTCATGTATGTTTTAGAATTTACTTTGTCTAAGCGAGTTGTGCTCTGCTTGCAATCCAAAATTGTACCTAATGTTTTCGATATATCGAAATCTTTCTATAAATTGTTTTGATGGCAACAAGAAGAAGTTTCTTTACAGAAACCAGAATCCAAACTTCCCATAACAGGGCCATAAAAAATATACAATATTATACTAAGCCTTGTTAAAAGTCATACGTGATATCGATATCATGAAAGGTATCCTAAATTGTACCTAACACTCTCGATATATCAAAATCTTTCTCTAGATTTCACTCTTTAGAGCTTAAACCTAGACTCAGAAGCTAAATTTTCCATAACAAGGTCCTTTGAAGACAAAAACTATTCCAAATTGAACTGAGATATGGTAAAAATGCATATGTGACCGTAATATCAGGAAGTATCCTAACTGTACCTAATATTTTCGATAGATCAAAATCTTTTCCTGATTTCATTCCACCGATTTTAAATCGGGAATCGGAATCTGAATTTCTTATAACAAGGTCCTGTGAAGACAAAAAAGTATTCAAAACAGAACTGAGACGTTGTTAAAATGCAGGTATAGGATATATATTTTCGATATATCAAAATCTTCCTCTAGATTTCACAACTTTGATTTTATATCTGAAATTCCTAACTAAATTTCCCATAACAGGACCCTTCGAAGACAAAAACTATTCAGAATTTAACTGTGCCGTTGTTAGAGTGCATATTTGACCCATGATAATGGAAAGTCTGGCTGAAAATATTTATTTTAGACCCCTATTTTGATGCCGTCGGCACAATCCTTCGCTGTCACTAGACAAGTCTATTATGTAGCCGTCAAACGGAGTCATCAATAAATAAATACAATTGCAAGTGGCTACTTCCGGGGCCATCGATTGCATTATGATTTTATTTGCCAATTTATTTGCAGTCCATTTGGCATCGTTTGCATGTTTTAGCCAGTCAACAATGTACTTATTTCTTCTCGGACATTTGGCAGTACCCTCCTGCTACTCTAGAAACTCTCATTATAATGGTCTTTACTTGATTTATGGCATTCTATACTGGCAAATTCGGTGCGATCCCTTGTTTTTGATTCTTTGTTAAACAGTAAAAGCATTGTTGGCAATATTTCACAATGGAAAATATAATTGGTGCTTGGCCCAAACGAGTGCAACAAATGTTGTGAGTAGCAATAAATAACTCGAAATTGAATGGACATTTTTCCTTGATAAAGGCCCTGTGAATTTATGTCTAAAGTTTGAAATATTATTAAATACTTTGAAAATCAGAGGACCGGAATCTTTTTTCATTAAAGATGGTTGACTGCATTCGCTTAATATGCATATTTGTTATTATAAAAAAGAGAAATAAAACGAAATATGTTTATACTTCGCAAATGAAAAAAAATCTATCTGCAATTTTCGTTTAAAAAAAAATCGTCTGTAAACATAAGTAGTTATAGAAATATAAATTATTGGAAATTATTACTGGATAAAAGCCCTGTAAATTGATGTCTAAATTTTGAAATATTATGAAATACTCTGAAAATCAGGGGACCGGAATCTTTTTCCATAAAAGACGGTTCACTGCATTCGCTTAATATAAATATTTGTAATTCTAAAAAGCAAAGAAATAAAACGAAATATGTTTATGCATTGAAAATGGAAAATAAATTTATCTGGAATTTTCGTTTAAAAAAAGTCTGTAAACATTCGTAGTTATTGAAAACTCCTTTGATGTAGGCACACATTTTTTTGATGTTCACAAAGGTTCAATATTCATACCATTGGACTTGGTCAACTTAATATATCCTGGATCTCTGTGTATTTGCTTGAAATGACTTTTTATGGTCGCCCACTTGGCATTGAAAGCATTCACAGGCTATTTATTTACTCATCTCGATTTCTGGGTACCAAAAGTTAACTTCTGCATTTGCTTTGACTCGCATCTCGAATGGTTTTTGTATAAAAGATTCGTTGATTGCCCAGTTGGCTGCAGGCCAGCTTCTACCTACTAAACATCTGGATCTGGATCTGGATTATGTGGGTGGGTTAAGGATACGGGGTGGTCCTGAGTCCAGAGTCCTGAACACGAGAACCGAGAAATCGGTAGAAGGTGAAAGCCAAAGTTTCCCAGCCCGTTGGCTGTTGTCATAAAACTTTATCCCTGTCATTACAAACGCCTTAACAGCTAGATCAACATGCCGCAAGTGGCCTTCTCCCTGGATAAATATCCACTTCCCACTTCTTAGTTCCCGAGCTCTTTTTTTGCCCAGCCGTATGACGAGCAAATGTTAAAAAAAAGAAGCAAATTCATAGAAAAGCTCAAGCATGCGGGGCAGCACTCTAAGAAATTGTCTATTGTCTATACATTTCAAGTGCCCCATAATACAAATCTTAAAACCTCAAATAATAATGCAAGAGTGGTCCCAAGGTAAGGCTGCAGTTTTATGTTAACTTCTATGAAGCCACTATTGAAACAATGATATCCGGATTTTAGACGTATCCTTTGTTCTGTGAGTCTATTTTTGATTTCATATACCAGGCCAGATAACAATAGGCTACAGCCGAAAAGCTGAAGTATTATTTTGTGTTCCCATCAAAATTGGATTCCGCTGAAAATAAATTCCCCGCAGGCATATCAAAACATGCACATTTCAACAATGTAACATGTTCAAAAATATGGCAAGTTTGCCGGCAGCATAATGGCATTCTATTTTCTGGTCAAAAATTCAATGTAATGAAATTAAATACCTTAACCAAACATACCTGTTTCGATTCTCAAAGAATTTATAAAATTTTTGGTATAGTATCAAAGCTTAAAGTAAGATTAGTTTTTACAAAGAGAAGCCTATAATTTGGAAATGTTGGTGACTTTTATGGCAAATAAATGTAATAATTAAGGTCCTATTATAAAAATAAGTCAAATGCCCTCGGAGATATAAGCTATGTAATACAAGAACATCAAAAAAAACATTGCTTTTTAATGACACCAGCTTGTTCAGAACTGGAAAAATAAATGTATTTCAGTAAACTAGTGTAATTCATATCACTTTCATTAGTTTTTCCTTGTGTATTACAATTTCCTGGGAAAAATTGCGCATATAGCTGGTTGTCCCTTTCTCTGTTATTCTTTTCTTCTCCATAATTTTTTTCCTGTTTTTCTTTTTAGACGAGGGATGCGAAAAGGCAAGGGCTGGGGCTTTGCTTAAACATTTATAAGGTTCAGCCCCCTGCTGTCCGCTCCTTGGGCCCCATTCATTCATTTCATTCATTCATTCCGATGGAGCCCATTCATTTTCCTCACACTTTCGCCCCACACTTTCCTTGGACTTTCACCCACTTTGTCTACTTTCTCGTCATGTGTTGTAGTTGTGCAAATCCAATTTCATGCGCCTTTTTATTTATTTCTGGTTCCTTTTGGCCAGTTTTATGCTTTGTGTAAGTTTGTTGCCCAGCGCAACGTCCAAAGTCCAAGCCACTCCACTTTCAGCTGCCCTTTTCTTGTTTTTTTTTTATTCTCTTTTTTTTTTTTTTGTTTCATCCACTTGAAGACATTCTTTGGCGACCTCTCGATTTTGGGTCAGTATTTGGTATAAATTATCAGGCCAAGATGGAAACGTTGCTTCAAGGAATTCGCATACTGGCGCGACCTATACAAACAATCAGCGGAAAAGTTTCGATTCCGAAATTGAGAAATAAATAAAGGTTGGGGAACGGCCGAAAGTCAAGTGGTCCATGCGGAACAGTTTCAGAAAAATTGTTAGTTATGCAACACTGAAAAAGTTTTTTCTTTTAATGTTAGGAAAAAACTTAAAGCTTACTAACAAAAAAGATACCTATTATGCCTAAGGAACTTGCTCATTTTAATATTATATTGTTTTTTAAGCTAATCTTTTATTTAAGTTAAAATTTTATTATGTCTTAACAGTGAAATTTTAACAGTGTAGGTGTTTAAAAAAAAAGTTGACAGACCTCTAGTGTTGTGCACACACACTCGCAATATTCAAGTGCTGCGAAATGGTTGAAAGTCAGAGGGAAAAAACGGAGACAGGTTGTTTATTTGCCACTGAAATTGATTGACAAACCGTGAAATTATTTAGGGAAATGTATATTTAAAGAACTGCAGTTGAGTGTGTCAATGAACTGTTGGCTTTTGCCCTTCCACTTTTCTTTTTACTATTGGCTTTCATTGGAATCAGTGAAAAAATTGTATTGTGAAAGGGCGGAATTTTTTATAAACTTACATTGTGGACACTGCCCAACGATTGTTTCTGTTAAATATTTATTGATTTGTTCACGAGGTTTTAAATCAGGGCAAAATACCTGCTAGTGGGCAATTCAGCTTATCATTTCTATTTTTATCACGACTTTAAAATTATTTTTACATATTTAATTGGGGCAAATGCAAGCGAATAATATTTTTCAGTTTCTTGAAATGTCTAAGCAATAGAATGCTGTGTTTGCAATATTATTATACAGAGGCATTCACTTACCAGAAAGACCCACAATCATCTTGTTTTGGCCCTGAATGTGACTGCTCCTTAACCTCCAAAAAGGGGCATATGCAATATCTGGGCCCTACCTTTGCCCACGTTTCTTATGACTGCCCTTGCTCTAGGAGCCCTCAATTCGTTCACATCTCACGCTGGTTTCGTCCCCCTTTCCTTCAGCCCCTTTTCGACCCCCTTTTGAGCCCCTTTTTGGCGTCTTTTTAGCCCCTTATACTACCCTCTCTTTGGCCGCAGGCTGTGGCTCATTTGGCGTTTTGTAGCATACCTATTTGGGCAAGCAATAAATTCATACACATATGCATACAACTAAGGTTAATACAATACCACCCAAGTTTTCGAAGTGTTTACTACTTATTTGATACAATGCTGAAGCTTACATTTAATATAAATCTCTATTAATTCAGTTCTCCTAAGCAAAATATTCTGTTAACTTGTAAACCAGTAACTCCTTTTAAAACCTCATAGTATCTTTATTTGTATTTATTTTTATTGAATGGTACCCTGTTTAAGTATATATATCTATCAAAATGACTGCTTTCAATAAATTTCATTTTTAATATACCAGAAATATATTCTTTATCAACGCAAGAGGCAAAATTGAAATATATTTTCCGCACCTATTGCATTTCTAATTTTTTCTAATTGGAAACACGTGTATTTCATTACAATCTCCAGTAGCTTTTGTTGCGGTTATGGTTTTTGGCTTTGCTAATTAAATATATAACATTCTACAAAATTGCAAAAACTTTTTTGCTGAATATTTCTATGCCATGTGCCACTAATATTTCAACCGCAACTGTATGCACAAACAGAAAGTTAGGTGGGTGAGTGAGAACACTGCAATATGCGACTGAAATTGGGGCCAAGTTGCCTTTTTGGCTCAATAAACTCTTGTGGCCATATATGGGTGTCCTTGTGCCCTCAACTCCATGTTCATTTAATATATGAATGACTGAATAAACCATAAGACAGACCATAATATGTTGCTGCCAAGCCTTCTCTTAAATCTTCTCCGTCGTTTGTGGCGAATTTACATTTGGTTTGCTAATTAAAAAGGCTGCAGGGATATATGGGGCCCTAGGATTCGAGGACATGAAGGCGGTACGGCATGCGTTTAAGGTAGGCTCATGTGTATTTTTTCAAACGCTGTCCTCGTTTCCACACAAGCATTAGAGGACACTAAACGCATTTGAAAAACCCCCCCAGACTGTATCCCCATCGCAGTATTTTCTACAGGGACAGAAAAATAGGTGAAATGGCAATGCCTTAGTAAATCAATTTACCTATAATAATATAGTATTTACCTATAGTAAATATTTTATTGAGTTAGTTCTTAGTTCATAAGTGACTGTTTAATATATAGGCACTCAAAAAAATATTAAGGGTAACATTTACCAAAAAAACAGTAACGTTAAACGTTTGTTATACTATTGATTTGGTTACTATTTAATAGTAGAACTACCATAAAAGGTTAGTTGTGTGTATTTTGGTGTAGGAAGAGTAACTACTTTGTTTGTCATATTGACAATTCGATGGGTTGGGACCATTGTACTATTATATTGGTCACATTTATCTAAAATTTGTTTTGTGTGTATGGATACAATAGAAGTCTCTGAAGAAAAGTGACATTTTTCCTTACCTTTCTATATTCAATTGGACTAAATCTAGATTTTTTTTCTCTGCACCCACCTACACTCCCCCAAGAGCAATTCACTGTGTCCGCAACTTTTTAATAAGCCCGACGCGGGCGTCCGGGCCAGGTTCCCACTTGACATGGTTGAGCTGGGAACTCGACGAAAGAGGCTAACTTTTTTCTCGTTGTTTCACAGCCCACAATGTTCAAGGGGGCGAAAAATAATAATACAAAAAAAAAAACGTGGGGGTTTCTTGGCTTCCACCAACGCCTCGCAAATTGCCGAAGGGGTTTTCTTTTTTCGGTGGCATCTGACCCTCCGTCGGCTTAAACTTTTACCACTGCAAATTGGCTGCGAATTCGGGCTGCAGTGGAAAATTAGAGGGCATTATGGTTATTCGTTATATTATGCCCCTGCAGCGGTTAGATCAAACGCTTTTCTAAAGCGGATTAGGTTAGGAAATCCCCTCATTAGGAAAGCTGATGCTTTTCCCCCGAACACTCGAAATACTTTAGTAAGATTACCATAAAATACACTTTAACAAAAAATGTTTGTTTTCAAATAACTAAATTGAATTCATGAGAGAATCCCTCTGTTCAAGGAATATTTTTCACAAAAATTAATTTCAATTCATATGAAATGCTAATTTTTGTGTTAAGAAATGTTAAGATATTCCTCTTTTCGATAATGCAATTTTGTTAAGTGTAATTCCTTTCGAGTGACTTACAATTTGTTGCGTTGCAATTAATTGCGGTTTGCGACCGATGACCTCTTCGCGGAAAGGAATCTTGGGCTTGGCATCATAGTCTAGAGTCTAGACTGCACTTGGCACGCCCATACTGCCAACAAAGGATAATGGTCACGCCCAGAAAACTGAGGCAACTTGTTGATTCAGCCGCTGTGGAAGTGCACTCTATGCACTCAAATTATTTGACTGGTATTTTATATATCCGTTTGCCATATTATCAACATTATTGAGGCTTAAATTGCTGCCTTTGACATTTAATTATTTTATTTTTGGCTCATAACATTTTTGCCATTTTGTGATTTCAGCTTTATTTTCTATATTATTTAATTTTTGGCTTATAAAATATTTTCCATTTTGTGATTTCAGCTTACTTTTCCATCTTTGTTATTTGAAATTTTTGTTTATTTATTTATTAGTTTCAATAAATATTCGTATTTAAAATTTAATGCTATCCTACCCAAAACTAGTAACCATATTAAATTTCAGTTAGAAAATCCTTAAATCGGAAACGCATTGAAGTATGGCAAACGAATTTCGCTAAAGTTGCGAAGAGAAAATGTTTTTTGCTTCCATTTTTTTATTGGACCTCACATCTGCACCTCATTTACATGCCCAAGGGGGGATTTTTTTTTGTTAAACAGAAGAGGCGGTGGGTTTAGTCCATTTGCAGTGCATAAAAGTTGAATAAGTTGTTTGGTGTCCAGTCTGGAAAAAAAGCCGCCATTAAAATAACTTTTTGTCCCATGTTTTTGCGTTTACAACTCGAGATGGGGGTATATATATATGTCTTCCGGGGTGTATAATACATATAATACATATATTGGAGTGACACCTCAAACGTCAACAACTTCAACATCAGTTTTGCGAGGCGCGGCGGTCTGATAACTTTTCAAATTTAGCCGCTTGGAAAAAGTGTGTGAAGAGGATTGAGGAGGAAAAGCCCAAGATGAAGGAGAACTTGAATGGGAGTTGGAAAACGGGGATGGTGCGAAGGGGTGCCGAAAAGTATGCTAAGTATTTTGACGGAACGCCCCAACCCACCGCATTTTCCACCCACTCACTTACCCTTGAGTTGCGCTTGAAAGAAGTTCGCTTTCAATTAAAGTTCAACAACTGAGAAAACTTGGGTATTGGCCTTAATCTTAATCACAGAGACCCTATACTCGTGAAAGGTATGGATGCGATTGCTGAATGAATGTTTTCACAAAAGGCACCGGATTTCTGTCAACTAAAACGGATTTTATTTATTTCTGGGTAATATGGTGGGTCGCAAAGCTTTGAAGATTAAACATTATTCACAATATATATTTACATTTAAATAAGAAAAATTTGTAATACTGTTGATTCTCAATGGGAGGGGGGCTTTATATAGATTCAAATTTCACTCTTGAGGGATTTTCACTATGTGCTGAAATATCAGGCGATGCAAATTTAATTCAGAAATGATTATTGGTAATGCCTATTTCACAGATCTACAGAGGATGGCGCACAGGATGAGATGACTAAATGAGATATTTAATTTCCATTTAATGTATGTTGTATAATTTTATTATTTCCGCCCCCGCTTATTTTGGTATCTCTATCGCTTTCGCTGTCCCACTCTAACCTTGATGCCTGTTCTCTTCTTGCATGTTACTTGGTAATTGCGACGACGACGGACCAAAAACAAAAAATAAATGTTTATTCTTAAAAAAGAAAAAAAAAGAAAGTGAAATTGAGTGAGAGAGAAAAGAATATTGAAGAATTGTGAAGGAGAAAAGTGGTAGAGCAGCCATGGATACCAAATTGGAGGCTCGTGGCCAGTTTCCGGCCTCTTTTCCAGACACGTTTAAGAACTTCTTCGCAATGATGAACGAAGACGAGGATCATGTGGGGCTGTTTGCCAATCTGCTGGAGGATAAGGTAGCCCTTAGACCCTCTCCCCTCCCCGCTTGGATGACCTTCGCCCTGCGCGCATGTTCCCAAAGAAAACGTGACCAACCCTACAAATTCTAAACATGTGTTTCCCCCTTCATTTTTTTTTTGTAACTTTCCCATGTATTTTTCCAGGTGATCCCGCGCCAAAATAGTCCCGTACAGCCCCAGCGGCAGAGGTTCGGCGGCAGCATGCGGAGTCACAGTGGCGGCGACCGAAGGGGTCGTGCCGAACGGCAGTATCAGCAGCATCAGCAGCAGATCCAGAACCAGCAGCAACAACAGCAGCAGAATGTCCAACAGGTGGGGTATTGTTATATCATATCATCATATACCATATGGAACAGCGATTAGTATCTAAAACATTCGCATGGCAAAATATTAAACATAAGGACTTGGTTTTGATACTACATACAAAACAGTGGTCGCCAGCAGAAGCAAAGCGTACAATGCAAGTGTCGGCAGAGCTCCGGCGGAGAAAATGTCTCAGGCAATGCTTCTGCTGGTGACTAGTGCTATAAAATATAAAAAAATATATAAAAGCTATAAAAAGGATACCTTTATATATAGTATAATATATAAAATACATTTGATTATAGATTTGGCAAAGATTACTTGACCGACTTACGGAAGTTTAACTGTTTTTGTGTTTGTATACGATTTTTTATATTTTTTTTTTATATTAAAATATATTTTTTTGTAATTAATATATATTTTAATTACAAATATTTTGCATATCTTTGTTTTATATTTACTTTTGCAGCAGCGAGTCTTTCAGCCGCGGGGTCGCAGTGGCAGTGGCAGCAGCATTGACCTCTATGCCAACCGAAATGTAAGTTTTACCAACAGCAACGCCAACCGAGTCAACTCGCTGCGCAGGAATCGCTCGCGAGGATCGCTGAACCTGAGCAGCAATGGGCTAAATGCTTTGGGCCTGGGACCCGTAACCCTGGCCCCAAATGTCAGTTCGAGCAGCAGCGGCAGTGTCGTGGACTTGACCCTGCCACCCGGCATGACTGTTGGTGATGTTGGAGGAAGGGGATCAGGAGGTAGCAGCTCAAATATCTATGCCTCGCCCTCCAAATCGAACCTCAAGTCCTCTCTGAAGTCATCCAGTTCGACTGGGCAGCGCGGATGCGCCCTCTTTCTCGGAGTCGACGGTAAATTCCTGTGCTGTAACATGAAGTTGGGTTTCTTCCACCATGATCCTTCTACAGATGGTCTCCAGCATCTTCAGCAGCAGCTTAAGGGTCAGAAGTTGTCTTCTGGACCGAAACAAGTAACTGTGGCCTGTTGCGAGTGCGTTTGCGGCAATGGCAAATCTCCACGTCCCGGACCCGATGGCGAGGACAACGGTGGGGCAAACTATATGAAGGGATATGGCGGAGGCTACTTGCTACCGGCCACACCCAAGGGAAAGAACTTAGATAGGTCGAGCACCCTGACTTCCGCCGAGTTGGCGGCCTCAAAGAACAAGGATCTGCAGGAGCGTCAGGAGCGGCAGGAGAAACGCGGATCGGTCATCCTCGAAAGGGCCTTTGATTTCGGTGAGCTTCTACAAGGCATATTACGTTACTTTATAAACAGATTGCCCTTTAATAATTTTTTGAAACGTAGTATTATTTAGTTTCAACAATAAGTAAAAATATTTTAATTCACAGTTTTAGGCCAATAGTAGGTACAGTTTGGGTTAGTTTTCAGCATTAATTTTAAAATATTCCATATCTATAAATCCCATGCCATTGCTAAATTAATATATAGTTTTTACCGCGAATTTCTTCTGTCCAGTAGGTTTGTGTAAAGAACTGATTTTACCCTAAGTAACCCTGGCTTGGTTAATATTTATCAAGTGTAACTTAGTGTTGAGAAATGGTTTAGGATGTTATTTTCAAGCGAAAGCAGAAAAACGTTTAAGCATTACTAAGCTTGATTATGGCCAACCAGGATTTAAAAATAAACTTCTAGCAAAAGTACTTTAGATTGCCGTAGTTTTTCCTTGATTAAGTACCCCGCACTGCGGTGCGCCTTATCTCTTGACAGTGTTGTAAAGCGCAATCAAAAGCGCACGCAATGGGGACTTATTTTCACAGCGGGAAAAAAAGGAAATCTCGGCCATCTGGCTTGTCGCAACGGAAATGCAGTCGCTGTAGGGGCTGGCGCTTGATTAGGGAATTAGTCACCAGTTAAGGGGGCAGCGAATGGGGATTACCAAGTAGGGCTTTCTCCATGCTATTTCTTCATGGCGGTGGACCCGCACCCGAGCTGCCACGAAGTGCGGAAGCCGGAAGTGCGTGCCATGGGCGGTGGCCCCAATTGCGGAACGAGCTGATGCCCGTTTGCATGCTGCACGGCCATCGCCTGGCAGCTTAATTAAGACCACCGCCCTGGACTTGTTTTCTGGGCACAAAGTGACACTTTACGGCGACAATGACATGGAGTATACTCCGTACCCGTACCCCAGGGCGTCAGACTCCAGACTCCAGACTCCGGACTCCGGACTTCGGACTTCAGACTTCGGCTAACGAGGCCGTAAAACAGATCCCTTAGCTCTGTCCCCGTTGTGGCTGCCACATTGATGCAATTGCGGCTGTTTTGTGGCACCTGACAACAAGTCGAGGGACAAGTCCTGTGGAGCCAAGTCCTTAAAGTCCGTGCGAAGCCCTCAGCACCGAACAGCCATTACACTAGTTGTCAAACGTTGGCTTTTAATTATTAGTTATTATTTTAAAAATAATTGCCATGAATTGCAAAAGGAGAAGGGAAACTTCAGTTCCAAAGAATTTCACATCCGCAATTAAAACTAAGCCATACAATTTTTTATAAAAAGAAAGAAGTTTCGAGTAAGCAAGTGTTATTAAAGCAAACCATTTTCATTGATGTTAGCCGCAGGTAATGACAGGGAATAATGTTAAGCAAACGTTGGTCCTTCCTCTTAGACAGATTTTCAACCTAATTCGTTTGGGAATCAGCTTAGAGCATTAGCTTTCGCTACTTTACTATAAAAAGTGATTTAATTTAGGCCGAAAATGTTATTAGAAAAAACTCTGACAATGTCTTTTTGCGTGTGCGACACGAGTATTAAAGAACTAAGGATATTGAGCAAAAAAAAAAAGCTTTAAAAAATAAAACGGATGAGTCAAGGCCGCACCACAGAGCCAACAAACACGAGCCGGAAGGGAGCCCAAAACGAAAATTAAACATCAACTTAAAAAGTGGCAAATGAAGAGTATAAAGCGAAAAAGGTCTGACATTTACCCGCTGCTCGTCCTGAATCCTTTTCCATTTTCCTCATTTTTTTGTTGAGCTGATGGGCAAGAGAAGACGGGTGACATTGGCGGTTTACATGGATAATCGTCTCTTTTGCGGATGGGTCCTCGGCCATTTGCACGACCAACCGTCAGGTGAAAGGATGTTTAACTTAAAGATTCTTTCTGCCGTTGTCCACTTAATTGCATTTGGCAAACTGTTGAATCGAGCCGATCGATAAAGGGAGCCGGGCGACTCATTGCTATAATGGATGGGTCCTTCATGGTGATTAATTCGACTGAATGCGGCTGAAAAATGTTTGAACCGAAAAGAGCCGCGAACCTTATGATTAATCGGTGGGATCAACTAAATTACTGGTTAAAATCATACCCCCGAATGAACAAAAACAAGTGACAAATGCCCCCGAATGTCATGCTCATTAATCGAATGATTGAACTGCACAAGTGCAGACAATATATATGTAGATACTATCTTATAAATCCCCATTTAATAGACTTCTCCCCGCTTCGCTTGGCCAAATTTAAATGGCGCCAGCATAATAAAATTCTTAAGCTCTGTCGACGAAGAATGTGCCACATGCTAATTAAGAGAAAGCACCCAGAAAGTTTGCTAGACAAACTCGGAGCCATGAAATTTAATCATAAATATGTTGAAAACAATTTTTATGGCCACCCATTGGACATGGGCAGAACTTTTGGGGGTATATTCCTCAGAGAAAATTTTAAAATAATGAGATGTAGATTAGTGAGGAAATTGTGCATTTTATAACGTTCTAATGAATTATACAAACGTTTTGGAGACTAAATTGTAGACTTTAGTAGTTTTATTGCCCATTTTTATCGTATATTTTCATCGCCACTTTGATTTCATTCAAGGTTAATTACGTTTTCTGTATTGCTTTGACGCTTTTTTGCATTAATCCCCAGGGATTTGCCATGGGGATGTCAAGTTGTTTTGGCAAAAAGTCTAGCTTTACTTCACTTCAAATCGTAACTTTTGAGTGACAGGATCTCGGCCCAAAGCAAATTAATATTTAACTGGGTAACCGTGTGGTCGAGTCTGTTAACCTGTCATGTGTGCCCATATTTTTAGCGATGCTTCGGGTCTAACCAACAATTTTTATGGCGCCCACCGACGCACAAAGAGCCAAAGTTTATTAATTTTTTTTTCTTTTTTCTCGGCAACAAAAGGAAGCAGCAAAGAAAACTTAAGCTTGGCTATAAACATGTAAACAGAAAAGCAAACGCAAACGCACACATAAATATATGTATGTATATATACTAAGTCGGTGGAAAATGTCTTGGAAAAAGTTTGTTTTTTGGGCTCTGGCAAAACATTTTCATATTTGACTTCAACTTGGGAAACATAACTCGTGGGAAAGACACATACTTCGAGGAAGACAGAGGCTGGGCTATATATAGACATCCGGGCACAGGTGAACCCCCCTAGTTTTCTAGGAGGAGTCGAGAATATCGAACAATCCCTACTTCGTAGTTTGGCCCACATGGTTGCGGTTACTTTCTGTCAACTGGCCAGGCCAGAACTCAATTATCCAACATTCTGACCACCTTTTTAATCAAACTGTGGCATTCTTTCATTTACCTGGCAAAAGTACTTCATTTGTACACAGAGAAGAAATTTGATAGGATCATTTTCAGGAAATACACTATCAATTTTATCTATGCATATAAGGGGCGTATTACTTTTATATTTAGCCAACTTGTCTTTTTGTCTCTTTTTCTTTTTTTGCGAGTTTTAAATATTGCTTTCTCGCTCTTATCCAGAACAATTTAGGCGCTATCCCGCTTCTTCCTCTCTTTTCCGATTTGAAAGAACTGTCAAAGAGAGAAATATGATACTTAATATATTTACAATATCGAATTGATCCTCATTTTTTCTGTGTAGTTGATTTTGCTTCAATCAGAAAAGGTCATGTTCTATTTTGGGTTACGTTTTTACAGGTAAAATTAGAAAATGCTTTTGTAATTTAAAAAACGATTTCGTTTTTCTTGTAAAGCGATTTTTCCTTTTGAAAGGAAAACTTCTATACACTTTTGGGTTATGGTTTTACAGGTGGCATTATAATACATAACGTTTCCTTTGTTATTGCAAAGTTATGCCGCCCTCATCAGAAAATTCCTATAATGTTTGTTAAGTTTTCACAGGTAGCTTTACTATCTGTCTTTGTAATCAAAAAAAAAAAAGATTCCGCTTTTATTGTAAAGGTACATTCCCTGTATCAGATTAAGTTGAATACCTTATTGGGTTATGCTTTTACAGGTAGCCTATTATATTTCTCTGTAATTAAAAAAGGATTCCGCTTTTATTGTAAAGTGATTTCCCCCCTACTTTTATGTTATCCTGATTGTTGCCGGTGGTTCCGGTCCGGGTGCCCAGACGCCAGCTGCGACGAGAGTGAAAGCCTGAGCAGCAGCACCCAGAATCAGGTGCCATCGCCGGCTCCCCACCAGCTGGCTTATAATGTCCTCAAGCCGATCCTCAAGCAGCCACAGCAGCCCCACCAGCAGCAGCAACAGATGGTGATGTTGCAACAGGTAAATCCGGTGGAATATCAACAGATAGTTCATCAGCAACATCAGGGGATTGGACACCAGCAGCATCAAGGAGGGGTTATTCAGCTGCAGCATCAAGGAGGGTTAGGGGTTGCTCAGCTGCAGCATCAAGTGGTTACACACCAACAACATCCGCAGCTGAACCACCAGCAGCAACATCCGCATCAGCAGATAATCCATCAGCAACAACACCAGATGGTTACCTATCCGCAACACCCACAACCACACCCACACCAACAGGTGGGCCACCAGCAACCGATGATGCAGGGTCAACTAGCACCGCCACCGCCATCTGGCGGCCATGTTGTGCACCGCCTGCTTCCCACACCGCCCACACACAGTGGCTTGGGGGCGTTCCACACCCGGGAGGCGGCGCTGCAGAGGGTGCAACAGCAGAGCGGCTATTATAATCAAGGCCCCAGCACTTCGGCATCGGCATACGGCTATAACCTATCCATGGAGCAACAGCATCCGCATCAGCATCAGATGATGCAGCAGCACCAGCCGATGCAGCAACATCAGCCGATGCAGCAACATCAGCCGATGCAGCAGCAGTTGCAGTTCGAGCAACATCAGCAACATCAGCATTACGCCGATGATACCGAATTGGATTACGATACAGAGTGGGAGTTGGACGAGGAACCTGCTCCTCAAATGGATCCACCACTCACCACATTTAATGATTTTGTCAACGCGGCCCAGAATCCAACTGGCAGTCGTGTAAGTATCACCTATATTGTATATACCCTATACAACACTCACACAATGGGATTAAGGGATTACTTTTGTTTTATTATAATAAAACAAATGAACATCAATAGAAAAACTTGACATTATTAAATTGTTTTTTTTTAAAACCAAAATGTGGTTGCTGTTTGCGCAAATTTGTCATTTTAATTGGCAATTGTATTTGGTTTGCGGTCTTATATTTACAGCACAAACTCAAACAAACACCTTCACACCAATTAATTAGACCATTAAATAATTATATTACATTAAATAATTGCACTCCTGTAACGCAAAGTTTTTTTTCAGCGACACCGCTAACAACTTTCAATTTCTCTCTTTATTTTTGATCATATCACAATTCATAGCAGAGTCTTCGGGCCCAGAAGTCCCCGATTTTGAACAGACGTCGCGCCTCATCGATAGCTGGAAACTTATTGCACTCGGATTATACGTATACCAGGAATAGTATTGGCGGGGCTCCGATTGACCCCAACGATTTTCAGCGGATTTCGCAGAGCAGCAGCGCCAGGTAAAATTTATCTGGTACCTGTATTTATCATAGAATTTATAGGGAACGTTTTTAAAATCCGATTTTAATGACCTCACTGGTATATTTTTTAAGAAGACTTAACGCTTAAAGAGAAACTTCATTACCCAAGTTTAAGAAACTTTAATATTTAGTATTGTAATGCGTTATGGCAATTTTAAACTCCCTGTCTCTGCACAAACTTATTATTAAAGAAGAAGACGAAACCATTTTAAAAAGCTTATGCCACGTTTCCTCTTCTCCAAAAATATATTCAACATTTTTTTCCATTTCTAAAGAAGATTAAGATGATGATAAAGTGGCAGCAGTGGCTGCTTGGGGCAGAAGTCCTCGCAGAAGGCGTCCAGTCATAAACAAGAAAAAATGATAATTAAAAACTTTGCAACAATGGGCGGCAGGTGGGGAGAAGAGACAAGAAGTGAGACGAAGAAGGGCCACCCTAATTAGGTGACCCCGACCGCCTAGTGCCCTCAACATGTGACCTCTTGCCGCCTCCTTGTGGGCCAACAACTTGGCATTGTCTTTGGCGCCCCAGAGCGACCTTGGCCCAATGGGTTGGTTTTTTGAGATGGAAGCTGCAGATTTAATGCAAATGGCTTTTCAAATGTTTTGCGCTTTATTCCATTCATAATTCACTTGCAAATAGCTTGTGAGAGCTTCAGACTCAGTTGCACTCAGCGCAAAAAAAGGCATCGTGTATTTTTTCATCATTTCATTTCGAAGGGGAGGCTTTTTTTAATTAGGTAAAAGTTGGCCACATTTATTGCTTCCCGTCTGGGAGGACAGGAGTTTAAAAAAAATCCTAAGGCAGGTCCTTTTTTGCTCCAAATTAACAACAAGCTTAAAGGATAACCAAAGTGCAAGGGATTGGAGTGTAAATAAATGCGAAAAATCATAAAGATAATTATGTAAAACACTTATCCAAACAAACCCTCTAAACACTAATAGACTTTTTCCGGCTTTGTAGGGTTAATTACACTTTTACATCCGTTTTCATAATGCTCCGTTTGGAATCCCAATTATGAGTTGAATTTCAATTTAACCATTGTTTAATTAATATCGCAAAAATAATATTCAATCCTAAAAAAAGTAAAAAAATCTTAAGAACATAGTTAGTTGAATGTAGGGAAATAAAAGTGCACTGATATAAAAATGATAGTAAAAATATATTTCTGCATATTGAATTCAGAATTTCGCAATAAATATTACGAAAAATAATATATAATACAAATCATATTGGATTCCATGAATTAATTTTAAAATATTTAAATCAACTTACGAATTGAGTCACATTTACTTTACATGTTTTACATCATAGAAAAAGGGATTTCATAAATGAAATGAAAGAATGAAATCTTTAAATGTACTTTGTATAAATGCTTTCTGTATTAAAGTGGTTAAAAAAGGCAATCGATGAAAAACAACGAAAAAAATTTTAATTGAGTATGAAATCTTTGCATTTACTTCGTTTTTTTAATCAGTGTTCCCTCAAATACTAACATAATTAATATTTGTTTATTTTATCACTCGTGTTTAGGGATCGCATGTCAATGGCCGGAGTCCTGACCTTCCAGCAGGCCATGTCCGGAGCGGTGTCACCACAATATGGCACCGTGGGTTCTCTGAATCCGCAAGGTACCGGTGAGAAGAAACCGGGAATGGTTGGAGCCGATGCCATGGGAATAGGTGGTCTACCTGGCGGATCGGCTAACAATATCAATTTGACCGTGGGCTTGGGGTTTCTCGGTGGATCAAGCACCACCTTAGCTGCTGTCGCCGAGGTGACTAGTGGACCGGATGGCAATGGCGACTCCACGGACTCCCCCTCGCCCGTTTCGATGGTCCAGAGCAAGGAGAAGCAGAAGCAGCAGCAACTCCTTCAGATGCAGCAGGAGCAGCTGCAGTTGCCCACCCACTTGCCCATGTTGCGGGAACGGGGCGTGGGCGAATCCTCGGGTGCCAGTACATCGGGCACCGCCATCGCCGAACTGGCCGCCTCCGTGGTCCTGGCCTCCCAATCCGGAAAACCAATGACAGAGCGACAGCGCTTGAGGACCTCCAGCATGCCGGCAGAAAGTCGCAGGGTGAGTGGATAAATTATTACTTTCATGCCGGCGTTATAAAACTTTCACAAGTGTCATAAAGCCCGTGGGCCTTAAATCGCTAAATATTATCTTAACGCCCACGGGTGCCAAGCCATGCCCGCTTTATAAAACAAGAAAAAATAAGCAGCTTGCTTTCTTTTCAATTGAAATATAACCTAGACAAATGATTTATAAGTAAGATGTATTTAAACCTAATCGAGCGAAAAATAACTGTCTAAAGATATTAAATATTCGAGTCACATTTACCCCAACCTTTCACAAAACGGTGCTGTCATTGAAACTATTTATTCTTTCCCAAATTTGGCAACTGCATGGTCATGCGATGCGGGAACCAGTTAAGTCAGTTCAAGGAGCAGGCTCCTGGGGATTATCGCACCGACTTGGGACAACAAGTAATTGAAACTCGGCCCGGGGAACAAAAGCCATTTGAAGACAGCCATTAGCACTCCACTCAGCAGTGAAATATTCTTAATAGTGGCACTAGCCCCAAGAAAAGGAAAAAAATCAAGAAGAAAAGCTAGATGTGTATACAAGGCGAAGAAACCAAAGATTACACATGTATCTAAGGGGGTGTATTGCTGGGGGATGTGACTGTGGGCCTGGGCCAAGTTTGCAGCATTCAGCATGAGTAAGCATTTGATACATGGTTCTACTTTTGGCCCTCTGCTCCCGGGTCATTGGCTGCCTGAGCCTCCTTTTTCCCGGGAGGAGTGGCAGGAGTGGGGCTGGCTGCCAAGCTTATCATGTCCCGACTTCCCGACCCATCCCCCAGCGACCAGACCCACTTGTGCCTGGTGTTTTCCTGTATCGTTTTTGGCACATTTGAAAAATCGCCATAATCAACGGGCAAGGCATGAGCACTCCCACTTGACTATCCTACATTTATTCTTTATTAAGGCATTCTCAGAATATGAAGAGGTATTTTGTACTCAAGAAGGAAGTTATTCAAAAATACAGTTCTATTAAAAGTTTCAATTTAAAACTCCCAATTCTTACCTTCTGCTTTAAGTATGCTACAATTTGTTCCAAACATTTTTTCTTACTTCTTATTACAATAAATTTGTTTATTCCTATGAGGCCTCAGTTAAAAATGAGTTAATATAGCGCAACATGAATCTAAAGAATTCGCTTTTTAAGGTACTAAAAAATTTGGGTTTTGAGCTAATTTTTGCAACCACTTCAATTAAACTAAATAGTTCTCATATTTCGATTTGGAGAGCTCAATAAAAAGAATATAATATTGCACAACGTGAACCTAAAGAATTCGCGTTTTTAAGTTTAAGAAAATATGGTTTATGGGGAAAGCTGTTTCTTGCACCGACTTTAAGCAATATTCAATAAGTATTTTAAGGTCGTGTCATCCATTTACGGCTTACGGCTGTGTGTCATTAATGTGGATTTATGGCTGCGATTGGGACCATGGGGGCCATAATCCCCACGCTTCTTCGGCTGACTTGCAGTTGTCTAGTCGCTGCAGCTAATGTAATTAGTTTGTGAAATTGCTCGAGTGAAAATTGTGCAACGCGTGCTGCGCGAACTACGTGGACGTGGACGTGGCACGTGGAATTCCTGCACCTGCCACAGTCGCTGGGGACTCAGAATGGCAAGAAGAAACTGGAGCAGTTGTGGGGCATTGACCCCAAGTTTTCATCATGCCATCCGGCACAAAACTTTTTATAGATACCCCCGTCTTACGTCTTCCGTCTGCCGTCTCGGAATTGATTCCACTGCAAGTATGCGCTAGTTGCAATTAAACTGAGCGAGAACCTTCAAAAAGAATCAATGGCAGGCACGTAGATGCGGATGGCTCCCGGCCAAAGGGATTGGGTTTGCGATAGGATTTGGATTTGGCCATGTCTGAAGTCGGGGTTCGGGCATTAAATGCGGAATAGTGTCAAGTGTGCGGTGCACTCGACACCGAAAAGGAGCAAACTTGTCGACTGCAGTCCCAGATCCATTCACACTTCACCTCATCTTCAGCAAACAAAAAAAAAAATGTAAGAGGGACTGGGGGGGTCTAGAAGCCCCCAAGGCAGCCGAAAAAGTGCAGAAACTTTTGTGCCACCATGCCCCAAAAGGGCAACCGCAAATATGTGAAATATGTGGGTGTGTGTGTGTGTGTGTGTGTGCTGTAAGCCCATCGGGGGCCATCGCCCTGCAATTGGCAGGAACAGGAGCAGGGAAAATACTTTGTACTTGGTGCTTGGCTCTTGGTTTGGGCCCAACCCGGCGGGAGGTGTCTTAAAGCTCATCCGCAAAGGCTTTAGTCACACCTTATTGGACTGGTTGAATGAAATCAAGCACTGGCCGTCGGCCTGATTGGGTTTTTTTGTGCCAGGACATTTATTTGTTCGTTTCCCAAGAACTTTTTATTTGTTCTGTAAGCCATTTAAACTGGTAATATATGAAACGATGACCGGATTTATTGACTTTAAAAATGGCCAGACGCTTTTATTAAAAAGTCAACGGTGCGTATGCGTTATTTTTTAATTATATGACATTACGCATACGCCTTGGGGAAACACTGCTTAAGCGGTTTTTCTCATTAATTAAAATATCTTTTTAATATTTATACGCTCTGTGGCTTGGCATTGAACATATATTTTTACTTATTAATTTTTCGGAACTTGTATTTTTGCCCTGCAGCCCCGCCTGGCGGAGATGCGACGCTCGGCCATCCATGCCGGTGATCTGGACATGACCTACTACCGTCTGCGCAGCTTCAGCATCACTTCCCATGGCATCTGCAACTTGGGCGACTCCCTAAGGTAAGTTCCCAAAGCCCTGACATTTTCAATGCCCAGCCTCTGCCATTGTGTGCCCTTTCTTTTTTTGTTTTCACCTTTTTCGGAAACAGAAGTCGCAGGTCACGTTCGATCAATTCCGTGACTTCCACTGGCACTTCAAACAGCGGTGTGGATCGACACAATAGGTGAGTTCAGTGCTTCGACGTTCATTGGTTTAATGTTCGGCGAACAAAAGTGGCTGGCTGGCAATAAATTGTTTATGAAATGACAGTTCACATGGCGACAACAATGCGTAGCGTACGGCATTTTCACGTCTATATAGTCTGACTAATTTCATACAATTTCCACGCCAAACAATTTCCGCTGCCATTAACAACGGCATTTGGAGTGTGGGTACCCAAAGATGAAGATGAGTCGTAACAATGGCAAGGCGTTTTCCAGCTCATTGTCAAAGGAAACGCCGTCGTCCTTGCACAGTGAAACATTTTAGCAATTGGTTTCAAACTCTAAAGTTCGAATTTCACTTAAAGTGAAAACAATTGGATGTAGGTTGCTTGTAGCACTAGTAATAAAAAATATTTAGTTGCTTTCATCGTATCTCTATTCCTAGTAATTCTTGTTTAAAATATATTTGAATAATATTTATTACTCAATCTTAATATTTCTATTAACTTATCACCATATAAAATATAATAACCAGTTTTAAAGTCTTTGTAGAATATGTTTATCACCATATCACCAAAATAAATATATTAACGCGTTTTAAAAGCTTTTTAGAATATGTAAGGAAACAGCCATTTTTTTTAAAGATTTTTCCTAGCTTTAAGGTAATCCCTTTTTTGAGCTTAATGTGTGAAATTGCCCCACTGTGCCTCGGTCTCTTTGCTTATGATTGTTATTGGCTGTATCTTCGTAGCAACGCATCGGGAGCATCGGGCGAAGTCATCGATGGGGATCCGAATGTTCCGGCCTACAAAATTGCCATGCTCGGCGGCTCTGGGGTGGGCAAAACCACCCTGACTTACCAATTCACCACTTCTGATTACATATGCGCGTATGACCTGAGTCTCGGTAAGTCATCATCAGCTTTCATTACATATCATACCCATTTTCTAATTGGCAATTTTTAATTTGGCAAATGTAAAACTATATATTTATCAGGCCTGCCACCGAAGTCGCCGCCAGTCGAAAGTTCAATTTCTATATCACAAGATATGACTTTCGGTTGGATTTTTAGTCTGCACTAATGTACAGTCCGCATAACAGAATATTGGAACTTTTGTTTTGAATTCTTAAGTCCCCCTTAGCAAATGTAGAAAATTCGTTTGGTTTTGTAAATACTTAAAATATTCAAATATATATAAACTGCACATAAAGTATTGCATAAAATTTTTATAGCTTTTTATTAGAATATATACAGACTAATCAAAGTTTTAGTAGTTTTCGGGTTTTAACGAATATAAATATTTAATCATGTTTTAATCAATATTATAAATTTTTGATAGTTTTATTAACATATTAATATATGATATTTCATTTCAAAAAGCATTTAAAGACATCTTAAGCCCCAAAAAATTATCTAAACTGATATTTTAGGAAAGGTATTGAATTTTTAATATTGTATAGGGCTCGAAATTTAAAGTAAACCCCTTGAAAGACTCAATATACACTAAAAGCCCTCTTTTAGTTTGGGGAAATCTCTAAATTTATTTTGGCTTAGGCACATGTTACGCTAAGTAATTGAAAATGAAGTCGCCCGTCCGCTTTTCAGAAATCTTCCCCTGCTCCACACGATGCGGCTTTAAATCAAACACATTTGCATTTTAATTATGGCACAAAGTCATAAAATATGAAAAGCGCCAGCGCTAATTTCATTAACTTTCGCGACCATATCACCGGATCCGGGATCTAGAGTGTGGGCGAAGCTAGGGAATATGGGCATGCTGGTGGCCACCGAACCCACTTTGATAACCGCTTTGGAGCTTTTAAATGGATTTTCATAGTGGATTTTCCGTTTCTCGGTCAGAAAATCACATTAGGCGCAGATAAACTGTAGTGAATCTATTCCTGATGAAAGGCCAGCACTTTGAAACTATGAGTATAAAGGAATTACTTACATATTTGCCTGTTAATATTTGTTTGGTAACACTGGTTCAAGCGGCATACAGGGCATGTTTTTCAATGGATAAACTTCTCTTGGACCGGACACCTTCTTTTCCAGCCAAGGTCGATTGTCGAAAATAGACTTAATTATGTATGGAGACCAAAAGATGCACACCTTCCAGCGTCTTGCGTAAAGTTCTCGACCAAGTCGAATTAATTGAATTGCAGCAATATCGAATTACCTTTTGAGCAGCGAACTTTAATGGACCACACTCACCTGGCACTGAGTTAATTATGTGTGGGATATTCTATCACAACAGCTTGAGTCTTGGTGGAAGTAATCTGATGTTGGCTAAAGTTGCCGAAACCCAATATTTAATTTGTAGCAAATAATTGCAGCTGCAACTTGTGCAACACGTGTGTTGCCACTTCAACAGTTGGAAAGAGTGTGCATAGGCTGCATGACCACTTTTAGTGTGATTTATTCCCTTCGATAGTTGATGTCACATCATAATTAAATAATTAGGTTTTAATTGTGCCATGTATTTCGATAATGCATTTACCAGAAAAAATACGTGATTTTTTTATTTAAACAAAAATTGAACAAAGACTGAAACTTAATTCCTTACAATACAGTATAAACAATAGGCTGTAACTCACTTTATTTCATAATCAATTTTTCATGATTAAAGGGCTGGTAAAAACAAAAAGCACACGTTGAAATGATGCAAAAAGTCTTCAAATAGATCATCATATCGTAGTAGGTTTTCTTACTATGTAATGGGAATGGCGTGCAGACTATGTGTATTTCTTTGAAGCAGGATCAGGCCCAAGGGCCTGAAAAATGCCTTTGTCCTTCACGCAGGAATTTGCTGCTCTGTGTGGTTGAGATAATAAAAGTCCGAGTTTTAATTAGCCCCAAAGCAAGGGCAAACTTTATGACATTTGTGTTTGTGGGTTTGTGCGCTGTTGTTTGTTAACTATTTCTGGCAAAGGCCATAGATGGTATGTCCTGCAACTGTTTCATAGTTTCCTCGGTGCAGGATGACCACTGCTTGCACTGCTTGAAGCATGCGTGTGTGATTTATATTTTTGCACCAATGCTTTCCTGCGGTACACGCAAATTTCTGAGCGGACTTGCGTGTGGGCGTCGTCTTGGCCATCTTTAGCTAATGGCCTTTAGCGTTGCATGACCACAAAAACCTAGAGGCAGCGGAACTGCTTTGGTCACGCCCACCAAAGCAGATTTATTACATGCCATGTCCGTTTGGAGTAAATCTAAGTGGTTCTGTTTTTAGAAATCAGTCCAAAAACAGTCGTATTTTTAGTTGAACTTAAGCTGACTTTTGTTTTTGAAGCTTTGATTAGACTAATAGATCTAGAAATATATTAAGAAAAAATACTGCTCGGCATAACTGCAGCTATCTTTGAGCGCAACTGTACTTTTATAGCAACCTCAATATAATAACAATACATATAGAGAAAACAATTTAACTTTTTAATTAGGAAAAATGTATCTTTCTTGTACAATTCATACAAGCAACATTATTTTAATTCCACTTTTAACTAACTAATTGTTCAATGCTTTTGCCATTTAACACGCTAAGGGGAACAAACATGACTGTACCTGTTGCACGCAATCAAAAACGCAAATGATGGACAGGTGTTGCTACATTTCAACTATTGAGCTTTAATAATCCTTACTTATTCCCTATTATTAGGAAGCTAATAATATACTCCGAACAGAAACCAAAGGAACACGCGCTATGCGTCTTGTTTTAATCCCACCAAAACTGAGGGGGTTTCCACAGTTTCCCCGACTTGCTTTGGTTTGTTTGCACAAGCATTTGTATAATTGCATTTAAATGACTCGACGCGGTTGGCTTTCACCGCTTGTCAATTGCATGACTAATCGGCTAAGCTGCTAAAGGACTCAAAGTCCCATTTGAGGGAGGATGAGAACTCTAGGCTTGTGCCACATACAAAATACGGCAATACAGCACGCTTGCGTTTTTTTTTTCTTTTCAATTTGTGCGGCACCGCCCACGCATGGAAAATTACTTGCAACATGCAAATTAAGCGCCGGAGTACGAGGTTTTCTTTTTGTTATTTTGTCATTCCGCCTTTGGATGGATGGGCATGGGAATGGGAATGGGACGTTGTGGATGCGGGTCGACTGGCGTCTAAATATTTGCCACAGCTGAATGCAAACAGAGTCGGACGCAAACTGCAGTCATGTCTGCCTCTGCGACTCCTTTCCAGGTCCTTTCGTCCTTTTTTATTCCTGCCACTCCTACCATTCTGTTGGCTCGAGTCAAACTGCTGACAAAGCGTGTATAAGGCGGTGCTCATGCACTGACAGAAATCGTGCAGTCAAAACTTAGTTGGGAGAAATGAGATAAATTAAAATTCAGTCCTCAAAATAAAAGCACTCGCCATTTCTCAGCCATAAAGTTCAGAATAAAATATAACCAACCTTTTATCTAGTTAATGCACTTTAACAAAGCTTTCCATTCAATATATTTTATGCTTAACCGAATGCTTCCCCATTTTTTCTTAAGCCTAACTAAAATATATATAATATTATTAATATTACAATAACATTTACCATTTTATTGCTGCGTTGTCATGTATACATATTAGCTACAAAATATAAAATAATCTACCCTAACAAAATATTTTACCAGAAAGGAAGCTAACTTCGGCAAGCCGATGTTTCTATACCCTTGTACAGAGCTTTCCGACTTTAGGAAAAATAAAAACTAATTACAGAAATATTAAGATAATGTTTCATTTTAATTTACTACCGTGTATGTTTACCGAAAATGAAATATAACGGTCCTTGTAATATTTTGACATAATTTATTATATCCTTCCCGTGGCAGCTTTATTATAAAGTCGTCCGATTTTTTAAAAATAATAATAGTATAATAAAAAATATATAAAAACACTGAAGTCATAATTTTTTCACATTTACGGACGGACGGACGTGGCTTAGTTTAGTGATGCTAATCAAGAACATATATACTTTATGAGGTCGGAAACATCTTTTTCACTGCGTTGCAAACTTCTAACTGAAATCATTATACCCTCTGCAAGGGTATAAAAATTGAGAAACGAATATATATTAAAAAATTATTTTTTATTGTTACTTAAATTTACCCAAATAATTTTGATTAAGTTAAAGCCTTTTAAATGTGGGCTAGAGTTATTTGTAAATATTTTTATTTTAGTTTCAGATATTGATTCCCAGTTCTTTTTAGGCAGTGTTGTGGTGACATAGCATTTTCCGTGAGCACCGCTGTAGAAGAGGGCTTTACGAGTTCGGAGTCCCGAGTTCGGAACCCCAGTCCGTAGACCCGGCTCCCAGCACTCCATTGTCTCCCACTCCAAGACCACTGTCTGCCCCCCTTTCCACGTTTTATGGCTCGGTTAAAAAACGAGTCAATGTAGACAGAGAAAAGGGGGGGCGTCAATTGCGACATTAACTTGCTGGGCAAATAAAATCACTTTGATTACGGTTTTATGGGCGACACGCCCCCCAAAGGTTGTCGCCGCCTCTGTGGCAATTTAATCGATTTCCGACCCTTGGAACTGCATTTAAGAACTTGTTATTTTGATTTCCTCGAAAGTTCTCAAGACTTAGGGTGGCTTTCTTGAAATCTAGAGCTTCCTCTTTTTTTTGTAATTATAAATGCACTACTTGGAAAACACGCTTGAATCATGCACCCCTGCTTGGGTAGTTTGTATATATATACTCGAATAATTTTTTAGAATTCTTACTAGTACTAGATTTCTAGATTCCGAGTCAAGAGATTCCGAATGCCTGGCGAATGGCTACCTATTTTTTTTTGATTTGGTTATTTTTATAGATGATGATTATGGACAGAAGACGGTATCGGTGCTAGTCGATAACATTGAAACGGATTTGGAAATTATTGATCATCCCGCATGCGAGATGTCGGTGAGTAAGCACGGAAACTAGTGGTAGCACCTCCCAGAAAATCGTCGCCCAAAAAATGCCCTCGTTTTCAGTTGAGACCCTCCTCATCTGGATGGGGAACTTTCCGATTACCCCAGTCTGGCTGAGTGGGGCAAGCTGTGGGTTAAGAGCCATCTGCCTCTGACACATTTGCCAAATGTCATTAACACTTTTGTGCTTTTGCCGTCACTTTAAAGGAGAAACAAAGTGATGGGATAGGAATTTTAAATGTATCTTAAAGTTTTGATAAAACAGAGTTCTAATTGAAGGGGAAGCAAATTTGCTATCGACGACTTCTTTAAATTTTTATTTTAAATGGTGTGAATTTGTTTGAACATACAACTTGTTGACTTAAAACTAAAATCTTTATATTGCAAAATTTTAAAAATCAATTATTCTAGGTTCATAATGGTTCTGGGTTCTAAAGTTTTAATAAAACATAGTTCTTATTGAATGGGAAGCAATTTTTCTCTCGACGACATCTATGAATTTTGATTTTAAATGGTATTATTGTATTTCAACATACAACTTCTTTACTAACAACTAAAATCTTTAAAAAGGTTATTATTAGAAAATGTTGCAAATATTCCAAATATTATAAAAAGAAAATAACATAAAATCAATTAAGGTAAAGTTTTGAATTGTTATAGGCTTAAAGTTTTTCTGGGTTCAATGTAGTCTGGAGGAGCTTTACGGCCTTAGTCTGGCCAAGGTCAACTGTCTCAGCTGTGAAAAGCGTCTCACATGAACTGGGGGCACGGCTCATCCTCGAGTGGGTGGTGGCAATTTCCCCACCCCTCGCCACCCACTTCCCCACTTTCCTACTCCCCAACTTCCCGCTTTGAAATTTCATTACAACGATTTTCGTTTTCGCATCCCACTTTTCCGCACCATATGGTTAATATCTGTTTTGGCTTTTTTTTTGTGTGTTTCCCCAACAAATTTTCTCTCGCCCCTTTAGACGGAGGCCTTCTGTGCCACATACAACATAGACCTCTTCGTAGTGGTCTATTCTGTTATAGATCGGAACACTTTCGCAGCAGCCGAGCGGGTTTTGCAGTACCTCAAGGAGAACGAGATGCTCTTGTCCCGTGGGGCTATTTTGGTGGCCAACAAAACGGATTTGCAGAGGCACCGCGTGGTTACCCGTCAGAGTAAGTATTCTATGCACATTTTTTTTGGAAATTTTTAGGATCCTACTTTCGCCCTCTTATATGGTGCGCATTGAGGCATATAATACATAACGTTCCAAGTTGTTGCCTATATTAATTTCATGAAGGTGACCTTAACTTCGTTTTATTTCCTAAATTTGTTTGTCATCTTTCCAGCCAACAATTTCTTTCTTTTCTGACTGTTATTAATCAAAATCAGAAAGTTGACAAAGTTGGGAAGGGAACAGAGATTTTTTTTTAATTCTTACTGGCATTTTTGGCCAAAATCTGAATCCCAAAAAAACCCATGTACCCCCTTACAAAAAATGCGAAAATGGGTCAAAAAATAAATGTTCTTTAAAGTGATTGGAATCGATAGCATTTGTAGCATGCTGCTCAAAACAGTCGGTCATTTAGCTGTACGCCTTGATTTGGCAAAACTACGACCGAAAAACCACTCAAAAATTAGTATTTTTGACCAAAATCTGAATCTCAAAAATAACCCATGTACCCCCTTACAAAAAATGCGAAAATGGGTCAAAAAATAAATGTTCTTTAAAGTGATTGGAATCGATAGCATTTGTAGCATGCTGCTCAAAACAGTCGGTCATTTAGCTGTACGCCTTGATTTGGCAAAATTACTACCGAAAAACCACTAAAAAATTAGTATTTTTGACCGAAATCTGAATCTCAAAAATAACCCCCTTACAAAAAATGCGAAAATGGGTCAAAAAATAAATGTTCTTTAAAGTGATTGGAATCGATAGCATTTGTAGCATGCTGCTCAAAACAGTCGGTCTTTTATCTGTACGCCTTGATTTGACTAAACTACGACCGAAAAAGCACTAAAAAATGAGTATTTTTGACCAAAATCTGAATCTCAAAAATAACCCTTACAAAAAATGCGAAAATGGGTCAAAAAATAAATGTTCCTAAAAAAGATAGGGATCGATAGCATTTGTAGCAAGCTGCTCAAAACAGTCGGACTTTTATCTGTACGCCTTGATTTGACTAAACTACGACCGAAAAACCATTAAAAAATGAGTATTTTTGACCAAAATCTGAATCTCAAAAATAACCCATGTACCCCCTTACAAAAAATGCGAAAATGGGTCAAAAAATAAATGTTCCTAAAAAAGATAGGGATCGATAGCATTTGTAGCAAGCTGCTCAAAACAGTCGGACTTTTATCTGTACGCCTTGATTTGACTAAACTACGACCGAAAAAGCACTAAAAAATGAGTATTTTTGACCAAAATCTGAATCTCAAAAATAACCCTTACAAAAAATGCGAAAATGGGTCAAAAAATAAATGTTCTTTAAAGTGATTGGAATCGATAGCATTTGTAGCATGCTGCTCAAAACAGTCGGTCTTTTATCTGTACGCCTTGATTTGACTAAACTACGACCGAAAAACCATTAAAAAATGAGTATTTTTGACCAAAATCTGAATCTCAAAAATAACCCTTATAAAAAATGCGAAAATGGGTCAAAAAATAAATGTTCCTTAAAGTGATTGGAATCGATAGCATTTGTAGCATGCTGCTCAAAACAGTCGGTCATTTAGCTGGACGCCTTGATTTGACTAAACTACGACTGAAAAACCGCGAAAAAATGAGAATTTTTGACCAAAACCTGAGTCCCAAAAAAAACCCATGTACCCCCTTATAAAAAATGAGCAAATGGGTCAAAAAAAAAAATGTTCCTAAAAAAGATAGGGATCGATAGCAATTGTAGCAAGCTGCTCAAAACAGTCGGTCTTTTATCTGTACGCCAAGATTTGACTATGAGTATGAGTATTTTTTTTGGAAATTTTTGTGAAGTTCATTTATATATAAATAAATAAATATAAATAAGATTTAATTTTTTAAACTCTCTAATGTTCGCATCCCGAGTATAAAATCGAACTAGCAATTATTTATGTCGATTATATTTTTGTACAAATAATTGGTTGCAAAGTGGGCGTCAAGGGCTAAAAGGTTGGGGTTATATGATTACAATTAAAATCAAAATTTATAGAAAATATAACATGTTAGATTTTTTCTATTATTAATTTATAATTTAAAAAATTTATGGAAAGAGGTATTTTTACGATTGTATGATTGAACCAAATTTATAGAAATCTTTAATTAATTCACTTGGTCAGCAGAGTTAAATTATTTTTTTCATGATGGCCTCATGGAGTTATAAACCAACCATTTTCTTACCCCCATTTATTTCAGTGGGCCGCAAGGTGGCGAAGGATATAGCTTGCAAATTTATCGAAACTTCATCTGGCTTGGATCACAATGTGGACGAGTTGCTCGTCGGGATAGTGGCGCAGGTGAAACTCAATCCTCAACGGTTGCGATTGCTAACGGAGCAGGAGCTGCAGCGCCTGAACCTGCAGAGCACTATCCAGAAGCACCGTGGTATGCACCTGCAGAGCCGCCGTATGGTCCGCCAGATGAGCATATGCCAGGGCGACGAGGAGATCTTCAATGGCGGATTGCCGGAGCGATCGCAGAACGGCGACGTCGACGACGACGAGCCGCACAGGGTGCCTAGCTCCTCGAAAATGGGCCGGTCGCGAATCGAGAACCCCAACCGCAAGCCCCTGAACCTGGAGAGCATACTGAAAATGGGCGAGAGCGAGGTGGACGAGGAGGAGCAAGTGGTGGATCTGGGCAAGACGTCCCAGACCCAGCTGAGCAGGTTCAACATGCTCGCGGCCACTATTCGTCATCGGCGTCCGTTTCGCAAGCGTCGCTCGTTCGACGGCGGCGCTTCCACATCTGCGGCAGCGGATGCCGCCGCCGAGATGCAGCGACGCTACCAGCTCCGGGCGATGGATGATTTGCAGCTGGAGGGACGATTGGCGGCGGAGGATCGGTTTGGGGGCAGGAGGATCGGTCTGGCCGACAGTGATGATGAGGAGGATGAGGAGCTAGATGTGGAGGGTGCCGAGGATGGCGAAGGAGGAGCAGGAGGAGCAGCAGCAGGAGCAGGAGCAGGAGGATTGGCAGGAGTCGACGGGGGACGACGGAATACCTGCAACCGCAAGGTGGTCAAGAAACTGACCGCCCGCACCAAGGTATTCATCTCGTCGGTGTTGCGCTTCAAGAAGTCCATCAGCCTCAAGCGGCGCAACTCCTCCAGCTGCAGTGATCTCTTCGTGATCTAAGCAGTTCTAGGAGATAGTATAGGAAGTATAGGAAGTATAGACTGAATGTACATAGAAGGAATATAGAGGGAGTAGCACCGGGAAGAAATAGGATTAGGAGATTCAGAGATTCAGAGACCCAGAGATTCAGAGATTCAGAGATTTAGAGAGATTTTCAGAGAGCAAGCAGTGTAAAAACGAGGTGGAGTCGAACACGGAAGTGCAGGGAGTGCAATGCAGCAGTTCAGCTTATGAGGAGGTTTTCCAGTTCCAAATTCCACAAAATTAAAGAAATACAGGGACATCACATCATCCGTTTTGAGAAGGTCCGCGAACAATTGCAGAGTTAGACCCCCATTTTAGTCATTGTTTAGAAGGTAACTGCAATTGGTCACGGAAAAGCAGACCGAATTTAATTGAAAAACAAAAACTAAGGCCGAAGAAATCTCTGGAAATTTAAAACCACTCCAAAAGGTGTCCAAAAGTATGCTGTAAAAAATAAAACTTTGTCTTCCGGTGGTCATACTTGCGACTGCCGGATAAATTATAATAAATAATTTTACAAATTTATAGCATACTTTTGGTAGCATATAAAGGTGGTTTCGAACCTCTAGAAATTTCTGTGGAGCCAACTTATACAAAAAAAAAAAAACGAAACAAAAGACGCAGCAAATGCGGACAATAATTTTCTTGATATAAAATATTGATCAGCAAATTTTACAAAATTGAAAATCTAAAAAAGAAGAGGGGCAAACGTTTTATCCAAGTGAAAACCGAATTTTATCAGCAAAAAAAAAAAATTTAATGAAAAAAAGAAACCAATCTGCGGTTTTGTTGAAGTGGCACATACTCTGAGAAACAGTAAACAACGGCAAGGGCAATATAAGAGGGATACATAAGAAAAATATTTTATTCATTTTGTTATTTCGGTGTGTTTTTTTTGAGGTTTCTTGTTGTAATTAAACGCGCGGTTTCCGGTGAGTTTCACACATGAAAGGAATGGACTTTACAGCATACCACATATGCGATGGCTCAACATGAAAAGCTAGCAAAAGAATAAACGTGCAAAAATGGAAACGTCACGAATAACCGACAAAGACAAGGAAAATATACAAAAAAAATAAAATAAAAACCAAATCAAACAAAAAGAGCAGTGCAAAATTGTCCACACCATTGCAAACTTTGAAACCTATTTTATGGTGGGCACGCTTTTTGATGGAATTCGATTTCATTGTGCCAACAGTCCAGCTCTATTGCTCAAACATAAAAAGAGAACCTTTTACTATACAGGAATACTTTAAACATTTTTTCTTATATTTACATTTCTTGGTGATAGTCTTACAGTTGGTTCTTTACTTGACCTTCCATTACCAATGCAGGTCCAAATATAATTCCAAAATGTTTACTTACTATACACGTAATGTGAGAGCTATTTGTGAAACCCGCTGATCGATTGGCTATTGCTGAACTACGACGATATATTGAAAACGTAATTGTCGAAACGAAGAATTTTTTTTGCGCAAAATTTAAAAAAATATAGACAAGTAAGTAATTTACACTTCTGAATGTCCTGTGAAAAAGAATATCGAAAATACACCAGCACGAACACTAAAACAGGGTAAAAGCCGAGAGGGGATGACAAAAAAAGAGAGTGTCAGGTCAGCCCGAGAAGGTAAATGTCTGGATTCCCAAATAATATAAAACTAATATCCTGAGAATAAAAATCCGCAAGCACTGAAAACTTTAATGTTTTCCCTAAAAATATTTATAAAAAGAAAAAATTTAGAGCATTTGACAGTGGTTAAAACTAAAACATTTGTGAGGGAATCCAGAAAACTAAAAAAATTGGATTGCCAAAAAATGGCGCCCGATCAGGGACTGGCCTGCGGTTGGTTGCATATTACACACATATTAATCAATATTAAACAACTTATCAATGTAACGCGATATCGGAGAAAAAACGCAACTATATTTATCAAGTAAAATCACTGTTGAAATAGTTTAAGGAAAAAAAACATCCAAGCCCTCTAAGTTTCCCCGACCCCTTTTCAATTTCACCGGTCGATGGGACTCAAGGCAGCCGAGCAAAACCCTTAATGAGCTTAACCAAAGCCTGCAATACTGTTTCGAAATGGAACAGGCCCTGAAAATATGAATGCAGAGCGGTGCTCGGCTCGAGGAAATTTCCCAGAAGCCACCAACATATCATAAACTAATACAAATTACACTGGCAACAGATAAAAAAGATACTCTAGCAGAGGGATTATCAAGAAAAAGGCCAGGATTGAGCACATAGCGGGTTTTTCTTAAGGATATATTGTATCTATATGAATTCACAGACAAAATGCCACCATGATTATTTAATTATTTTGAAGTGAATAGTGTAATTATTATTTTTTATCAATTTTTAGTTTAATAAATAAGTTTTAAGAGGGTTTTTTTCCATTATTATTACGCATATTTATGTTCGCTTCAATACAGCATAAGTACATTTTAGTTGTTTATTTTTGTTGGTAACCGAATTTAATCGAGGTAGTTAAAACCGAGTAAGGTTTTTATGGGAACCGGGGAAGGCAGGTTAAAATAACCGAACACAAAAGAGAACAAAGAATATGTCTAGAGTTTCCACATTACTTTGGGCTGTATGCACAAGCGACAGCACAAAAAAGTCTTTGGCACACAAAATCAACAAATAAAAAAAAACTTAAACAAATTGAAAAACGAACACACTCACCCACACAACACACACAGAACTCCCCCCGCACAAACTCACGTCAAACAATTGAAAAATATGGAAAATGCAGGCAAAGAATGAAAAAAATGTATTGCTCAAAACGAAAAGGCGTTAGATGTATTTAGGGGAAAAACTGCTGGGTGAATGGGAAGAGGTCGTATTTGGCATACATATATGCATGTACCATTGAACCATCACAAAGGTACTGGGCCAAACTTGATCGAAGCTTCCACAAAGGGGGAAAGCTCGAAATGGACATGACAAAATACAAGTAAAACGGAACAACGAATTGTGAATTACCTACAGTGGAGATTTGAATGGAAGTGAAACGATCAGATATAACACAACATTCAGCGAACAATGAACAAAACCCCCTCGACGACTATTCCAAATTTCAACCTTTTTCGACTCCATTTATAGGCTGTGTTTAAAATAACAGTATTATATCAGTAAATTCGAAAAGTAAACCTTCTTAGGAAATCGTTTGACATTCTTATAAAATCCGAACACCTTTTTTGGGTGACATTTTCGATTTGCTTTATATGTTCTTTTTAGTAGCATTTTTTTAGTTTGTTAAAAAACGAAAAATTTTAAAAAATACCCTCTGTTTGAACATTTATATCTCCAACTGTCAATTTGATTGACTTCGTTTCTTTTGCATTTAAATCTCTAAAATTCTCTCATTTTGTTTTCCAGGACACTTCTTTTGTAGTTAAATTAAAAACTTTGAAAAAATATTTTTTTACTCTTTTGATTTGCCTGAAACTTTTTTTTAACTAAATCATCTAATCAGGGACGGTAAATAATGATTATTGGTCTGATTTTTGAATCAAAATATCACCCACTTAGGATCGACACACGCGGAAAAGGAAAATAGCACAGTGATTCTCTTTGGATTGCCTATCCATTTTCATAATGATTTTAAAATATGCAATTTTTATAATATTACTCAAAAGTAATCATTATTTTTGACTTTTATAATAAAAGTCAAAAATAATTATTATTCCTGAGGAAAAAAATAAAAATCACATTTTTAAAACCATTATGAAAATGAATAGGCAATCCAAATAGAATCACTGTGCTATTTTCCTTTTCCGCGTGTGTCGATCCTAAGTGGGTGATATTTTGATTCAAAAATCAGACCAATAATCATTATTTACCGTCCCTGATTAGATGCTTTGGTTAAAAAAAGTTTCAGGCAAATCAAAAATGTGAAAAAATATTTTTTGTGAAATACGTTCGGTTTGTAAGAGAACGGGCCATAATTGAGTTATGTAAACTTATGTGTATGCAATTTATTTAAAAATTATTCAATGTGCACTTGAATAATCTAAAAATTCACCTACATTACTTATAGATCTAGTTAATTTAATCAATATTCATTTTAAATTTTGTTTACATGCTTATACCTAGTGCTTTCATTTTAAACACAGTCGTAACTATAACCAAAATAATGCGTAAAACCCAGCTGAGAGTCCAGTAGCACGTAGGCTTTAGAAACACAATTACCTAGATTGAGATTTGAAGTGGTATTCAAATGTAGAAGGGCAGCGAAAACTGGACATAAAGCTGGGTCGAGGGAAGGAACCTGAAGACCTAAGGACACTCAGACTGGACATTCTCTCGGACAGGAATCACTTCGGAACTTAACCCACTACCTACTACTTCAAAATCGAGACTGATTTTACTGCTCCTCCAACTGCACTCGAAACGAACTATGAACACATCCTAAATCGATAAAAGAAAACACAACCGAGATCCTGAATTTCCATTTCCTGACCCATTTCGCATACACTACTTACACGATCATTTCAGAATACATTTACAAATTGTATAACCCATCGGTTGGATAGGGCTGGATAAAATTATACTAATTGAATACAAATATATCTTATATGATTGTATGTCCCTATTATACATATATGTATACAAAATATTTACACACAAGTTTTATTCCTCGCTATTTGAGTGCGTAAGTTAAGTTAAACCAATCTTTATACGAATTTCGGAAAAAAAAGTTTAGATGCATTTTTATGGGAATCCATTTGACTAATGGACAACTTGTGATGATATTTCATTAACGTGTGTTACGCGAACGGAGGTTTAGTTTTAGAAAAGGAACTGAAGTATCCTTACCTATCCATCCTTTATAGTTTGCTCTCGATCCCCTTCCCACTTTCACTCCGTTCGATTGAAATCAAAAATCAAGTCAATAACATCGAAAATATTCCCATAAAATGCCACTTTTTTGACTTACAAAATTCTTTACAAATCAAAAGATACTGTAGTTTATTCTATTTTACACGAATATACACATTAATTAACCAACCATTTTTGATGTACGTTAAACATTTATGATATATGTGTGTTTGCAAGAAATCTCTATTTGTAATTGATATCCATATTTATACATACATAAGTATACAAAACCCACATTGAACGATATTTTGCTCTTCTCCCAAATAAATTCCGAGTGATTTCAAAGTTTCCGAGCAAAGCAATTGATTTAGGTAAGCAAAGGCAATGTTGGTTCCGCGTGGAAAAACTTACTATACATGTAGAAAGCCACGATTTAGTACGCATGCATATGCATCTGTATTTCATAATTTTTTTTGTGAAACCTTCATTCAATCAAATTGAATGGACACACTTAACGATAAACAAATATTTTACTCTATGTGTACAATTCAATTACAGCTTATATCTGCATTAACCACAAGTCTTTCAATGGGGGGGGGGAAGGAAATGGGGGAATTTCGCAGGTTGGCACAAGGACTCCATTCCGAGGGATTCGAAAAGACGCGTGATGGGTACCACATAACTGCAACGCATAGTTTCCAATTAAAAGTTACACCATCCTGGAATTCCACAAATGAGCCGGCACTTAATCAACGCAGCTCCACGACCTCCGAAAATGTTGTTCCTTGCGGCTCAGTCGGGATTCCCGCGATAAAAGTCCTACAAAGGGCTAAAGGCCCCATAAATGACTAATCAAAATGCCAGCGAAGTCGAGACCCCAGAAAAAGCGAGGGGAAAGAAAAAACTAAAGGATAGCTGGCTGGGAATATTAATTATGCTGCTTCGATGGCAACCTACTTTTATAGACATGGTATGGTATAGTAGGTAAGGGGAGTAGAAAACTCAGAGTCATGCTTGTAAACGAAAATTAGTAACTTCACTTTTAGTTAGGCCACAGATAAGTGCCATGGATAGACACAGGCCATTAAAATAATTAAAATATTGTAAGTTCTTGAGAATTGTTAGTACATTTTAAAGTTTTAATAGGATTAGAAATTTATATTTAAAATATTAAAAGTTCTTGAGAGTTTGACTTAAAAGTGGGAAAGATTGTATTCTTCCTGGGGAAGGCCTATTTCCCCAGAAAGAATACAATCTTAAAGATTTATTCAGATCATACATATTTTTTTTTTAAGAACATGCTGTCTGTTAATTGGAGTTACATTTATTGCCACTTTGCCGTGTGACATCTTAACCATTTGCTTACCCATTTTGTGAATGAAACGTAAGCCCTGTGTCATCAGCATACATACCACTGGTTAAAATATTAACTAACACCCTTGTAATTTGTGGTGAATTAAAGTTCTAGTCATGTCAACTTCAGCCGCCCTGCGGCTAATTTAACAATGCAGCTGGAACTTGGATGCAAATTAAATCTAATCAAGGTGAAGGGCCCGTACTGGAAATTTGCGACTGAAGTGAGAAGTGAAAAAGCAAGGGCTGCTAACCTCAATCAATTCAGAAATGTTGGTCACAAAATAGGCGACTAAGAGGTCAGAGTGCAAAAAACGGAAAAAGGCGAACGAAATCCGATTTATTTATAGTTCAATGAAATGCCTAAGTCCTCAGTTTCTCCCTACTTATTCAGTGCTTTTGCTGGCATAATTCAAATAATGGTCAGAATGTGGATAGTCATACCTCGTCGAGCTCGTTGTTTCAATTCCAATCCTTTGACATTCAAGCCTGAAATTTTTTTTTGCCATTTTTCACAAAAAAAAGATGTAACGATGTAATGTAACCTTATGAAAAATGAGAAAATGTCTCCAAAATTTAAATTTACTTAAAATTAGGGGGAATTTTCGCTTAGGTAGCTAGCTGCTCAAAGCAGTCAGTCTTTTTGCTGTAGGCTTTTATTTGGCCAAACTACTACCGGAAATCCGATCAAAATAAGACTAATGACTAAAATCTGAATCCCATTTTTCCCATCCTAAAAAGTCTGTGTTTTTGCTAGCATAATGCAAATTATAGTCAGAATAGGGAAAGTCATACCTCATTAGGCTCGTTGTTTCATTTTTAATCCGTTGGTGTTCCAACCCAGATAAATTTCATTTTTGACATCGCAGAAAAACATGAAGTAACTTCTTATAAAAAATGTGATAATTGGTCAAAAGATAAAGATAAAATAAGAGTATTGTAGACAAAAGTCTGAATACCTATTTTCTCCAACAAAAATAACTCACTCCTGTTTAGTTATTCATATTTATAAGGAGAACTCAAGAGTTGTTTGTGAATTCATTAATAAAACAACTGCCTCGACTATCAGATAGCCGTTACTCAGTCAAACTAAAACTAAACGCAACAGAGCGAGATTTTAAAGCGCCACCTATCCACGATTTCAATATATGGTAATGTGGGCGGTCGACAAATTCAAGCGTTACGGCCTTTGTTAGAGTGGGCGTGGCAACCTTTTTCAGGGTCAATCGATAGGTTTTGACGAGGACAATACATTTCAGTTAAAATTTTTTATCGCCTAAACTGCAGGAGCCACACTTTTGTGCGTTTTAGGGGCGTCAAAGTGGGTGTGGCACATTCGCGTGACTTGCTTGCGAAAATAGGGAAAATAAATCTGACGCTTTTTTCTACGTGCAAAAAACTTTTCCCCGAATACTTTACAAGTAACAGGTATAGGGATCATAGTTTGGTTTTAAATTTTCGGCTTTTATTCGTTTTTAAATTTTCAATAAATTACTGGATCGAATAAATAGGTGAAATAAATAAGTGAAATTTCGTGGACCCTTAAGCGCTATCGACTACGAACTAGGATTTTCTTTCTCCGACCAGCTGCGGCGGTACAAGGTATTTACACTGTTGCCCAGCATGTTGGCAAACTCGCGCTGGCCGCTCAGTTGAAAAAATCCAGGATGCCATTGAGGAGTTCGTAGGCAAATCCAGGTTCTTCCGTCGCGACGGCCTTCTTCTTCTTGTTCTTTTTCGCCTTCTTGGACTTTTTGGACTTGGGCGTGGTGGAGTCATCGGCGGTGGATGCGGGTGCCGGGGTCACCACTGCTGCAGTCACATCTCCCTCAGCTGGAGCAACTGCAGCAGCAGCAGCAGCGGGAGCTGAAGCTGGAGCCTCACCAGCGGCAGAAGCATCTGAATCGTCCTTGCTCTGCACCTGGTCGGTGTTCGTGGAGGTCGAGGTGGAGGCCACCTGGCCATCGACACTCACATGCTCACGGGTTTGATCCGCGGCAGCCGCAACCGCCGGCTTCTTCGCCGGCTTCTCGTCCTCGTCGTCATCGAGTTCATCCAGGAGTCCAGCCAAACTGAAGCCACCGTAGTCGGCATCCTCGGGCGCCTCGGCCTCGGCCTCATCGTCGTCGGCATAGTCATCGTCGTCATCGGTATCCGCATCCGTGTCGTTGTCGCTGTCGCTGTCATAGTCGTCCTCATCATCCTCGTCATCATCGCCACCAGCTGGAAAAAGCAAAAACATGGGGTTCATTTACTGGTAAAAAAAAAAACACAAGAACAAACAATTGTCATCCTTATTTTCAGACCCACAAAATCAGTGTTTTAATTGGCATAATGCAAACAAAGGTCAGAACGAGCCATGCCATTCCCAATTAATTGGCATACAAAACTGGAAGTGTTGACATTGTGAAAATTTATTAAAAAATTTAATTACCCAGAAAATGATGTGGATATTTATCACAGGATGTAAGCTTTTCCGAACAGTAATTCTTTTAGCTGAGCTCTTTGATTTGACTATGATTGAATATTAAACCGAATATCAAACAATCAAAAATATTTTACCAGAGTTTCTAGGGATTTTAAAACCACATTAATCAACAGTAAGTATCGAGGATATTAAAAACCAGGAATCGAAAATAGCTGGTATTATTACTTACTTACTATTAGCAATCATGGACAAAAAAGAGTCCTGAAAAATTAAACTACACCAATATATTTATCAGCCATTCTGTTTGATGTGTTTAGCTTTATAGTAAAAGTGAAAACATAATACTTAGTTGTTTACTATAATCAAATAGGTTTCTATATGCTAATGATTTTGATGGGTAAGTTAAGTTGTAAAATCTTGTCTACATCAAATCCCTGCCGATGGCATTGCTTATTAATTTCGAAGTCACTTGAAGGCTTCTCAGAATTCTTGGAGTTTTGGTAAGACATTGCAGCTTAAATTTGTTTGTCAGACATTTCCGTTAGTTACTTTGATTTACAGAACATACACTGCACAACCAAGTTTGCTTCAATGATATTAAGTTACAAACCCCTGCCTAACTCATATGAGGCTCTAGCCATCCTTAACATCTTAGGGTGGTCTAAGGAAACCGTTCCACTAGTCGGCTACGCAATATTCCTATGTGCAAGGCGGTTCTATTTATAGGGTAGGCCCAATCCCCGCTCACCAGCAAATCCGAAGAGGTCGTCATCGTCGTCGTCATCGTCATCCGAGCTGGGCTTGGGCAGCGGCTCCGCCTCGACCACCCGGAGTCCTTCTGGTCCGAACTTGAAGCAGGAGACGCGCAGAGAGGCCTCCACCTCCTCGTCCGCCCTCAGCTCGAAGGCCAGGCAAGCCTTGAAGTCCTTGGAATCCTTGGCCCGAGACAGCCCGTAGACCTTGCCGCAGAATTGGGAGTAGCCGCCCGGGAGGCCGACGCAGATGGGACGGGCCCGCTTGCTGGAGATGCGGCGGGAGGCCAGGGTGATGTCACCGTACTTCAGGGACACGCTCATCTCGTCGTTGCCCAAAAAGGCAATCTTGGCGCAACCGGGTCCGCTGGGCAGCAATGGCAGGCCGATCTTCCGGCAGCAATCGCAGTGGGTTTCCGTGCATTTGCAGAACTTGCTGATGGGATTCTCCGGCTGGGCGGTGGTGGGTGCCACAGTGGGTTTGGCCGCCAGAGTGGTGGCCACCGCTGGAGCAGCTGCGGCCGCGGAAGCGGCGGCTTCTGGGGCGGCAGCTGGAACGGAAGCCACTGCATTCGGGGTCTCCACATCCCCGCTGGCAATCTCATTGGCACTCTCATCGATCTGCGATGCTGGGGTCACGGCATCGACCACCACCTCATCCGCCACATCCTCGACCTTGGGCGGCTCCGATTCTGGGGGCGCCACATTCGGATCGATCTCCTCGGGCGGCAGATCCAGCTGCTTGAAGTTCTCTGATATCTTGTCCGTGCGCCGAAAGACGGTCTTGGCCTCCAGTGGCAGGATGGCGGCACTGGCCACCAGGAGCAGCATCAGCAGCATATTCCGCGAACTGGTCATCTTGTCGGGAAGCTGCAATGGAGAAGGGAAGCCAAAGTTAATAGGGTTAAATAAATAGGTCAAGGAGAGAATGAAAGAAAACATAATTTTAAGCAGGAAATCTTAATTAATAGGGTAGAATAAAATAAATTAATGAATATATATCTACCCATATATATGTATAGAAGTCACCTGTACTTATTAACAAAAGACAAAGACTAAGTCTGAGAAGCCTTAATCCAAGGAACTTTAATTTTAGCTATACTTCAACTAACAAAAAATGTTCTTATCTAAATAAAAGAGATTTAGGACAGCTGCTAAACTTAATTTTAAACAAAAGGTAATGAAAGAATTATAACAAATAAAATGGCCACATATGTACGTATTCCATTATACCATTGTAATAAATCTCAAAAAAAGTAAAAGGACTAAAAAAATGGGCTGATTACCCTGTAGTATTTATATTATAAGCACGAGTATATTTTTATGCTTTTGTATATCACATATTTTTTAAGCTACCTTAACAATCAACTCTTCAACGAATCAATAAAATATAAAAACAAAACGAGAACAGCGGAGATTTGTTTTGTTTTTCTCTGCGTAGGCGGAATCTGAATTCGAAATCGAAATCAAAGTGGAGCGGTTGAGGAAGAAGGTGGGTACAAAAACCGAGAGGTATTCCAAAAGTCAACAGCTCGGAAATCGCTTTCAAGTGGCCAGCGATTAAATTTCACCGCATTCTTTCTCCTCTTTTTTTGGACGCCTCGTATTTTGCAAAAGAAATGAATTTAAATAAATATTGACATAATTTCTTTCACTTCTTTTGCTCTCCGATTCGTTTTCATCTCAGCCTCCTTCAGCTCCTCTCTTCACTCTTTTCTCCACTTCCATTCCAAATGCAAAGTAAACAAATTAACACCGAAAATCAATGGCTTTGAAAACTGAAATCTGAAAACTAAAAACCGAATATAACAACAGACCGCGAAGAGACAAAAAACGAGAGTGAAATCTCTCTGCAAAGTTATTTAATTGACGAACTGGGTTAGGCTTATTAGAATAGCCCCCGTATACCATACCATACCATAGCATACCACTCTGAAATTCATTCATTTCCTAAGAGCCAACAAGTTGGAGCTCGTTGCCAACTCAAACTTGGTTTTTTCGGTTTTTTTCTTTGGTTTTTGGGGTGGCAGGGGGAGTCACCGATGGCAAAGTGAAATTTCAGCTATTGACTCATTTACCTCAAGTGCTTGAAGGCAGGGGGAGGCGGGGGGGCTATTTCAGAGCGCCCCAAGATGTCCAAATCAATTAGCGGCTCTTAACTGGAGCTCGACTGGCGGAGAAACCCAAAGGTTCAGACAAGAGCAGAACTATTTAAAGATAAATATGTATAAGCCAAAAGTCGGGTGGGGCCAAGACCTTCTAACACAAAGATATCAATTCACCTAAGACAATGAACTGGTTTCATCTAAATCTCATCTACTTCAAGGTACTTCTTTATATGCACTTACATTATACTCTGTTTATAACACTGATTTTTAAATCAAGGATCATGTATTACCGATTTTGAGCACCCAGATATTAGATTATAAAATTATATTTTAAATTTTAATTGCCTTTTTTCAGTACTTTTCCTTAGTTGTGTAACTTATGTAATGTTTACATAGATTTCACTAATTTCACTCAAGCTATTGACCATTTGTTTAAGGTTTTTGGGAAAGAGCCCCCCTACTGTGGGCTATATTGTTTTCCCCACCACTAACACCATTCATAACATATTCATACTTGTATCTCACAATGGGAATATATCTTGAATGGGTCTCTGGCCACATGCGATGATGGTAATCCAATCTTCCATAACTGGCTTATTACCGGGTATTATCTGTGTTTCTTGCCCACCCGTTCTAATGGTGCCCATTTCCTTACATCATTTTCATTTCCATTTCCATCATTTGTCTGGAAACGGTAAATAATATACTGAAATCCAAAGATCTCGACCAGCTGAACCTGCTCATGGCCACTGCATGGTCTTCATGGTCTTCATGGTCCACTTTCATTTTTCTGGGCACCGCCTCCCTGTTTCTCGGACTTCTTGGCCCTCTTGAATAGTACGTGGCTCACAGCTTGATTTGTGGTATCTGAACATTCCATTCGATTGATGACCTTCCGCTTGGGTGGGACAACAAACACCATTTGTGACCCAGTTGGTGGCTATTTGGGCAAAGAAAGTGTGTGGTCAAATATGGCTGTGGCCAAAGAGTCGACAGGAGTCCGAGTCCGAGAACGAGGTATTGGCAATAGCAATATGTGGCCGCAGTGTGCTGGTCAATATCAATGACTACCTTGACCGTAATCGTATACCAACTTGGTTAAGATTCAATTGGCAGGCACACAGTCCAGATTTCCTATGGCTTAGCCATTTAGAAGTTGTCACTTGTGGGATTTCATTAGGCAATTCAATAATCTTTTTAATTTAATGACAGCAATTTGCTTTAAATATTTATATTATTGTGATGAATTAGAGCTCAAAAAACATAGGTACAATGTTTAAAAAGGGTGTATGATTGAGTTTAATTTAGGAAAGAGCCACTGTATTCATTTTTGATGCTCTCTAGCGGAAAGTGCAGCATGTCTGTCTTTGGAAGTTGCATTTTTATGGTGCACTGACTTTTTAATAATTTCACCAAAGGCCGGCCTAAAACACCAATACGTAATCTGGGCCCTCGAAAGTCCAGTTTTCGGGCCCATAATTTGCATATCGCATTTGGAAACGAGTCGAAATTAAAAAAGAAAAAAAGAGTCCACGTGTGTGCCCTCTCTCACTCCCACTTTTTGTTTGTTTTCGAGCATTTTCGAATTTTGTCAATAAATTATAACGGTTGTGAAAAGTTATTAGCATTAATTAATTATTAAACGCATAGGAAAATAGAAAGTGAGACAGTGTGTAGTGTTTTTTCTTTTATCGGAAATTATCATAACACAATCAGATTTTTGTTTTATTTTATATTTTATTTTGGGTGGAGGGGGGTTGCTCATCGAAATCGAAATCGAACTGTTAATTATTCAGTGCGGCAGCGAAAGTGTAAGAGTGATGCAAAAATTCCGAAAAAAATTTCTTTCGATCTTTTTTCTTTATCTTTTTATCGTCTCGTCCGCCCATTATAATGATATTTCTTGTTTATGGTTTCCTTATTTTTTTTTTTGGTTTTGGATGCTACGGCATCTGTGCTTCTAATCCACGCTCGGTGATTACGAAACCAACGAGCTTCGATTATGCTAAGCAGTTTGTCAGACTTTTACATCCTTCAGCGCGGTTTATATAACCCCATACACACAGTCGTCGTCGTATAAACTCCAAGAAATTTGCATAATTTTTGTTCGACCTTTGTTTTTGTTTTTTTTTCGGCTGCTGTGAGATTTTTTGATTTTTCTGCCTGATTTGTGTTTCATTTTTTCTTTGCCGTCTGTGTTACCACTTTCTTCAGCCTGTGTGTGGGTGAAATCAGTGGGCAACATAAAAACAACAACACCACAAAGCAAAGAGGAGGTAAAAATCAAAGTTACCATAATAATGATGACCATGTCGAGAGACCTATGCCAAAATTAAGGTTAAGTTCTTTAATGCAGCCGACGGTGAAATTTTCTGTTCGCCATGGACGTGGGTGGGTTGTGAAAAGGGGGGCGGGGTTGTGAAAAGCGGTCGGTGGCAGCGGTCGGCATTTCCGGTCAAGGCTGACCCGATGGACCGGAAAATTGGCCCGCTTTGAGCTGGGAAACCTTGGATTACAGCGCTTGGATCGACAGAAAGGCAAAATGAGTTAATGTTTGAAGTTAATAGTGTTTTAACTCTATTAAAATTCGGACATTTCTATACTTATTTATAGAACAAATTATTGATAACACTATTTTGTGTGATTTAATTTCAGAAAAAACCTTAAAAATAAAGAAAACTTATAATTTAAAAAGAACTTTAAAACTCCTAACCCTTTCAAGGAATTTATCTGCGAATAAGTGTATTGCCACTCAAGAGTATTTATTTTCTTTAAAATATTAAGAGAAAAGAGGCTTTCTTGTAAAAGATATAATTGTATTAAAAATGTATATTCAATAGGTTGTTCAAAAATAAAAATTATAAGTCCTGATTATTAAAAAAAAAGTAGTTCCTACTTTTCTATCCAATAATTCAACAATTTTCTTAGGAAGACTGTGGTTGTTCATAGCTGTTGTTCAGCTGGCTTTGATCATCAATTAGCCACCTGAGCCAAAAGTTGGTCTCTGGTACCAGCTGGGCAAGAAACGGTCAGACAGTTCCACTTTCCAGCACCTGAGACTTCGGACATGGCACATGGGACAGCGAAGAATGCGCGATGGCGATGGTAATGGTAATGGTGGTGTGATGGTGATGGTGATGGGTTGTAGAAAGTAAAACGAAGAACTCGAACGCTCGACGCGTTTCTTTTGTTTTGCCAAATTCAAATAAGTTAATGACGAGGAAAAGAAGAACGCACAGCACAGCGCAGACAGAAGCGGATGGCCAGCTACGTAGATGGAGATCTGGAGAGTTAGGAGCAGCGGGTCTTCGAGGAGGGGATATGGATGTACTCGCAAAGTGGGGGCCAAACTGGTTGACACAATTCCACAATTCCACGCCGACTGGCGACTTTTACGTGCAATTGTGCCTCTTTGGCTGTCTTTGGCTTTGGTTTTTCCAACTACCAACTTCAATGCTCATCATTATTGGCCCACTTGAGTGTCGACCGCATTTCACTTTTTCGTTTATATCTTTACCTATGAGTTTGTTATCCTGGTATCCTGTGTGGGCTATATAGTTGCTGCACCGACACACTTCCGTATTGCACTTGGAACACAAAAAAAACTTTGGCACTCCGTGAGTAAAAAAAAAAAATAAGATTTGAACTTGGCTTGGCGCGCGTGCGATGATGGTAGATGGTTTGGGGGATTTTCCCGCTCTGCTAGGAAGTCTAGTGCGGCTGCTCTTTATAAGACTGAAGACTGGAGAATGAACTCAACGCTCGGGGACGCGGAACTCGACTGCGCGGACTTGGAGCCACCAGGCCGAGTTATGGGCGATTCTGCGGGTTGGGGCCCCAGCTGATCGAACCAACAACAGCAGCTTTCTTTTCGCATCGAACGTGTTCGGGGTTCGTCGGCTTGGCGGCTTGTCGGCCTCAACGGCGACACCTGCTCTATAGTGCCATGGTATAGGTATAGTACGCACTAGGCCAAGATCCAAAGCTATGGTAAAGGCCTAACGGTAATGCGCCGATCTATGGGCACGTAGCACGTAGCACGCTGCATGCAATTAACCCACGACACAAAAAGAAAATCCAAACATTTCCTATTGACTAGGCATAAACATAGCTGATCCTAAATCTCATCTCCGGCACACTATAACTTGGCCAAATGCGGTTAGATAATACGTTTGCTTTCCTTGTCTTAGATCATCAAATATTGTAATTACAATTTTAAGGAACTCTTCAACCTAGCTAAACTCAATGTAATTCAAATTAATATTCGATCAATACTATATCTATGTTTCGGAATACAATCGGTATAGATCAATCTGAATAACCATTTTTATAAATTTTGTGGGAAATTTAAACACTAAGATAAAAACTCAGAATACTTTAAACTAATTTAAGAACTAAACCATTTCAAAATCAGACTTCATTGGGTATGAGTTAAACCTTCTTTCTTCTGTCCAGTTGGTTCTTTTATACCTGCTGATGAATTGCAAAAGAGGATTTCTTTGTCTAGGTGTGCGATCCCCCGATGACAAATACTACGGTGGACACACCCTGAAAGTATGGATACCTTGAACTCCGCCAGCAGACAAAGAATATCTTGACATCCTTCAACACTTCCCACACCTTAAACCTACGTGATCAGTTAGTTTCAACAGACTTCTTTATGAATTGCATATTCGCATTTATCATAATAATTTCAGGTGACTAAGAGAGATTAACCACTGCTAAGGTACGTAAAGTTGAAAGTTAAAGTACCAGGCATCTAAAAAATACATATAAGTACGCCTTTTATACAAAGGTAGTATAAACCTTAATTTTATCTCGCATTTTTAAAAGTTTATGCAAAACAATCACGCAATAATGAAATACAAAGATCTCCAAATTAAAAAGTAATCTATATACCTATTCTTTTTAAGTTCATTTGTACTTTTACAAAATAAAACGTATATTCATCCTGCTTTAAAGCATATGTTTAGACGTGCTTTCTACGTCAACCAACTTAAAATCATTCGATATCCAATAACTCGTTTGACGTCTTATCCAATTTTTATGTAACTCACATTGGCCCGTGATTATTTGTCCGATCGATTGACATTTCGAGCTTTGGCTAATGAAGCATCCAAAATGACTTGAGACACGAGAGAAAATATGTATTAAAGTAAAATTAGAAGAAAAATGTTTTTAGATTATGCAAAAACAAACGAGACAGTTGGTATCAGGGGTAATCGCTTCAGTGACAGCTATATAACTGGTGATTGGCTAATCAAAAGCATTTTTTGAAGCTAATGCATGCCTTTTGTATTCTCTTACTTGATTAAATCAAATTCGGGTTACATTTTACAAGACTCTTTATAAGCGAACTAAAAGCCTAGATCCATTAAGTTCAGGGCAAATCAGGAAGGCACATAAATAAGTTATTAGACAGAACCGTTTAAGGGAATGTTTGAAAACATGTTTTAATAATTGATTTATCATTCACATATGTAGTTTTTGTATAAGTATGCATTTTCTATATAGTAGTTAACATATGGTGCTGATGCTTTCCTTTCTCTACATTCAATTTGAACTGTTTTCGTTCCGTTCGATAATTATACATATGTACACAAACACGAAGCCCTGAAGGGACACTAGGGGTCTCCCGAATACATATTATATAGTTATCTAGGTGGCCAATGCTGACAACAATCGGGGGAGGAGCGGCGGAATCGGAGAAATCTTTAGGTCTGGGTCTGAACACTTGACAAAAATTTGCCTGGACCGGCAATAATACTCGCAACAAAACTACATACAAATATACAGACACAGTATCATAATATAATATACATTAAACAATTGAATAACAAGGGTACGGGACAAACAAAAAAAAACGCATATCGAAAGGCAGGAAAAAAAAACGTATAATATTATTTGTATGCCAAATGGTTAGCGATCATCTAGCGCGCTTAGAAAATGGGTATGTAGTTGTCGATCTTTGCGCGGTGCTTCTGGGCGACGCACTCGGCGATCCAGACAATGTTGCGGCACTCCTGCTCCTTGAGCTTGAGGTACGCGTAGAAGACTCCGAAGTGGAACTGCTGCAAGAAGGCGTACACGTTCAGCTTCACCTCGTGCTCGAAGAACTTGTCCTCCAGCGTCTTGTCGCCGGGATTGTTGCCGGATCCGTCGAACAGGGCGGCGTACTCCGCGTAATACTCGGCCACGGTCTTCACCTGCTCGTAGTCGTCAGCCCGAGCCAAAGCGGCCAGGCCGTCGGGGTACATCTTGCCGCAGTTGGGATACAGCTTGGCACGGTCGTCCTTGGACAGCTCGGTGCCGAAAGAGTTAATGGTGATGATGATCGCACGACGATCGGCCTCAAACTACAATGGAAGATTATCATCCTATTACTTTAAATTTAAAAGAGTATCCCCGTTAATAAATAAATAAATATTACTAAGCTAAAAGATTGAATTATGATTAAATCGTAGTAAACCATAAAATATTGTTATAGTGGTAGACTTCTTAAGTCCCTTTCAGTACAATTTATACGAATTAGGGTCTGCCCTTAACTGCAAATTGATAATGGAAAGTCTCTCAATTTTCTAGAAATTAAGGGAGATTTGAACTCATACTAAAGGGATCAGAGATAGCCATTTACAGAAAGAAAACAAAATGGAGCAGGTGAAATAGACATGAGGTGGAAACAAGGTAGGTGAGAAGTAATAACCGATAGCATGTGTACTATAAGGCTTCTAGTATTAAATTTCTTGCTTATGATAACCCCCAGGAAGAGAAATAGTAGCCACTTACAGCCAGAATCTCACACATGACGTCGGCGGTGGCGCCGCCCATGTTCTTGCAGAAGTTGTAGAACGCCTCCAGATAGGCTTTGTAGAGGGTGTTACGGATGATCTCAATGTTCATCTCGTCCAGATCCTGCTCGGAGATGCAGTCGACGAAGAAGGGAGCCAAGGGCGTGTCCACCAGAACGGCGTTGTACAGCTCGGCGGGCGTGGACGCCACATGGATGGCCTCCATCTGCTCGAAGCTGCCCAGTGGGTGGCACTTGGGGATCAGCTCGGAGATGGGTCGCTGGTGCAGCGTGCCGGTGATCAGCAGGATGATGTTGTCGATCATGTAGCCGTAGGTGATGAAGTCCAGGAAGTTGGACAACGGCTCCACAGCGTGGTTCCGCATGTGCTGGAACTCGATGACCAGCTTTTCGCGCAACTTGTCGTCGATGACGGACACCGACAAGGGCGAGGGCTCATTGGCCAGGAAGCTGCCATAGTCGGTTCCCTGCAGATGCAGCTTGAGATCTGTAAAGTCCAGGAAAAAAGCCGGTTATAATGCCATTTTCATACGCTATTTTCAATAAAACAAGATGGTTTTGTGTGAGCTCTGAGAGGGGCAGGTTAAACAGACTCTTTAAATGTCATTATTACACATAATGTTATAAGTTTAATTCAAGAATGAGATAAGGCACCCTGATTTTGTACAAAACTTGACTGATACAATAAAATCAAGCAAAATTGCATTTGAACTGGATTATATTCAAGTAAAAGTGACTAGATATGAATAAAAGTGGTTACATTAAAAAAAGGTTTTACGGACATTGAAATCGAACGAACTATGGATTCTATGGTTGCTATGTGATAACATTCCAGCTGACCCTGTGCCTGGATCTGAAGAACCTGGACCTGTAATATCCAGGATGGAAAACCAGTTGAAAAACGTCAACAAATCACAAGACAAGCTTACACACACCGGCGCAGAGATACATTAACAGCAGTGCATGTATACACACACGCACGCCTCTGTTATCGCGCTGGTCATGTGACCCAGGGGCGTATGGGAAAATTGGGTCTTCGGGGTATTCGTGTTCAATGGGGCCCGGTACTCACCCTCCAAGGTCTCGCACTGCACCAGGTTCAGGTAGTCGGCCTGCTTCAGGATGCCGCACTTGAAGCCCCGGCACAGACCCTCCAGATATCCATTATCGATGTTGAACATAAAGCCCGAGCTGTTCATCTTGATGACACACACACACGCAGAGGAGCTGGCTGGAAGTTGAAAAGGTGACGAGTTCCAGTGGATTTCTGGATTGGTGGATTCCTTTCTATTGGGCTGCTCTCGCTCGACCGAAAGTTGCGCGAATTGTGTGGCGAAGGGCGTGCAGTTCGAAACGGAGCGACGGTGAAAATTCAACCTTTTTTCTCTATCGATCGACAAGTCATATGATTTCGAGCTCTTCCTCTTCTTGTTTTTTTTTCTCGTCCAAACGTCAGCGCAAATGTTCCTAAAAATGGACGAATGTCAGGTGACAGCGTGCGCTTAACAGCACGCTGTTAAATTCACCCCTGGTCTGGCAACGCCCCGCGAATTCAAATTTAAATTTTGGGTCGCTACATTAATTTTCTTTGTTTATGGCTTGAAAATATTGAAAAATCAAACATATACAATGTTTTTAACTAGTCCTTATTTTTACTTTCAATATGTGTACATAATAAAGGTAAATGTATATAAAATTAAATAAACTCGTATCACACTCTGTAAAATGAAAATGTTAAATGTAATGAAGATATTTTTGTTCATTTGCAAAAACTAAAAAAAAATAGAACTTTAAAACTAAAAAAGCCTGTTAGGCAGATTAGTTAAAAACTATTAGTGAATAATAAGAAGTATAGTGAAGAATTGTACAAGTCTTTTAATATGAATGATTTATATTATTATTGTAACATTTGTGTTCTTATTGTATTCGTTCACGATTTATATTGTTTTTTAAAAATAAGGACAACAAATTTAATCTTATTGAGAAAATCACTAACAGAAATCCAAAATCATTGTGATTGTGGGCTAACAGTGGAACCTGCTGCTGCCGTTCCGGATCCTAGGAACTCCAGCTCCAGTTCGATGTCAACCTTGGGGTCTTTGCTTCCGGGCAAGATCTCGAGGATCAGAAAGACATCCAGTCCAGTGGCCCCGGCTACTGCCGTTTCGGGTCTTCGCAACTCTAGCTTTCGTTCGATGTCACCCACTACATCTTTGCTTTCGGACTTTAAGGCTCTGCGTTGCCTTGCTCCAGAGGCCCCTTCCATCCTACTGGTGTGGGCCTCAATCCTTCGACCCATCGTTAAACCTTCAGGGATGAATTCTTCAGCTCGTGGGACTGCCACCGAAAGACCTTTAATTATGGGTTGTACCGTATACAGGATACCCTATACACTATATAGGTGACCCTGAATAAGTTATAGCTTATAATCAAAGGACTTCCGGTGGAAGTGCCAGGGGCTCAAGAATTCATCTCTGAGGCATTAATGATGGGTCGAGGGATTGCGGCCTCACCGGTCGAATGGTAGGGAACTACGGATGACCAACGGAACGCAGAGCGTTAGAGCCCGGAAGCAAAGATCCGGTGGGTGATATCAAACTAAAGCTGGAGTTGTAAAGACCTGGAAAGGCAGCAGCTGCTGCCACTGGATTGGATGACCCTTCGACCCCCGGATTTGGTTAAGCCAGTTCAGTGCCCTTGCGCTTGAGATCGGCTATCGTGTCCAACTGACAGTGGCGCCGCATTAGTCCCCGACTCGCACTCCTGGCTGGGAGCCTCCTCCTGCTGGCGAGGACTCCTCCTCAGCTTGTCGGTCTGCTCCAGCTGCGCCATCTGCAGATATTCGAAACTCACGTTGGAACGCTTTGCCAGCGTGACGAAGCATTTTCCTACACCAGTTTGCCTTGCCAAAACTGAAGCAAGTCACTCACAAAATTGCAGCCTTTAATTTCGGGTTTTAACTCACCGTAAGCCAGGTCTAGGATAGGATCCACCTTTAATTGAAGGTCTTTAAGAAAACTGTTCGCGAACTTCAGATCAGAACGGATTCAGAAGTGCTTTTCGCTCAGCATGTAAATCCTTCTGCCGTCCATCGTCAAATGAAATATATTTTTCAAGTGGCTTCGAATGACATGACAGTTTGCCAAGGCCAACTTGATTATCTATAATAATCTCAGGATTGCAGGTTACTTGGCGAAATCTCTGGATTCTTGGTATTTTTATGGAGCTATGACCACGAATCTTTTTTTAGTGAATATTTCGGAACATTGTTGTAAAATGAGTTAAAAGAAAACTGTATATTAATTACTTTCAAGTTGCTTATATCTTTTCACTTAAAGAAATATTAATTGAATGAAATCACAAAATTGCTGCCTTTAATTTCGGGTTTTAACTCACCGTAAGCCAGGTCTAGGATAGGATCCACCTTCAATTGAAGGTCTTGAAGAAAACTGTTCGCGAACTTCAGTTCAGAACGGATACACAAGTTGTTTTCGCGCAGCTTGTAAATCCTTCTCCCGTTCATCGTCAAATGAAATATATTTTTCAAGTGTCTTCGAATGACATGACAGTTTGGCAAGGCCAACTTGATTATCTATAATAATCTCAGGATTGCAGGTTAGTTGGCGAAATTTCTGGATTCTTGGTATTTTCATGGAACTATGACAACGAATCTTTATTTAGTGAATATTTCGGAACAGTGTTGTAAAATTAGTTAAAAGAAAACTATATTAATTACTTTCAAGTTGCTTATATCTTTTCAATTAAAGTAATATTAATTGAATGAAATCACAAAATTGCTGCCTTTAATTTCGGGCTTCAACTCACCGTAAGCCAGGTCTAGGATAGGATCCACTTTCAATTGAAGGTCTTTAAGAAAACTGTTCGCGAAATTCAGTTCAGAACGGATATCCAAGTTGTTTTCGCTCAGCTTGTAAATCCTTCTCCCGTCCATCGTCAAATGAAATATATTTTTCAAGTTTCTTCGAATGACATGACAGTTTGCCAAGGCCAACTTGATTATCTATAATTATCTCAGGATTTCAGGTTAGTTGGCGAAATCTTTGGATTCTTGGTATTTTCATGGAACTATGACCACGAATCTTTATTTAGTGAATATTTTGAAACAGTGTTGTATTGAAAGAAAACAGTATATTAATTACTTTTAAGTTGCTTATATCTTTTCAATTAAAGTAATATTAATTGAATGAAACCACAAAATTGCTGCCTTTAATTTCGGGTTTTAACTCACCGTAAGCCAGGTCTAGGATAGGTTTCACCTTTAATTGAAGGTCTTTAAGAAAACTGTTCGCGAACTTCAGTTCAGAACGGATATCTAAGTTGTTTTCGTTCAGCTTGTAAATCCTTCTGCCGTCCATCGTCAAATGAAATATTTTTAAACTGGCTTCGAATGACATGACAGTTTGCCAAGGCCAACTTGATTATCTATAATTGTCTCAGGATTGCATGTTGGTTGGCGAAATCTCTGGATTCTTGGTATTTTTATGGAGCTATGACCACGAATCTTTATTTACTGAATATTTCGGAACAGTGTTGTAAAATCAATTGAAAGAAAACAGTAAATTAATTACTTTTACTAAAAGTAATATTAGTTAAAATGAAATCATAGTATATATATAAAGTTTTCCCTATTATTAAAGGATGCATTATTATTCAGCATTTTAAAGAATATTTATTTAGGGTTCACAAAAAGGAGCAACACAATAAGGACACAAGTAGTTTTTCAACAACTTCTCATTCCCGCTTGAAGCGATCGGGATCCTCCCATTTACGGCGTCTGGCCCGGATCCTCTCGGTGAGGGCCGCCACCTCATCATATGGCTTATAGTAGTAGGCCACGAACATGAAGATCAGCATGTCGACGAACATGAGGCCGGCGAAGAGGAAGAACTCGCTGGCCTGCGAGTCGAAGAACTTGAGTTCCGCGATCACCACCACGATGACGTTACCAAAGGCCACCGTGAGCAGCCAGCAGGCCTGCAGGACACTCTTCATGCTGGGCGGGGACTGGGAGTAGGAGAACCCCAGGCCCGTCACCGAGAACATCACTTCGCCGAGGGTCATCACCACGTACTGCGGCACCAGCCAGAGCATGTGCATCGAGTTGGGGTTGGTGACCTCGATCACGCGGGACACGAAGGCGCCATGACTCTGGCCAATCAGCATGGCGTATACACCGCCGGCACGTAGCTCCACCTGGGTGAGATTCTGTTCCGCCACCTGGACCCTATACTTGCCCGTGTTCAGCTCATGGAGATCGTGATTACGGGCGGGCAGATCCAAGGTCGCGTCCTGCCCCCCATCCTCTGTCCAAACCACCCTGGTGGTGGCCAACAGATTCGCCAGGGTCCGCACAAAGGCCCACGAGCGATTGGACTTCTGGACCTCGTCCTCGTACCAGTACTTAACGATCGCATGAGAAGGACGCAGGAAAAGCGAGTGGGCGGTGGCCTCGTACAGCTGCTGGGTACCGCCCTCCAGAGTGGTGCATCCTAAGGTAACGAAAGTAATTATCAACGATAATAATATATCAACTGTTTGTAATCCCCACTACAAAATTACAAAGAACTTATCTATGCAACTCTGTAGAGCACTTTAAATATGAGGGTTCTAAATTAAATGCAAATACACATTTTAATTTTTATACCCGTTACACGTGGAGTAAAATGATGTACTAGCTACGTCGGATGGTGTCTAACAGGTAGAAGGAAGCGTTTCCGACTCAATAAAGTATATATATTCTTGATCAGGATCACTAACGGAGTCGATCTAGCCAAGTCCGTCTGTCTCTCCGTCCTAATGAAAGCTGAGATCTCGGAAACTATAAAAGCTAGAAAGTTGCATGAAGATTCTTCTAACGCTAAAACCTATCTAACGCCCTCATTTTTGAATATTTTTTAAAGATTTAAATAAGACGTTGTTTTTATCAATACCCATCTACATGCCAAAAATTATTCAAATCGGACCATTCATTAAATTCGTTCAGTTATAAGCAAATAAAGTGTGCAATCTTAGAAACAGCTGCTTTGCATATCTCCATCTCCCTCGCAGAGGGATTGACGTTCTCTCTTGTTTTGTTATACTCTTGAAAAACTTAACATAAAAGTTAGTTTGCTTGAACAATTTTAAAGAAGGTTAGATTATATTTATTTGTATATCGCTTAAATTTCTTTTAAAAATCTAAACATGTATTTATTCTAGTCTGTCTTTTTAAGAATTATTTGTAATGCAGTTTAAGTTCGTTCTTTGTGGTAAATGTTCAGATTAGTTATAAATTAGGTGAATAATTTTATCTTGTGCAAGCATTCTTTATTACAATAACCATTTCTCTAAACATTAATACCCAAGAATGTGAAACACCTTTGGAATCATAAGAGATATTTCCAGTCAACCGACGTCATTCTTTAGGACAGCTTGATTAGTGATCCTAAATCTCTTTGTCTTTCTGAGGTAGCACTTGGTATCTTTTAATGAGATTAGCTTAGAAATGATCATTGTCTGTGGTGACACACTAATCTCTAAAGAAACGACTACCCTGTGGTGTCAAACAAGATCAGTTGGTTTTAAAAATGTTCACAAGTTCTGGATAATACCAAGAACTGGCCAAAAATAATGTATTGATTTTGGTACAGAGCTGGGAAGGAGGCTGATGATTTCCTATGTGGTAACTCACCTTCGGTCAGGCTCTCCACGGTGTAGGTTAACTTGAAGGTTCCATCGCTACTGGTGGCCACACTGCCCGAATAGTAGTAGTCCAGACCCTTCAAGGTGAAGCTCTCACGGGCTCCAAGGTTTGTACTGAAGCGATACTCGCAGTCGGGGATGCCGCTGAAGACCCGAAGCTGGGTATTACCACTACTCGGGATCAGTGGGTAAGTGTGCTGCAAGGGATGGAAGGTATAGGTACTCCTAAGTACTTAATTTTTCCCCTTTGGGAATTCTCTACTCTTCTATGATTGTTGATATCATAATCTCCAGAATGATCTTATGGAGGAGAGGGAGCACAGAGAGCACAGTTCAGATAGAAAGAAACACAGAAGGCAGACCAGACATAGATTGTAGAGTAACAACACGCAGCGGGTTATATCAGTAGTTTTCTTTTATTAGATTAACTAGATGGATGTCTTCTCATATGCAACAACGCCCGGTCGGGGCTTCACTTACACTTAGCTCGGGAATGGACAGAGGCCCCTAAGGATTCACATATACACATCTACAAGTACAAATACAAATACATATAATACACAACGCAGGAGAGCGAGCAGGACGAATCGGATGGGATCGAGTGTGTCCGGGTCTACTCGTCGATGTCCTTGCCCTTGTTCTCGACTCCGCCCTCGAGGGGCGGGATCTCGGCCTTGGCATCGCCCGCCGTCAACGGCTGGGCCTCCTCCAGTGGCTTGTTGGGATCATTGGGCACATAGTAGTAGGCCATCACCATGAAGATCAGCATGTCGGCGAACATAAGGCCGGCGAAGAGGAAGAACTCGCTGGCCTGCGAGTCGAACAGAGCGGCCTCGGCGATGATGACCACGATGACGTTGCCAAAGGCAACCGTGAGCAGCCAGCAGGCCTGCAGGACACTCTTCATGCTGGGCGGCGCCTGGGCGTAGGAGAACTCCAGACCCGTCACCGAGAACATCACCTCACCGAGCGTCATGATCACGTACTGCGGCACCAGCCAGAGGATGTTCATCGAGTTGGCCTCGGTCACCGTCACCAGATTGGCCGTATACCCATCACTGATAAGCAGGGTGTACACTCCGCCGGTGTGGACATTAAATTGTCCAACTATGGTTTCCCCCACCAGGACATCGTAAACCGCCGAGTTCACACGCGTTAGGTTCGTCTTGGCGGCCAGTTCCTCATAGGCCACCTCTGCCTTGGACGAACTTTGCCAACGGATCGTCTGCCCCTGCGGCACATTGGCCACGTTGCGGATCAGTGGACGACTCTCGCTGGGCTTGTCCACATAGTCCTCCTCCCAGAAGTGGGTAGTGGTGGCATTTGTCGGGTTGAGGAACAGCGACCAGGCCTTCTTCTCGGTCAGGGTTTTCGTGGCCCCGACAACATTGTTGGTGCAGGCCGCGTTCTGGCTGGTCAGGGAGTAGACCAGGTTCACCGAGTTGGGTAAGTAGATGTCCTTGTTCGTGTAGGCATTCAGCGAGGGCACCGTCACGCTCTCCACTCCCGCTAGGTTCGACGTGAAGGTGTAGTCACAGTTCTCCGGGTTGAAGATGCGCAGCTGGATGTTCTGGCTGTAGGGCAGGTCGGGATAGGTTTTCTAGCGACAGCAAGGCGTGCAACGAGAGAGAACGGGAAAGTGCAGGTGGAGGTGCAAATACAGTACAGTACAGTATGATTTTATACGCAAAGCTATTCAATAAGGCGATCTTCAGGCTGTTGAAGCCCCACGATACCCACCCATATCTTCTTAGCTTAGGGAACCTCAAGTTATTAGTCCTAGTACAACTCACCTCCAGATTGAGCTCCACCACGCCGGAAATGATGAAGGCTATGCCGGCCAGGATGCCGCCCATGGTAAGCTTCTGCAGAGGTCGGCTGATGCCCACGAGCCGCAGGGCCGGATAGAAGGCCACATCGTACAGGGGGATGAAGAGCAGGATGAGCAGAGGGTTGAGGACTTGCAACTGGTCGGGCTTGATGTCCCAGGAGCCCATGTCGCCGTCCATCCGGGTGGCCTGGAAGGTCCAGCGGGAGCCTTGCTGATCGAACAGTGCCCAGAAGACCGGGAGCGGCAGGTAGAGGAAGAGCACTCGCATCAGTACCTTGACATCGTCGATCAACTGGCGATCGTACTTCTTATCGGCATAGTCCAGCCAGTGCTCCCGGGGATTGGTCTTCTTCTCCTTGCACTTGGTCGTTATGGCAGTCCAGATGGTACTGCTCACCAGCACCACCATGTTGCCGGCCGGCGGCTTCATCTTGTAGAGAGATCGTCCCAGAACGAAGATGATCACCGAGACAATCATCAGAACGGCGGGCACTCCGAAGGCCAGGGGATAGCAGTTGATGTCGTTGAAGCAGGACACATCCTCGCGCAGGATCGGGGTCACCGTGGTGGAGATCAGCGATCCGGCATTGATCGAGAAGTAGAAGAGCGAGAAGAACGAGGTGATCTGCTTCACCTGCTCCGGCACCTTGAACTGATCGCCGCCGAATGCCGACACACAGGGCTTTATGCCACCCGATCCGAGGGCAATTAGCGCCAGGCCCAGCATCGTGAACGTCTCGACGGGCAGGTTGAGTGGTCCAATCGCTCCCAGGGTCAGCAGCACCGATCCGCATATATACACCATCGATAAGTACAGGATCGTCTTGAATTTTCCCAACCAGGAGTCCGAAATGATGGCGCCGAAAACGCAGAGGAAGTACACGAACATGGTGAAGACGTGGAAGACCACAGTGGCGGTGTCATCAGAATAGTGCAGAGCTCGACTCAGATAGAGAACCAGGACAGCTGTGGGGAATACAGACGAGATTAGTAGAGATTCAGTAAAGGGATCCTGTGGATTCACCCACTTCGCATGCCGTAGTAGTTGAACCGCTCGCAGAATTCGTTACTGATGATGAAGAACACGGACTTGGGATACGGCAATTTCTGAGAAAAACAATCGAGGGGGTAGAATACTAGTTAGTTCGTGCTTTGATGCGGAGGATCAATGGGGATTACCTTCTGCTGACCCTCAGCCTCGGAGACGTTCTTGAAGTCATTGGCCTCCTGCAGTTCCTTGCCATTCTTCTCGGGCTCCTTGCCATTCTTCTGGGGTTCCGCAGCGATTTCGGGCAGCTTTTTGGCCTCCACCAATGCCTTGCCATTGCTCTCGACGGCGGGTTGACTTTCGGCGAAGGCTGCAATCGGGGTGGAGTCTTCTACGGTCGCAACACTTGGGGTGGAGTCTTCCACGAGTCCAGCACTTGGGGTGGAGTCTTCTACGACCAAGGCTCTTGGCGAGGGACTCGCAGAAGCGATCTCTGCTGCAGGAGAAGGCGCTGGTTCAGCCACAGGCTCAGCCGCTGGCTGTATTTCTGCGGACGAGAGAAGAATCCAGGTTTAGGAATTGGTACTCTAGTGCTTGGAAGTTGGTAGAGCCCACCCAGCAGGGGTACTTGCTCCGCCGGCCGTTCCATTTCGTCTGCCTACACAGACGCGCCAGTGATCTGTTAGATCAGCGACATTTCATCAGAACAGGTAAACCGAAACCGAGACCGAGACTGGCGGCCTTGTGCTTGACACCTCCGCCACAGATAAGGACTGCTCTATATTTGGCCAGGCCTTTGCCTTACCCGTGGGCGTGTGAATTCGGTGGCCCGGCATAAATTTAAACGCATTAGCACTGGCCGTAGAGCGTTTACGTGGTTTACGACTGTGGCAGACAGATAGCCCGTCCAGGAAAGATAGCTCTCTCGGGGATCGCCTCGACATTACTGTGACAACTTGACAGAGAGCGTGGCTTTTCACTCCATAAACAACATGCTGATTACTGACGATGCTGCGTCTGGATGTCTGGTGGGGCTTAAATGGTCATGTCCATGTGAATCGAATGGTAATTGCAGCGAGTGCCTTTAGTCATGGTCATGGCCATGTTCGGACAACGGGATCTGGATCTGATCGATGTTGAATGGTTCAGGAAGCGACTGGGAAAGTCCCCAATGACGGCCTGTGAATGGGTCTTATCTGAGTGTGATATCCAGAATCGGTTCGGCTCGTGGCTAATCCATCGATGCTTTATCAGCGTTTATGGCCGCCATTTGAGGCAGCAATGAAGCCATCACATGGCACCATAAACCGTGGAAACAATGCTATTGCACGCACAACACTCCACATCAAACATCCATTAACATAAAGCGCCTTATCTCCGGGGGAACACAAGTACGAGTATACAAAATGTACGAGTACCAGACGTGTACAGCATTGACCCGCTTCGGTGGACGTTTGAAGTCGCTAGACCAGGCCCCACAGTGACCTTATCCACTCAAATCCAATCATTCATTCATCCCCAGTCGCTGATAGTATGGTATATGGTACCAGGGATCTGTGTCAATGTCGCGAAGGAGATGGAGATGGGGCCCCAAACAGGAGTACTCTGTGATCGAGCGATATGGGAAATCACAAGTAACCACAGCCCAATTGGAATCGCTGATATGACGGAATTTACAACAATGTAATTAAGAAATAAATATAATGGGGGATTTTTCTATAAATAATAAGATAAGCCTGGTATGTCTTAAGTGCAGTTGTAAAGAGTCGGGGAGAAGTGTTGTGAAAGTGTTCTCAATTTCACTTTCTCAAGATTTCTTTTTGAAAAGCTTTTAGGGTTCGGGAAATGGAGAAGTATATTGATTGCTTTGTAGGTAGTTAGATTGACTGATGATAGAGAGATAGATAGATATACATACATATACATAGATATAGATATACATAAAAAATCTTTGTGAATACGAAAATGGATAGACAATGGCAATACATTACTTTTCGATTGACTTTTAGTTTAGTTTATATTAAAAGATGAAAAGATAAATATGCAGACAATTAGTGAAAATATGTAATTAGTGGAATTTTTATTGGTAGATTAAAGGGTATGAAGTTATGTTAACAAAGACGTAGGTTTCATGGAGTATCAATATAGGACAATCGCTAAGTTTTGGAGATATCTTGAGTTTGTACTATAAGTTCCGAACTGAATGGAAGATCCAGCAAGTGCGTACGTGCCTGTTCAAGTGGCTCTTGGATGACATTGCAGATTGGATCGGTCGGGAATATGACGACGTTATCGCAGTTGGTAATGTTAACCGATTGCCCATCGAATCGGTTGTAAATTTAGCACCGACCCAATATCATAATCGCCATAGAGAGGATCTAAGTGTAGAGTATCCACCCGTGTATCGCGCGGATCCAACTGATTTACAAGCGATTAGGTCGAGAGCGGTTTATTGGTCCAACGTAATGATAAGCGGCGCATAGGGGGTTTCGGCCCAACTTTAATTACAAATGTTTTGTTTTTTTTGGCGTTGGAGAAACAAAATTATTCAATGGAAGTTGTCAGAGAGTGTGCTGGTGCTAGATAAGTTTGTGTTTTCGGTAGTGATTGTCTTGTTCCGTTCGGAATAGCAATTACGGCCCCCGATAGCGTTGCCGCCCTATCCAATCTGGCCAAGTTCTGTCCCGAAAGTGAGCAACCATATACCACATACCAAATACGAGTAATCGAATACCTAGCAAATTGCTCACTAATTGCAAGCCGTTGCACTATGTACTGGCATTTTCCAGCTCTCCCAGCGATTTGTCAGCAATTGTTAGCTTGGGGAATACCAAACAAAATCGCATTCGGAATCTGAATCACAATCGTAAACACAGTTTGTTAGCAGTTTGTGTCTATGAATATGCAAATGAAGCCGGCGACTGACATTGAAATGCAGGCATACAATTATACAAATTAGAAAATATATAATGTAGGCAAGACAAGTTTTTTTTTCATTTTCGATATAGGCAAGGTCTGGCCGTGCCAATTGACCAAGTTTGGTAGTTCTTTTTTCGGGGACCGGCAAAAGCGAATCCGCATTTGGGCCGGGTTGTGGTGGTGGAGCCGCTCAAGTGGCTAAAGCCCCGGGCAAACCACTCGAACTCGAAATCCCTTATCGGAGCGATTAGATTTGCGGACTGCACACGCCGCCAAGAGAACCGAGTACCAAGTGTTCTGGAAATCGTTCCTCCGTTCTGTCACTAATGCCAATAAGTGTCCCCAGATATTCCGCTAATCTTTACAGCTTGAACGTTACCCAACGGCCTTTATTCAGAAGGAGAGGGTTGGTATTCGGGAAAAAGGCCCGCAATAAATTAAGTAAAAGTGACACCATAGTCTAGGGCGGGGGAATTTTCTGTAGTATATATGGCATTTTGAGGAAAGCTGACTCAAGGTTTAATATCAAGTAAAATTAAAAAAAATATTCCTATTCACAACTCATAGATCGTAGACACGAAATCAATTAATATAAAACGCAGTTAAATTGCGTCAAGGAATGTCACCATATATGTACATATGTATGTACATTGTACCCATAGTATCTACAGACTACAGAGACTCTCCATGCTGTATCTCCAAAATTTGGGTCGTAAACCTCGGTTCAGTGATCTGTATAATTACCACCCCGCTGTAAAAACTATAATTATGTAGTTAGGTTTTTTATGATTAGCAATACCATTTTCTTTATCCGTCATGTTGGGAATCCGTGGATCGCTTTACATCCGTTACGCGTCACTTGAAATCGAAGAGAAATATGACATTTATTTAAAAATCATTACGTTGTACGTGTATAATATGTGGGACGAGTTGCATAAACTCAAGCTTTCTTTTTAATAAATAAAAAAAGGAACACGTTTGTATTTTATTTACATTGAGAAACAACAGATACAACAGGAACAAAAAAATATAAGTCCTCGCCTGCGGTTCAATGAGCTCAAAAATCGGTGCTCAAAAAAGGGTTGGTATTATTTTTAAAGAAAAATGGCTAGTCTTGACATTTATTAAAAAATTGCCAATACAAAATAATAAACTTGATCTAACAACATGGGATATCAAGATATTCATATATTCTTATCAAGAAGAAAAACTATGATCTCAATTGATGTTTAATGGGTTATAAATGGATTTTAAATGTGAACTGGGAAATAAAAATGAATAACCCATAGCTAAATAAATATCTGTTGCGTTTTGTATCTTGATATCATAAGGAAATAATTAAAAAATGAGATTATTTGAGTCAATAAAATTAATATATAAAAAACTTCTTAAAAACCTTCAATACTTTCGTAGGAGATTCTTAAATTTTGAAAAGTACTGTTGAAACTTTTTAAAGTTGCTTATTTATTTTACTTAAGTTTTTTATTGTCTGTCTCTGTGTTCTCTTTGCAAGTTATCTTTTGAATCGTTATTGCTTTTATTGTTCATTCCATGCCGCGCACTCGTAACTCACATTAAAACATTTAACAACTGCAAAAAAATATAGAACGCACGTCGGATCGGTTGGGATCGGCTTGGAAACGGTTTGGAATCGGTTCGGGATCGGTTTTGGATCGAGTAGAGTAGGGTTGAGCGACCACGTCCGCTAGCGGCGATCAACAGCCTCAGACTGAAGTATACTGCCGACGAGCTTTGCTAAGAAGCCGTTAACGGTTATGCTGTTGTGCAGCTCTGCTCCGCCCTCTGCCCGCTGCGACTGCGCGCGTGCTCTGCCTACGTCGGCGTCGCTGCCTCTGCCCGCGTCGAAGGATGACAAAAAGCGTTAAAACTACATAATGATAACCCTAATCGCAGTGTTATCGACAGCCAAGTGGAAGTATTTACGGCCCGGTGTTCGCTTACCCACAGTGAATGAAGTCGCAGTGGCTCTCACGTTGATTATTTATGACCCACTACCCATCGAAATAAACCCCTTCTTTCGGCCACCCCTTAACTCCACCTGTCAATTCCAGATCATCGTCCATCACAAACTGCGTTTGAGGGCTGCGTTTATCGCACCTGCCACGCCCTGTCTGTCATAAGCCTCTAGTTTGGTGCGGATTGCGCCCAGTCATTAACTAAATATTTTCAACGACCTATCGGTTATCTCCGGGCATTACTTGCAGATCTGTGGGATGGGAGCTCCCCACCCTCACCCACCATAAGTCATGAATCGGAAAGTCGTCTACTATATATAGTCTTAAGATAATAATTCAAGAAGCTACTACGTCTATGGGCTGATAGTACTGCTAAATAGAAAAGATAATGTGGGTCAGGGGAGTTTTGAAAGTGAAAAAGTCAAATTTGGGGATCCACAACGTCACAACGTCGGACAGCAATCACCTTCATTATTATAGATTGTACCTAAAAAACCAAACCGATTACTGATTAGCCTAAAATATTGATCAACAAGTTACTAATTAACCATTTAATTTTCAAGAAATTAAAAGTACTCCAATTATTACTGAAGCACTGCGTCCAGTCTTTAATAGTTATGACTGGCATATACCGAACTAAATGACTTTCCTTTTTCACACTTTTTAGAGTGTAAACAACAAACCTTAAGACCCAGATGATTGGCATTATTTTGGAAGCACTACAATAAATTTTAATAAACCCTTTTAATTAAAGCATGGGAAAATGAACTATTAGAAAGCCATTAATTAAAACTAAATAATAATTTTAAACGTGTAAAAGTAGATGAATTAGAGAAATCTTAAAAGTTCACATATTACTTCTTAAATTAAACCTGAATATGGATTAGAGGTTTAAAAGGTCTATAGTGTATAGTGTATAGTATATAGAGTTTTTTTGTTAATTGCAAAATTATTTTGGAGTCTAAGATCTTGATCTAGCAGCATAATTTATTTCGTAGAGGGTAAAGACTGATCGACGAGTTCCCCCGCCAAGTGCAATTCCTGCATCACCACGAAATGGAAGTTCCGAAATAAAGCCCCTATAGTTTTAACCCTCTTTGTGTCACCGCCATTGATTGGCATCTAATCGGAGGTGGTCGCAAAACTTGTGGCGTTTTTGTTTTATGAGCTTAATCGCTGCGTCGATAGCTGCGAATAGTATTTATGGCCGCCTATCATTATAGCCATGCCCAGAAACAAGTATAAACATCTATTGGCCATAGCCAATCTGCCGTTTCCCGATAGCCCATAGCCTATAGCCGATATTGTTATTGTTATTTTTAACCATTATTGCTCAACGAGGGGCCCTGACTGTGCGACAAGTGAACTTTTTGTTTTGCTTCTTGCTTTCGATTTTACGATTGTCACTTGGCTCGAGATTGCATGGTGTCTAGTCTTTATAATGCGAGCTATGCGATCGATTGAGTAACACTTAATTAAAGCCATCAAGACGTTAGGTGTCTGTGTGTCGATCGATCGGGTTGCGTGTTGACAAACATAGAGATCCGTAGGGGTACTTGTACCCCCAGCTAGCTATTAGATACCATACCATTTATGAAAACTGGGAATCTGGGTGAAGAAACTCTTCGCTGATCCTGGGTCTTACAGTTAAGACCTTATCAACCTGCTGGCCAGGTGGCGATAGGGTCTTTTCGATTAGATCGAAACCTACATATTTAATCGGTGGGCTAATCGCACACCCAAGCACGAGCTTGCCAAATCGCACTTTGCGCCGATTAAGTAACCGGGGCTATAAATGCCAGGCGAAACAAGATATTGCTAACCGATGTCCTTGCCTCAGATAGGCAGATACTCCATCGAAGATACTCGATCGATCGGTTTCTTAGGCCAGTGTCTCAAGATGTTCGCAGATAAGGGCACTTGTGAATCCCAAGTCGAGGTCCGGACCCCGATATCGATGCTGATAACTGGTCGAGTGTTTGCTCAATTGATTGCAATTGCACACCGATATAATCCTTTCACGTGAACTTGCTGAGTTGATTTTTTCGCGATTATTTACTGAGTTTGGCTAAAAAACAATCTCTAAAATAATCGATTTATCATGCAATAATTTAATTTAATTCATATTAGAGTTAACTCACCTATGAGTGATTCTATGTGAAACGTATTGAGATTTTCTTTATGGTTTCAAAACGATTTCATATTTTTATCACGATATTATACCATTTATATAGGATTTATTAAAAAAAAAAAAATTAAATCCATTTGACAGAAGCAAAGACATGGCGATGCCTTTTTTGTTACGTTTATGTTTAACTTAACATTCTATGGAGTAAAAAAAAGATAAAAATTCTCGTTAGTTATTATTTTTGCCAACCTTTCAGATAAAAAAAACCGCCATAACAGTTTCCAAGCAACTTATAGTATAGATACCAAGCACATGCTCTCAAACATTTGTACCCATTTCCTTAGTCTGAGCTGTCAAAAATCCGAACTTTAGTTGAAATATGTACTACAGGCAGCGGGATCCCGAGATTTACGGCAGTTCCAGCTCGCTCTGCAGCTCCAGCTCCGATCTGAGTCGCCTAATAGCCGGATCTAAATTCAGTCGAAGTAGGTTTATAAATTCCATTCCATACAATATAACATCTGTAAATTCTAACAGTACGGCGCTTTACCCGCACTCGAAAGAGGGAAGATCGGTCTCAGCACGTGCACTATAGTTCATACGAGGCTTTCGATTTAGAGGAGGTGAGTCTGAAATTCAGTAGGAAATTGATGTTTTTTGACACATTTGTGTACATAAATACTTTCGCAACCGCCCAACTTAGTGATATACCACGGCGCTAGGCCTCTATTCTCGTGAAAAACCTCAGTAATCTCAAAGCGAAACAATTGCTAATGCGGATCATAAATCTTTACAACTGGATAGATTTATGGTGGCCTGGGAAAGTCCCACAAATTACTCAAAGCCGTAAAGAAAACAAACACAGATAACAGGCACTTGGCACTCGACCGTTCTGCACGGCCAGGGGTCCGATAGTTAGAAAGAATAGGATCGAAAAAGATAAGATCAATCCGAAGTTATCAGTTTATTAGCTTCGTCTGAAAGATATTCACAAGATAGTGCAGATAGTGTAGTTGCCACAAGATATGTTACCAAGATATCGGCAAAATAAAGATAAAGCAAGTTAAATAAGAACACATTCCAAGAAACATCCAATAAAAACATTTTCATTAGAAATGAAAGCAAAACCACCTTCATAAACAATACTTGGATATGTGCTGCAAATAACATTCTTCTGGTAAATCCTACTCAATGATAAGGTAACATACTCAGGGTATATTGTTTCCAAAGATAAGGATACATTCTCTGCAAGCCTACTGAAAAAACTTGGGTTCAACAAAAGTACAAATACATCTGTTTCCCGTCCAATTATGGGACTCCTAGCGATAATACTAATCCGTGGGGTATCCACTAATTCAAAGAGTCGTCATTCAACAGCATTGAACTTGACTGTAAAAAGCTTTCCATGAAAGAGAAGAGGAGGTGGGAACACCCCTATAATAATAAAATGAAGAACGACGCTGCAGCTGCAATGATCTCTGAAATAAGAGAGAGAAAGAGGGTTGGAGCTACACAGAAAATGAAAACTAGTTATATCTAGTATTAAAAAAAAGAATTAAATTCAATATTTGTCAGAAAAGTTGTATATGATCTCCACATAAAGACCTATGTTTTTCATCCATACAATAAATATTTCTTGCAAATGGTATTTTAATTTAAGTTAACTTTATTTGTATTTGTATTTCAGAATAATTGTGCTTATGAGATTTTTAAGAACATTATAAAACACAGTTTTAATTATAAACATGTTTTTAATGTATTTCTTTTTATTTTTTAAGTATGCCACTTAGTACAATGTTACAAGTTATCATACCTTAGGTCTTAACCTTTTTTTGGCAACTCTAAAGCTTTTTGGTATGTAAGCCATTGTAAATTACATTTTTTTGAGTGTGGAGAGCGCAGCTTAAAGCTTTGTTAGTTCTTGCTCTCCTCCACCATCACCTCCCCCTGCCCCGCCCGCTCCCCTTTCCACCACAACCACCTGTTTATCTAAAAAATTAATTTGATTTTTGTTCTTGCTCGGTTTGTGTGTGTGCTTTTTTTCTGTTCGCCTCTCGACTGCGCTGCCGACCGCGACTGCGACTCAAGTTTAAAAGCGCAGCTTGCAAATGGACAGAGCATCATTTATCGTCGGCCAGCGACGACGATCGTTTTATGGCGTCAACGTGGTGATCACCTGCACACCCACCTCCCCACCGAAGTCCCCTGTTTTCACCTGTTTTTTGTACTTTTGTTTAACATCTTTTTTTTCTTGGCAAGCCAAAATCAGTGCAAAAACCTTTTTGTCAAATCGTGTGCGTGTGTTTTGCTGTCTCTCGTTGTGGTTACCGTTTCTCCGATTTTTCGGGGGTACTTCGATAAAATTCCAAAGTGCCCAGCGATTCGGCGACTTTTGTGCGAAACTCATTAAAGAGCAATTAAAAGGTAACCAAAGCTAAAGCCAAGCCAATGCCAAAATGGCAAAGGAAATAACTAACGGTAAAAACGGAAAAAAAGAGGAGCCCGCTCCCCAAATTACGGTAAGTGGTCAAGAAGGGTTAGGGCTGTTAACGAGCGGTAAACGGAATGCCCCAATAAGGGCAGGCACAAGAAATCTTTCAAGGAAAGGGGAACGAAAAAATGTACAGGAAGAAAAGGGCATTAAGAATCCAAATATAATGGAATATTAGAAGAGTGTGTTCAAGTACCTTCCCTACCAAATCAATTTAATTTTTTGCATCTTAATAAACTGTATTAAATTTTACTGCTTGATTGATTTGTTATTTTGATATTAGTATTTATGATCTCTTAACTTACCACCATATCGTACCCATTTTTCTTTCGGTGTGCGTAGAGTAGAGAGCGGAGAACAGCTACTTATCACTTTCAGTTGTCAATTGAGAAAGTACAGTGCACACAAAGGCACACACATTAGTGTACTTGCATTGGTCGGCCGAGAAAAAGAAAATAAGAAAAAGAAGCTGCGAACTCGCCAAGTTCCAATGACTTTTCTTCGGCTGCCTCTTTCTTCCCACTTCGCTCTTCTCCATTTTTTTTAGTTTCTTCTGTCCCCAAGGCTATTGATCGCAATAGCAGCGCAGTCGACCTTGAACGCCCCCAGTGATCGAGAAATGTGTGTCAAACAAAACTCAAACCAAATCAAGATCCTTTTATTGCCCGCAAATTGATTTAATTAATTGCCAGTGTCAGAATCAAAACAAGAATCGAAGAGTTTTGAGTTCCACAGAAGGGTGGACCAATGAATACCCTTTTAAGAAACAACAACTTTAATAAGAGTACCATGGGTTCAATAGTATCTGGTTATCTGTCAACCATAACGCTAGCGTTTCTACATAATGTGGCTTATTTTAATAATTGATATACCATTTTGAATATATTTAATTTGTCGGATGAAACCCACCATTAAAGTTATTCAGTTGTACCAAATAATTAAAATTACTAACCTAATATGACCACTTTGATAAAAGTTGTTAAATAAACCCTTGCTTGAGTTTCCAATATACCCCTAATGTAAAAGGGAATGGTCGATAGTGACCAACTTTTCTGTTAGGCACGCGAATTCATTTACCCCGAGCATTGTGATCAGAATTCCCGAGCATTGTGATCAGAATTCCCGACGATAACCTCCTAGACACCTCTGAGACAATCAGCTGTAGCTTTGATCCCACCATCTTCTGCTCGAACCCCTCAAAACCCTACAAGTTCCTCTCGATTCCAACCCTTTCCCCCTCTCCGGCGATTTTATATTGTTTGTTAATTTATTTGCCTACGTTTAACAACTGTTACTGTCGCGAGGGAGGCGTGGCACGGGCGGGAGAAAGGGCGAGAAGACGGGTGGCAAATCGAACTTTAAAGCTCGGAGCCAGCGCCGGAGAATTCTTAGTTCGATACCGAACGTTGTCTTCAATAGACGACAGCTCAAGATCCCAAGATCCAAATAAAGTGGGGTGTAAAGTGTAGCTGGCCAGATTTAAGCCGAAGTCAAACTATAGTCAGAGCCAAAATTAAAACCCCCCGAGTGAATCGAGCGTTACATAAAGCCAGTTATGGCATTTGTCGGCAATGCAGTTGTGGGCCCGGAGAATTGCAAATCAGCAACGGTGAGTCTTCCGAAGAGCGAGGAGAGAAGAGGCAGTTGGCCTAGGCCGTGGTGTGCGTAGAATTCTCAATCATCAATGGATCACTTACCCACTGACAGATGGAGTCAGCCTGGTACTGCCAATGCTGGCAAGCTTTGGCCGGAGAAAACCCGTTTGCATTCCGTTGCTCACCTTGGCCAAGAGACGCTGCAAATCAAAACAAAAAACAGAAAACTATAAACTAAAACGCCAGGCAAAACAAAATAAACGCAACATAAACGAAAGCCAAAATGAAAACGAGACGAAGTGACGACAAAAGCGACATTACCATAAGAATAAGCTTAGACAAAATCAAATGATAGGAGCTATTCGAACTAAGAAATACCCTAGATTTCATCATTACATTCTAAAAGAGTCCCTAAACCGAGATCGTATAAAAGTTCCCCCGTAGAATTAGTCATTTTCCTCTATTTAATTCGCATACACTCTTAAAAATAAAATACGTAAATTAAATAATCAATACAACAGATGGGTGTAACTTTATAAATTATCAATTTTTACTACCTCATTAAATTTTTTTTAATTTTACTGTGTGTACAGTTTCTTTTAAATAGTTTCCCAGCTAATATTATCCTATTCACTAAGCTACCTAGTTCCATTGTGGCAACAAAGTGGTACTATTCTTTCCATATAAAAAATCCCATAGTACAACAATATAAAAACCTATAACATTTTTGCAGTACTTAATAATACATCAAAAGAACGTTTTTCTCAGTCACTTCTAAAAGTCACTCATAATTTCGAGACTATTATAAACAGATTAAGAGTTACAAGCTTTAAAAGACCCTTCATAAAAGAGTTAATTTATAAAGATCTCCTTCGTCGAAGAACCCACAGAAGTTGACACAAAGCATTTTTGACCATTGAAACAAAGTTAACTGGCGGTGGGTAGAAAGTTTTGACTGCCTTTTTCACTCGAGACGATGGAATGTCTATGAAATTCAATATGCACTTAAAACTCAAAAATATCTTTTTGACTTTGGGCGTTGTATGAGTTACTACCGACGTGCTAGGGTCTGAAATTTGCAAAGTCAGTCCGTGAAACGACATATTCTCAATGGTGGGGCATCGATAAAGAAAGGCAGAGATAGGGTTGGGATCTGATAAAGGAAATATGTGCGAGTACAGGCAATTAGATCGCGATAGTTTTAATGACGCTGGTTCTTTTTTCTTATAGTCTCCCACCATTCCGTATCCCAAGTCGGTGGCCTTCATCATCAGCAATGAGTTCTGTGAGAGGTTCAACTATTATGGAATGCGAAGTGAGTAAATGTTTGGGGAGGGATATCTGGTCGTAACCCATCTTATAAATCTTTTATTTTCCAGCCATTCTGGTGTTGTATCTCACAAACAAGCTGGGCTACAATGAGGAGACCGCCACGGTGCTTTTCCACACCTTTACCATGCTGGTCTATATCTTTCCCCTGATCGGAGCTCTGATAGCCGATGGCTGGCTGGGAAAATACAAGACTATATTATATCTATCGTTGGTCTACAGTTTGGGAGCCATGGTGGTGTCCTTTGGCGCCGTTCCACTTACAGGGATGCCAACCAAGTTAGTATATGGGATTGATTATGTAGTATAGTTATGATATCATACCTTATTTAATCCCTTTCAGAGCGGTGACCGTTGTGGGACTCTTGCTAATTGCTATCGGAACTGGTGGTATCAAGCCCTGCGTTTCTGCCTTTGGCGGAGATCAATTCTCGCTGCCCGCACAGAGTCTCCAGTTGGCCAAGTTCTTCTCGCTCTTCTACTTTGCCATCAACGCGGGCTCCCTGATCTCGACCACATTTACCCCGATCCTGAGGGCCGATGTCCATTGTTTTGGGGATCAGGACTGTTTCTCGCTGGCCTTTGGTGTGCCCGCCATCCTGATGATCATCTCGGTGTTGATCTTTATGGCCGGCAAGCGTTTGTACAGGTGTCAACCGCCAGCGGGCAACATGATCTTCGGGGTTTCGCGCTGCATTGCGGATGCCTTCAAGGGCTGGCAGAAGCGGAGACACTCTGAGCCGATGGAGAGCTTCCTGGACTATGCCAAGCCGACGGTGGGTGCCCGAATGGTGCGGGAGACCAAGTGCTTGGGCAGGATTCTGCGCCTCTTTCTGCCCTTCCCCGTCTTCTGGGCCCTCTTCGATCAGCAGGGTTCGCGCTGGACCTTCCAAGCCACCAGGATGGACGGAATGGTTCTCGGCTTCCAGATCAAGCCCGATCAGATGCAGGTGGTCAACCCACTGCTCATCCTGGGATTCCTGCCGCTCTTCGACTACATTATATACCCCATTCTGCGGCGCTGCGGCATCAGGAGGCCCCTGCAAAAGCTTACCATCGGCCTGCTCCTGGCTGCCCTGGGATTCTTCCTGTCCGCTGGTCTCGAGATGAAGATGGAGCAGGCTGCCTACGGAGCCACGCCCACTGAACCGGATGTGGCCCACCTGCGGATATACAATGGCATGCCCTGTCGCTATGAAATTTCAAGTGAAGTGGCTAGGATGATGGGCTCCCCACAGCATATAGAACCGCTGGGCATGTGGCAGGATCTGACGGTCCGTTTGCCCAAGACCAAGACGTACGCATTTAAGGCTCAACCTGCCTCCGGAGATTGTCCTGCCATCACTGGGAAGTTGCGTTTGCAGCCGGGCAAGTCAGTGGGCTACTTCCTGGCCCAGGACAAGCTCGTGGAGTTTGCCGATGGACTGGAAATGGCCGCCGTTGACAGTGGTCGCTCCTCGGTGAGGGCCTTGCTGAATACACCCGAGGGCGAGGGACCTGTCCTGCTCTCCACCGGGTCAGCTGGAACTCCAGAGACCCCCATCTCTTTGGACAATCGAAATGCGTCGCAGCTGTACAGGATTGTAGCTGGCTTCTCGCAGGTTAACATCAATGGCCAAAAGGTGGCCAGCTTCGAGGCCAAGGGCGGAGGACTCTACAGCCTCCTGGTGGCGGGAAGCTCCCGCGATGGCTACCAATACAATCTGGTCGAGGTGCTGCCCCCCAGTGCCGTGTCCATTCTGTGGCAGCTGCCCCAAATCGTTGTGATGACGGCGGCCGAGGTGATGTTCTCGGTGACGGGATTGGAGTTCTCCTACTCCCAGTCGCCACCGAGCATGAAGAGTGTGCTGCAGGCCTGCTGGCTGCTCTCGGTGGCCATTGGCAACATGATCGTGGTGGTGATTGCCGAGTTCAAGTTCACCAGCTCCCAGTCCGGGGAGTTCGCCCTTTTCGCCACCCTCATGCTGGTGGACATGCTCATCTTCCTGTGGCTGGCCCGCAGCTACCAGTACAAGGATCAGTCCGAGGACCACGAGGAGGACGACGATCCGGTGATTAAGGATGTTATGCAGTCGAAGCCCCGGGCAGCTGCAATCGAGCATCCCCAGCGAAGAGCCGGCGGCATGGAGGCGGATCCGGGCTATGGGGCATATCGCAATCACGCCTACGATAACGATTTCTCGGAGGCCTGAGATCCATAGTTACGAATCGAAATGAATATCATAAACCATATTCCCTCACTTTCGTCGCCCGCACTCGCATTTAGTAGTAGTAAACTCTTGTATTTATTTTATTTGTGCGCATTTATATTCATAGTCGGCTGTAAATACGTTCGTTTTAAACGAGTGTTGTGTGTATGCAATTTTTTTACCCCATTGTTTTGTAAATACATTTTATACGTTTTATTATACTTGGTGTTTGAATATTGAGTATTTGAATTGACGGGATTGGTTATTAGAAATTATCCAAAAAAAACCTTTACGATATTGTTGAACTTTTCAGATACGATTTTCCGTCTGTTAACTACAGTTACAGTTTGAATTTGAACTGTGTTTAACATTTGCTGTTAACCAGCCCCTGTTATTTTCAATGTAGAGTAACTGCATTTGTCCGGCGCTGCCACCTCGCTGGAAAAAGATACAGTGGTGGCCTGTATCTGTAGTGCGCTGTATCTGATAGAACATCTATGTATCTTTCAAGTTGAAAATGAAAAGTGAATTGAAAAGTGATCGATTAAAGTTAAATAGTTAAATTAGTTTTCAGTTGTGTTTGTAAGTTAAAAATTAAACCATTGTAAGTAATTTTAGGTGTAGACCAGGGCACCATTCCCGAAAAGTCTGCTGATATTGGAAGGCAGGGGCGTAGTTAAAATGAGTAGGCGTCCCCTTTTTAGACAATTGGGCAGCCCCAATGGCCGTCGTTTTTTCACCGACAGCATTCAATGTGCGTAGTCACCGAAGAGAAGTTGTAGTTAGAGGGCCTTTCCGTTAAACATGTATATGCAGAAAAGAAAAAAATGACTAAAAACCTAAAACCCAGCTAGCTAGTTAGTAAAAACGTGGTTCCACCTCGTGTAATCGGTTAAATTGCATAATTCGGGCTATTTCATCAAACAAATTGCGGCGTGGAAAAGAAAATTTATGGAAAGGCATTGCCAGCACTGCACAAATTTTCCAAGAAGTAGGCGTAAGGAAGCCATTTATGCAAACGCAGGCACATACGAGAAAAACTGGCCTGCAGCTGCTGCATTTCGAAAAACAGACCGTAGTCTTGAGGACTATGAACAATGGAAATATAACCCCTGGGAACCGAACCCAAATGGCTTATAGGGGTTGGACTGGACTCAGGTAGGCGAGAACGGGAACGAGAGCTCGAGGAAACCGAGGCTACATTCTTGCCACCGCCGCTTCATCGATCATCAGTCGTCGGCGGCATGGCCTAGTGGAAACTTCTCGTAAGAAACTCTCCCCGAAAGAGTTCTAAAGTGTACTTTTTTTTTAAATTTTTTTTAAAGTGACACGTTTTTTTAAGGTGAAATCAGCTTAGAAAGTGACCTTTTGCAGACACAACGCAACAGGACCGAGATGTGTTCCATCGGCAGTGGCAACTTCTGGGCCTCCCCAGCCCCAACTTAAAAATCGCACCACTTCTCCCTCAATATCGGTGACCAGTAACGCAGCTTCAAGTCCAGTAATCGCCTCATTGAATCATTAAGCTATGAAGTACGAAAAAGATATTCTCAAAAGTAAGAGATTCACCGCCTGAGCTGCAATTCTTCCGGGTGGCGTCTTCGAGGCATCGAGAAGATGCGGCTGCCTTAAAGAGCGTCTGCGGTACGAGTGGTGCACCTTGCGCGGCGGCGAGCTGAGTGGAGGAGCCCATATAAACCCAACCCTGCAGTCCTACATAGACCCTATGGCCCACCCAAAACGAGGAGGAGAATCACTCCCCTTGGAAGAAATGAAACGAAAACGCTTGCGATGGAAAAGTCTGACCGGAGCGAAAGAGCAAAGAACCTAGAAAATCCCCAGAGCATTCGCTTGGCGCCACTTGTGTTCCGAGAAGACGCGTACGCATACCTCTATTGGTCGCAAGTGACGGTACGCGGATGCGAGTGAGACGACAACACTGTAGACAAGGAGAGACGGCTCCCTCTCTCCATCTCTCTCTCTATCGCGCTGGCCAGGCGTTTGCATCGCAAGCGGCTGAGCGAGACGGCCATAGGGCGGATTGCAGGGCCCGAAAGAGAGCGGTGAAGCAATATAATCCCCATAAACACTAAACAACGCGTCGAAAGATGCGCATAAACCACGGGCATCCCTCGGCGAGCACAAAGCACAAACCGCACTCACGAATAGCGCTCCGCCCTGAAGAGACCAGCCAAATCTGGTAGAATTACCCAGCCAGGAGTGTAGAATCGGTATAAACCAACCAATAATCGAAAACTGCCCAGGCAGCTTTATAAACCCACCCAAAACTTATAAAAAGCAGAGCTATGCGCTCTTAAAAGCTTTATAAAGTGTCATCGTAACGTTCACCCACTTCACAGTCCATCAAAATCCATTTCTGGTCCATAAAGAGCGATATTGTAGGGTCTGAAAATCGTCCTTTATTTGATGGCTTGTATTTGTTTAACTTTAGAGTTATCACTGCCCTAGGAACCATCAAAGTTTTGAGGGAAGTTTCGAACTGGGGTGTTAGATGTAGGGACCTGTAGAATTAGACGCCATGCCGCCCTTCAGTTAGATCGAAAAAGCCATGAAGCTACGCCCAGAAGAAACTGCCTCTGCATAGGTTCTTAAAGTAAGCGAGAAGGCCCAAATGGATTCCCACTGACTAAGGGACATTATAACTTCTTATATCTTATCTTATAACCCAGCACTGTTTTGAAACTCAAGCTAGACCACAAAACGACTCATCACCACAGCCACAATCAATAAATTACAACTCAAGAATCAGTCTAGTTTAACTATTCCAATGTTAAGTCACCTAACAAATGCCTAGAAATCGCCCCAACGGGGTATTTTGCTTTTGCTTTAATGTTTTACTTTGGTTTTCTACTAACCAAAACATTGCTTGCAGCCAATTAATCAGTTTATTAGCTGAAAAAGCCCTTAAATTAACTGCCAGGAGGTGAGTTTTTGTCTTCGATCCTTGGAAAGCGTTGAGTAGGTGCCCAACTAGAGGAGACAGGCCAGGAAAAGCCTGTATAAAAAACCTATAACAAAAAAAATAAACAAGTTAAAAAAGAAACAAATACGGAAATGCTATACAAGCTGGTCAGAAGTTAAGCGAAAAAAGAAAACAAAAATGCTCATAAAATGCATTATAAAATCGTGCGCTTCGTGAGCAAAAGATACTAAAAAAAATATTAAAAAAAGCGAATTAGGTGCTGGTCAATCGTTCGACCTGCAGTTGATTTGCTAAAGACCAAAAATATTCGCTAAACTTAGGGCAAAGCTTGTTTACAAAAATTCCTACTACTGGGCACCAGCAAAGCGTTTCCACCGGGGAATAAAGCAAAAGCTATTATTCTATTGGCCTTGATTATTAACCTATTTCTATGCTGTGTTTTTTCAGATGAGTTTTGAACAGAGACGAAACTTGGAGCCTCGCGGAGCCAAAGTTTTCAATTGATTTTTCATTTACATTGCCCTTATTCAAGGCGATTTCCAGAAGCTTTTCAAAAAATTTCCAAAACACAATCACTGTCTAATTCTTGAACTTGAGTTTCCATTCGAAAGTCATCTTCATTCCGTTGGTGACTTGCTTGAGCTGAAACATTGTGCATATTCCTTAATTTCTGGTTAGTTGAACCTTTTGTATGCGAATGTCCCGCAGTTTAGGGAATACTGTCTAAGCTGTTGCTTTCTCTTGAACTTGATATGCAAGCAGGTTTAAATAGAGCCTATGAAATCCAGTCCTTCCTCCACTGAGGCCACAGCCAAGAAGCTCCGCCAAACACAAGAGAAGATATTACTAACCCCATTGTACCAACTTTCAGATCCGCCCTGGAGGAGATTCTGTTTGTTTTGTCTGTTCGAGAAACTAACCTCTTCTTTTTTCAGCTTCCCTGCTCTATCCCAACTAAAATCTCGTCAATAGTACTACCAGTTTCCCCATTGTTTCATTTTTTGTGTGTTTTACCCCAGTAACTTCAGTTCTTAAAGTCCCAATCCATCCTGTACTAGCTGTGCATGCCCCGTGCTTTCACATAACTCCGAAACCCATTTTAATCCCAAATCACCAAACACAACGATCATCTAATATCAGTTCTTGTTTCGGTGAACGCGTCAAAAAGCGCGGTTTTGAATCGTTTTCCGAAACAGGAACAAAGAAAATATATATGAACTGCGCAGAAAGAATCGAATGAACGGTTTTGAAAGCAAACGCTTTGATCACGGTTCAAAAAAAGATTTAAAAAAAAGATAAAAAGAAAAAAAAAGCTAAAACACATTTACTAACAATAGATTAAGAAAAAAAAACAAGAAAAAAAATATGAAAACTTGCTGGTCAACGTTCTACGCAGTTCAGAAAAGATGTATGATAAATGAAATAAACACAAAAAAAAAAGAAAATGCAAGTTAAATGAAAAATGTGTGGAAACGTTATACGAATCTTCACCAAAAAGTGCCCAAAAAAAAAAGAGTGTAATGGAACCGTTATACGCCTGAGCCGGTTCACAAAGAAACAAATTATGTTTATTCTGCGGAGCACTGCAATCTGAATCTTGTGTGGATTTCTTTGAGAATCGGCTCGGGATTCAAGTGAAAGATTACAACTTTTTTGAGCTGCCAAATTAAATGAGATATTTATTTATTTATTGAGCGAAACAACAACTGTCTTTTACTGGGGCTGGGAGAAATATGTGCTGGTTGCACATGGATTTCGACATTCTGATCGAAAAAGGAAATAAATTGAACATGAATAATATGGAAAACACAAGATGCAATTCACAAAAGTATCAACGTCAACAAATGTACAAAATATGAAGAAATTGAAATGGATTTAATGGAACTAGCCAATATCAAATGGGTAGTATCTTTTACGAAGTATACCAAACTCAAAGTGTTTTGTTAAGTAAACTGTTCAGTTTGTGAAACCTCGTTGTTTTGCTAATGTATGTACTTGTGTGAAAATATGGACGATGTTTAAAAAGATAGCACAATAACATTTTATGGCTACTGATTGCTAAGTGCTATCTCAATTGAAGTGAATTAAATTAATGTAAACGAGTTTAAACTGTAATTAATTATTGATTACATAAGAAATCATCTGATTCGAATTGTACCAAACTCAACAAATGTTGTCAAGTAAAGATAATCAGTTTCTGAAACCTAACAGATTGAAAACATAGCAAACGAATATGTTTCGTCTACTAATGCAAAGAGCTATCTCAATTGAATTGAACTAAATCTATATGCACTAAGGCAGCATTGGGAACTGAAATAGTGCGAATATGTTTTGAAAACTAAGAAACGTATAATGCAAACAATGCAATGATTTAGAAATCGAAAATACAATAGTATCAATAACGCTCAAAACGTATCAAAATGGGAGAACATACTAGTTATTTACCCAAATCCCACACAAAACAACCCGTTTTCGGTTAAATTACTTATGTAAATTTAGCTTAAAATCAACAATTTTAAACATTTTTAAGTTTTTTGGTGGCATTGGTTTGTATACGTTTTCGTAGTGAATAAAAAACAATTTATGGTTGAAATAAAAAACCATAGGGAAAGTATCACAGAGAAAGGTAAGTTTATTTTGTATGGCCGACTAACTGGGACATTTTCGGAACGGCAAAACCGTTCAAAGAGAAAGTGGATTGTAGGTAATGAGATTATCATCCTGCTACTCAGCTTTTAGTTGTAAATATCGCATAATTGCATACATATCAATAATTAATTTGGATGGGGAAATAATTATTTTTTGTGAATTTCCCCTTATGTTTTGTTAAGAGCAATAGTATCGATGTTTACGCCATGAAATTTTAAAACTATCGATGGCGCAGCTCTAGCGGATAGTGTTTCCAGTTTTCTGTTTCCTGTTTCGACTAATGTTTTCACTGATATTCCCCACTTTTCGGAGTGATATAAAATGACTGTCAAACTTCACTACAATGATGACTGCGCCTAAGAGTAGGCAATTAAAGCCGCATACTACCCAACAGATAGCCAAGACACCATCCTATGAGTTAACCCAGGGACAAAAACCTTGTGCTTTTCTTATCGTAGACTCAAACCCAACATTTAATATTTGTTTTTATAATAGTTCAGCCAGTACAGATAAAAGACCGACTGTTTTGAGCAGCTTGTTACAATTGCTATCGATTCCCATCACTTTAAGGAATATTTATTTTTTGAACCATTTTCGGACTTTTTGTAAGGGGGTACATCGGTTTTTTTTGGGACTCAGATTTTCGTCAAAAATGCTCATTTTTTCGTGGTTTTTCAGTCGTAGTTTAGTCAAATCAAGGCGTACAGCTAAAAGACCGACTGTTTTGAGCAGCTTGCTACAAATGCTATCGATTCCCATCACTTTAAGGAATATTTATTTTTTGACCCATTTTCGCATTTTTTATAAGGGGGTGCATCGGTTTTTTTTGGGACTCCAATTTTGGCCAAAAATGCTCATTTTTTCGTGGTTTTTCAGTCGTAGTTTAGTCAAATCAAGGCGTACAGCTAAAAGACCGACTGTTTTGAGCAGCTTGCTACAAATGCTATCGATTCCCATCACTTTAAGGAATATTTATTTTTTGACCCATTTTCGGATTTTCTATAAGGGGGTGCATCGGTTTTTTTTGGGACTCAGATTTTGGTCAAAAATGCTCATTTTTTCGTGGTTTTTCAGTCGTAGTTTAGTCAAATCAAGGCGTACAGCTAAAAGACCGACTGTTTTGAGCAGCTTGCTACAAATGCTATCGATCCCCATCACTTTAAGGAATATTTATTTTTTGACCCATTTTCGCATTTTTTATAAGGGGGTACATCGGTTTTTTTTGGGACTCCAATTTTGGTCAAAAATGCTCATTTTTTCGTGGTTTTTCAGTCGTAGATTAGTCAAATCAAGGCGTACAGCTAAAAGACCGACTGTTTTGAGCAGCTTGCTACAAATGCTATCGATCCCCATCACTTTCAGGAATATTTATTTTTTGACCCATTTTCGCATTTTTTATAAGGGGGTACATCGGTTTTTTTTGGGACTCCAATTTTGGCCAAAAATGCTCATTTTTTCGTGGTTTTTCAGTCGTAGTTTAGTCAAATCAAGGCGTACAGCTAAAAGACCGACTGTTTTGAGCAGCTTGCTACAAATGCTATCGATTCCCATCACTTTAAGGAATATTTATTTTTTGACCCATTTTCGGATTTTCTATAAGGGGGTGCATCGGTTTTTTTTGGGACTCAGATTTTGGTCAAAAATGCTCATTTTTTCGTGGTTTTTCAGTCGTAGTTTAGTCAAATCAAGGCGTACAGCTAAAAGACCGACTGTTTTGAGCAGCTTGCTACAAATGCTATCGATCCCCATCACTTTAAGGAATATTTATTTTTTGACCCATTTTCGCATTTTTTCTGAGGGGGTACATCGGTTTTTTCTGGGACTCCGATTTTGGTCAAAAATGCTCATTTTTTCGTGGTTTTTCAGTCGTAGTTTATTCAAATCAAGGCGTACAGCTAAAAGACCGACTGTTTTGAGCAGCTTGCTACGAATGCTATCAATTCCCATCACTTTAAGGAATATTTATTTTTTTAACCATTTTCGCATTTTTTATAAGGGGGTACATCGGTTTTTTTTGGGACTCCGATTTTGGTCGAAAATGCTCATTTTTTCGTGGTTTTTCAGTCGTAGTTTAGTCAAATCAAGGCGTACAGCTAAAAGACCGACTGTTTTGAGCAGCTTGCTACAAATGCTATCGATCCCCATCACTTAAAGGAATATTTATTTTTTTACCCATTTTCGGATTTTCTATAAGGGGGTGCATCGGTTTTTTTTGGGACTCAGATTTTGGTCAAAAATGCTCATTTTTTCGTGGTTTTTCAGTCGTAGTTTAGTCAAATCAAGGCGTACAGCTAAAAGACCGACTGTTTTGAGCAGCTTGCTACAAATGCTATCGATTCCCATCACTTTAAGGAATATTTATTTTTTGACCCATTTTCGGATTTTGTATAAGGGGGTGCATCGGTTTTTTTGGGACTGAGATTTTGGTCAAAAATGCTACTTTTTTCGTGGTTTTTCAGTCGTAGTTTAGTCAAATCAAGGCGTACAGCTAAAAGACCGACTGTTTTGAGCAGCTTGCTACAAATGCTATCGATTCCCATCACTTTAAGGAATATTTATTTTTTAGCCATTTTCGGATTTTTTATAAGGGGGTGCATCGGTTTTTTTTGGGACTCAGATTTTGGACAAAAATGCTAATTTTTTCGTGGTTTTTCAGTCGTAGTTTAGTCAAATCAAGGCGTACAGCTAAAAGACCGACTGTTTTGAGCAGCTGCTACAAATGCTATCGATCCCCATCACTTTAAGGAATATTTATTTTTTGACCCATTTTCGCATTTTTTATAAGGTGGTACATCGGTTTTTTTGGGACTCCGATTTTGGTCAAAAATGCTCATTTTATCGTGGTTTTTCAGTCGCAGTTTAGTCAAATCAAGGCGTACAGCTAAAAGACCGACTGTTTTGAGCAGCTTGGTACAAATGCTATCGATTCCCATCACTTTAAGGAATATTTATATTTTGAGCCATTTTCGCATTTTTTATAAGGGGGTACATCGGTTTTTTTTGGGACTCTGATTTTGGTCAAAAATGCTCATTTTATCGTGGTTTTTCAGTCGTAGTTTAGTCAAATCAAGGCGTACAGCTAAAAGACCGACTGTTTTGAGCAGCTTGCTACAAATGCTATCGACTCCCATCACTTTTAGAAATTTTTAGTTTTTTACCCATTTTCAAATTTTTATAAGGGGGTGCATCGGTTTTTTTTGGGACTCAGATTTTGGTCAAAAATGCTAATTTTTTCGTGGTTTTTCAGTCGTAGTTTAATCAAATCAAGGCGTACAGCTAAAAGACCGACTGTTTTGAGCAGCTTGCTACAAATGCTATCGATTCCCATCACTTTAAGGAATATTTATTTTTTGAGCCATTTTCGCATTTTTTATGAGGGGGTGCATCGATTTTTTTTGGGACTCAGATTTTGGTCAAAAATGCTCATTTTTTCGTGGTTTTTCAGTCGTAGTTTAGTCAAATCAAGGCGTACAGCTAAAAGACCGACTGTTTTGAGCAGCTTGCTACAAATGCTATCGATTCCCATCACTTTAAGGAATATTTATTTTTTGACCCATTTTCGGATTTTCTATAAGGGGGTGCATCGGTTTTTTTTGGGACTCAGATTTTGGTCAAAAATGCTCATTTTTTCGTGGTTTTTCAGTCGTAGTTTAGTCAAATCAAGGCGTACAGCTAAAAGACCGACTGTTTTGAGCAGCTTGCTACAAATGCTATCGATTCCCATCACTTTAAGGAATATTTATTTCTTGACCCATTTTCGCATTTTTTATAAGGGGGTACATCGGTTTTTTTTGGGACTCCGATTTTGGTCAAAAATGCTCATTTTTTCGTGGTTTTTCAGTCGCAGTTTAGTCAAATCAAGGCGTACAGCTAAAAGACCGACTGTTTTGAGCAGCTTGCTACAAATGCTATCGATTCCCATCACTTTAAGGAATATTTATTTTTTGACCCATTTTCGGATTTTGTATAAGGGGATGCATCGGTTTTTTTTGGGACTCAAATTTTTGTCAAAAATGCTAATTTTTTCGTGGTTTTTCCATCGTATTTCTGCCAAATCAAGGCGTACAGCTAAAGACCGACTGTTTTGAGCAGCTTGCTAAATATGCTAACGATCCTCATCATTTTTAGGAAAATTTATTTTTACGTTTTTGCAGGTGGAGAATCGATCAGCTGATTAGTTTAATCTGACCTTCATTAGAGATGCCTTCGTGACTGTTTCCCTTTGTCACGGCGTAAGCAAGTACATAGGACTTAACAATTACTTCTTGCATATCGTGACAAGCTCGTGACAAACTCGTGAAAAGCACGTGATACGGCCATGGCTGCTCATCTCCAGTCTGCTCTTGGTTCTCAATTAACAGTTGTTTTTAAGGAGAGTGATTTGTATTGGTTGGTGGAGGGAGAGGAAATATGGTAAGGGCAGCCATTTTGAAAAATATAAGTTGACTTAATGTTACCAGCTGTCACTTGCTAAGTTTTCTGTTCGCCTGGTGTCTGGGACGACAGCTGTCTTCTGGCAGATGAAACTTGGTAGATTTCTTAATTTTAAACACCAGGCGAACATAAACGTTTAGCAGGTGGAAATTCGGTCAGCTGATTAGTTTAATCTGACCTTCGTTAGAGATGCCCTCGTGACTGTTCCCCTTTTTCACGGCCTAAGCAAATACATAGGACTTAACAGTTATTTCGTGCATATCGTGTCAGGCTCGTGACAAACTCGTGACAAGATCATGACACGGCCACGGTTGCTCATCTCTAGTCTGTGCGTAGCTCTCAACTAACGGTTGTTTCCAATGGAGAAAGATTCCTATTGGTCAAAAGGGGGTGGGGAAATATGGAAAGGGCCGCCATCTTGAAAATTAACAGTTATTTAAGTTTGCCCTTAGCAACCAGCTGTCACTTGCTAAGTTTTCTGTTTGCCTGGTGTCTGGGACGACAAATTGTCTTCTGGCAGATGAAACTTGGTAGATTTCTTAGTTTCAAACACCAGGCGAACATAAACGTTTAGCAGGTGGAAATTCGATCAGCTGATTAGTTTAATCTGACCTTCATTAGAGATTCCCTCGTGACTGTTCCCCTTTGTCATGGCCTAAGCAAATACATAGGACTTAAAAGTTATTTCGTGCATATCGTGACAGGCTCGTGACAAACTCGTGACAAGATCATGACACGGCCACGGTTGCTCATCTCTAGTCTGTGCGTAGCTCTCAACTAACGGTTGTTTCCAATGGAGAAAGATTCCTATTGGTCAAAAGGGGGTGGGGAAATATGGAAAGGGCCGCCATCTTGAAAATTAACAGTTATTTAAGTTTACCTTTAGCAACCAGCTGTCACTTGCTAAGTTTTATGTTTGCCTGGTGTCTGAGAGTCACAAATTCAGTACTTTGACTGAAAAAATGTTACGAAGCCCTTCATTTTTTTTACGAAAAATACGTTTATTTTAAGCCGTTTTTCAGTTCAGGGGTTACATCACTTTTTTTTTGCGAAAAATGGCAAAAAACAAAATTTTCTAGCTTTGAATGCCAATGTATTGGAAATTAAACGACGCGCTCGACGAGGTATGACATTCCTGATTCTGACTTATACTTTTGTTATGGCAGCCAAAAAACGGAATTTTTATGGCGAAAAAAAGGGATCAAATTTTTGTCAAAAATACAAGATTCAGATTTTTGTCAAAAATGCGATATTTTTTTTCGGTTTTTCCATCGTATTTCTACCAAATTAAGGCGTACAGCTAAAAGACCGACTGTTTTGAGCAGCTTGCTAAATATTCTATCGATCCCCATCACTTTAAGGAATATTTATTTTTTGACCCATTTTCGCATTTTTTATGAGGGGGTACATCGATTTTTTTTGGGACTCAGATTTTGGTCAAAAATGCTCATTTTTTCGTGGTTTTTCGGTCGTAGTTTAATCAAATCAAGGCGTACAGCTAAAAGACCGACTGTTTTGAGTAGCTTGCTACAAATGCTATCGATTCCCATCACTTTAAGGAATATTTATTTTTTGACCCATTTTCGCATTTTTTATAAGGGGGTACATCGGTTTTTTTTGGGACTCCGATTTTGGTCAAAAATGCTCATTTTATCGTGGTTTTTCAGTCGTAGTTTAGTCAAATCAAGGCGTACAGCTAAAAGACCGACTGTTTTGAGCAGCTTGCTACAAATGCTATCGATCCCCATCACTTTAAGGAATATTTATATTTTGACCCATTTACATGGCTTTTTTTTGGGACTCAGATTTTGGTCAAAAATGCTCATTTCTTCGTGGTTTTTCAATCGTAGTTTAGTCAAATCAACGCGTAGAGCTAATAGACCGGCTGTTTTAAGCAGCTTGCTACAGGGCGGCTTTTTAGGGTCGGAAACGCTACCTCCCACCTGTTGCATACTGTCCGACGAAAACAATATACCCGTTTACTCTTCAAGTATGGGGTCTAACTAGCCCTTGCTATTGTCGTACCAATAATTTAACCACAAAAGTAAAAACACGTAACTTTTTGTTTTTTTATTTATTTATTTAGAAAAAATAATTCTTTACCATTCTTGTGGATGCTTGACATCTCTTTTCTCGCTTCTCGTATGCTGCAAAGAGAAATCTTCTTTTAAAAATCATTATAAAAATATATAATCTTTATATAATAATGTATAAATTGTAAAAGTAAAAGTAACACTATAAATACACGGAATCGTTTAAATGCACAAGACACAAAGAGTATGCTTACATGTTCTATAGCCTAGTTAAGTACGAAAATTACAAAAAAATGTGTGCTTAATCTAAGAATTACAAATTATAAAAAAAATATGTAAAAAAAATGAAAATGCGAGTGTCGTTGGACAACAGCACGCACAAGGAAGCTCAGCGACTGAGTTTCAAACTGCTGGCGTCACACACACAAAAAATAAATCGTATTTAGTAAGCTTAGGTAAAAAATGTATTTAAAATTCGTTGTGGAAAAAAAACACTTATGCGACTGATGGAAGGGCTGGCCAGGCTTCGGGTGTTTTAGTATCTGGGAATGCATTTAGTCAAGCGATCGATGTCCAATGGGGCGACGTGCGGCCTTGAGCAGGTTGTACACGGTGCAGCAGCTTCGTTCAACAGCTGCATCGTTTACAACCGGTTCAGGTCCTGGGCAAGTATATGTGTAGGTGTGGATGGGCGTGTACAATATGCTTGTGTGCGTGTGCTTGGGGACATTGACATTGATGTGGGTGGTGATGGGTGGAGGTGGTGGTGGTGGCATTGGTGGGTGGGTTGTGTGTCACAGCGGGAACTTCTCATGTAGAACCATAGAAGGACTGTGTTCCCCCTCCGTTTCTGCGTTCCGCCCGATCCTTGAGTCCTCGAGTCCTTCGATCGATACGCCTGGCAGCTTCATCTAACATCCTAAGTCCTACGTATTTGTAACCATGCTATGTACATCCTTGGCGGATCCTTATTGGCGACGTGGCAGCATTGCATTGCTTGAGATTAACGGGTTCCATGTACGGCTAGAAAGTTGCACTAGAGATGGTGGATGATCGGGGATCGAATCGAATCGAATCATCATCATCTGCGCTGGTTCAGCATCTGCAGGTAGTACTCGCAGTTGGTGCAATATACCGCCGGGGCGATCACATGCCGCTTGCGGCACAAGTTGCACTCGACGGCCTTGGCCGAGGCCTTCACGATGGCATTGTTGTAGACGCGGGTGGGTATGGCGGTGATGGCGGCCGAGGAGTTGGCCCCCGCTGCCGCTGCTCCGGATCCTGGTGCTCCAGATCCTGATCCTGGTCCCGCCTCGGGCAATCCATTCTTTTGCGGCGGTGGTGGTGGTGGCGGCAGGCAATCGGCCTCACCTTTGGTGCCCGGCTCAAAGCTTACTTTCTTCTGAACGGGCTTGGCCATCAGCTGTTGCTGCTGCTGTTGCAGTTGCTGCAACTGCTGGGCATTGGGCAGTGGGTAGTAGGGTCCTGCTGCTGCTGCCGGCGCGGGCTGGTAACCATGTGGCAGGGGTACTCGCTGGTAAGGCGAGGGCAGAGGCACTTGCTCGGAGGCAGCCACATTGCCATTGCTGAAGTAGCCCAAGCTGAGTTGCTGGGGAGCCTGCTGTTGCTGTTGCTGCTGCTGTTGCTGTTGCTGCTGCATCTGTTGCTGTTGCTGCTGCAGTTGCTGGTGCTTCTGCAGGTGCACCGAGTAGCTTCCCAGCTGAGGATGATGCAAGGGACGCGGCATGGTGGTGTACTGTGCATCCATTTGCTGCAAGTGCTGCTGGCTGGCTATGCCGCTCATGCTAGTGCGATGTTGCTGCTGCTGGCGTAGCAGCTCCTGATGTTGCTGCTGCTGCTGCTGCTGCTGCTGTTGTTGCTGCTGCTGCTGCTGTTGCATCCTCTGAACATATCGCTGCATATCTGCAGTGGCTGCCGCTGGTCTGCCCAACATAGGCGATGGTTGCTGCTGCTGCTGCAATTGCTGCTGCAACTGTTGCTGCTGTTGTTGCAACTGTTGCTGCTGCTGCTGCTGCAACTGCTGTCGCGGCTGCGCCTCTGTTTGCAATCTCAGCATATTCTGCTGCTGCTGCTGGATCATTTGGGCCGTCACCTTCTCGTTGGGATGCTGGGCCGTCCGCAAAACCCGCTCCAGGATGGGATTGGGTATGAAGTCGTCATCCTCCTCGTTGCCAGCGGTTGCCACCAGGATCACCTGGTCGCAGAAGGACACACTCTTCTTCTTCACCCGCTTGGGCGGTGCAATGGTTCCTCCATTCTGGTTTAGCGTCTGCTGCACCATCGTGTTGAGCAGCTCCACCTCGCGAATCTCCTCGGCTATTTGGGATTGGCTCATCTCGTACTTGGGCTTGGGCAGCAGCTGGTGAGCGGCGAGGGCGGCGGGCAGGGAGTTCCTCACCGGTGCCGGCATCGAGTCCACCTCATCCACATCCAACTTGGCACTGGGCAGCCCATTCATCTGGGTGCGCAGCTGTCCAGCCGGCTGGCCCTGGCCTCCCTGACATCCTGGAGTAGGCTGGGAGAGCAACTCCTGCGAGGCATAGGAGCGGATGGAGGTCTGCTCGAAGCGGTGGGCTAAATCCCGGACACTCGACGGCGACGAGGCCTCCAGCTTGCGCTGCATGGCCCTCAGATCGTTGGCCTGTTTGGCCTGCAGCTCCTTCAACCATGTGGCATCTGCTGCGGATCCCGGCTGGGTGGCCTGCTCCTTCCTTATCTTGAGCAGATGCTGTCGCTGCTGCAGCTGGGCCAGGATGCTGGTGGTGCCCTCCAGGGAATCCAGCTGCTGGCGCTGGTGCTTGCTGGCCGCCTCCAAGGCCTGCAGTTGGCTCAACTGCTGGTTTAGGGGCTCCAGATCAAGTTCCGGTGGCGGTGGTGGCGGGAAATCCTCGCTAGCCTGTCGCGAATGGCAGGCGGAGTGCGGTGGACTCGGATAGGGGGGCAGTTCCATCGGCGGCGGCAGGGGCAACTCATCCTGGCCGGCCAGCATTTGCAGATCCTTCAGCGGACTCTGCTCCGAGTGAACCTGGGCACAGGTAGTGATGATCGTCTGGCAGGAATCCTCGCTGATCGAGGTGTTCGAACTCATGGCCGACAGATTGGACAGGTTGGCCTCGTGGTGGAACTGCTGCTGCTGTTGGGGGGTCAGAGTGGAGCTGGTTCGCATGGGCGGCGGTGGCGCCACCTTGGGCACCATGGTCAGCTGTCTGCCGCTGCCGTGGAAGCTCTTGCGCATTAGCTTGCTCCGCTCCAGATTCGGGTTGGGATTGCTTCCCGCTCCCGAATGGGATCCCGAACCGGAACCCGGGTATTCGAAGTGTCCCTCGGAGATGTAGCCACTCATGCCGTGGCCGTGCTTGCCCAGACCCACTCCACTGTCGTCCACGGAGCTGCCCAGTAGGGTGCCGGCCGCCGTCGTCGTACCGCCTCCACCCTGAACGGGATAATGGGGATGGTGGGTCATCATGCCGGCATTGGCCGCCACATCGTCCACCGCCTCGGTGAGATCGGGCATGGAACGGTTCTTCCGCCGGATGAGGCCACCCATTAGCAGCTTCCGCCTGATCTTGTGCTGCTTCTTGCCGCTCTTGTCCTTCTCCTTCTTCTCGTCCTTGTCCTCCTTGTGCTTCTTCAGCGTGTCCTTGGCATTGACGAGCAGCGTTTCGGTGAGCGAGAACTCGCGGGTCAGCTTGTTGCGATCCTCGCTGCGACTCCGCTTCTCCTTCTCCTTGTCCTTATCCTTGCGTCCGAACAGGGATCGGCTCTCCCGCTCCGGCTTCCCCGGACTGGTGGCCACCTGCTTCTCCTGCTCGTACTCGATGGCATTGTCATCGCAGGCGGCGGATGCGGAGGCCAGGGTCTTCAGAGGACTCTTCCGCTTGGGCAGAGTGGCATAGATCTCGATGCTGGCCGGGATCTGCTGCTGGATGTGCTGTATCTGCTGGATTTGCTGTATCTGCTGGAACTGCAGCTGCTGCTCCTTCTCCAGCGTGCGATCTTTGCTGTTCTGGCGCACGTGCTTCACACTGCTGGTGCTGCCCTCGCGCATGTGCTTCAGCTCCGGCATGCCCTCCGTTTCCGCCCCCTTCTCGACGAGAATCCGGCGATGCAGACTTCTGGCCCGCATCACGCAAGTGTTGTGCTTCATCCGGGCAAAGGTCATGGTGTGCGGATTGCTGTATGGGGCATCCATGGCGGCTCGTGCCCTCCCAGCCGCCGCATTGCAGAGCACCAGCGCCGTCTCCAGATCATGTGACTCCTCCACCAGTCGCGACTTCTCCAGCAGCTGGTCCGCCTCGTGGCAGAGCTTCTCGCAGTCTCCGGAAAGAGCCAACTGCCCATGGTTATGACCAACACCACCATTCGGCACCATGGAACCCATGGCCGCCTCGGGTATCTTGGCCAGCTGGGGATTCAGGGCATGCTTCGGTGGATACGAGTCGGTGGAGCTCAGCGAGAAGGAATCATAGCCGGGATCATAGGGCAGGCCATGTCGCGTGGGACTCTGGGGGACTGCTGCGACGCCCCTCTTGGCCACCATATACAGATAGGGATTATCCAGCGTGGTAGAACTGGCCGAACTGGCGCTATTCCGATCCCCCGACCAATTGCCCGAATCCCGACGACGCGGCTGATTCAGGTGCTCCGGCATGGTGAGTCCATCGCTGGGCGGGGAACTGCCGTTGGAGGAGGCGTGGCCGGAACTGGATTCCGCACTGTGGCTGCGTTGCAGTTGCAGGTGCTGCCTCCTGGCCAACTGGGCACTCAACACGGCCTCAATGGGTTTCCTGCTGAGGAAGCCCCCATCCTTGTCGGCATTCTGTGGTCCTCCATTAACAGGTGCTCCTCCTGCTCCTGCTCCTCCTATTTTGTCCTGAATCACACTCAGATTCTGATACTGGGCACTCAGCACATGCTCCACCGTTTTGCGACTGATGTAGGCATCCGTTTCATCGGTGGCCATTAGATAACCCGGAAAGATGCTCTTTTGGATCACACTCAGGTTCTGGTAATCATTGGTGGGGGTTCTCAGGGGCGTGGGTGTAATGGCCCTCCTGGTGTTGCCCAAACTGGGCTTCTCCGGACTGGGGGTCACTGCCCGGCGAACCACTGAGGCGCCACCAGATGGAACACTCGCGGGCATGGCTACATCCAAGTGGTTAGTAAGACCACCATTGCCATTGAGGCTTCCATTGACCACCACCGGCTGCTGGGGAACCGCGTAGAGGAGCAGCAGTGGCTGGTACCTTCCTCGACTGCACTTGTCCACCACGCCCTCCCAACTGGGACCCACCTCCTTGACATTCGCATCATCGAAGTACACCCACACCTTGAGCTTGGTGTGGAAGAAGAAGGTGGTGTAGTGCTTGCCGTAGTAGGAGACGATCCCCACCAGCTCGTGCTGGGTCTGCTGGGCCCATCGCTGTTCGCTGACCTGGTGGAAGACGTCGGCCAGTCGCAGGCTGGTGCCCACCGCCTTCAAAACGGCATGCACCTGATCCGCTGCCGGTCGCTCCGAGTCCCAAACGATGCCAATGGACACCACATCCGGTCGGTTGAGCAGGGCTCTACATATCCCAATCTTGGCGCCACAGGTGTTCTATATTAGAAATGAAACATATTAGTTATTAGTAACGGCTTTCCATATATCATATGGTCATAAAGTGGTTACTCACCGGACAATCGCGTATGTCGCCCATGTTGCCGGCGGCCCTTAGCAGTTGACCGAAACTCAGTTGCTGGTGGGACTGCAGGGCCAGACTCTTCTGGGAGGTTAAGGCCGAGGCGGAGACGTAGTGCACCATCTGTGGGAGATACGAGATCGGAGATCATGGATCAGAAGTCAATTAGTTGGCTGCGGAATATGGTCAAGACGGAAGTGATACGCCCACTATATCACGATTAAACCGATTCTTCTGATTTTTCTGATTCTTCTGGCACGTGCTGACGTCAGCACAAGATATACGGTGTACATGCTATGGCCAGCGATGATAATGGAACCCCTTTTAAGGGACCAACTGGTCCGGCAGCTTCTGGCAGCCGCCAATCTGCATGTGCATGGCATTAACCCATAACCCGTTTGCCCGGACCAGATCGGTAATAATCACCCCAGCTAACTGTTCTCCGGCGGAGAGACAAGTGGCAGACATTCGAGACAAAAGGCACTCAAGACACCCAAGAGACGGCCAGTGCAACATCGAGTGTTGCAGGTGTTCCGCTCCAAACGGGAACCCACGCCACGAGTTTGGCTCTGATTCGATCACCGATCGTATCTGCGATCTACGATCGGGGGAACCAACAAACGGGTTCTCTACACACGCAGAAAAGTTCAGGGATCGCCACGAAACTAAACTGTATTACGCATTTCAGCTTTTAGAAATGTTAGGAACTAAGTTTCTATAAGATGAAAAGCAAAGCCTTTAAGTTATGGGTTCTAAAAGTTGGTGGAAAGGACAACCCTATAAAAATACCATCTAAATCATCTTCCCATGTGCTTTTTTTACAAACACTTTCCTAAGTTAATTTTAGCAACTTAGGCAAAGCTTAGATCTAAGCTCACTGCCAAATATAAATCAGGCTCATTAAGTTGAATAATAATTGTATGCGAAAGTGGAACAGAAACAGAAAAACAAGTCAGGTGGGTATTAAAAATACAAAATAGAACCCAAAACGAGCCATTTTTAAGATGTTTTAATCTCTTCCGCTGATAATATATTATTATTTATGGTTTCTCATTGTAGGCACTAAATATTTTACTATAATTAAGGGGTTTTAAGGTTCTATCAAAAAGATTGAAGTATGGAAGTGTGATTTCTTCGATTTAAGGAGGATTTGCAAGGTTCTTGAACTTATGAAACTTTGAGTTTATGATGGGTATCTCTTAAACTCGGATCTAAACTCACCTGGGTGAAGGGCAGCTGCTCGGAGTTGGCTCCGCACTTGCAGACGCTCTGCTCGATGACGCGCATGGCGAATCTCCGGTGGGCGATGCAGGCGGAGGACTCGCAGGAGTCGCCATCGTCCGGCGAAATGTGCGAGTGGACGCGGTGCAGCAGGAGTTCGAAGCACTCGGCGGCATCTCCCAAGCATCCTAGGGGGAATCTACGCCCCGCCAAGGGACCACTGGCCAAAGCCCGACGCAGTGGCTCCGGACACAAGGCCGGTTCTGAGCTGGTCTGCAGCTGCTGGAAGAGTTCCTGTTTTTGGGAAGGCAATAAGTAAAATGGTTAGAAACTTGAGCTTAGAAGGTTTCATATTTAAGATCTACTTATTTTCGTAAGACATTGCTGAGGGATTTTATAAAGCTTATTGCACTTTATCGTATCTGATATTCTTACAGCTAATCTTACTTTAAGCTAAAAGTGATTACGTACGTGTACATTTAAAAATATTTTTTATTTTCTTCATTGCGGTAGTAATATTTAAGCTGATTATCATGTAAGCTTAAAACGTAAGACTCTTTAATTTAGTTTGAATAAGATTTTTTATAAATTTTAATCTATTTGTATTATAAATATTATTTTGATTAAGACTCTGTAATCCAGTTTCAATAGGCTTTTTAATTCATTTAAATCTATATGTATTTGATATATTAGTTTAATTATTTTCAATACTGGTAGTGATAAATATTATATATATTTGATATAACTAGGGTAGATTCACAGATATTCCCTGGACTTACAATAACCGCATTGATACAGCGATCCCTCTCCGAATTTCCCGCGATGTTGATGTTGCTGCCGTTGATGCCATTTCCATTACCATTGTTATTATAACCCATTACGGCCAACTCCACGCTGCTGGCCACTTTGGCCAGGGCACTGACCGACTTTTGCTTGGACTGCTGGCGGGTCAAAGTGGCCGACTTGTCGGCTCCATCGAGGATTAGCTTCCGAGGACTGCTCCTGGGCAGGGTGCCTCCGTTGTTGCTGATGAGGTGGCTCAGCTGGGGGTGGTGCATTTGCACGGGAACGGAAACGGGCACGGAAACAGGTGCGGATGTTGTAGGTGAGGATGCAGTACTGGCTGATCCTGATCCTGCGCCTGCTCCTGGTCCTCCCGTTGGAGCCCCGCCCCCGCCCACCACATTGGTGGGTTCCTTCCTCTTGTAGCGGAACTTGATCATCTTGTTGTTATCCGGTAATCAGAGCCTCTTCAATGTATTCTATCAACCAACATGTCACTGTGGAAATAGGTTATAAAAAAAATGCTTAGCTTTTTCCTTTTTATTTCCCTGTTTCTCAAGTTTTTGGCCAGGCGGGGTGTTAAGTGTTATATTCTCTAGTCAGCTCGAAAATGGAAAAAAAGGGGAAGTCAGCCAACGGAAGTGCAAACAAAAGTGCAAAGTCAGCCCCCAAAAACGACAAATTGCAACCTGCAACCCCCAGCAATTAAAAAGGAAGTTTAATAGCGATACGAGGCAATTAAAGGTACATATCGTATCGTATCGGATCGATAACAGCTGCGACAGGTTTTTGGACCATCATTTGGCACACCCTAAGACTGGACTTGACTTTCGCTTTTGGCCTGCTCTCGACCTCATTTGCGGCCAATCGAAAGTTTCGCCAGCAAACCGGTCCATAATCCACCGATCCGCCGAGACAAAGTTCTCCAGCCCCAGAAAAGGCAGTCGACTCAGCGGTTTCTGAAAACAGCGAACCCAAAAACAGCAAACTGCATGTGCAGCAGCGGTAAGTGGCGAGCGGTTGAGCGGTAAGCGCCGAGCGGTAAAGCGGTCTAATGTTGCCGCCTGACAACCGCTGACGCCTTGAAAATAAAGTGCCACTCGATAGAATCCGAGACCCGGGGCTCCAGTCCCAGTTGATGAAGTTACGGGGGTTTCAAGGGGGGCTAAGGGTTCCAGAATGACGCCATATGCGACATATGGCTGAGATCTGTAAACGCCTTTTGCCGTTTCTGCTGTCAATTACAATTGTTTGGCCCAAAGCAACGGCAACCCGACACGAACAATGAGTCGGCCCAAAAGGCAGGCCAATATGCACGGAACACAATTTTGATGGGTTTTTAAAAACCAGAGAAAAATGTTTAAACGATATGATAGCCCTTTGGCCTAAGAAATATCATTATGTAAATTAAGAACTGGGTTAAATGGTCTGATAATATGATTCATGATCATGATCATAAAAAGGTTTTTCAATTAAACTTTTTAAATCACAGTGTGACAAACATTTTAAATTTAATTAAATACTAAATGCTTATTTTTCAAGTGCCCATATGCATTTACCTGGGGGTCCCATTTAAGTACATGCAAAAATACACAAAGATCTGTTTTTCGCACACGCAATACTTGGAATCGAATTCGGACTGGAATCGGCACAATTAACACTTGTCAACTGTTTGAGTTTTCGAAACGAGAAAAGGGAGGGGTTAAGAAGTTTGAGTTGTGAGTTCATCAGTTTGCACTGGCCTACACTGTGCTGCATGAGTGAGTGTTCAAGTTCAAGTAGAGGGAAAAACACAAAAAATGTACACAGAAAAAGCAAGGCAATGAATATCAAATAAAGTTGAGGGGTGACAAGGTGAATTTACAATCAATTGAAAAACGAAAAACCCATATTATCTTCACCTGAAATCCCTGATAGACATATACTACACAAAAGGCCCCCAAAAGAAACCCATAAATTTAGATATATTTTTTAGTGCCACACACAAAGGAAAATTGAAACACTCCACTGGAGTTAAATGCACTTTGGGTGACAATTCTGGATTTTATGGCCGGCGATCTGGCCCGAAACATAAAAAATGTTTAATAAGCGGAAAAGCCGCTGTTGGCGAGCGGAAGTTCGGACAGGGAAAACCCAGTGATTTCCAGTTTTAGTTTTTTCCTCTCCCCTCCTAATTGTTTTTCCAGGTAAAGTGCAGCGGTGGTTCCTGCCCCTTCAGCGGTTGTATAATTGCCCATTCAATGGACAAAACAGTTGCATGCTAATTAGTCCGGGGGCTCAAAATCAAACGTCACGCTCTTTAATTCCCGCCTTTGGGATTTTGGGCTTTTGGGCCACCAAGCCACTGGACCAAACTGTTGCAACACACAGCAAAAAAGTTGGCGAATCATTTAGGCCATGTAATTAGCCAGCAATTGGCCAACAATTTGCGCCAAGTGCGCAACTGCAAAAGCCCAAGGGATTGATCGCGAAATGCGATCACTCCGGATGGCAACTTTAAATGGAACTACTTGAGGTCTTCTCAACATGAAAATGGTTTGCTAATTGTGTGGTAAATTGAATGATTTCAAGGGAATTGAGCTACTAATCAGAGGTAAAATGATGCTGCATGGGGGTTTTATCTTTGCATCAATCCAACACTTTGAATTGCATCTAATATCAATGATATTAATAAAATTAAATTCATTTTCAGGGGAACTAATTTTATTAATGAGAATATTTTACTAAGCTAATATAGTTCTTCGAAATGAAAATGGTTTGCTAATTGCGTGGTTAGTTAAATGATTCCAAGGGAATTTCGCTAGTTATCAGAGTAAAGTGATATTAAGCAGGGAATTTTATATGAATGGCATTTAATGTCAATGATATTACTGAAGTTAAGTTAATTTTTAAGGATACTAATTTAATATATACGTATAATTTACTATACTATATGTACTATTTTTCTCGATTAAGGGCTTTTAGTTTTTCCAAGTTTTAAACATATTTTATAAAGAAATTCAAATACATTTGCAACAGTACACTGCATTAGCCTGGTTTTTTGCCCTCCATTTTGTGGATCATGTCTCGAGTTTGATTTGCTCTTTCGTTTTTTGCTCGCCTTTGATTTGTGAGTCGAGTATTGAGTCTCGAGTCTCTAGTCGAGATTCGAGATCCGATGAGGCGACACTTGGCGGGGAAAACGAACTGGCAGTCCTTGAGACCCCAACCGACACTATTTATAGATCGGGGCTTTGGGACTTTGGCTTTGCACACCTCGAGCCGATCGCAGATACACACCGAAGTTAGAGATAGAGATACAGAAACGTTTGGAGAGCTTTGGAGAGCTGTTTCTCAAATGCAAAACAAGTTGGCAACACACAAGCTGGCCTGCAGCTTAAAATGTTTTCATTTATTGTTATTACTTCTTATTATTGCTGCTGGCTTCTGTAGTTGTTATTTCTGCTGTTTTGTTTTCGCTTATATTATTTCTCTTTTTGCCAACTTGATGATTTATGGGCTTTAATTGTTAAGCCAGATCGCGGGGGCCTAAACGTTGGCTTTAGCTGAATGTGTCTGCTTCCGCAATTACAGCGGCAACAAAGAGCCAGAACTGACCTTTTTCTCAGCCAGATTGAGACAAAGAGCGAGTCGAGTCTACCTGAACTCTCGGCCAAATGTGGGAACAACACACGTGCAACGGCCCACCAGCAACCTGCAACCTGCCACTAGCACACAGCAACTAGCAACTTGCAACCCATGTTGCAGATGTCTCAAGTCGAGAATCCAGCAGCGAAAACAGCGATGGCAGGCAGATAAATGAGGCATAGAAAAAGGAAGGTACATGGCAAGAAATATTCCTGTGTTTTTGGAACTGAGATTGGGAATGGTGGGAAACTCAGCCAACAGGTTTCTTTGCAAAACAGATGGTAATGGCAGGAAAAACGGTTGTAAAATCGTTAGATTTGATTGGGGGAGAAACCATTACTAGGATCCTCAGGTAATATTTAGTAGTATTACCTTTTGGAATCGTAAAATAAGCATAAATGCTGGTTCATTAAGATTAAATAGAGATGGATATGTGGATTTGATTGAAGATAAAACCATTATTTAAATGGTATCTTAGGAACCCCAGTAAATATTAAATATATTAGCATTTGGGATCCTAAAATAAGCAAAGTGGAAAGATCCAATATTATTTTGATTAAATATGGATGGATATATGGATTTGATTGGAGAATAAACAAGTATTTTAAATTGCATCCCCATTTGGGACCCCTAAATGAATATATTCATTGGAAAACTTCTGAATTAATCAAGATTTTCATATTCAATGTCTAGGGTTCTTTAAAATATTTTCCCCTACACAGAAAGGTGAAAGGGGCAGTGTGGCGGCGACAACCTGTAGCTGTGATTTCCGCACGTGAGGCGACTGCTAAACGGCTGGCTAATGGCTATATTTCTCCACTCGCATATTTACATATGCCAGGCAGGCGTCGGAGGCCCAAGAATTAACCATAAATACACAAATCTGCCGCTTAATATTCGACTGGGGCAGAAAAGTCGAAGAAGAAGTCGCGGCATTCAGATGGTCATGATAATATTGGTAATGATGGTGATGGCTGGGCTAGTGACATACGGCTTGAGTCGCGAGAAGGAACCCAACTTTGGGTTGAGGGCCTGCATTTCAATTGAGGGAGTGGAGTGTATCTGAATAGAGTGGAGTGTCCATGCAAATTGTAAACTCTAACCGAAACACTCCCCTTTGGATCCGCGATATGAAAAAAATCGCACTTAAAGATCGCGATCGCGTGAGTCCCTGGACTTTCCCTAGGGAAACCCACGGGTCTTGAGAAATAAGTACGTATATAAAAGCGAGCCTGCGTGCGGCGCACAGATTAATCTTTAATAAGCAGCATAAATGCATTAGGCGAGTGCCCACTGTACCTGTTCGGGTACAGGTTTCCACGAAGGCTGCGGGCTGCCAGGCATTTACATACCAAAAGATCTTCACAAAAGGTGAGGAAAAAACAAGTTGGCAGTTGGCGGTTGGCGGTCTTAAACCATTTGGACCGCTATGATTTTTGATGCGGACCGGACCCACATGCTCGACGAATATCAAAGAATCAATAACCAACAAAAAAACATCCAAAACAGGTAATTCCATGTGAGCAACACCAAGCTGCGATCTTTTTCAGACCAAAACCCCAAACTCCTTTATTTCACTTCTAATAACCAAACAAACCTCACGAACTGGCCAAAAATCTCGAGTTCTGCTCAATCTTTTGTTTAAGTTTTCAACTTACGCAAACATTTTTCGTTTTCTGTGTATATAAAAGTATTCCAATGATTTATCTTAATTTCAGCACAACTCTGGAACTCTTTGTTTGTATTTGTTTTTTTGGGGGGTAAACTTTTGCAGGCACCAGAAAAAAATGAGTTTTATTTGAACTTGTTAGGAATCAGCGTTTATTACTTTTTTTGCCGCGCGCGCAATTCTTCACTCCGGTTTCTACCGAGATTCGATTCTAGATGAGGTTTATGGATAGAGCGACCGACCGTCGATTTAAACACGTCCGTCGACTGGGAAATTTGCCTCGCAACTGAAACTCGTTTGGCCGCTTGGCTGTCGGATGGCCAAAAGAGCGAGAGAGGTGTTTGACCAAGAGCGGAGATATGGTAGAGACTCTCGGGAGAAACTGGTTTTCAGGGGAACAAGAACTTCAGTTATATCAACAGCGCGCGGTGAACTCACCTGAGCAAACCCGAGAAACCCGAACCCAAACTCAAACCCAAACCGAATCCGAATCCGAACTCGAAAACGGGGGAGTTTGTCTTGTAGTAGGCCAAACAGGTAAATGTCTTGGCCGAGCAGGTAAAAGACGACTGACTCTCTTTCTCTCTTCTCTCGAGATTCTGAAGTCTCCCAGATTTCCTCACCCGGAACACCCTGTGCTGCTCAGATTTACCTCAGTTCGAATGACAAATGCAGGCAGCGATACAAAGAAAAGTCCAAATCATCTTGCAGCTTAGATAATAGACCAGAACCATATTATATTGGAGACCGAAGACCAGTCTTGGAGTCTGTGGCCATGGTTGGCTTGGGTGCGCAGATTGCAGATCTTGAGATTTATGAGTCAGCCTGTAAAAGCGGAAACGCCAACGAAACGCGTGCGCATGCGCAAACCCTGCGAAACCGAAAAAAACCCCTGCGATTCCATGGAAAACCTTAATAAATTCGATCATCCATAAAACGTGTAGGGCAAATAATACGATTAAGACGAAACGAAAGAAAAATCTGGGTTTTATCTCGGCTGTAGGTGAGTGGAGTGGTAAAAGTAAGACACGTTATCGTGTCATGGAGTTGGAGATGCTGCAGTTCAGTTCACCCAAAAAAAGAAAAATATAAAACGAGGAATAAACAAAAGGCCTCTTTCTTGGCTGGGTTCAAAAGTTTAAGACCATCCACCCGCCAACGAGTCCATGACTCAAAAAGAAGCGAGAGTGGGGCCTCGAAACTGGAGTCAAAGTGTGACTCATGGGGAGACTACGACTGTGTAAGGCCAGTTGATTGATTGCGTCCCAGATCAATTGCACACAAAACTGAGATGCAGCAGTGAAAGGAATTGTATTGGATGCATTTATATAATGCCCACAGGTGCCCAAGAAAATGTACCAAAATAATTAACAATATTGAACTTAAGATCTCCAAAAAATGAACTTTCTATATAAAATATGAATATATACTTGTTGAATTATTTGTAAAACCTTTAATTTTTGATTTAATGATTTTTAATACTATCATCAACCTTTTAAAGCTTTGCTAAAATATTGTTTACATTGATTTTCTCTTTCCTGAAAACACAGAACTGATCGATCAACTCTGGCCGAAACGTTTTGACCATTTCGGGAGGTATAGAAATCGGATGGCACAAAAACAAAACTCCATTTTGATGGATTGACATGCTGAGGGTTCTTTCTCTAATATGTCAAATGCTAAATTAACTAAAAAAGAAGTATCAAACACAATAAAAAGAAGAAAACTACTCAATAATTGATGGATTCTACGTTGGCGATTGACTGCATTTCTTTGTCAAGGCGGTGAATAAAATGTTGTCGGTTTTGTGTACGAATAAAAAAACCTTCATATCGCACGTCGAGCGAATAAATTAAAGAAATAATAAAAAACAAAAAGCCGAAATAAAGCTTAACAATATTAAAGCTAAAGAGCGGCAATGTATGTATGTACATGGGTTTTTTCTTTTTATCGTGGCCGAAGAGTGAATCACGCAGATTGAGATATGGCGATGATGGAAATGGATTTGTCTCCGCATCTCCGATTAGCACCTGCACTCCGCCACGCTCGTGCCCTGCGATCTCGGCCCTACCCATATACCATATAGTACTAGTACTACACCCCCAACTCCATTTTGTTCATGGTAATTTCGTTGTCTTTTTTATGGCGGCTCTGGGCAAACAACGAGGAATAAAAATGAAACCCGAAAGGCTGTTTGTTTGCACTTACTTTAGATGCTCTCCAGATTAGGGAGTACCCGAATATCCAAATCTGGAGTATATATATTTGGAGGGCAAACAAAGCTTGGCGATAAGTGGAGGCCCTGCAACTGGCACACGATCAAGGGTCTGTGGTCTGTGCTCAAGATATACTCAGATCTAGATAGATCATTTTCCCGGTAAACGAGGACATTGTCTTCTGGCCGCCTCACTCTAATGATAATGACTTTGTCCTTTGGTTATTTGTGTATTTGTGCATCTCTGGATTTCTGAATTTCTGGAAAAGTCAGTGGGCCCTTAATGGGAATTGTGCATTGAGGCATGGCAGAGCCGAGAAAACTGTCGAGACGATTTTTCATCAAGAAGTTCCCGGTTGCCTGGTCGGGTTCTTAACCCTCTTGCAACAATCGGCGTGGGGAACGGTCAAAATGCGATCGCAATCGTGGGAGTTTCCCAGCCCTAAAAGGCCAATGTCTTCAGCGACGATTTTCATAATTAAATAGCCGTCTTCCCGCGGGAAAGGTGGAGTAAAAATTAATTTGTCCGGGGCTACGTATAATTAATGCAAAAACAAGCCAAGACAAAGGGGGCAGCACTCCTTCTTGGGCCCTCCAACGTTTCTCGTTTAATATGTGGCAGCAAACAAGTGGGCAAGTGGCAACCATGGTTACCAGGGGTGTTCGGGGGGATACTACTTGGAGGTATGGGTAGAGGTGTAGAACAGTCAAAACAAAACAGTCAAACAAAAACAAACCAGGAGAAGAGGCAGCGGCAAAAGGCACCAACACTTTCCACTTCGTCGTCATCAATGTTTGAGGAGCGAAACATAAAAATAAAAAAAAACTAAAATGAAGGGGAAAACGACCAAGAGAGAGAGGGCCCACTGTGCAGTGAACACAGCGAACACCCTGTTTTGTGGCCAGAGCGTCTTGGCCCGAAAAGTACAGTCGCGTACAGTCGTTTTGCCTTTTGTTTGTTGGCGGCCCGGGTTTTTCCCGAACGTCACGAGTTTGTCGCTTGCCCAGGGGTTAGCACGATGGAAGATGCTACTCTGGGTTCCGTTTGGGACTATGTTTGGGTCCTCTGCCTCAGAAACTCTGCCTCTGAAACTCTGCTCTTCTGGCTAATGATCACCAAGATACTAATAATGACGATCATCATCCGCCGGTCTGGTTTCTATATTGCACCAGCCGCCTGAGAGGGTGACTGCCTTAAGTTTTCTCTACTCGGTTTTTCCACTTTATCAAAATGGAAATTCTGGCTTGCATTCGAGTCCCCATGATTTTTTTTTGTTTCGGGTTATCATGATCTCTTTTTGATGACTGGATGATTTCTTCTTTCTAGAATAATTATGCATTTGGTTTAAATTAAAAGGGAGTCAATATAGAGCGAGTTTTCGTTTATCTCGCGTGAAACATGATCTGCAGAGCTGAGAATAAGATTTTCCTTATACAGCAGTCTGTGCCTATTTTATATGGCAAAGTATGCAAATTTTTAATGTTATTTACGTTGTATGATATGATATTTGTGTTCTTTAAGTCCCTACCTATTCCCATCTTAAGGAAAATGAAAGGATCTAAATTTGGAAGATATAAAAAGGTATATTTTAAATTCAAGAATTATCTATCAATTTTGATATTTCATATTTTAAAGGAATTTATGATATGTGCTTTCTCATTTTAAGGGTATTCCTATAGGGGCAGTAGAGTTTATTGACTCCCTCTACGATTTCCTAAGGGCATTTGCATAATTGCGCTTGACTCGAGTTTAATTCGAGGTTTAACGAGGTGAGAACAGGACAAACGAGCCGTTGAAAGTCAGTCACGCTAGAGGGTCCGGCAGGAGTAAGGGTCCCGGTAGGCGTGACCAGTGGCCCAGGACCACAGGATCCCAGGACTTATCCGGGGCCAGGATCTAAACACCCCTGGACATGCAAGGTTGTGTGGAGGGGGTGTGAACCTGCCTGTCAGGTAGAGTCATTGAGTGTTGCATTTTCGGGATTGCCGATTTAAGGATTTCGTTTTTTCCCTGGATTTCCCATGTACCCTGGGAAAATGAAAATTGGAAAACACAGAGCACAAAGCCTGGGGAAAAGACACAAAACGCACTTGAACAGCTGAACACATGAGCAGATGAGCAAGGGGCTGCGTGTGAATAAATGCTGAATTTTCCGGAGAAGGAGACATGACAGCATGTTGGCAATTAAGGTGCAACCTAGTAGTCGGAAATCGGCTGCGGAAAATCTGGAAAAAGCCAGACAGGCGACTGGGAAAATTGACCTGACCCTGGCGCTTAATTGCTTTATTTAAGCCAGGCCAATGAGCGGAAACCCTGAGAATGTTATGTCTTTAACAGCTTGTGGTTGTAGTCCTCGCTGGCGGCATCGACTTTCTTGGTGTGCCCAAAAGTATGCTGTAGGTTTTACAAGCTAAACACTTCGAATTTCGAAGTTATCAAATGGTTGCAGGCACAAATTGGTAAGGTTATAGTAAGATTATATATTTTATGTGATATTTTAAACCTTATAACTAAATACTTAAAAGTAACTAAACTTTTGAGATCAATCTAAGTCCATTTGAACTAAGGGTTTTTTACATATAAGGTTGTATAAGGTTCATGATCTTTTTAAATTAATTATTATTATTAGCACGAAAGGGGTTTGTGAAGAGTATTCCCTATTTACTAATACTATAAAAACGATTTACGATCTTATTGTAACTTAAATACAAAACTGTTCTCAGCAATGTCTTACGATCTTCGAATGGTTCACGACTTGGATATCGAATTTCGAACTTACCTTTAGAGCGCAGAAGATGCAGTCTTGGCCGCCGCAAACATGCTGATTTAGGCCGCGAAACGATCGTCGAAAGGCGTCCAAGTGCCACAAGACCTGCAAAAGAGAACGGGCGATCGTTACTACCATGGCTAACAGAGAAGAGAGCACCGATTGGGGAAGGGGCTCCACCAGGCCATCCTATCTCCATCAAATCTCTGTGTGTATAACAAAAGAGAGGCCCAAACCGGTTGAGAAGACGCCATCTTGCCGCCGAGATCTTGTGTGTGTGTCGCCAGACAAAGGCTCAAAGACTCAAGAGAGTTGCCCAAAAGTCGCGCCACAAAACGCTGGCCAAGAACCAGTTTCGTGCTCGGTTTCGGCCACAGCCACAAACCTGCAAAAGCCAGCCAAATCGCGGACTTCGCAGACGCGGTCTCGAGTTCGTCTTGGGACAGGCTTTTCAGACTGGGTGGCCGGAGCAGACCGATCGAGACTGGAAAACACAAACCCGTCTGGAGTTTCTCTCCGATCTCGACTTTTTGGCGGCCTTTTCGGTGATTTTCGTTGCTTGCTGTTGTTGTTTTCGTTTCGAAGTCAGAGTTCACCTGGTATGAATCACGCCTCCCCCCCCTTTCGTAGATACATAGATCTATCAATTAAGCCGTACCAAGGGCTGTAATTAACAATCGGCCAGTGAAAGCCCCGCTCCCTTCTAATGCCAAAAAAAGCGTTTCAATTTGGAGCAACTTGAAAACGAAAAAAAAAACCAAAAACCGGTCAGCGAACAGTTAGAAATCTTAGGCACCCATAATGTCCAGTCGGAGCAGCTGCAATACACATCAGGCCCCAAATCCCCAAGTCCCCGCCACAAAGCTCTGAGCACGAGCCTGTTTTTTGGCCAACCGAAAAGAAATGCTTGGTCAGTCGAAAAAAATAATGGCATTAGACACTCAGCTGAACACAGATGTGTGTATGTATACCCATGTACAAAAAGTTTGCAGATCAAACTATGAGAAATAAATCAAGTAATGCGCAATGATTCACCAATGATTTGGTTTAAAAACCTCTACAAAATCTGATGCTTTCATGGAGATGTAAAAGAAAATAAAACAATATTAAGGGGTCTATGCATATATTTAAAACCAATTAAATAGAATATTCCTTAAATAAAAATAAATTCACAGGGTGGGGGTGGGGGTGTGTGGGCGATTGCGGCGAGGTATAGGTAAAAATCCCTCCAAACGGGCTAAAAAGTATATGTAATATGTATTTTTTTCCAAATTTGAGATTTCTACCTATCAAATTTATTTTTATATCCCCCCACAACCAAATTCTGAATCCGCCACTGATATAATACCAAATAATACCTATTAAAAACAAATAAATCATAAGTCTGTACAACTTTCCAGACTATATGTGATTTAATTTACACGATAAAACCAAATTCCCTAATATCAACAACATGTATGTCCTAGATTTGTCTTAGAAGGCAATATGATATACAAAGTATTAAAAGATCAAATAAATCAAGTTTTATTGGTGGAGGGACAGGAAGACCCAGAACCAAATAGGAAATACAAAAGAAGAGGTGAAAAGTAGATAAAATGCACAAAGCGGAGAAAAGGAAATTATTTCCTGTCTTTTTGGGCATTTACAGGCTAATTAATCCCCCATCGATGGATTGACAAGTTCACCAAAATAGGAAGTCATTAGTGGGACCCCTCTTTCTTTCTTCCTAAGTTGCTGTTTCTGTTTTTCCTCCTCTGACAACCGGAAGATGACGCTTAGCACGTGCTACTGAGTCTACTAAATCGGCTGATTAAACTAAAGCTACTGACCCACGCCCATTGGCAACCCACACATTTTAATGGTCAAGATGTAAAGATGTAAAGTGATTCAATTGGGCGGGAAAAACAAAAATCGAATCCAGCTTAGTTTATATTGGCTGCTATATGTGGGTGGTTCCAGTGGTTAAGTGGTTCGTTGGTTCGGTGGGACGGCCCACGTGTTTCTCCAGCGGAAGTGGAACGAAGTGGAGGGCGGTTTATGTGCAGCCATCGGACTTTGTGGGTGTCCACAGGTCATTCCGGCGGTGATATATGGCCATCTGATGGATCCACGACAAGTGACAGATGGGGAAAATCGTGACAAGTTCTACTGATGCAAACATGCAATCATATAAGAACGTATACGATTGAAATGGAAAATTAACTGAGATTTATAGGTAAGCGTCAGTTCCAATCTTCATATGTCTTTTAAAAAAGTAATAATATGTTTCAAGACTAGTTTGGGAATGGTTACAATGTTTGTAATTTGAGAAGATTATATGTTCATATAACTTAAACTAGAAAATATTATCTTTTTAAGAAACTTAACAATGCCTCATGTTTCAATACAAATGTATGTATGTGCTACTCTTCTCTAACAACCTATTTTCGGTATTACCAACCTTTGCCCAATCTTTTTCCCCACTTTTCGTATCTCCCGCATCTCGGCCATTTTTAGGCGAATCACTTAGTCTTTTGCCATGACTTGACAGTCTGATTTTTGGTTACATAAGCGGCTTTTGTGGGCCAGCAGTTGAAAGATGAAGCTGAAGAAGAACTTGCTGCGAAACCAAAGACGAAAAACCAATGACTTAGGCGACAAACTGCCAGGGAAAACTGCCACACCCCCTTTCCCGCTGCCTCCCTAACTTTATTTGGCCACTATTTTCTTTCTTTTGACCAACAAACGAACGAATAAATGTGCTTGTGAAAGTTACCAAACGAAACCAACCAAATAAATGCCCAAAAAAATTTCCCTTTAAAGCAATAGCAACAACTATACGGCTATAAGTCGGCCATAGAAGAAGAAGAGGAGACGGGTAAATTGAAAAAATATTTTAACTTTGATCATAATTTATGCTCAACCTGTTGCTGCGGCTTCGGATGTTTGTTGCTGGTTAGCAACATCGAGATTTGTTCGATCGCCGCAGCTGCGCATATTTGCTGTTGTTGTTAAGGCCCCCAAACCACCATATATTACACTGATAAAAATGGATAAGACTGTGAATTGGACACTGAAAACATATAAGCTACATAGTGTTTTATTTTTTTTCAAGACCCGATTTTACTTAAAGAAAGATTCAAATGGATTAACTTTAATAAAAATAAATAATAGTATAATATAATTTTATTTCTTGTAATACCCAAAGGTTTTAAATAAAACCAGTATTTTTGAGAAATTATTTAACCAGCCTTGTTTGCTAATATTGTGAACTTTATATTGAACCTTAATACATTTCAATTGGAGTTTAAGTCTACATTTAAAATTCGATTAGACCAATATAACTTTGATTGAGCATTACGAAAAAAACTGTAATAAAATACATACTATATAAAAGGCTTAGATATTTTTATCAGTGCACTTTGAAGCACCCCCACCCCGTTTTCGAATCAATCGCAGCCTCATTCGAATTGATTAGCATACTAGTTTTATTCATGTGGAATTTCTTTATAGGTAAATGTGAAATATTTTTCACGAGCGAGATGGCTGCAGTGGCTTTGTTTTTAGCTGTGTGTCACTTCCGCGCTTCAAGGAGACAACCACCCACTCCCGAAGTTGCAGTACCCCCCTAAAAATCCCCCTCTTCCACCGCCCGTGTGAGTCTCTTACTCGAGCGTAAAACAATTGCGGCACGTTAGGGTTAATGCTTGCAACGCGCTGACTGACATAATTAAGTTAAACAGAAAAAACAACAAGAGCACGTCGGCGGAGGAAATTCAATTAAATTAAAGCGAAATGTTTAACGAGACTTGTGACAACAACACGAGGGAAAGGGAAACTGGATAGGGGATATGCTCTATAGTATATGCTATGTGGTATATGGGATCGGAATAGGAGTAGCAACAGTTGCACAAGCATTTAGATATTTCCCAGGATAAACAACAAACTGGCAGCGTGACAGGTAGAAGAGGAGAGCAGGTAGTTCAGCTCGAGCTCTATGGATATACACAGATCCCTTCCTCCGATCTCCCAGCATTATTGTGTCACGCTCATATATTGAATAGACGGCAACCGGGAAACAAAGGTCCCGTAAAGGGATCTCATCGGGGGCTTAGATCTGATCCGATCTGCGGCAGGCTCAAGTGCCGTCCCGCTGAGTGAGCCAGGATATGGCATAAGCCATCGATCAACCCTCGCCTGCACACCCAAAGAAATTGTAAGTCCCTTTGGATTTGTTTATGTGTCATACATCCATTGCAAAGTTTAACGTTTTATAGAAGATTATATATATTTTCTATCTTTAATCCCACAAAAATACTAAGACTATAATATTGTATCACATTGTAGCACATATGTTTTAGATATAGAAGACCGGAAATATAAATCCCCATATTAAAATATGATAACCTAAAATAAATAATACTTTTTTCTTGGTGTATTCAAGTACTGTTACCATTTTACATATACTAGTTACAGTCACAGTTATAGTTATAGTCACAGTACTCGCTTTTTTCGATTATGTAAGCGGCGTAAATGGAACTGGTCGCCTTATAAACGCCTCACTTTTGCCGTGTTTGTTTTTCTTTCACGGGCTCGCAAGTTTTTGGGTGGGGTTGAGTAAGGTCCACCGTTACATGATCGTCTTATGCGACACATCCGCACTTTATGCCATCGCTCGACAACCTCACCATTGAAAGATGCCGTTTTTAATCATCCCCTGTGCCGCATGATGATAGCTCGATCATCAAAGATCATAATTTGCTTAATTTGCACGATCATTTCCAAGATCGTATCGTTTTGAATTAGCAATCCATTTGGCACGTGATAGGTTTGGTAATAATATATTTTTAAGGAAGTAATGTTTATAATATCATATTTTAGATTTCCTTTCCCTTGTAAACTTTCTATAAAGTTCTGATGACTTACCAACTATTATTAGCTGTATCAAGACTATAGGATAGTAAGCTATAGTATAGGATTAGGATCTTCTGCTTTAATCATCAGGATAATATCTTCTGGGGATTTCTTCGACGACTTATATTTTGAGCCCTTTCTTTATTGCCTGAGTTTATGGTCTTCAATACAATTCCAGGAACTTTTTGGGTTCCAATTCCAAGGATCAATAGCTTATAATAATAAAATATTTATGACTATGACCTGTCTTTGGGTATTCCAAGGTTACTAGTTTCCAGAAGCCTGATCTTTTATATACCTTTTCCCTTACAGAACCTTTCTCTCGTTCTATATCTTCAACCCCTCTGCATCATTGCATGCCCTGTTGCCTGCCACAATTTAGTTATATTTATTTTTGGAGGGTCCGCTTCACCTATAGAGACAATTAAAAGTGCGCCTACAACGAAAAATGTTACACTTTTGTGGCTTTTGTCAACTGCAGTCGCGTTTTAATTTCTTACTTTTCCCAGAAAAGGGAAAGAGAGAACGATAGTTAGATGGGGAAAGATACGTATTCTTTTGGTGGTTTTTTAATGGCCAAGTTGACAGTTTTCATAGACGGAAAATGTTTTTTATGATTGCGTTTCGTGGTTCTGGTTTTGTTCTTTTTTCCAGCTGACCCCAAATGACCTCATTTGTTGATTAAACAGTTTTTTTTTTTTTTTTGGGTATCTTACCTTGCAGGTCTGAAAGAATGCGCCAATGTTGTTTTTGGCATTGATAGCCGATGTTTGGGCATTTGTTGTTGTTGTTGCCGCTGTTGTTGTCTGCTGAGGTTGTTGTTGCAACAGCAATTGTTGTTGCCCCGCCAATGGGGCATGTGGCAGCGAAGTTTTAATGGCCACCGTGTCCATATTGATGGTTTGTTCGGTTTCCCCTCGAGAACTTTTCAGCACATTGTGTTTTTTTGGTACCTCCACAACTTCCGCAAAATGGGAAAAACAAGAAGAAGAAGAAGCCAGCAAGGGAAGTTGCCGCAACCCTTTTTGAGTTCTTGGGCAACTTCTTCGTTTTCTTCTCGTACCTTTTTGTAGTTTTTGTGCTTTTCGCACCTGTTTGCGTTCACTTAGCTGGGTTTTTTCTTTAGGTCTTTTGGCTTTTCCACAGCTTAGCCACCATTTGTTGTTATTGTGGCTCTTTTGGCTTTAATGTCACGCTCACAGAAACACACGCACACACTCAGAAGACGGCTTTAAAGAGCAACTGGGCTCTTAGAGTATATTTTGTTTTTGATTTCCCTTGATTAATCTTCTGTTTGCAGTACCACACAGTTCACAAAAAAATTGTTTCTACACGTTTGGTTTCACAAAAAAAATTGTTTTCTTTGTTGCTTTTGGAACAAAATTGTTTTGTTTGTTTTTAAACCAAAAAAAAAAAAGTTGTTTTGTTTGAAGCTGCGACGGCAACTGAGCCAACGTCTTTCGGAGTTGAGAGCGCAAACAACACTAAACATTCGACGCCAAGCAACCACAATTTCCCCGCTTCGAAGTCGGCGGCTCAAGTGGGAAATTACCTCGCTCTCGCGCTTTTGGGATATTTTCAAAGTGAGCAGGGAAATCGGGGAATTGCTTGCCTACTTTTGGGTGCTGCATTAAAATCAGGGTAATTTTCTGGGCGGGTTTTTATTTAATCACTAAAATATTTAAAATGTGCAAAATAATAATAAAATAAATAATATACAAGCATTTAAGCTATCATTGAATATTTACAAATTAATTTGCTCATAATATAACATTTCTATTTTTTGGCCGAAGTAAGTAATTTATGCTCATTTAAAACTTCTTATTCCGACATCAAATTCTTAAATTTAAATTAATTAATTTGACGAGATGCATTAAAATATATATATAAAATATATATATAGATAAAAATATAAATGTAAACATATATGGTTGTATATTATTTAAAGAACCTATTAAACTCCTTATAAAATCTGACAATGTTTAGTAAATTTCCCCAAGCCAAGTTCGAAATTCTGAGCAAAGCTTAAGACATAGTTGAGAAAATTACCCCTGAGTCAAGCAAATATTCTCTCAATACGATGGGAACTTTTCTCTCAATAACAATTCCCCCGGCAAATGAACTTTTATACCAAGCCAACTTGGAGCTTGGGAGACGGAGACCAAGTTGGTCTTATACGAAAACCAGAAATCTCCAAAGCACTGCTTGCTTCGAACTGGAGACCAAAGACAAAATGGCGGTTGTAAAGATCAGCATAGAAAACGAAAAAAGCAGAAAAAAACGATAAAAACAGAAAGACAGAAAAGTACGTAAATGAGAAAAAGGTACAGAGCAAGCGAAAAAAACACGTTTTCAGACTTAACGAGTTTTGTCGCAGTCGCAGTCGCCGTTGCTGTTCCCAAAATCAACGTGCAACAGCCAAAAAGGCAGAAAACCAAGAGAAACGCGAATAACAATAACAAAACATATTGTTATTGAGGTTGCCAAAGTGGGCTGTGGCAGGAGGGGGGCGTGGCAGTTGCGGGGGCAGATGCTGGTGGTGGTGATGGTATACCTTCCTATAAAGAAGGTATACTACATATACTACATACATAATATGCTCGTGATGCTGCAGACCTGGAGGCTGAGGTTGCTTCTTCTTGATCATCTTCTCTTTTATTTTTTTCGTACTTCTCCTTTTTGGTTCATGGCCCATTAGCTTTTGTTTTGGGGGCCAGTTTCTCCGGGGCTTTTCGTCGATTCCGCGGAGAAGCCTTGTTTATGTGGCACTCGGGGCAGTCAGGAGAATATTGCGCGCCAAAAGCCTCGAAAATCAGAGATCGAAGCCAAGCCAAGCCAAGCGCGCCTTTCAAGATGGGAGCTTATCATTAAACAAAAGACGCGAGATGGCCAAAAGCCTCTTAGGGACTTATCCCCCCTACCCTTAGACCCCTTTTTCATGGGTGCAGAGAGAAGAAAATGAAACCATCTCCATGAATTTATCATAATTTGGCTATACTTTTTAATAAAATATATGACACCTTTTTTCGGTCTTAGGATTTTGAATTTCTTATTAAAAATGAGATAGATATCTAAAGATATGTATGGATTAATATAATTAAATGAACCCATCCCCATTAATTAATCATAATTGGGATACTTTTTATGAAATAGAAATATGACACATTTTTTCGGTTTTAGGATTTCGCATTTCCAAGATACATATGTTTGGCTTAATATATTCCATTTTTCAGTTCAATTGACTATTACACTGCAGATCTTCTTTATAAAACGTTGTGTTATTGGAGACCTTAAAAGAAGTTGAATAATATAAACATTTTTGAAAATTATACAACCAAGTATTTATTTAATTTAAACATTGATAAACGAATCACAATTTCAAATCCCAGCTACTATATTGACTTAATTTAAACGAGCTTTCTGTTTGTTATTGCATAATTTTGAGAACTCTTGTCGATCTCTCTGTGATTTCCCCACATTTAAGTTGACAAGCCCAACTGACAACTGCAAATTCGGCTCAAACGTTGACAATTATCATAATTTTGTGTGTAGCTGCTGATCGTGCAGCAACCGGCAACAGATTGTGGCAATTACATTGGCATTCTTATGGCTCACATTGTAAAAACACACAAACACCTGCTGTTTTCTGGGTTGGCTAATTAAATTTAAATTCATTTGCCGCAGCTGCCGATTCGCCAAAATCACTTGTCGCCTTCGATTTCCCCCGCTCGCTCGTAAAAAGAAATCCAACATTTGCAACTTCTCCCCCGTCATAATAATTTGCAATTTTCCATGCTGCCAACCGCTAACGGCCAACATCACTCAGCTCATTATGGCCAGGCCAAAACTGGGCGCAGTGGGGGCGTGGCCGGCTGGAAATGGGAGGAAGGTCGCCTCCAGTCACCGCAACTTCGTAATAGCTGATCTACATTAGTCGGTTGCCCAATCGACTCCGTTTCGCCTAGTTAATGCTAATAAAGCAGGTGGAGTTAGATCTGAGTTGTTGGCCAAGAATTGGGTGGTCAGTGGGTGCCCGGGGATAAGCAGAAAATGATCCACTCCCTGACTTCCAATGAACATACCCCAAGAAAAACAGTTTTAAGCTCAATCTTGGGGCAACAATGTACCATAATTGGCTGAGATATATAGTACCAGCAGCTAGCTTGGGATCTAATCCTAACCATAACTTTAAATTACAACCTGGCATGTATAACTCCTGGTTAAGTATGTTCATAGCAATTTAACCCAAGCCTTTTAATTCTTTCTTTCTGTAGCTCAAAAATAATTGGCTGAGATATAACTAATAAATCTTTCTGAGGATTTTTTGCTAATGATAACCTTAAATTTTAACCTGTAATTAAAATACAGCTTGTTAATTGTATGTAACTTATAACCCTTGGATAAGTATGTTAACTGCAATTTTACCCAATTCTATAACAATTTATATCTGCTGATTAAAAATAAATGGCTGAGATATACCAGCATCTAACTTACGGTTAAATTTTGAACACAAAATTAAATTTCAACCTGAAATGTATAACTCCTGGTTAGGTATGTTTACTGCAATTTAACCCAAACCTTTATTCATTTTGTGGCGATCTAATTTGAGGTATATTAACAACTAGCTTGCGATCTAATTATAACCATATCTTTGAAATTTACCTTTAATATTTAACTACTGGTTAGTTATGTAAACGGCAACTTAAGCAACACCTTTGATATTTGTTATCTGCCCATCAAAAATAATTGGCTGAGATGTACCAGCCACTAGCTTACCACTTAATTCTAACCATAACTTTAAATATTAAACGGAAATTAAAGTTCAGTTTTTTATACCATTTACATTTTAACTCCTGGTAAGGAAGGAAAGCTGCAATTTTACCCAAAACTTGAACTGTTTTTTCTGCTGATCGAAAATACCTGGCACGTTCTTGGTACTTGTACCAATTTGAAATCCAGCTGCATTGGCAGGACTAAAAAGTCCTTGCAGCTGAAACTAAAGCCCGAAAAAAGGGCAGCTGGTTGTCTAAAATTTCGAAGATAAAGCTGGACAAGTGATCGTAAAAGCAGGGGGATATGTATGTATATGTATTTAGGACTCGGTTATAGAACTTGGCTGCCAGCCAATTTATGTGCACAAATTAACAAGCGAACAGGGAAGACAGAGAGAGAAAAAACGGCAGCATAAAGGCAATCAAAAGGCTGCCACATAAATTTATGAGCTGCGTCAGAAGAAATCCCCGCTGCGGCCAAGAGAAGTGGCGATAAAAAGCGGGGATATCGGAGATATCGAGCTTATGGACGCGTGCTGCTCCATAAAAGGGGTTTCGAGGGGGGTTTCGAAGGGGGTTCCGAAGGGGGTTCCAAAGGAAGGGTTCCAAAAGGGGCTCTCGGGGGGCCAACGAGGGATCATCGCGCGCGCGCACATAAAACTCGAAACCAGGAAAAGGAGCCAGAGCTGGCCAAACTGGTTCTTCCTTCTTCTTCGCGGGGGAAGACCCTTCTTGGCCCCACCAACATGTCCTGCTCCTTGGCTAAATTTAGCACGAGCTGGCCATCAAGCTCAGCTGGCTGAAAAAGGGCTAAAGCCAAGTTAAGATCAGTTTTTTGGACTTTGTACGCCAGTTTGTTGTTTGCGCGCCATTTTCCAGCCACAACGAGGTAACAAATAGTAAACAACAGCCAAAGGCAATTGCAGTTGGCCATCTAAGTACCGAGGTACATGTGTGGAACCACATATATATTTAGCTATATGCCCAAAGTTGGACATTGCCCACTGAGGGCACTCACATTGCAGGAAAGAAGAAGTGATCATAAATCATCACATACGCATGGCTAAGAATTATAAGCAGTTGGGGAGTTCACTAATTTTTAAAGGAACAATTAAAAATAATAAATAGAATTTTTCCTATTCAGTCAGTTTAAAAAAGTAATGTCTTAAATATGAAGTTAATAATAAATCTAAAAGCATAATTTATAAGTAACCATAACAAACTAATGTTATGGTTAAAATTAACGAATACAGATAGTTATGTTACTATGAAAAAAGTTTACTATATCTTATAGCATGGTAATCGTATCGTAAGTTGTATCTATTTACACTTCGATGGGTAGGGATCATTTAACTATTGGTAAATTTGACCAAAGAGAGATATATTAAAAATATATTAGTATTTTTTTATCATTTTAAATACTCAAGAAAAAAACAAAAAAACATATGGCTCTAGACATAGTTTTAAAAAAAATATTTTCAAAACCCTCCGATTTAGTTAATTCCATTTTTGTGCAATTGATTTACTCAAGACATAGTCCCAAAGTGAAGGAGCTACCCTCTTGGCAGAAAACTTGGCTCCAAGCCGTTTGGGCCTTGTTTGGCCAGTGGTTGTCGCCTCTTGGCCAGGCTCCAATCGTTTCGGATGGGATTGCCTGAGTACTGGTACTCGAACTCGTACTCGCACATTGGATTTGTTTGCCCGTTTGCCTTTTATTTGTTTGTTTGGTTTCGTTTCGTCTGGTTTGGTTTGGTTTGGTTCCTTCGCTCGTTTGTTTGTCTATTTGTTTGTTTTGGTCTGCTTTTGGCGCGTGTGCAGCGCGGCCAACTGTACCAAGATCAACAGCAACTGCAACTGCAGCATATACCGCAGTGTTGCAATGTTGCTGCTGTGCAGGCAGCTTAATTGACACGGCAGCAACATCGTCAGCAGCGGCAGCAATTAATAATAGCCGCCGTGTCTCCCTTTCTCCGCTTTTCTCTGGAGACATTGCCGGCGTCGCGAGTCGCGACAAGCAGCATAAATTGCAGTTGCCATTGCCAGCAACAGCAGCAACATCAGCAACTGCTGCACAAACGGCAGCAACATCGGCCGCAGCAGCAGCATCAACAAGTCAATGGTAAATTTATGTTTGACTCGTGCTCAAGTCAGCCACTGAAGACTGGCTTCAAGTGAAAGATAAGTTGCAGTCAGAAAAAATCAAGAAAAATGTTTACAAGCTTCGAAACATATAACCTTCAATAACCTACATCTTTCCCAGAGTAGAAACAGTTGGACTTTGATTGAATCCATTTTAAATTCTAAAAACAAATAAATTTAATGTTACCCCATGTTTAGTGAGAATCAAATTGTCTCAAACCATAATAAACTCTCAATTTTTTCCAAGTGTGTTCAGTTATCGAGGCCTGATTGCCTTCTTCTTCGCTTCGATGATCCCCAAATGAAAGAATTTGATTGCGTATCAACTTACACGAAGGAAAAAACCAGAGAAAAAGGATCGAGATAATTCTTTAGGAGTCAGCCTTTGTTCTGGCTTATGCCTTAGGGTTTTAATACCCAAACAAAAGGTCGCCTAAGCATCCTTAACTCTTAGATAAGCTTCTTATTTAAGGTTTTACAGTCATTGCAACAATAGGCATAAGTCTTGAATCTCTGGGGATTTCAGACACAAGAGCCTTTATAAAATAAACTTCTTAAAGAAGTTGAAATTAAACTCTCAACAAATCCTTAAAGGGCGGTATTTTTTATAAGGTTGGGCCTAACCTTTCAACAAATCCTAAAAGTATTCAGATTCTAGATAAGTTAGTATAATTTTCTTATTGTGCATTACTCCCAGCTTAAAATTAAATATATTGGTTGTAACAATCCCAAAAATGTGCAGGAATTGTATGTATAATGAAAAAAGACCTCAATATTTAATTTAAAAAGTTATATTTTCCAGCTTTTCTTAAAAAAAATGCCACGAATTTCAACCAGTCAATATTTTATATACAAAGCGGGATGTACAAAATATGAAACCGAAACATTTCTTCCATTCGAATGCCTTTCTCCGGACTAGAATGGTTTTAGAATGGGTGATCGGTGATCATCCTCGGGTTCCTTCTCCTCTTCCTCTCCCTGGCTAATTACGAGGCCAATCAAAGCTCGATGCGAGTCAATTAAGAGATTGTCGAACAGCTTGTTCGATGGCGATGGCGATCCGTGATCGGGAGCTCGCCACGAGGATATTTACCTCTCTGCCCGGCTCCTCTGCTCCTCTTTTCCAGCAATGACAATTGTTACCTGATCGGGCGATATATATCTATATATATGCTCACATACGAGTATGTGTGGAGAAGGGAGTCAGTCCCGGGGGGAGTTACCACTTTTGGGTGCAGCTGGTCAACCAGTTTGGCGCGTGCTCCTCGTGCTCCCTTTCTCCAGCCGCTCTGTCTTTCCATCTGACTTGTATTTTTGCACAAATGAATTAATTAAAGACGACGACGGACCATTAAAGACCGATGGAGAATTGCAGGGGGAGCTCCGAGTTCAGGAGGTATTAAATGCAGATCGGCAGCTGCCGCTAGAAGTACTCCTTCCCCAGGCGAATGCGCTCCTTCGATTTGCGCCGGTTGCTCACGCCATCCGTCTCGTCCATCATGCTCTCCAGCATTCGCTCCTGGCGAGGATTCAGGGCGGCCAAGTGGATCTCCCTGGTGGCACGGAACTTTCCGCAGTTGAACAAGTGCTCGTTTTCCAGCCGCACGTAGTTCCAAATGAAGCGTCTGCGGGCAGGGGGCAGAATACACTCAACAAAACGGGGTCGCACGCTGTTTCACCACCTCAATTGGTTTATTGGAAAAACGCCCTCCTCTTATTTAGAATTTTTTGTCAGTATAATAAATTATTATTTAATTATTAAGGGAAGTTTAGTAAGATACGGAACGTTTGAACGACCGCTTGTTAAATTAAAAGTAGGATTTAACCTCTAATTTTCCATTCTTTTTCTACTTTTATTTTACTTTCTTTTTTTTTTTCTACATGTAGAAGAGAATATTACCTTAAGTTTGTCTAAGTATGCTTATAGAAATAAAAAACCTTAACAGTTTTATAATCACAATTAAAATGACATTCAAACTGATTAACTGAAATAAACATTTTCAGAATGGAAAAAAAATCTTTAAAAATTCAATTCCTTGATATCCTTTACAAATTTAAAAAATGAACATTAATGCTGTATAATATAATAATCTATAACAATAAATACATTTTACGGAGGCCTTTTAAACAATCATAGAAATTAAAGTTAAGCAACTGCTTCGAAATGAAAGGCGTTTTTCCAAAATAAATCAATAGTGGTGTTTGCAGTTCTAGTAACGCGGTTATCCCCTGCAACCCCCCCGCTCTCACCTGGTGATCTCGAGGATACTGCTGATGGTCTTTATATTATAGGGGGTCATAAGATTGTGGTACAGAATGGCGAACTCCACGGCCCAGAAGAGCCGCAGCACCAGATTCTCCACGATCACGAAGTAGTAGAATGCTTGCGGATAGACCAGTTGCTTCCTCAGGAAAATACGCTCTCCTCGCATTATGGTGAACAGTCCAAAGTCCCGGATGACGTCCCACAAATAGCAATAGACGGTGGCCACCACGCAGCTGGCGAGGAATAGCCAGGTGTACGGGTTACTGAACGTATTGGCATATTCACCTGCGGGCGAGGGTTTCAGGGTTTCAGGACTTGTGCTTTGAGTTAGGATCCCATCCTATTTTTTTTTGGGACAACCATTACCCTCCGAATTGCGGCGCAGCGTGGCGAATAGGACCACCAGAAATGTGGTGGAGTACTTCCCGGCATTGATCAGATAGCTCACCGACTTGGAACCACTGTCCCGAAATCTCCGCAAGCACTGGGCAAATCGAAACCAGCCCGGCAAACACATTGTTATCGGTACAATCACATCCGGTTCGAAGCAGTTGTGGACCCGTTCGTATCGCAGCCAACTTATCGCATAGAATCGCACGATATAATAGTGATCCACAATGCAGGTGACCAGCGAATTGAGCTGATCACCCATCCAGAAGTCGGCGAAACCAACGTAGTGCAGCGGTGCGGTGATCACACGACCCACCAACTTAATGGTCCACCACCTAGCGGGCCAGTTCATCACGGGCAGCGGCACCACCAGCAGACCCACCATGATCAGGATGAGGGCCAGTGGGAAGACAAAGGGATCCGGTATGCCCATGGACTTGTGGTGCAGGAACCCCAGCATGGACAGGGCCCACAGGATCCCGAAGGTGCAGGCGATCTCCAGGAAGGTGGCCGGCTGCAGGTGACTCCGGGGGTCAATCTCGAAGATCAGCACATGGTTGACCCCGGCCTGCTGCCATCCGGCCACATTGGCTGCCATGTAGAAGTTGAAGATCACCCAGGTGAAGGGACCGCGGTACAGGCGCATCAGACCCGGGGTATCGTCCTCTGACGGAGCTCGTTTCCAGTCTACAATTGGGGATGGGATGGGATGGGAGCAAGGGAAGTCAAATGGTACCCTGGTATATATATCCTACAGGCCACACTGATAAAACTTTAAGCATTATTTAATTTAATAAAAAAGAATTTGATTTTAAAATCAAAATTTAAAGTCCCTAAGTCAAATATTATACTTAAATTAAAAATTTCCATATTGAAATTCGATAAAAACATTTAATTCAGTTTTTTTTTTAATTTTATAAGAAATAATTGAGTTTTAAATTTTAATTCAATTGATTAACTATAATTCTTAAATGTTATATTTTCCTATTTTAAATTAATATTTAAAGTGAAATTATTTAATCTAATCATAAAATTAATGCATTTACTACATTTTTTTTATCAGTGCAGCAATACCCAGTAAAAGGGCGGCTTAAATAGGAAACTCAAGAAATAACTAAAGAGATTTCTGGAGGAGATTACGTAAGAGAACTAGAAAACAGAAACCGAACAACTTAGATCGGTTGTGAAATGTTATAAAACCTGTGTCTTAGATTGCGAACCTATAAAGATATCTATAGGAGATAAGAAAACCTGAGCATTTTTACTGGGCATTGGGGGATGAGGAATGGGGAACGGGAAAATCAAACCCAAGACGATGAGGTCAACCCATTGCAATACCAACAACCTACAGCTTATCGCGGTGGCCAGGAGCAGCATGATAAGCATCCCAAGGGCTATTCCCGCCCTGAAGACCATCGCCGGCGGAGTGGGCTCTCCCAGGGGCGGAACCCGGAGCTTCTCCATCGCCAACGACCGATCCCCGTTCGCCAGATGGACTGTATACAGATCCTCCACCTCGATGGTCATGCGCTGCAACTGCCGTACTTCCGTAAAGGGAGCCACCAGGACGTTCTCCACGAACCACCTGCCCGCCGCTACGGATTTCATATTCTTGTCGTACTTTTTGCAGATCTTCCGGAAACCCGTCTCATTCAATGACTGATAGTTTTGGATTAGCACCAGACTCAGATAGAACTCGGCATAGGCATAACTCAGCTGGCGAGTGGTCATCGTCTTCTTTTGAATACTCGAGGAATCGGCTCGTTGATTGGAGAGTAGCGAAGAATCACTGCCCGTGTGTCCGGGTACCCGGGAATAGGCCAAAAGCTGCAGCTTCAGATGGCCATGCTTCCGGCGGGCCTCCAAGATTTTCTCCAGAAAGAAGTTGTTCACCCCGTCCAATTCCGTTTGGCACTCGGTGAGGAAGGTCTCCTCGAAGGCCCTGTAATAGGCCTGAACCTCGTAGTCATCGGAAGTTAACGGCGAGGGGGCGTTCTCCACGCCTTGTTTGATCAGCTCCTTGAGATCCTTTTTAGGGGGCGGGGTTTGTGTAGGTTATATACCATATATCATATATCGTATCACAAATAGCCAGTTATCCAGCTTACCGCATATCGCATATACTGCTGGCGCCACTCGATCGTCAGGTGGGACTCGAAAGTCTTGCCAAACTTCATCCTCGGCACGGGCAAGCACGCCCCCAAGGCGTGGCTGCTATATAGCTTATGCTAGCTAGATTCGTCAGGCTCTACAAATTCTGACATCTTTCTCCTGGCAGTACCTTGGCCTAACTAGGAATTCCCATTTAAAACTGTACCCCATACCAAAATATGCTCGTATAACACAACTTGCCAATTTTGGCTTCAAAGAAAGTCTTACCTTTTTTCAGACCTTATAGGTGGTTCAAACGGTAAATGGATTTCAAAGTTAAACATACCTGAAAATAAATTAAAAAATAATATTCGTAATTAGTAATTAATTTATTCAATAATATATATTCATTATTATCTTAGTTTAATGACTTAATCCTATCCATTGCTTTGGAAATGCAATATCTAAAGTGTTAGTATTACTTAAACCAATGAATATAAACAGCGAGAACTTGCCTGATATCAGTGATAATTAAACTTGTTGCATACAACTAATAACATTAATTAAGCCCTCAAGATAAATTACAATTTATTTTTAAAACAGTAATTAATTACTCTAGCGTTTCCTTTGTGTATAATCCAGCCGGCAAACCTTTGTGCAAAGTCTGGTTCCCCAACTTCCCTCGATTGTGAGTCACTTCCTCGATCTCATTATGCGTTCGCACGCTGTTCCTCGCGGATCGTCTTCCTGTCCATCAGAAAATCCCCAACCAAGTGAGTCAGTTACCCAGAGAACACACCAACTCTTCGAAGAACCGAGTTCCCGTCGAGTGAACCCAAAATTGCAACTCAGCGAAGCGATAGTGCCCACGATAACGATCGTAAAACTGACTTATCAGAGGCTTTGTGAGGAAATAAAAAATATTCTTTACTATATTAGATAAGAAAAAAAGGAGCTATCAACTTGGGCTCGTCCGGGAATTGAACCCGGGACCTCTCGCACCCGAAGCGAGAATCATACCTCTAGACCAACGAGCCAAACACCCCTTGCGAAAGAGAGCGGCGAAAAAGCCGATAGGAAGACCGTGCTTTCAATCTGGAATTGCGAAAGCAGCAATTACGAACTGCCAAAATGGCTAAGAAGAATTCTACACTATGCTTTCTTCGCTTTTCGTTCTTCATTCTTCGGAACTTGTGGGTCTTCTGAGGGCCGCTCGAGGGTGACGATCAGCCGACGCCTACGACAAAAGTGCCGCTAGAATGACAACCGCAAACTGGAAAAAAAAGACGTAAGACAAAAGAATGGCTTAAGATTCTCAAGAACTCCCCATTGTTGTTCTTTTGGGGTACTATTACGCAACCGGGGTTGCCAGATCTTGTGGCAATAGCAATTAATTTATGGCCGTAAGACAATTAATTGACAAAAAGCACAAAAACCAGCAGCTACCGCAAATCGATTTGTTACTCTTATTCGAATTTGTAGCATTTAACCCGAAGCCATTTTAAGAACTTAATACACTCTGAGTTCTGATTGGGGTCACAGGGTAGCGCCCCTTTTGCGGCCAATCGGAATTCCAGCTTGAATTCGTAATTAATTAGCCGCCTGGGTGAGGCCTGCAGCTAGACAAATTGTTAAGGGGATCGGTCGGAGACCCATTCTCAAGGCAGGCGAATTTTTGTACCCTATAATACCTTCTTCTTGCACTGGGGCGAGGCAAATTCATTAACCATATAGGTTTATACTATTTTCTTTAGTATACTCGTCTGCAGAACACAGATCGTAACATCATATATTTACTAATTAAATACTAAATAATACTTATTATGCAAATGCAAATGGTTTTTATAGTACATAATAATAAAGTAAATGAAATGAGAAATGAGGAAAAAATTAATTAAGCGCATTTAAATAATGCTCTCTTTATAGAGTCACATCCAGCTTTAATACTATACTCGCAATACTGATAATAAGAAATAAGGGGTGCGGAAAACGAAAGGAAGCCCATCTTCACGCACTGGATCCCCGATTGCTGGCCAGAAGATACAAGATCCCAGATCCAGTTGCTGCAATTTTCGCAATCAATCAATTAGAGGGGAAGATCGAAGATCGCTTCCTCTGCTCCTCGAATGGCGCCAAAACGGAAGCTATAACATCCGATCGTTGTTGGGGACAGATATACTATGTATGTATATGTGGATATCAGCGTTCATATTCAAAGGTGGTGTGGTCAGATTACAGGTGATTTTGCCAAGTGCTCGAAGCGGTCCCCACCCAATGCCAACTTCCGTTTTGATTGAGCCCACAATTGGCCAGCGCTGACAGACCAGAGCATTATAATCTTGGCCAGAACTCCGCAACTTGTGCAACTTCCGCGCTCCAATTGTGCAAATTATGGCATCGCTCAGGTGTAATTACAAATGTCAGTGCCTCGCCAATTGCCAATTGGCAATGCGTAATTGGCTAATTGAATTGCCTGCCATTGAGCGTTGATCGTTGGCTGGCTGATCGTTGGATCGCTGATCGGCTATCTGAAGACCAAACCCACATCCACATCCGATCATCCATCTTGGCTATCTGCCAAACATCCCGAACATCAATCATCCGATTTTCCCCTCCCCTCCCAAAAAACCAAATTCTGTGTTCTCTTCTTTTCGCTTTCCCGGGTGGTCTGCTCCAATGCCCTCTGATCCCAGTTCCCAAATCACCGAACTTAGCTCCATTCTGTGGGTGGCTAATGGCCTAAACAAAACCCAGCAGACCACACATTCACTCAGCGCTTTTCTCGCTTTTCCATTTCCCAAGAAAAGCAAACAAACACAATGCCAAGCGGGATGCGGGATGCGGAGATTGGGGAACTATAAAAGCCGAGTTGCCTTAAAGCATGGCCCAAAGCTCGATTTCGCCACTGGATTCCGATTTCATGTGGAATCTAGATCAGGAATCCCAGTCCCGCAGGCTGGCGATTTATTTTTTTGATCACCTGCAGGCTACAGTGGTCTAAGTTTATGACTCACGAATTTATTAATTAAGATCATTCAAAATATCCATTAAAAACATGTTAAAGTTTAATTGTCTTCGCATTATCCTAATATCACACTAAAATTGGTTGTGAGTTACTTATTATTTGGCCATTTCTTAATAAAACATTTTGAATATCTTTTGGTCACATTTTTTGTTGAAAATACTTACGTATACGATTTAGAAAGTTTGGCAAGGTATTTCTCGACTAAAAAAATATTTATTTAAGCTTCTGAAAGAGACTAACTATATACTTCAATAAATATTTTCCTTAAAAACATTCAATAATTGCATTTATTACTTTTTACAAGCACGAATCATTAATTGGTCAACCTGTTTGACTTGATATGATTATGTGACCGTAGTAAGGCGCCGAAAAGAAAGCAAAACAGCAAATTAGAAATTGAATTAGAAGTGAAAAATCGGTAGAGCAACGAACATGGCAGGAAATGGGCATTATTCTGGGCCCGGCCATAACAATTACAACTAAGATGGCCATTACACTTACAATTACCACCGAAAAGAGGGAGACATGAAGAAGAATTTCTAATCTTGCCGCCAATGTCGACGCTTTCACCTTTACTTTATCTCTGAGTCAGGTATTTTTGGTTTTCTGTTCGGTTTTTGGCCGAGATTCAACGTCTGACCACGGAAATGTAAATGGAAATGTAAATGCCGTGTAAATACAAAGCGGCGAGCAGACTAATTGATAATGCAACAATGGCTCAGCGGAAGTGCAGCGATCGAGTTTGAATTCAACTCGCTTCGATTCGATTCGATTCGAATTTGGAATCGATTTTGGTTGCCTTGTGATTGATTGTGTCTCAATTAGAGGCAAATTGCCCCAGCTGTGACAACTCAGCACAAAATGGAAAACAAACTAATGAGATTCGTCTGATTTGGGTCTGGACCATCCACCGATTAGCTAATGAGATCCCGTATGCATTTGGAAATTTTGAATAAACCACGGAAATTACACAAGCATTAGGGTTGGGGGAAAACAATATTGCCAGTGTTGATGAACAAATTATGACACAACGTTAAGAGAAAGCTCAGAAATAGTATGCAAAACTTGGTAAAACTTAAGGGTATTTAGTAACATCTTATTAGAATTGTATTTCACAATTTTGTAGTTGGTTAAATTGCTAACATTTTTTATTACCTTAATGCACTATAAAATTAGCAAGAAGAATATCATTTGGGTAAACATAAAATTCTATCTCACAGTAAAGTGAAATAATCATCCAGTTGATTACGAATTCGGCTAAAAACCTTAATGACTCTTTGATGCTTAAGCAGAATATGCAACGAACTATAAATATTCATAAGAGGCCTACAATGTAGCTCGTAATGGGATTGCAATCGGAATTAATTTTCCCGTTCTGGGCAACTTCATTAGGAGCCTAATTGAGACATATATTGGGTGAGGGAAAACCCGGAAAACACTGTCCATTTGGGCTACCGTTTTCTTGTTGCCATTACCATTTTACCATGGGCTGGCCACGCACATTTCCACAGAAAATCAATTCGGAAACAAAAGACTTCGGACACGAACTCGACTCAACGAGAAATGGTAACAGTTTAAAAGGTTCATTGAACATGGACAACTCATGGACAACTTTCGAATGGCCAACAACATGATGTTGCCGTGTTGTTGCCACAATTACCGCAACAAGATCGAAGAGGTCGGTTTCCATTCGGAATACGAAATGCGGGTGCTATATGTGCTATACCAACTCAACATTCGCTTTCTGGCCCTGAAACAACAATGCCGACCATGATGTTGGCCAAAAATAACACATCGTGCTCATGACTTTACATTTGCTGCCAACGATTACCAAATTTAAATAAAGTTTGTCATTTTTTTTATTTGTTGAGGGAGAGGGGGCGCTTTGATGAGTTGTGAACAGCAATTAACGAGCACAGTCTTTATAGGAAAATATACACAGTAACATTATGCGGAAGATGGTTTGAAGTACTTTTGGGGTTTGTAGTACTTTGAAGCAAGTAACCAAAAATAAGATAATTATATACAAATATTATTAGAACTTTGAAAAAAATACATTTCAGAACAAATATCTATAGCGGAAACAAAATAGCTCCTCTATGCATTACAAATTTGCATAACATCCCTCACAAAAACCAAATACAAAATGCCTATTAAGGAACTAAATCAGTTTTTGCGGTTTAATCGTAAAACCACAAAGAGCTTACCGATCCGTCTATTAAAATTTACAGCCCATATACTCTTTCTTAATAACTAAATTGGAATATCTCATGTGAGCATTAAAACCCCCATCAAAACAGTTTAATTCGTGCAACCTGTCTTCCATTTGTAACCCCTATTCTGGTTGTCAAGTTGCCTGCTTTTTTAAACAGAGTCATATATGTGTATGCACAAGACCGACTGATCTGGTCAGTGTTTTTAGAGGGGGAATAGACCCCTTTCGACTTTACTTTACAGCCAGAAAGGAGTCGAGGCGAAGACGAAGACGTTCTTCTTTTCGGCCAAAAGAGCTCTTCTTTTCACAGGCAGCGTCTTCGAGCGGAACCGTCTTGGATCAACTTTTTCCTGTTCGCTTTTTTTTTGGCAGCTGCTCCAGCGACAGGTGTACCTAAATCCCACATATCTGCATACAGCAGTGATCAAAACCATAGGAGTGCAAAACTTTAAAAATAAATTTTTACCATACTTCAGTATTGTGTTATTTTTAATGCTATTTTATAACCCACATGAATATTTAACATGGAAATGCAAAATATTTGAAATACAATTTTTTTAACCATTTTTATAAGTACGAGTAAAACAATGAGATCTGCATGTTTATTATCCTATAATTTCGAATTTTTTTGCAAGCATTGTTTTACTTACTTTAAACGTAAATGCAAATACCACTATTACTTTGAAGTGAGTTGTAGGCAGTATTACTTGTGGGAGGAAAAGGTTTTATTTGCGCACCCCCATATTATAACCATTTTTTGGCCACCTTTGGCACACGCACTTGCCCTGAAAGTTTTCTCACATTCTTAATGACAGCCAATGGTCGAGGCGGCGGGGAAATCATCATTTGCTTTTGGCCATAAATATCAAATTCATATTAGTTGCCAACCAAGTGGAACCCCCTCGATCCGCCGACCCGACCCGTTTGTTTGGCTTATCGTGTGAACTAATCTAAGGGGAGTCTTCAACTCCTCAAGTCTTCGAGTCTCGGAACTGGAACTGGAGTCGAAGTCGTAGCTGTGAAATGATGTGCGAGTCTATGAGCATAATACTTCCCCCATAATGCCCTTAGCCCCTTTCGAGACCCTGGTATATGTATATCATGGACCGATTGTTGACCGTCTACGCTGAAATTGAAGCCCAGGAAAATGGTGCGACTGGAAGTTGTTTGCAGCTACTTTATTACACTCGGCACTCGGCACCACAAAAGAGCCAAGACGTTCGTCTGAAGGTTTCCCTGACTGATATATATATATATATAAGTTGGCTTACGTATATATATCGTTTTTTGTCGCCGAGGGTCTCTCGTTGCAGTTGAGTGCCCCCGACTCCGGCAAAAGAAACACATTAAAAGCATATCAAGTGGAATCATCGGTGTGTTCTCAGCGTTTGTCAGTTGCAGGTTGCAAGTTGCTAGTTGCATGTTGCAGGTTGCTACTTGTGGCGGAAGCTAATGCCCGAAAAAAAATAAAGGAAAATAAAAAACTCTGTTGACTTTGACCAACAATCTTGAAGAAAGCCCAAAACAATCAAATCACTTTGTCTTGAAGATAGACAATGGATCTGTAGATGGAATCGAAATCAAAGCTGGCAACTGTCAACAAATGTTTTTTTGGGCTTGGCCCACGCTATTTGGCCACATTTGATTGCCATTGTCTTTGTTGATTTGTTTCCATTATGTGGCATTGTCTGCGTGCGAGGATATGTCGGGGTATATCTGATTTTAAGAGGTCTTATAAAAATGGTGCACACTTTAACTAATCTCTTGGGAATCGGTTCAAATATTTTAATATAGATTTAGGTTTATTTAAAAAAGATTTTTAAATCCTTTTCATTATGAAATTACGTTTGATTATTAGATAACTTTATCAAAAGTCCGTGGGTTCTTTACATTTATCATTAATTTAAGAATAACAAAAGTATTTCTAGTAAATTAAAATGAAATCCAAAATTATTACTTATATAAAATATACATATTAGGAATACACATTTTTAAAGTATATATTGTAAACAAATTATATTGGGATTGTAAACTCCTCGACACATATCGTGTCGCCTGATACCACGCCTTGGATTTCGTGTGTTGCAAAAGCAGCAGCCATGTAAGAACTAAAACTGAAATAAGAGCACATGCCGTCCGTGCAATTAGTTTAATGTTAGTGGCCGCACCTAGGCCTCGCCTCGCCTCGAGATCTCGAGATCTCAAGATCCCAACGCCGGAACCCCGAACCCAAGCCCCAAACACCCAACTCCAAGCCCCCAACTCTTAACACTCATAGATCCCAACTCCCAGCTTCCAACTCCCATTTCTACTCGAAACGCTGACGATCCCATTCGAACTGGTCGATTGGAAGGGGCTAACTACTGTATCTGGTCGTAAGTGAGTCATGGCGATCGAGATTTATCCAATCGATAATTGAACAGCAACGCCCGAAGACAGTTACACAATGGCAAGCCATTATCGGATGCAAATGGGTGTGAAGATGATCAAGTACCCAAACATCACTATTTATGGGTAATATGCGAGATTAATCCCTGTCAAATGGGGCTGTGAAATTGGTTTAGATGGTGATAATGGTACAATCACTTAACTTAATTCTAATACGTTTGAAATTGATTCTCATAAATTATAATGGGAATGATGATCATTTAATAGTTATCCCAGTGATCCAAGATTCAAATCCATGTTTCAAACATAAATAATTCCGATTCGAGTCCCCCAAGCTCAATTTACACCACAGCAAATTACTTAGTTCTTACCTTGAGGGATCTATCTGCAAACGTGTTACCGATAAGTGGGAAAGTTTCAACTTGTTCATCTTTCATCTCCATATGTATGTATAACTAGAGCTGGGTCCCCTTGTCTGACATCCCATTTCTTGTTGCAATCGGACTAATTGTTGTACGAACTCGGGTTTTGCATAATTCCCCCGGCATAACCCCATTTTCGAGGAGGGGCCACTGCCAGGGCAATCATTAATATACAGATTTATGTTTATTAAGAGTTGCTCACTAAATTTATGCAACTGGGTGGCGCTCTCGGTTCCTCGAAGAACCCAGGAACCAACGAACCACTCCGCTTTGGGCCAACCAAACCGACAATTGGCCATGTGAAAAGTTTGCCTTGACTGAGAACTGAAACGGAGACAGTGAACCCACTCAGGGGAAGACGGTTGAACATTGGAGATTGAAGACTGTGGACTAGAGACTGCAGACTGAAAAGACCGGAGAAACTGAAGACTGAAGACCATAGAGTGGGTGGTTGGCCACCTTATATGGTGCATTTGTGGCGCCCACATCGTCGACTTGACGCACACACTCTCCTACAAAACTCAGCAGCCAATTAACACAATTTCGGCTAATGATATTGAAGGTTGTCAAATATCAACTGGAGGCCATCGAAAATTTGGTGCTTTCAGTTAAAGGTTTCCCTCAATTATAACTACTTTTAATGGAAAAACTACAAGGAGTACTACTTAAACTATATAAATTCGGACTCTTGAGAAATATCATAGAAATTAAACTTGGTATTTGATCTATAATTCTAAGAATACAAATAGCAAAATGGTTTTACTTAAAGGTTTCTCTAAATTGTATTTACTTTTTATGGGGGAATGACAAGGAATACTGCTTAAAATATATAAATTCTAACTCTTCAAAAACATTGTTAGAATTTAAACTTCATACATGATGATATGATGATAAACCTAAGAATATAAATAATAAAATGGTTTCAATGAAACGTTTCTCTTAATTATACCTACTTTTAATGGGAAAATTACAAGGAATACTATTTAAAATAGGTAACTGCAAACTCTTCACATATACTATTATAATTTAACTTGATATATGATCTATTAAGAGAATATTAATATACAAATTCCTACCTGTACGGCACAGTTGAGGAAGCAGTTGTTCTGCCCGGGTCCATTGAGCAGTCCCTTGGAGGAGGGTTCCAGTGTGGGCGAGGTCAAACTATTGGGCGCCCTCAGCAGTTCCAGAATGCGATTCCTCTCCGATCCGTTTTGGATTGAACCCACGGCATAAGGCTTGGGCGGCTGGGCGTATAGGCTGTTTGTGGGCGTGGCAGGTGTGGCAGCTGCGCCACTGGCCAACCGATATAGTGTGCCCGGAGTGGTCATGCTGCGTCCACTTCTGGCTGACATCCAAAAATGTAGCTGCAAAGGGAGAAGAAAAGGGAGAACGAGCTTAGAGACAAGTGTCACTCAACAAATGGATCCCTCATGACAGCCTGATGTTGACCCAAAACCAAGGTGTCCAAAATGTCCAAACATCTCCGCATGTCAGTGGAGAAACCAAGAGATTTGAGAGCTGAGATTTGAGATCCGAGATTCGAGATGATGTGGGTTGGCCCTGACGTGTCGCCGGCAATTAGTAGCAGCTGTGAAAATTCCCTCATGCAAAGCAAAAGCGTGATCACGAAGGTGGAATTCGAGTAGTACACGGAAACCCCAGATGAACTAAGAGGTCACTGAGTATGTAAGCCCAAAAGACTTCATCTAACAATAAAAAAACCAACCAAAAATCGTGTAGTTGAAAAATAAATTCTAACAAATTAAAAAACCTCTCAAATGCTGCATTAAAAAATATTTTATTACAATTATGTAGATATGATAATTCAATGGAGAAGTGTGCCAAAAACGTTTATCCCTGACAATTCGCCATAAATTAATACAAAATCAGCCTGTCGGATTAGCGATTCTTTGTGCAAGAGAAGTGCGGTCATAAATATTAATGAAGTGAAATCGGTGATGGCGAGAGTCCTTAAGAACCGAGTTGATTGGCCAAACCGGAATGAGTAGACCCTGCCAGTCTCCTCCAGAGTTCTGCGAGTGAAAGTCAAGAATGCCAAGATTGGATTGGATACTCTATCTATATATTCCCCTGAGAGCCATGCACTTCTTGCGTGAAGTGGCGTGCCGTGAGTATTTGTGTCACTTGGGCGGAAATGGCCAACTCGGATTATGCAACCGTTAATTGCAGGCCAGCCATCGTCATTCGCAATTCATTCATCAAATTGCACGACGAGGCCAAGACATTTTTTATTTTGTTTTGTTTGGCCACATTTTCTGCTTTGCAATGCGAGCAAAAATAGTTGAGCAACCCAGATGGCGAAGAAACTTTCTCAAAGAAGTAAGCAAATAAAATTTCTAAGCCAAAAAAAAACGTAATAAACGAACTAAAAAAACAGAAAAAAATAAATCTTCAGACAAGGTTCCACCGAGATTTGAACTCGGATCGCAGGATTCAGAGTCCTGAGTGCTAACCATTACACCATGGAACCCACATGACGACCGTCAAACAGAATGTTGCTTACAACTTTCCTGTGCATATTTTCGAGAGCTATTTTTAGCTGATAGCGATAATTAAAAATAGAAATGCTGAGTCTGAATAATTCTGGACTTAGCTGGAATTTTTATTTAATATTCCTTTTCTGTTTTAATATGTATATTCTTCCCGGAATATATTAATTTTTGTAAGCTGCACCTGATTGAACCCATTCCGGGGAGCTTATTTTTTTCGTTAAATATTAAAAAAAAAACCAAATGCTCTCCAATTTCCAATTCCGAACACAAATCACTTTGATAAATATGTTTTTGTTGAACGCCGAACATTTGAATATTAAATTCCAATCCAAATCGGTATTGACCTCGATTCCGGGAATTAGTTTTTCAAGTGGAAACCCGAGAGCTCTGCGCATGAAAATGAAAATAAAAACGAAAATCGAGCCCAGAAGTCGAAAGATTCCCAATGGTCAATTTGGGTTTTATGCGCCGAACGTTGCTAATTGATAAATGCTGCCATAGGGCACCAGCCAGCTCACCTTTTCCGATCCCGATCCGCTGCACCCTAATTAGCATAATCTTCCCGAGCGGCAGTTGCACCTGCAACAGTAACCGTTTTGCATATTAATCGAGTTGGTTGGAAGAAAAAATACAAGAAAAAAAACAAAGAGTCTGGAGGAAGGGGCAGCGGCATTTCAATTGCTGTTGCGTGAAATGCAACAATTTGTGGCAGCAGCAACAGCCAATCAACATTCGACATCGTCTTGCTGTCAATTCAATTTTAGGATCTATCATTGGGCCATGCAACATCATAAGTGCGGATAAACTTTATAATTTTCCACTTCTCTTTCCTTTTTTTTTTGGATAATTAAGAAATTCTTGTTAAATTGCAAGTGAAGCAGGCAAAATAAAATGAGGCAATGCAACTCACGCAATCGTAAATGTTGCTTTATGAGTTTTCTCTCTTTATCGATATTAATTATTAAATATTTCGCAAAAAGAGATGAGATATTTAACGAGAAATTGAAGTATAATGGCATGTTCATAAAATAGTGATCTCATTGATCATGAAACAAGCTATTAAAGTTGGTTTTCCTCATTGAAATTTTCCATTACAGAAATATCTAATCATTAAAAAAAAGTCCCAATAATTTTTCCAACTGTTTTGTACCTAAAAATCGTAAAAATACCTTATTTTTCAGGATGCTCCAGAAAGCATTCCTTTTGTTTTAGTCAGAGTTCAAGTTGCCTCATTTTAAATGAATCTTCAAGTGGCCGAAAGACAAAGAATAAAGCTGTTTTATTCAGCTGTTTTGGGAATAAAAATAAGCAAGAGCAACCTCCTTTCTCTTCCCAATGGGCCACACACATTTGGGCCTGTATATTTTCCCTGTTCTGGTCGGTCACGCACTCGAATTTTCGCGACAATTACGCAGACTTCGGGCTAATGGGTTCTGGCCACTCATTATGCTGTTGTCTTCCGTCTTGGCCCGAGTCTTAACCCATGCCTTAACCCATGCTGGCGCCACCAGATCGGTCCATTAGTCATGAGTGGCCACTGGCCAGGGGATAGGTATACATATATATATATGTACATGGTGAACAGTGGATTGTGGAAGTGGATTGACCTCGCCGGAAAAACGTGACATAATGCAAATCGCACTGGGGGCAGATAATGGCCCAAGTGGTCTGCTGGCCACAATAAAATTCAAAACGAAATGAATTGGTTGAAATGAAAATGGGTTTGGTCTTTGTTTCAATATTAAAAATTCTCAGGAAACAGATTTAAGGCCAGCTTATCAGGGGTACCAAAATGTAAGCTAAAATTGGAACTAACACAATGTTTTCTTTGAAAATAAACACGTTTTAATAATACAGTCTCCAAGCTTCTTAAAATATTTGAGATATTGAAGTCCCCTAAGGTCAATTTGATCAAAATTGGAAGTCTCATCGAAAACAGATCGTCTGAAAGACGGATTTAAACTAATCCAGTCCGAAATGTTCGGGATTGGGGAAACTTTCTTCTTTGTGTTACAGATTCTTGTGGTTCCATTAGACCGGGCCTTCAGGCCTCCCTGCATTTTCCTCGGATTTTCCCCGGATCACCCACCGCCAGTCTGCATGACTGACAATTACAATAGCTCAATCAAGTACACAGCCACCTGCCTGGGTAATACTACTCATGGTTCCGAGACCGGGTCTCATCTCCATGCTGCCTTCATATTCCCCCCCACCTGCACCTCCGACGTCCCGTCCCGATGATTAGGCCCCAATTGCTCTAGAAACTATGCCAAGAATGTTGAGCACCTGTTGGCATCATTTCTGCGGCAGGCAAACGAGTGGCTTGTCTCCGACCCTGAGAAATCAATGCAGTTTCTTCTCCCCGGCTTTGTTTATCGACTCTACCCGACTTTACTACACTGCTTTACTCAACCCAACTGCACTGCGAATGAATCGGTTGAACGTGTCGGAGCTGGGAGCTCAAAGCTAGCATCACTTCCATGGTTGACCATATATCTTGGGGCTCCAATTGACCAGCTGCTGGGTTAGAAAAATTAAAAAAAAAAGTGGGAGCTGATGTGCCCACGTGTTGCTGCTGCCTTCTCTTCACGTACTTAATTTGACAATTTAACGGCCAGCAAAGCATTTCGATTCGGAACTCGGTCCCACACAAAAGTAAGACCCTACAGATAACGCGTTTATCTATTGAAACGCCACCCACACACCTCCCATGCACCTGAGTGCACTGAGAACTATCAGCTGTATGTTCTTCATTAATTAAAACCACAATAAATCTGTTATAAAAAAAAGTTACTTTGTTTCGGCTTAAAGTGGTGAATGTGACCATCTAATAATACAATCAAAATACATTAGAAAATTAGAAAAATATAAAAACAATTTTATTTTTAAATGCGGAAAGATAATATTTAAAAGATTATTTAATGTGTTTGCCACTTTTATTACCATTAGTTTTTAAAACATAAAGACCACTTTATAGAGATGATTATTTCCTGTGTATAAGCTCTACATAGCACAGCCAAACTGAACCGAAATGCAGTCAGGTCTGGCGACTTAAATCGAACTCCACCGATCCGAATCGAAGTCAGTTGAAGTTGGCACGAGTTTGGAGCGCTGCCAACAAATTGGCGCATTCCAGTTGCAAACTCAGGTGCAGACATTAATTTGGCATTCCCAATTGTCGCGAATCAAATCGGCGATCGACTTGCTGCTTAAGTGATGAACCAATGGGTTCCGTGCAATATAATAAAATATATCATAGTACAATTTCAGATGCATTTTAAAGGTTTCATACCTTCTATGTAAGCAACCAATAATTAATATATTTATATAAATATATATAATATATAAACATATAAGCATATAAAATGGTTAAAATAAATGAATAGCAATAAACCAAAAAATAGATTACATTATAATTTTGAAATTTCTGTATACTTCATAAATATTTATTATATCAGCAATACAACTAGTAATGAAACATCAATAGATGGACTTGTGTAACTTCCAGACACTGTCTGTAAAACTGAAGAAACCCATGTACCCCAAACATACCCATTAAGTAACAGTCATCAAGAAAAATGGACGTCTTTGTGCGGAAAATTTCAGCGCGAAAGCGCTACAACATAAATGCTGGATCTGAACGGATTGGAATTGGCATTGGGTGAAGAGGAGGTTCGGGGGGCTCTATACTATAGTATGTACCATACTGTCCCATGGCGACCGCGAAATCGAGAACTGCCAAGAAGACAATGGCTGATTGTGACTGACAGCATAATTTATAGTTTTGCGATTTGAACTGCGTCGCAGCCGGGCATTTGACTTTGGTCGCCGACAAAGAGTTGCGCGATCTTCCGAGATCCATCTCCATGGAGATGGAGATCAGCACTCTTCCCGGTCCATCCATGACTTCCAGTCCATCTACGGTATGTGTCCACTGTGGCGTGAGGAGCCAATCAAATGGAAACGTAGCGAATCGGAACTTTGTGTGTGGCACAACCGCAGCTGTCGGTTATGACAGCGGTCATCTCGGAACTTGAGTCTCGAATGTCCATCTCCATCTCCATACCCATCACCGTACCCATCATCATTATGATCATCATGGAGGTATGCAAATTGGCCGTTGTGGAGGCCTATCAGATGTAGGACTCATTAGTGAATCGGTTTGGCACTGCCATTAGCAACACCTTCGACCAGTTAATTATGGCACTGGCCATAAATCCGCGCTATATGCTAGATGCTAGAAGCTACATGCCTAACAAGATCCAGCCAGAGATACAGATACATCTATTGATAGACATGGATCGATGTTATTTTTCGGATAGTGGGTGTGTTATGCAAATGCCACGCATAATAACTCCGGTAAATACGAAATAAAAGCCAACTAACAGATACGCAGACACAGGCTTGTTGTTGTCTTATAAACGTATTTTGTGGCTCTTAGCCACGTGCGGTTCTCAGACGTTCTCGCTCTCCATCTCCCTGTAGACGGTTTTATTTTATGGAAATTAACATTTTTTAATGGGTTTCTTTTTTCAGGCCAGGCCCGACCGGCGCACACATTAATTGTTTGTCGGATCGGAGGAGAGCCGTGTCATGCTGCATGTGAGATTTCTCATATGTAGAGTCCATGTACATACGTACACATGTGCGGCGTTGATTTCCCCGTCCGGGCAACAAAGTATAAAATATAAAAACCGAAAATGCTACAAGTTGCGTGTAGCTTTGGGGAAAAATCCATCGACGATCCATCGATCTGAACGAGTTTTGGCCACCCGATTGCATTTAACGGTGGCCCACTGGATCAGTTTTGGGGTGAAAGCGGGAATTATACCAAAAATACGAGACACCTAAAGGTTTCAAAACTTCAAAACCCTCTTTCCTTGTAACTAAATAACTTGAGAGCTCTGTCTGCGGATAAAAGACACCCGAAAAAGAACTTGGGAATTATAAGCAATAATTGGGTTTTATTGGGTTAACAGTAGAATATTTCTAACGTATGAAATATTTTAGCCATTAGAAATATTTTAGCCAATGATTTTCTGTATTTTAGTTTAAGTCCATAATTAATACCGGTATTTGCAATTTGGAAATACTATACTCCATGCTCCACAGATGCTTAACAGCGCGTCAAAAGCTGTAGGATAATCAATCAATCAGAAACACAAAGAGCTTTATCAAGCAAATCGTTAATGTGGAAAATTCTTCCAACAGAGAAACTCGGCATGATAATAAGGATAATGCAGAGATAATGATCGCTTCCACATGGAACACACAGCTAAAGGCGTTTCGAATGGGAAAAAAATAACCAATTTGTATGCGATGCGATGGGAAAATGCAACTGCAAACCACTTGAGCTGACTGCATTTTCGGGAAAAACGGGAAAATGCATCTCAAGTGGAGTTGGACAAGTGCAGCGATCGCATTACACAAGGACTACGGCCAGAAATTAAAAACCAGTACTGGCTATCTCAATCAATCAATCGCCAATTTAAAATCGATTAACAGAACAGTCAATGGGAAAACAGCAAGGAAACCGGGCCTCTTTCGAAGACTCCTGACCGCCTTTAGTTGAGATGTTGTTGAAATTTGAATGCCCCAAGCGAAATAAGCCCAAAAAACCAGCACAACACGCAACTTCAACGCAGATCGAACATAATTACAAGCCGGGTGCGGAGAGGCCCCCAAAAACGGAATAGTCGGGTCGGGAATTCTTGACGCGTCTTGAGATGGGTTCCCTCGATCCACCAATTTCCCCCCCTCCCCCCTTCAGCAAACCACTTCACTCTAATTCCGATTCCGAATCGGAATACGACGCCCACAAGATGACAAATGGTCGATGGCAACGCCATCCAAAGATGGATAGATAGATACCATGGTACTATGGTGTGGTACCATAATATGGTATAGCCATGGGATCTCCGAATGGTTGATCCGAATGGCAGACAATGCCCTGCCATGGAACCGTGGAGCCACAGAGCAGGTTCAATGACAGCCCCAGCCCGCGATAATCATCATCATCACATAGCCGGCACTGTGATAATTCATTAAAATTTTGTCGTTTCGCCGTCTTCACTCCGAATCTCTGACAAAAAGTATCTTGAAAATCAGTCAAGGGGCTTGTCTATGGCAAAGATCTATCAAGAAAAACACAAGCCTTTAACAGCATGCTGATTTTAAAGAGAGGTAATCTATCATTGGGACCCAAAGATTATATTCTACTTTGTAAGTTATCTTTCTTAACTCCAACATTTGGTTTATCTTTATCATTTGCTGAAGTGTTTTTAGGGATCTCAGTACTTACAATGAAATTTTATCCACCTGATATCATCGAAATTTCCTTTTTTAAATTGGACCAAGTTCCCATGCCACCCAAAAAGATCTGAAATTAAACAAATCTGGGCGGGAAGTAAACTCTGCGAACTCCGAACTTTATTCTCGTCATTAGAAGAAAGAGGAACGCCACTAGGGGCCAGTTCCCAAGTTCCTAAGTACTGCCTGCTGTGCATACTTAACTTAATGCCTGCAGATCGGAGTGCCGGCCCATAGATACACACACAAAGCTATAGCCTTATATAGGCGCATATAGTCGTATATAACGTTATGCCCTGCACATGTGCAGCAGTAATCAAAGATCTGTTTATTGTTTACAATGGCCGGCGGAACCATCAGCATCAGCATCACCACCACCACATCCCTACTCCCAGAAATCCCGATCATTTTTAGCTGTCCAGGCACGTGCCCCTCCCCGCCCATCCTCATCCACCCTTTTGCCCCACGAAATCCCAAAAATCCAGCATCCCAAAAGTGCTGATTTGGATTTGGTTGGGCTTCCTTGGCATTCGATCGCACCACAATTTGGAATTTAATTTATAGCAAAGCTGATACACAGAAAATAATATTTTATTTTATACCATAAGCTAAGAATAATTTCAATGGTCTTATTACTTTTGACTTCAGAAAACATGCTACTTTATATCATAAGTTAGAATTTTTTGATCTTAATATTTTGAGAGTAAAAAATACTTCTGAAAGTTTTTGATTCTTTTATGTATAAACTAATTTTCAGTGCACTTTAAAAGAGTAGTGGAATGGAGGGTGTATAATGAGGCGGGAGTCTTGTTGCACTCAATAATGCTGTTTATGTTTTATAGACCGTTTATGTGGCGGAAATCCAGAACTTTTTGGGGATGTTTGGATTTTTACTTAGAGCTTTAATTAAAACATAAGAAATGTTAATAAAAACGAATACTTTTTAACAAACTTCTTGCATCTCTTTCTCAGCTTGACTTCAAATTTCGCAACTATTTCTGTTTGAATCCACAATTTCTTTATGCTTCGTTTATAACTCCTATGGTTCGGCATTAGGTCAACCGACTCGACTTCAACTCGTTTGAGTCTCACGCAATTTGCTTTGAACAATTGCTAAATTGACATTTGTTTGTGTGTGCCGGCATATGTGTCTTACATGTTGCTCCAATTCAAAATAGCAGCAATAACTTATGGCGAATTTTGCCTAAGGAAATTTTTTCACCACGCTTCTGCTCTCTCCTCTGGTTTTTATAAAAAGTTTGAATAGAGTAAAGGGGAAAGTTTGCAACTTCGATATTAAAGTTTAACATAATCAAACAAGTCGATATAGTTTTTGAAAAGAATGACATGATATTATATCTGTAAGATATCTGTATATCGTTAAAATAAGAGACAACCAAATTATAAGTTTTAAGAGGTAAGACCATTAATATTGAAACTATCTAAAGAAGTTTTGGATGCCAAATTTGGGGTTTTCCACAGTAAAAACACTGTAAACACTACATAGTTCCTTACTTGATTTTTATTTTTGTTTCCTCGCCTTTACCACATGAAATTGGTAGGCAACCTACGATGATCGCCGATGGTTTTTAATTACATGGCAGCTCGCAGACGGTGCCTCTTAACCCCCCAAAGCCCCCAAAACTACGGGTTTGGCGACCACAACGGCAATTAACAATCTTTTGGCGGCGACAACACTTAACGGGACAGCATTTTGCCAAGTCGAACGAACGCATCGATTACCTGAACGGAGCTACGCACCTGAAGGCGTTGCTGAGGCAGGTGAAAATCGACATAAAAAATCGCTAAAAAAATATCAGAGGAAAAAACTGAAAAAAATCAACAAAATCACAGGCGCAGCTACGCAGATTTTACGCAATTGGGGACAGCGGACAAAAAAAAAAACAAAACGGGAAACTGCCATGGGCGGTTTCCCCAACACTCCTCAGTTGGTCCATAAGTTTCTGTATAACATATTTATAAAAATTCCAAAAATTCAATAACTAAAGCAAAACCTTTGCCATCAATCAGCGACTCTTGAAATATGGCAAAAATACCCGTACATCACGTATACGATCGCATCGAGAGTGGCTGACCCCGAAACCCCAACTACTTGTCTGAATCTGAATGAATGAAATGACAGCCCAAGAAGCCGGAGCAACAAAATTCAGCCAGGTAAACATTACAAAAAAGCATTTGCCAAACATGTGAAACAAGAACAGGCCAAAATAAAAAGTGTCCCGGCAAAAATTGGCAGAGAGAATCGCTGTATAGAGGCCTTCGGAAGCCATGAATCTGTTTTGGCCTTTTTTTGTGCATCTGAAGGCTTTCAGTGCGAATCTCTACTTGTGGTGTCAATACTTGAGAAGAGCTCCAAATGTTATTTGAAGTCAAGTAAAGCAGAGCTTAACTTATGTTTAAATAATCTCTTTCTGTAGAATTCCAGTCAGTATAACATTTTACATTCATTAATACAAACTAAAATATTAAAATTAAAATAGAAATTCATTTTAATTTTTCTATAAGGCCTATACTTTTAAGTTGTTTTATCTATCCCAGAAGAATCAAGTTCTTGAGGGAGGAAAACCTTTACCAAACTAAGAAACCAACTTATATCCGGCCTCCAATATGCCAATTTTCATCGGCAATCAGAGAATTAAGTAAAAACTTTTCACTTTTGACGAGGGAGACCCTGATCACCATGATCGAACGAAGCCTCTGCAGAACCCATTTCCATTCCTCGAGGGTTCTGTAGAAAATCACTTCCCAGGCGGATCAGCGATTGAGTGGATGATTGATGGATGGCTGGCCAGCGAACATTATCTCGGATCTCACATATCAACTACCCCCGCCCCCGTGAGTCTAATCAGATTAGCTGGATGTCATAACCCGGCGTGGTTATAGTAGGTATGGGTATAGTTATAGGTATAGGTTTTCACTTACCTGTTCTCACTACACCTGTGGCTAAAATGATGATGATAGTGCTAATAACGATGAAGGACGGAGGCTGGGGCGATGCAACAATTGCGGTTGCATGTTGACCGGAAGTTTTGGCTGGCCGCAAGGCAGGATATGGATATCGCTGGGTGTCGGGGTCTTGAGTTTATCGTGTATATTATTCCCTTGCCAAAAGAGAGCCAAGAAGAGAGTGCGAGAGGGCTTTGGCCCCGAGAGTTGGCCACTTTTCACACGCTTTCACTTGAACAAAAACTCAAAAAACTCAAGAAATAACAAAAACACAAACAAACTCTACTCGGCCACTATTTGTTTTTCTCCACCATCATTCAGGTTTGCACTCGCGATTTAGTTGTTTTTTATTTTTGTTTGTTAATGGCTAGCACCAAAAGCAGGCAAAAGCATCCAGCAACAAGTGATTTGGGCCCAGAAATGCAAACAAAGTGGCAAAGACACACGCGCACGTCAACAAAAAGCAATTGTGTGGCAACGGCGCAAACGCAAACGCAAATGCAAATGCAAACAAAGTCAAAGTCGCTTCAGAATCGAAAACAAACCGCCAGCAAACCGACACCGCACGTCCGTTCGCTTTCGAGAGTTAAAAACGTCTGAGAATTTCAATTGAGCGAATCTTGTTTTGAATTAGTTGCCTCTGGCTTCCGGCAGGCGGCGCTGCTGGTAAGTGATCGCCAGGCGCCCTCTGGGCGGCCAAACACGCAGCATTTTGCCGGCTCATTCAATCTCTAATCAATAGTTAATATATTTTTCATTCTAAGCTCTGCTAATCTAATCTTATTATCTTTGTTTTAACTTCCGGCTTATAAAATTATGTTTTTATGCTTTGGTTTTTGAAAAAACATTGGAACATGGGGCAATGGAACAAACTGATTTAAAATATATCGATAGCCTTCATAACCGATAACGTTAGCTTAGCCACCTAGCGACAGTTTGGGGAACTACTAAACGATCTCAATCAAAATAAACAAATTATAAATAATTAGAATACAATTAAATCTTTAAGAAAATAAAACCTCTTAATATATAAAAAGCACTTTCATATAAATATATAAAATATTCAATAGTCAATATCCAATTTACAAGCAGACATACTTTTTAGCTTGTTTTACAACCATCTAGAAATTGGATGATGTCACGACTGAGGCAGACTTACATCTTTACAATTCCCAAGTCCTTATTCAGCACAAAGATGGTATAAATTGCGCTCAGGACTTTCTCCGTCCAGTAGTATACAAAAGGATTAGAGACGCTTGTACCCACAAGTGGCTTTGGTCTTTTGCCGTTTTTTTGTTCAAACCGGAAATAAAATTATCCAAAAATGATTTAATAAAAAAAAGGTTTATTTTGCCATAATGAATAAAACCAGTTAGGTGCCAATAGTTCTACGGACATGGTTATTATCGTGTCTGCTCTCTAGCCCTAGTTTTGGTAACATATTAGAGGAGAGAAGATCAATCTGCCTGGTACTGTTTACGGATATTCGGCTACATGTAAAAACACTTAACTAAATTCGGAGACGAGCAAGAGCTAAGTATGTATGTAATATCTGCAGATAGATACATTGATATACGAATAAGTACTTAAGGCTAGCAAGCTACTTATCGACTAGGTATTCAACTAAAGTATAGACAAAAAAAATATGATGGGAGGAGGGGTAGGGTATTGGTACACTCAAGACTAGACTATACATAGGGTCTAAATGGTAAATGGGGGCTTTGGTTTAGGTGGTTACATGTAAGTGTTGTTCAAGTGTGACTAGTATTCGTTTAGAGTTGGCTTATGAGTAGATCGGCTACAATTACGATTGTTGTCATGGCATGGAGCAGGATCGAGCGATATATATCGAGAATATATATATGTATATTTCAATTGCTTGGCTGAGCGGGAGCTGGAGGAGCTGAAACTGGGGTCTGTTGTCTGCGCGGTCAAGCGACTATATCGCTGCCGGGATTGTAGCCAAAGTAGTTGAGGTTGAACTCATCGCTGAAGAGCACCTCCTCCTCGGAGGGTTCCACCTGGTGCGACATCTGGATGCCCAGCTCCATGGGATCGATTTCGGTGATGTAGTACTGCGAGCTGCCGCTGCCACTGCCCATGTGGCCACTGCCGCCCAAATGGTTGTTGCTGCCGCCGCCCAAGTTGCCGTGCTGCTGCCGCAGGACACTTTCCGTGACCACCACATCCTTGTGAATGGGATTCAGATAGTCTTCTGGTCAAAAAGAGAGAGAAACACATGGTTATTTTGAATAATTTTGAAATTAAATTAAGGGTTTGCCAACACTGGCAAACACTTATTTCTTACACTGATAATAAGATGGAATTGTAAACAGAAATATCTCCAAAGTAAATTAAACATTTTCTATTTAATATGCATGATTTAATTTGAAAATTTTTTAATTACATTGAAAAATATTCGGTACGACGTTTGTAATATTTATTTTTAGCAGGGATCGTAAATAAAGGCTTTTTTAAAAGGTATAAGTAAAGTTAACTTAGTAAACATAAATCGTTTAAAACCAAAAAGTTCAGTAGGCGATAAATAAATTAAACTGTAAACTATTATTAAACTATTAAAATAACTTTTATTAATGGTAACTGAAATTTCATATTAAAATCAAAGCTTACAATTCTTAAATAATATATATTTGTGTAAGAAAAGGTGTCAATAGCGAAATAGATTAAAATCAACACAAAATATTTAAATTAACACTACAAAAATGGATTAACTACTTATCATTGTACATAATCTAATAATCTTTTTAGTTGGCAAATCTTAATAATAACATCTATAAATTATTTTCTCACCATTGTCCAGCAGGACATCGTGGTAAGTGCTGATGATGGAGTTGACCGACTGCACCTCCACCTCGCGATGGATTCCATTTAGGATTTGACCCGCCGTCTTTCGCAGCTCATCGTCGCTCAGCAGATCGTTGAAGGGCAACAGTCTTTGGTGGTGATGATTGTGGTTGTGGTGGTTCTGGTGGTGCTGATGGCTGGCCTCACTGCCACCGCCACCGCCTGAACCACTGGACGACTGCATCATTTCCTGGGTGAGAGTGGCCGCTGCCACCGCCGCTTCATCGTACAGGCAACTACTGGCCTGTGTTGCATGTTGCTGCTGCTGTTGCGGCGAGTGTTGCTGCTGCTGATGCTGTTGCTGCTGCTGCTGGTGTTGCTGCTGCAACTGCTGCTGCTGCTGGTGCTGCTGTATGCGCTCTCGGTTGATCGACTCCATTTTAAAGAACAAGTCCAGGCGCTGCTTCTTCTGCAATTTAAATGGTATTATAATAAGGTGGATCAAAGGGCTTAGAGACAGGTATACTTACATGCTCCCAGGCCAGGACATTTTCCGCCGAATCTCCGCTGGAAATGGCCCACAGGTGACCGGCTCCTTGGGGCGCCTTTACGCCCTTGCGAAAATGTGGGTTAATCGAGAGATTGTGTCGGACCGAGTTCTTCCAGCGGTCATCATTGGATTTGTAGTAGGGAAAGCGATCGCTAAAATGTTGAGAAGGAAAGGGGACTTTAATAAGGTTTAAAAAAAAAGATAAAAGGCCTTACTCGTACTTTAAGATATGAAAAAACTTCTTCATCCTTACTCATAATTTCAAACATAAAGAAGTCCCTTTTGGGATTGGCTCTTTTAAGTGCGCATTCACCACCACTGGCCAGTTGGCCAGCTGACCAATTGCAATTAAAGTTTCAGCCCCTTTTTCGACCAGCCAATACGGAACGGAAACGAGGCAATTTCCCTCAAAACACGTCATCGCACAGCACTGCGGCAACCCATACAAGTCCGTAAAATACTCGAATGGGGTATACCATACACCATATACCTTATAGCGCATACGGACATGGACATGGACATGGACACGGACATGGAAAACGGAAAAGGACATGGACAGGGACACTGGCACAAATTATGCGTCGTTTCTTTCCTTTTTTCCCTGGGCTCTCTGGCTCGTTTTTATTTGCCAGTCAGTCACGAACAGGCGATTTCGGAAGGTGGATGGATGGTAAAAATCCGAAAAAAAAAATGAAAAAAATGGAGTATGCCCCATGTCTAGCAGGTGGAAGAGCCCGCAATCAGCCCACTACTACCCAGCTATACCACCACTTTTCAGATGTAAAGAGGAAACAACGACGACCGGAAAGGACATCGCGTGCCAGGATTCTTCGCTGGGTTTCTTTTTTGGGTGGGGTTTTTGGCGGACAACAAAATGGAAAGTATTTCAAATTACGACACACAGAGGATTGGAGTGGGTGGGCGGCACGCGCCGAGGTGGAAAAACAACCCCCGAATGGGTCAGGCTATGTCATTGGTTAACTGCCACTGCCCCCCCGGGGGTTTTCCCTCCATCCTTCCACCATTTTCTTTCTACGCCCACATTTCAGCTCAAAAGCAATCCAAAAAATTTCAGCACGCGAGCCAGAAAAGAGGAGTTTCGGGAGCCTTCTACCCCCACCATTTCTTTCGCTTTTTCGTATTTTCCTTTTCGGATTTTCCCTCTTTCGGGAGAGAAATGACGACTCATAAATGGAGAAGTGAACTGAAATATGGAAATCTACGGTGTTTTTCCCCCCTTTCTACGAAGTCCTTAATGACCCCCCGGCAATGTCCTGATAACTACGATATGTGGGAGATGTGTGGATCCACCTTTTCGAGACCGGGATATATATGGACTATCGCGGGGATTTGGCACGCAGCCCGTCATGACGCATCAAGCCATGATATGGCACTTGAAATTGCCTTCGCCGGAGTTGGGTTCGAATATCCCAATGAATGAAATCAACTCCATTTGCCGGTGACTAGGCTGGTTTTTCTTTTGATGGAACGAGTTGAGCTGGGACAATGATAGCTAAGTTTTCTAATGGCCAGAGGTTTTTATATATAAGGTGGTATTCCCAACACTCCCGGACATCTCGATGGTTCTAGTAGGTTTTATGCTACTGAAAGTATGTCATCAAGTCTCCTATTTAATCTCTTTGAGTTTGTTTTATTTTAAGTTCTAATAAATAATAAATGACATTATCTATATAAGTTCTACAAGACAGAAGATAACCAAAAAAATGTAACTATTTTATGGTTTTATATCTTTTTTTGTATTCCATAAATATAAAAGATTTTCATTAGTCAATGAAAACATTATACCACACCAATATCTATCATTTTGTATATGCATTATTTCAATATATTATTTTGGATTTGCTTTTCCGAATATACTTTTAAATTATACGTCAAAAAACCTTAAGACTTAAATCCTTGTGTCGTACAAGTCAAAAACTTAATGACAAACTCTGAACTCCCCCAAAAACCTCTCTACTTTCGGTTCGCCGCATGCACTTGTAAATTTCAAAATATTAAGCCAGCCATTGATAGTCCGGATGGGATAGTTTATGTTTATGGGCTCTGCATGACTGTCTGGTCTTAATCATGCACCCAGCCAATCGATAGCACAGCTTTATATATATGAATATATATAGCCAGCTATCCATCTGGTGGAAAAGGTAAATTATATATGCAAGTACAAGTGTGTATATCATGTTTTGTCTGCCGCACTTGTCGAATTGTCAACGTGGCTTCAAGCACGTAGTTCTCCACTCGAAGGGGGATTACTTTGCGGAGGTAAAAACCACCCACTTAGCAGGTAGTTGGATGGTTGGAGCTCCTGAGTGGCTTCGTTGGCTTTGGTAAAAATCAAATACCCGCTATCAGCGTCGTCATCGTTGTCAATGAATTTGACTGACTGACTTTGCCTCGTATTTGAATTCGGGTGACTGCCAAAAAAAAAGTGAAGAGAAGGGCAGGTGAGTTCTGCTATAAAATTGTCGAAATACACGGAATGCCCGCCCCACTTTCCGCCCATTTAGTTCGTTAATAATAACTATATCATGTACTATACATCCGCTTTAAATTAAAGTTAAGGAAATATGTTTAAGGCACAGTATTGCAGTTATTAATAACGTTAGATTAAGAAAAGTCCTTAAGACACTTATCATTTATGTTGTTTTATTCTTTTTATGTATAAATTTATAAGAGTTTTTAGTCTTTGTTCGTAACGCAAATAGAAAATGTTTGCCATGTACGATTTTGAAAAATTCAAAGTTAGTAACTAAACTTTCTTGATAAATATATATTCCGTAGTTGGTAATTGCGGGTTCCAACATATATTATAGCTTTTGTGATTATTTACATGTATAAAAGTTATATTTTAAAAGTGTTCAGGGTTTCTACCAGTGGCTGTCCAGCCCTGATGAGGAATTCTATGTAATTGACTATCCAATCCAATCCCATTCCCATCGCCTCGCCTCCAAAGCAGCCATTCCGGTCCGTGATGAGGTCTGATAGGCTGCGATGGTCGCTCGGACTAGTTGGTTGGCTAGGGGGCTTTGGAGGCTCGGAGGGCTACTAGCTACAGGCTAGAGGCTTAAAGACCTGAAGGCCCAAAGGCCCAAATGGGCCGGGCCGTGTCTGGAAGTGCCTGGCACGCAAGCCACCTCAAACACACTCTGGCGCTTCATTTTTTTTGACATGGCAGCAAGGACCGGGCCACCAGACTGGGCAACTACTTCTGGCCCCGGATCCGTATTCCGTACTTCGTATTTATATAAAAATGTATACAAATACATCTATATATATATATGCGAATTTATAGTATATATCTGAACGGCTCTGAGGCCCTCACATATATTTATTGCACTGCGCTAGTCAGTTCATAAATTGTTGCGGCTCGTTGGCTCTCCCCGGCCAATAAAAGAAATTGCCTGGATTTATGGCCAGGAGGAGAGTCGAAAGTAGAAGTTGCCTCATTTCGGTTGTGCAAAATGAAAAACTTTTTAATGGCAATTGCCAATTTTTCGGCTTTTTTATATTTTTTTTGTACTCGCTGGGCGTAACTGTGGCCAGCCACGCCCCCACCAAAAAGAAGAAGAAAACCCTGTAAATCGAAAGCCAAAGTTATCCCAAGAACATCGGACTCGATCTTGGTTGGCAGTTTGTTAAGCCAAGAAACAATAGGGCTTTTCATTGGGGGAGGAAAGTCCTTGGTTGCGGGAAAGAAATCTTTAGGCTTTCTTCAAACAAATATTCGTTAAGGACAAAATCAAACTTAACCTTGATAATTCTTTAACATTTTGTTAAGAACAGAAACCACATTTACTTTAGTTGCGATACTTATGTAGAGATACTGTAGTATATTTATGAGTTAGAAAAGAAAGTAAATAATTTGGTATTAAGGGAAGTTTAAGAGGTTTTTCACTATGGTTTTGTTTAATATATTATATATTCATATATTATTTAAATACAAATAGATAGATTCTCCATTTTTAAGAGCCTGTATACTGTTTAAAATTGGGATACATTTTTGGATATTTAAATGCAAACGTTCGAGTGTCCTTTAAGAACTAAGAAATGCGTTTTACTTGTCAGAGGGTTATCTTTTATCTTTATCACCCATAAATTTTGATAGTTATCCTAGTTGCGGTTGTCTAAGGGGCAGAGTGAGGCGATCCTGCCACATGTCCTGGCCGATCAAGCATGATCCGCATCCCATAAACACTCAATATGCATTGGAAATTGACCGGAAGAAGGGGCGGAGGCGTAGCAACCCCCGCTTAACCCACTTAACCCCTTAACCCGAACTCGAACGCGGGCCCAGAACCCCGAACCAGGTAATTGCTCTCTAGCATTTGGGCATGGGCATCGAATTGGGCATGGGCATGGGCATGGGCACGTCAAACACCTGATCCCCGGGATGCAATGATGCATGTAAAAGGTGTAGAAAAGCCGGAAGGACCCCGACTTGCACCTCCAACCCTCGCAATTAATAATTATTGTGAGCAGTGGAAATTTCATGGGCAATTGCCAGGGCGAAACGATTAGGGATTGGGTTGGGCGGTGGGTTTTAGAAGTCGCGTGGGCGAGCAAAGTTCCGTAAATTGCCATTGGAAAAGCGGGGGTTTTTCGTTTGTCTGATGGGTAAAAGAAACCCTGCGCAGGCGCCATTTTTGCCTTGACTGCACGAGGACACGGCCCTGGGAAACCCACATTCACCCCCTCCCAAAAAAAAAACCCACTCTATACCACCCACTACCAACTGGGAGCCACAAAGTAAATTTGTGAATGGTTAATGAAAAGTTCCCCAAACTACAAACCGAACTGAAACGAAACTTCTTGGACGGTCGGTTCATTACATTAAATGCAGGGGAGGTGCGCAGGTGATGGGCAAATGTCATAAATTATTTGCCTCCCCCTCCCTCAAATGGGGTGGTTTTATATGTAAATTTATATAGGATATTTACACGCAACATTTTCGGCTGCGGCTTCAAATATTTACACTGATTCCGTAGCTGCCGAACCAAAAAAAAACAGGTGCGGAGTGCAAGGGGGGCCGAATGCCAAATTAATGAACCTTGAAAAATGTGTTAAAAGTTTTCGTTTTCTTCGTTTACGATTCTCCTCGAATTGACATTTTCCAACTTAACTTGGCCCGGAATGGTATGGGGAAAAATATGACGGGGAAAAAGTGGGTGGTCTGCGAAAAGTAGGTAATGACAAAATCCTAAACTTAGGATGGCAAGAAAAGGGTAGTCTATAAAATATGTCTATAAAGTTTGGCTCTTAACAGACAACTGGTTTAGTTGAGAATTTATTTAAGTTGTTCTTTTGAATTCCCAGAACTTCTATAGTTCAATAGGTTGAAATCAATAGTGTCTATACGAACAATTTAATTATAATTAATACCCAACTAATATTCTTGTAATATTCTTGTCTTATTTGTATTCACCTGACCGATTTTATCTTGTTTTTAATAACAATGGTTTTCGATTTGTGTTTTGAGTGCCTATAAGTTTTAAAACATTTCGTTCCAATTAAATAAAAAATCAAAGTATAACCGATTTAAGTGCGATTTATAATGTTTTGAACGAAAACGGGCCCATAAACTGTTTTTGTTTGTTTTTCAAAAACATATACAACTCATCGCTTAGTCTCAAGATAATTTTCATTTTTGGCAGCTTATAACCACTTTTAATCTAAGAAAATCGTTAAAACAACAATGTAAAAGATTTGAATCACACTTTATTAGTCAAAAAAAATGTATTTACCAATTGTTCCAAAAAAAATTTTTATAAGAAAACCCAAAAAACTAAATTTTTAATGGACAATTGACAGTTAAAGTAATGGCTATTCAAAAAAAGATTATATTTTATAAGCTATAGAAGTTGATTTTATTAATAAAAATCCTATAAAACATTTTAAAATAAATAATGTTTTTAGTTATATTTAATTATCGAAATGTGAAATAAATAAAACGAGGAATATTTTATAACAACGGTAAGTACAGAAATGTTTTTTTGGACAAACAATAGTCAATCTTTACGGACAGATAATGTCCCAATTAAAGGACCTCCAGCAAAATCTAATAAATAAATAACGCCAGCTTAGTGCAAACAACTTGTTGAACAACCCGCAAATAGTTTGTGTTACAACATTTTCGTTTTTCACCTTATATGTGAAGAAGGCAAGGAAAATGCAATTTTCCAGCCCATAAATTTGTGTGAGCTGCTAACTTTTGGCACTTTCATTGTTGCCTCTACGGTTTTTGTTGTTCTTACTGGTGTTGCATACTGTGTTGTTTGGTTAACAACCAAGGAGCAACAACGCAAATGTTCGAGGAACAAGGAAATCAAATGGCCAACTGGAATGCCCAAGAAAAATGCTTAAGATTTGTTTAATTGCATCCGGCTGGCGCTCTTTTGCCCTCAACAATAATAAAAGGAAAACACTCTACAAAATGGCGTCCATCAAAATGGGTGGCGGGGTGGTTCAGGGGGTGGTTCAGTGGGTGTGGGTGGTTCGGTGGGTAGTACTTACGATATCCATTGGTATATGCCCGACACAGTCAGCTCACCCTTGTCCTCGAGGGCGTATTCGATGAGCTCCGTGTAGGTGAACGGTGGTTTCTTTGGCCTGCTTGTTTTGCGGTGGTTGGTTTCGGATTTCAGCCAGGTGGGTGGGTATATGTGGGTGGTTCAGTGGTTCGATGATTGGGCGATCCGATGGTAGGGGGAATCCGTCAATTTGTCGGTGGCATCGATTGGAGGACGGCGGCAAAATCAAATGGTAAACGCACAAATCGGAGAAAAAGTTTCACAAAAAATTATAAAATATCTCGAAAATGGATATATTTAAATGGATTATGGTAACTCTTAAAAGGAAACATTGTTAAATCGAAATGTTTAGAAATCCGTTTAATGTTTTACAATCCCTACAATGTGTTTAATATGTTTTTCCTATATTGCTTGGCATTTTGCTCTAACGTTCAAACAATTAAATGGCAGCAAATAAACTATTAAGTGAAACATTGGGCCAAATTTACCAACAAAATGGTTTGATATTACCACAATCTAAGTAACTACATAACTGTTCACACATCAATTTAATGTTTAAAATTGAGAAACAGCAGCTGTTAAGATATATTTTATGTATTATATGTAATAACAAAAATAACTAATATTTGTATAAACTATAAAAACCAAAAAAAAAATGTAAAAAATGCAACAATCATTTTACGAAACAGCTAAGTATGAAATTCTATCTTTTTAATTATAATTTAAGATCTACAATCTTATTCATATTATAGGTTAATCAAAATGAACGGTAACCTAGTCACTATTACATTAAAATCAATAGAAGTGTATTATGAATATCTTTTTGATACTTTTCAATAATCAACAACAAACAATCTAGTAAATAATAGAGATTGTACTTGTGTATCTTTAATCATTACTTACGAAATCCTATAAGAACATATATATCTTTTTTATACTATTGGCTGATAAAAACGGTATGAAAACTGGGAACCAATATATCACACTGAAAACGACATTTTTAAGAACAGAAGTGTTCAATACTATTTTTACTATTCATTTTCGATAAATAAAATATGAAAACCTTGCTACCATTATGTTGAAAACAATACTTTCGCAAACAAAAGTGTATAAACGATATGTTATTAAAACGATTTACTAATAAACTACAAATAATCTAGTCATCTAAGTAAGAAAACAGTAAAGACTGAACACTTATCTCTTTATGTGTGCATTACTTTCTAACTTTTATAGAAAAAATATCTTTTTGACATTATTGGTTAAAATAAAATAAAGAAGTGCATCAGATATAAAAAACTAACAATCTAGTTGTCTAAGATAAGTAAGACCTGCGAATATCACAAGGATACCAAGGTATTTTTCATATTCCTAATGTACTCACGCCTTGCAAGATGAATCCTCGACGACAACGTGCTCGGCGACGATCATGTCGTTGCCGTCCAGCTCCGAGGTGACCTCCATGACCAGCTCCTCGAACTTGCGTCCCGTCTTGGTGGAGCCCACTCCGGCCACGCCCCCAGCTGCCGGAGATCCAGAGCAGCCTCCTCCGCTCGTTGGCATCGCCGCACTGGAGCAGCTCTTGGGCGATCTGGCCCGTTGATCCATCATCCCCGAGGCCAGGGAATGATTCGAAGTCGTGGCGGATGCGGCGGATAGGACGGAGGCGGATGTGGGCGAGGCGGAACTGCAGGGCGAGGTGCTGTTCGCCACCGACGTTGGGGGAGGCGGATGGGGAGGGGCACTGCCCTCCGGCAGGTTGACCGCCTGCCCGTGGACCTGATTGTGCGGCGACAGGTGCGGGAACTCGTCGAACTTGAAGTTCAGCAGCCAGGACAGGTTCTTATCCTCGAAATCCGCCTCGGTGGCTTCATTACCACCACTTCCCGAACCGGATGAGGTGCGTCGACCCGCCGACAATATCCGCTGCTTCTGCGGCACCAGAAAATTCTGATTTTGATTTGGATTCTGGCCGGGATTCTGGGTGTTCTGTGTGGGGTTCTGTGAAGCTGATGATGATGATGACGTTGAAGTGGGTGGCGGCGGCGGCAGAGTGGCATTAAGTTGTCCCAGCTCCGCTTGCAGACCGGAGTTATAGCGATGATCCAGCTCCAGGAGTTCGCCACCCGTCCAGCCCCCGTTGTCCTCGAGCGGAGCACTCGATGGGGGGCAATGGGAGTAGGCGGCGGCGGGCACCAGAAGACTGCTATCGTAGGCGAAGAGATCGTTGATGAAGGAGGCCGAGGATTGGGATTGGGCAGGTGCAGCGTTGGCCGGATTCGGATTGCTGGGTGGCTGTTCCATCTGTAGATGGAACTGCAGTTCTCCGGCATCGTAGTCCAGGTGGCGCTTCTTCCACGGATTCGATTCGATAGGCTCGTAATCCTGACCCAAGGCCAGATCCTCCTGATCGTCGTACTTCCGTTTTAGGAAGCTGTAATCGCCGGGTAGATTACCATTGCTATTATTTTGATTGGTGGTGTTGCTATTGTTGTTGTTGTTGTTGTTATTGCTGGGATTCGATGTGGGGCTGGATGCACTGCCCGTGCCATTGACGGGCATGTTGACAATCATGATGTCCTGGCTGTCTCAATTTCAATCACGTAAGCCAAACAGAACACACAACGCACACTGGGTGAAAAAAGGGCAACAGGCACGGGAAAAAAATTGACGTGTATTGTGTGGAAGGATAATGGTTAGTTTTTTTTATTTATTTATTATTTTTTTTATTTTTCTTGGGCCTAGTTAGGAGAGGGAACTGGGGAGTTGGATGGTCCGACCTGGCTAACCGACTCGCGCTGCGACTGGCCACGGAATGCGATGGGCCGCCAGGAGTTGCGACCAACTTGGCCGAGCTGAGCTGAGCTGAGCTGCGCCTGCGCCCTCCTCCACATCCACCACCCCGGACACTCAGTCATGCACATAGGCTGTACGTCTATAAGGCGATGGAGAGAGGACCCTTACCCCTACCAGCACCCATACCCACACTCATACCCCAGCCCGAACCCAAACCACCTCCTTCCAATCCAATCGAACTCAGGGTCCAGGCAGTGATGGCACAGGTACAAATTGTTGTACCTTCACCAATGAGTGATAAAAATCCACACAACTTACAATTTTGTAGTAGTTGTACTATTAAATAGTACCCATAAAACACGTTACTATTTTTTATAGTAGTACACTTTTTTTAAGGTACCTGTTAGTAAATTTTACTCATGGCATTTTTTGTGCGTATTAGCAGAATATATTTTGATATAATATTTCTGAAATCTAGATATAATAGACATCGCATCTGAACTTTATAGTTAATCATATTCTAAAAATATCATCTCTAGTTCAAAATGCTATAAATATATTACATGTATGTATTATGATTATCTCTTTTGTAGGGGCAGTGTTTTAGATATTGCTTTGAAATAGATTGTTTACTGCTATAATTAAAAACAAAATATATATATTTTTAAGCCATTCGATAGCACAGGAACACAAAATTAAACCTTTTGATTTTTGGGTGTCTTCCGATTTTTACGTCAAAGTTTAAGCTCCTAACATTTTCACAATTTCTCTGATGGAAATATTCTTCGAAAAAATCTTTTTAATACAGCTTAGTAGCTAGCATAAATTACTATGATGTATAGCAATATATTGTACCTGGGTTGGATATTTAAAAGTACCTGTGAGTACACCACCCCGATACTTGCCACCACTGAGTCCAGGTCATGTGCCGCTGGTTCTGCTTGGTCGCTCGATTCGGCCATAATCGAACATGTGCGCCGAGCTGTCCGTTAGCCAATTTCGCGCTGACAGGGAGCAGGGGGTGATAGGCGCTGGGCTCTGGGTGCAGGGTGCAGGGTTCAGAGTGCAGGGTGCAGCCATTCAAGCGTCTAATCGACGACGCTCCTATGCGCTGCATGTACTATACTCTATGTACCCTGTACCCTATACCCTATGTACCCTTTTCTGGTCCCCGCACAGGTGTTGCACCGGCTGGTTTTCAGGGACTACGACTCCATCTGGACAACTCGGACACAAATAAAGCAAAAGTTATTGCATATAAAAACCACTCGAGATGTAAATATATGCAACATTTTTAACTTTTCTCAGATATACGGAAAATAATATGAGCTTTTATATTCATTATTTAAAAAATAAAAGTTATAAAATAAATAAAAAACTCTTAAGTGAATTATTCGTAAAGTACAAAACATTCAATAGTATCTGATGTAAAAACTAAACCTTTCACGGCGACTAAAATCCCATTTTTCGTCCTAAGAAATTAATTTTTTGGCTGCTATAATAAAAATAAACGTCGCAATAAGGAATGCCACACTTCGTTGAGCTCGTAGTTTATTTTCCAATCCATTGGCATTCAAAACCTGAAAATGTTAAATTTTTCACATTTTTAAATCTTCCTTAAAATGGTGGGGATCGATAGCAATTGAAGCAAGCTGCTCAAAACTGTCGGTCTTTTAGCTGTACGCCTTTATTTGGCTAAACCACGACCGAAAAACCACTAAAAAATAAGATTTTTGGACCAAAATCTGATACTCAAAAATAACCGAGCTACCCCCTTACAAAAAATGAAAAAATTTGTCAAAAAATAAATCTTCCTTAAAGTGATGGGGATCGATAGCAATTGAAGCAAGCTGCTCAAAACTGTCGGTCTTTTAGGTGTACGCCTTGATTTGGCTAAACCACGACCGAAAAACCACTAAAAAATGAGCATTTTTGACCAAAATCTGAATTTCAAAAATAACCAAGCTACACCCTTACAAAAAATGAAAAAATTTGTGGAAAAATAAATCTTTCTTAAAATGATGGGGATCGATAGCAATTGAAGCAAGCTGCTCATAACTGTCGGTCTTTTAGGTGTACGCCTTGATTTGGCTAAACCACGACCGAAAAACCACTAAAAAATTAGATTTTTGGACCAAAATCTGAATCCCAAAAATAACCGAGCTACCCCCTTACAAAAAATGAAAAAATTTGTCAAAAAATAGATCTTCCTTAAAATGATGGGGATCGATAGCAATTGAAGCAAGCTGCTCAAAACTGTCGGTCTTTTAGGTGTACGCCTTGATTTGGCTAAACCACGGCCGAAAAACCACTAAAAAATGAACTTTTTTGACCAAAATCTGAATCCCAAAAATAACCTTACAAAAAATGAAAAAATTTGTCAAAAAAAAAATCTTTCTTAAAATGATGGGGATCGATAGCAATTGAAGCAAGCTGCTCATAACTGTCGGTCTTTTAGGTGTACGCCTTGATTTGGCTAAACCACGACCGAAAAACCACTAAAAAGTGAGATTTTTGGACCGAAATCTGAATCCCAAAAATAACCGAGCTACCCCCTTACAAAAAATGAAAAAATTTGTCAAAAAATAAATCTTCCTTAAAATGATGGGGATCGATAGCAATTGAAGCAAGCTGCTCAAAACTGTCGGTCTTTTAGGTGTACGCCTTGATTTGGCTAAACCACGACCGAAAAACCACTAAAAAATGAGCATTTTTGACCAAAATCTGAATTTCAAAAATAAAAAAATTTGTCAAAAAATAGATCTTCCTTAAAATGATGGGGATCGATAGCAATTGAAGCAAGCTGCTCAAAACTGTCGGTCTTTTAGGTGTACGCCTTGATTTGGCTAAACCACGACCGAAAAACCACTAAAAAATGAGCATTTTTGACCAAAATCTGATACTCAAAAATAACCGAGCTACCCCCTTACAAAAAATGAAAAAATTTGTCAAAAAATAAATCTTCCTTAAAATGATGGGGATCGATAGCAATTGAAGCAAGCTGCTCAAAACTGTCGGTCTTTTAGGTGTACGCCTTGATTTGGCTAAACCACGACCGAAAAACCACTAAAAAATGAGCATTTTTGACCAAAATCTAAATTTCAAAAATAACCGAGCTTACCCCCTTACAAAAAATGAAAAAATTTGTCAAAAACTAAATCTTCCTTAAAATGATGGGGATCGATAGCAATTGAAGCAAGCTGCTCAAAACTGTCGGTCTTTTAGGTGTACGCCTTGATTTGGCTAAACCACGACCGAAAAACCACTAAAAAATGAGCATTTTTGACCAAAATCTGAATCCCAAAAATAACCAAACTACCCCCTTACAAAAAATGAAAAAATTTGTCAAAAAATAAATCTTCCTTAAAATGATGGGGATCGATAGCAATTGAAGCAAGCTGCTCAAAACTGTCGGTCTTTTAGGTGTACGCCTTGATTTGGCTAAACCACGACCGAAAAACCACTAAACAATTAGATTTTTGGACCAAAATCTGAATCCCAAAAATAACCGAGCTACCCCCTTACAAAAAATGAAAAAATTTGTCAAAAAATAGATCTTCCTTAAAATGATGGGGATCGATAGCAATTGAAGCAAGCTGCTCAAAACTGTCGGTCTTTTAGGTGTACGCCTTGATTTGGCTAAACCACGACCGAAAAACCACTAAAAAATGAGCATTTTTGACCAAAATCTGAATTTCAAAAATAAAAAAATTTGTCAAAAAATAGATCTTCCTTAAAATGATGGGGATCGATAGCAATTGAAGCAAGCTGCTCAAAACTGTCGGTCTTTTAGGTGTACGCCTTGATTTGGCTAAACCACGACCGAAAAACCACTAAAAAATGAGCATTTTTGACCAAAATCTGAATTTCAAAAATAACCGAGCTACCCCCTTACAAAAAATGAAAAAATTTGTCAAAAAATAAATCTTCCTTAAAATGATGGGAATCGATAGCAATTGAAGCAAGCTGCTCAAAACTGTCGGTCTTTTAGGTGTACGCCTTGATTTGGCTAAACCACGACCGAAAAACCACTAAAAAATGAACTTTTTTGACCAAAATCTGAATCCCAAAAATAACCTTACAAAAAATGAAAAAATTTGTCAAAAAAAAAATCTTTCTTAAAATGATGGGGATCGATAGCAATTGAAGCAAGCTGCTCAAAACTGTCGGTCTTTTAGGTGTACGCCTTGATTTGGCTAAACCACGACCGAAAAACCACTAAAAAGTGAGATTTTTGGACCGAAATCTGAATCCCAAAAATAACCGAACTACCCCCTTACAAAACATGAAAAAATTTGTCAAAAAATAAATCTTTCTTAAAATGATGGGGATCGATAGCAATTGAAGCAAGCTGCTCAAAACTGTCGGTCTTTTAGGTGTACGCCCTGATTTGGCTAAACCACGACCGAAAAACCACTAAAAAATTAGATTTTTGGACCAAAATCTGAATCCCAAAAATAACCGAGCTACCCCCTTACAAAAAATGAAAAAATTTGTCAAAAAATAGATCTTCCTTAAAATGATGGGGATCGATAGCAATTGAAGCAAGCTGCTCAAAACTGTCGGTCTTTTAGGTGTACGCCTTGATTTGGCTAAACCACGACCGAAAAACCACTAAAAAATGAACTTTTTTGACCAAAATCTGAATCCCAAAAATAACCTTACAAAAAATGAAAAAATTTGTCAAAAATAAATCTTCCTTAAAATGATGGGGATCGATAGCAATTGAAGCAAGCTGCTCAAAACTGTCGGTCTTTTAGGTGTACGCCTTGATTTGGCTAAACCACGACCGAAAAACCACTAAAAAGTGAGATTTTTGGACCGAAATCTGAATCCCAAAAATAACCGAGCTACCCCCTTACAAAAAATGAAAAAATTTGTCAAAAAATAAATCTTCCTTAAAATGATGGGGATCGATAGCAATTGAAGCAAGCTGCTCAAAACTGTCGGTCTTTTAGGTGTACGCCTTGATTTGGCTAAACCACGACCGAAAAACCACTAAAAAATGAGCATTTTTGACCAAAATCTGAATTTCAAAAATAACCGAGCTACCCCCTTACAAAAAATGAAAAAATTTGTCAAAAAATAGATCTTCCTTAAAATGATGGGGATCGATAGCAATTGAAGCAAGCTGCTCAAAACTGTCGGTCTTTTAGGTGTACGCCTTGATTTGGCTAAACCACGACCGAAAAACCACTAAAAAATGAGCATTTTTGACCAAAATCTGAATTTCAAAAATAACCGAGCTACCCCCTTACAAAAAATGAAAAAATTTGTCAAAAAATAAATCTTCCTTAAAATGATGGGAATCGATAGCAATTGAAGCAAGCTGCTCAAAACTGTCGGTCTTTTAGGTGTACGCCTTGATTTGGCTAAACCACGACCGAAAAACCACTAAAAAATGAACTTTTTTGACCAAAATCTGAATCCCAAAAATAACTTTACAAAAAATGAAAAAATTTGTCAAAAAAAAAATCTTTCTTAAAATGATGGGGATCGATAGCAATTGAAGCAAGCTGCTCATAACTGTCGGTCTTTTAGGTGTACGCCTTGATTTGGCTAAACCACGACCGAAAAACCACTAAAAAGTGAGATTTTTGGACCGAAATCTGAATCCCAAAAATAACCGAACCCTTACAAAAAATGAAAAAATTTGTCAAAAAATAAATCTTTCTTAAAATGATGGGGATCGATAGCAATTGAAGCAAGCTGCTCATAACTGTCGGTCTTTTAGGTGTACGCCTTGATTTGGCTAAACCACGACCGAAAAACCACTAAAAAGTGAGATTTTTGGACCGAAATCTGAATCCCAAAAATAACCGAACCCTTACAAAAAATGAAAAAATTTGTCAAAAAATAGATCTTCCTTAAAATGATGGGGATCGATAGCAATTGAAGCAAGCTGCTCAAAACTGTCGGTCTTTTAGGTGTACGCCTTGATTTGGCTAAACCACGACCGAAAAACCACTAAAAAATGAGCATTTTTGACCAAAATCTGAATTTCAAAAATAACCGAGCTACCCCCTTACAAAAAATGAAAAAATTTGTCAAAAAATAGATCTTCCTTAAAATGATGGGGATCGATAGCAATTGAAGCAAGCTGCTCAAAACTGTCGGTCTTTTAGGTGTACGCCTTGATTTGGCTAAACCACGACCGAAAAACCACTAAAAAATGAACTTTTTTGACCAAAATCTGAATCCCAAAAATAACCTTACAAAAAATGAAAAAATTTGTCAAAAAAAAAATCTTTCTTAAAATGATGGGGATCGATAGCAATTGAAGCAAGCTGCTCAAAACTGTCGGTCTTTTAGGTGTACGCCTTGATTTGGCTAAACCACGACCGAAAAACCACTAAAAAGTGAGATTTTTGGACCGAAATCTGAATCCCAAAAATAACCGAACTACCCCCTTACAAAACATGAAAAAATTTGTCAAAAAATAAATCTTTCTTAAAATGATGGGGATCGATAGCAATTGAAGCAAGCTGCTCAAAACTGTCGGTCTTTTAGGTGTACGCCCTGATTTGGCTAAACCACGACCGAAAAACCACTAAAAAATTAGATTTTTGGACCAAAATCTGAATCCCAAAAATAACCGAGCTACCCCCTTACAAAAAATGAAAAAATTTGTCAAAAAATAGATCTTCCTTAAAATGATGGGGATCGATAGCAATTGAAGCAAGCTGCTCAAAACTGTCGGTCTTTTAGGTGTACGCCTTGATTTGGCTAAACCACGACCGAAAAACCACTAAAAAATGAACTTTTTTGACCAAAATCTGAATCCCAAAAATAACCTTACAAAAAATGAAAAAATTTGTCAAAAATAAATCTTCCTTAAAATGATGGGGATCGATAGCAATTGAAGCAAGCTGCTCAAAACTGTCGGTCTTTTAGGTGTACGCCTTGATTTGGCTAAACCACGACCGAAAAACCACTAAAAAGTGAGATTTTTGGACCGAAATCTGAATCCCAAAAATAACCGAGCTACCCCCTTACAAAAAATGAAAAAATTTGTCAAAAAATAAATCTTCCTTAAAATGATGGGGATCGATAGCAATTGAAGCAAGCTGCTCAAAACTGTCGGTCTTTTAGGTGTACGCCTTGATTTGGCTAAACCACGACCGAAAAACCACTAAAAAATGAGCATTTTTGACCAAAATCTGAATTTCAAAAATAACCGAGCTACCCCCTTACAAAAAATGAAAAAATTTGTCAAAAAATAGATCTTCCTTAAAATGATGGGGATCGATAGCAATTGAAGCAAGCTGCTCAAAACTGTCGGTCTTTTAGGTGTACGCCTTGATTTGGCTAAACCACGACCGAAAAACCACTAAAAAATGAGCATTTTTGACCAAAATCTGAATTTCAAAAATAACCGAGCTACCCCCTTACAAAAAATGAAAAAATTTGTCAAAAATAAATCTTCCTTAAAATGATGGGAATCGATAGCAATTGAAGCAAGCTGCTCAAAACTGTCGGTCTTTTAGGTGTACGCCTTGATTTGGCTAAACCACGACCGAAAAACCACTAAAAAATGAACTTTTTTGACCAAAATCTGAATCCCAAAAATAACCTTACAAAAAATGAAAAAATTTGTCAAAAAAAAAATCTTTCTTAAAATGATGGGGATCGATAGCAATTGAAGCAAGCTGCTCATAACTGTCGGTCTTTTAGGTGTACGCCTTGATTTGGCTAAACCACGACCGAAAAACCACTAAAAAGTGAGATTTTTGGACCGAAATCTGAATCCCAAAAATAACCGAACTACCCCCTTACAAAAAATGAAAAAATTTGTCAAAAAATAAATCTTTCTTAAAATGATGGGGATCGATAGCAATTGAAGCAAGCTGCTCAAAACTGTCGGTCTTTTAGGTGTACGCCCTGATTTGGCTAAACCACGACCGAAAAACCACTAAAAAATGAGATTTTTGGACCAAAATCTGAATCCCAAAAATAACCGAGCTACCCCCTTACAAAAAATGAAAAAATTTGTCAAAAAATAAATCTTCCTTAAAATGATGGGGATCGATAGCAATTGAAGCAAGCTGCTCAAAACTGTCGGTCTTTTAGGTGTACGCCTTGATTTGGCTAAACCACGACCGAAAAACCACTAAAAAATGAACTTTTTTGACCAAAATCTGAATCCCAAAAATAACCAAGCTACACCCTTACAAAAAATGAAAAAATTTGTGGAAAAATAAATCTTTCTTAAAATGATGGGGATCGATAGCAATTGAAGCAAGCTGCTCATAACTGTCGGTCTTTTAGGTGTACGCCTTGATTTGGCTAAACCACGACCGAAAAACCACTAAAAAATTAGATTTTTGGACCAAAATCTGAATCCCAAAAATAACCGAGCTACCCCCTTACAAAAAATGAAAAAATTTGTCAAAAAATAAATCTTCCTTAAAATGATGGGGATCGATAGCAATTGAAGCAAGCTGCTCAAAACTGTCGGTCTTTTAGGTGTACGCCTTGATTTGGCTAAACCACGACCGAAAAACCACTAAAAAATGAGCATTTTTGACCAAAATCTGAATTTCAAAAATAACCGAGCTACCCCCTTACAAAAAATGAAAAAATTTGTCAAAAAATAGATCTTCCTTAAAATGATGGGGATCGATAGCAATTGAAGCAAGCTGCTCAAAACTGTCGGTCTTTTAGGTGTACGCCTTGATTTGGCTAAACCACGACCGAAAAACCACTAAAAAATGAGCATTTTTGACCAAAATCTGAATTTCAAAAATAACCGAGCTACCCCCTTACAAAAAATGAAAAAATTTGTCAAAAAATAAATCTTCCTTAAAATGATGGGAATCGATAGCAATTGAAGCAAGCTGCTCAAAACTGTCGGTCTTTTAGGTGTACGCCTTGATTTGGCTAAACCACGACCGAAAAACCACTAAAAAATGAACTTTTTTGACCAAAATCTGAATCCCAAAAATAACTTTACAAAAAATGAAAAAATTTGTCAAAAAAAAAATCTTTCTTAAAATGATGGGGATCGATAGCAATTGAAGCAAGCTGCTCATAACTGTCGGTCTTTTAGGTGTACGCCTTGATTTGGCTAAACCACGACCGAAAAACCACTAAAAAGTGAGATTTTTGGACCGAAATCTGAATCCCAAAAATAACCGAACTACCCCCTTACAAAAAATGAAAAAATTTGTCAAAAAATAAATCTTTCTTAAAATGATGGGGATCGATAGCAATTGAAGCAAGCTGCTCAAAACTGTCGGTCTTTTAGGTGTACGCCCTGATTTGGCTAAACCACGACCGAAAAACCACTAAAAAATTAGATTTTTGGACCAAAATCTGAATCCCAAAAATAACCGAGCTACCCCCTTACAAAAAATGAAAAAATTTGTCAAAAAATAGATCTTCCTTAAAATGATGGGGATCGATAGCAATTGAAGCAAGCTGCTCAAAACTGTCGGTCTTTTAGGTGTACGCCTTGATTTGGCTAAACCACGACCGAAAAACCACTAAAAAATGAGCATTTTTGACCAAAATCTGAATTTCAAAAATAACCGAGCTACCCCCTTACAAAAAATGAAAAAATTTGTCAAAAAATAGATCTTCCTTAAAATGATGGGGATCGATAGCAATTGAAGCAAGCTGCTCAAAACTGTCGGTCTTTTAGGTGTACGCCTTGATTTGGCTAAACCACGACCGAAAAACCACTAAAAAATGAACTTTTTTGACCAAAATCTGAATCCCAAAAATAACCTTACAAAAAATGAAAAAATTTGTCAAAAAAAAATCTTTCTTAAAATGATGGGGATCGATAGCAATTGAAGCAAGCTGCTCAAAACTGTCGGTCTTTTAGGTGTACGCCTTGATTTGGCTAAACCACGACCGAAAAACCACTAAAAAGTGAGATTTTTGGACCGAAATCTGAATCCCAAAAATAACCGAACTACCCCCTTACAAAACATGAAAAAATTTGTCAAAAAATAAATCTTTCTTAAAATGATGGGGATCGATAGCAATTGAAGCAAGCTGCTCAAAACTGTCGGTCTTTTAGGTGTACGCCCTGATTTGGCTAAACCACGACCGAAAAACCACTAAAAAATTAGATTTTTGGACCAAAATCTGAATCCCAAAAATAACCGAGCTACCCCCTTACAAAAAATGAAAAAATTTGTCAAAAAATAGATCTTCCTTAAAATGATGGGGATCGATAGCAATTGAAGCAAGCTGCTCAAAACTGTCGGTCTTTTAGGTGTACGCCTTGATTTGGCTAAACCACGACCGAAAAACCACTAAAAAATGAGCATTTTTGACCAAAATCTGAATTTCAAAAATAACCGAGCTACCCCCTTACAAAAAATGAAAAAATTTGTCAAAAATAGATCTTCCTTAAAATGATGGGGATCGATAGCAATTGAAGCAAGCTGCTCAAAACTATCGGTCTTTTAGGTGTACGCCTTGATTTGGCTAAACCACGACCGAAAAACCACTAAAAAATGAACTTTTTTGACCAAAATCTGAATCCCAAAAATAACCTTACAAAAAATGAAAAAATTTGTCAAAAAAAAATCTTTCTTAAAATGATGGGGATCGATAGCAATTGAAGCAAGCTGCTCAAAACTGTCGGTCTTTTAGGTGTACGCCTTGATTTGGCTAAACCACGACCGAAAAACCACTAAAAAGTGAGATTTTTGGACCGAAATCTGAATCCCAAAAATAACCGAACTACCCCCTTACAAAACATGAAAAAATTTGTCAAAAAATAAATCTTTCTTAAAATGATGGGGATCGATAGCAATTGAAGCAAGCTGCTCAAAACTGTCGGTCTTTTAGGTGTACGCCCTGATTTGGCTAAACCACGACCGAAAAACCACTAAAAAATTAGATTTTTGGACCAAAATCTGAATCCCAAAAATAACCGAGCTACCCCCTTACAAAAAATGAAAAAATTTGTCAAAAAATAAATCTTCCTTAAAATGATGGGAATCGATAGCAATTGAAGCAAGCTGCTCAAAACTGTCGGTCTTTTAGGTGTACGCCTTGATTTGGCTAAACCACGACCGAAAAACCACTAAAAAATGAACTTTTTTGACCGAAAATCTGAATCCCAAAAATAACCTTACAAAAAATGAAAAAATTTGTCAAAATAAATCTTCCTTAAAATGATGGGGATCGATAGCAATTGAAGCAAGCTGCTCAAAACTGTCGGTCTTTTAGGTGTACGCCTTGATTTGGCTAAACCACGACCGAAAAACCACTAAAAAATGAGCATTTTTGACCAAAATCTGAATTTCAAAAATAACCGAGCTACCCCCTTACAAAAAATGAAAAAATTTGTCAAAAAATAAATCTTCCTTAAAATGATGGGGATCGATAGCAATTGAAGCAAGCTGCTCATAACTGTCGGTCTTTTAGGTGTACGCCTTGATTTGGCTAAACCACGACCGAAAAACCACTAAAAAATTAGATTTTTGGACCAAAATCTGAATCCCAAAAATAACCGAGCTACCCCCTTACAAAAAATGAAAAAATTTGTCAAAAAATAGATCTTCCTTAAAATGATGGGGATCGATAGCAATTGAAGCAAGCTGCTCAAAACTGTCGGTCTTTTAGGTGTACGCCTTGATTTGGCTAAACCACGACCGAAAAACCACTAAAAAATGAGCATTTTTGACCAAAATCTAAATTTCAAAAATAACCGAGCTACCCCCTTACAAAAAATGAAAAAATTTGTCAAAAACTAAATCTTCCTTAAAATGATGGGGATCGATAGCAATTGAAGCAAGCTGCTCAAAACTGTCGGTCTTTTAGGTGTACGCCTTGATTTGGCTAAACCACGACCGAAAAACCACTAAAAAATGAGCATTTTTGACCAAAATCTGAATCCCAAAAATAACCAAACTACCCCCTTACAAAAAATGAAAAATTTGTCAAAAAATAAATCTTCCTTAAAATGATGGGGATCGATAGCAATTGAAGCAAGCTGCTCAAAACTGTCGGTCTTTTAGGTGTACGCCTTGATTTGGCTAAACCACGACCGAAAAACCACTAAACAATTAGATTTTTGGACCAAAATCTGAATCCCAAAAATAACCGAGCTACCCCCTTACAAAAAATGAAAAAATTTGTCAAAAAATAGATCTTCCTTAAAATGATGGGGATCGATAGCAATTGAAGCAAGCTGCTCAAAACTGTCGGTCTTTTAGGTGTACGCCTTGATTTGGCTAAACCACGACCGAAAAACCACTAAAAAATGAGCATTTTTGACCAAAATCTGAATTTCAAAAATAACCGAGCTACCCCCTTACAAAAAATGAAAAATTTGTCAAAAAATAGATCTTCCTTAAAATGATGGGGATCGATAGCAATTGAAGCAAGCTGCTCAAAACTGTCGGTCTTTTAGGTGTACGCCTTGATTTGGCTAAACCACGACCGAAAAACCACTAAAAAGTGAGATTTTTGGACCGAAATCTGAATCCCAAATATAACCGAGCTACCCCCTTACAAAAAATGAAAAAATTTGTCAAAAAATAAATCT